>NC_085931.1:37044625-37715875 GCF_028885625.2 Pongo pygmaeus
AAGGTTCTCATGGGTCTTCATAAATTCATGATGGCATATTCCCTAATAGACAGTGAAGGAGGCACGGGTTGTCTATGGAATGTTCCTAACCCTTGAGATTGATGGATGAGAGGGCTACCCAGCTTCCTCCCGAAAACTTTCCCTTGAGGACACTGTCAGGCACAGAATCCTAAGCTACAGCGACGGGAAGGTGACAGGGGTTAACTCTGATATTCTTTTTTCAGTAAACAATTCATCAATTTTATGTCTTACTTTTGTTCAGATGAGGTTAGTGGCAGAGGAGAGGGAGAATTTAAGACGACGTGGGTGGAAGGGCAGATCTACTATTCAATCACAACCACAAAAAATAGAGGAGACCTTTAGAAGAATGATCAGCCCCTGGATGATTTAGAGTATTCTCCACTAACTGTAGTATCGAGCTTGCATGGGACGAATCATTAGTCATCATTAACTAAAGTTCAAAAGAAATAATTTAATACCTTAACACTGGGCTGCAATAATTTTTCCTAATTGTAATATTTAAAGAGCACTATTTAGTTTTCAAATTTGCAACAAAGTTTCCATATATTGCAGACCACTTTTATTTTTCTGCTTACACCACTGAGGACAGATTATCATTGCAGCTCCCACTGGTGGAGCAGTTCCTAGAGTTGCTTTGGTGAGAAGCAGCTCCACTGCAAATCTGTGCCTGCAACTTAGAACTTCTGCCTTTGTGTTTCATTCATGAATCATCAAGGTGTCAGTGTCTAGAACATCTCTCTAGATCCTAGAACACTGTGGAGTACAAAAGTGTGGCTCCTTAGACATTTGTTGAAATGAAGCTCTCAGTTGCGAGTTGCTCACTTTCATCTCTGTGCCATGCACCTTTGACTGGAATGTCCTTAGCCCTCTCTGGACCCCTCCAGATTGAGTTAGATGAGGCCTTTTTGCACTCTGCATCCCAGATATGTTCCTTCACGTATAGCACCACTGGGCATGTTGTGATTGTTAACTAATAGCTCTATCCCACTAGCCTCTGAGCTCTCTGAGTTGACGGTTGCTTATTGTTCACATCTTTGGCAAGCAGCAAATACATAGAAGGTATAGGTACAAGCTTCTTAAATGGATGAGTCAATTCATTTGGATTTGTCATTTGTCACATTTCTTTCCTCTCTGAGCCTAGTCTTCCTATATAAAATAAGGATGTAACAATCACAGGAACACTTACTAAGCACATGCTATATGCCAGGCATCATCTTCTCATTTAAATCTTACAAGAACTCTAGAATATGGACACTTTATTACTTCATGCTACAGTTAAAAAAAAAACAACTGACGTTCAGAGAGGTGTTGGACATGACCAGGGTCCCACAGTTAACCAGGTTTGGAACCCTAGTATGTTTCACTCAAGAGCTCAAGACCTGAACCATCACATGGACCTCTAAGTGAGGTACAGGAAGGGTTATTTTGAACAATGTTAGACCCCTTAAGAGCTGAAGAAGAGTAGGAGCACAGAGAGGGAGAGGGTAAGGTGATGTTTCAACTTTTATTTCTGGTCATTTGCCCTACATTTTATGAGGCAAGAGGGTTGTTACTGCCATGGCTTTGAATGTGGGAGAAAGCTTCCAAAATGCTTCCCCAAGTGATTCAAATCTCCAGACACCTTAATTCTAGAACTTACTCTGCAATTCTAGCACCCACTCCTCTGTGACCTCAGGAAAGTACTCTTCCATTCCTACATCTCATTGCTTTCCCATGTGTACTATGAAAATTTGATTAGATACTGCCATTCAATACATAGTTCTTGAGTATCTACAATGTGCCAGGTACTAGAGTCATAGAAAGGTACAATACAGACATGGTCCCTCTTGGGACTCTTAATCCATATGGGAAGTCAGTCATGACACAGATGATCATACACATATTACTAACTACTATTGTGATGGGTGCTTGAAAATAACAGTACAGAGGGCTGTAAAATAATAGGCATACCACAAATATAGCACTTACTATGTGCTAGTCATCGTTCTAGGCACTTTACATCCGTTAGCTCAATACATAATCACATTGAATTATGAAACAGATATTACGAATATCACCCCATTTTACAGAGGAGGAAGCTGAGGCTAGAAGAGGTTAAGGAGTTTCCCAACATCACACAGCTATAAGTGGTATAACTTAAATCCAGGCATTCTAATGCCACAGCCTTTGTTCTTAACTACCAAGATCTGTTGCTGTGAGAGTATCTAAAATCCATGTCTAATCTAGTCTGGTAGTTTGGTAAGGCTTCCTTAAGGACATGTCTTTTTTTCTGAGAGTGGAAAGAGGTGAAGCAGTTTCCTAGGTGGAGAGCAGGTCGAAGAGTGTTCTGCCAGAGGGAATGCTATATGGGAAGGCTCCAGGCAGATTGGAGCCCATCACATTTGCCAAAGACAGGAGCAGATATGCTCTAATGAGCTGGATCCATCTTCTGGACCTTCTGACAGCTTTTTCAAGAAACTTCACACCAATCTGTGCAGTGGTTCTGTTCACTGCCCCTGCCCAGCTCTATCTCTCTTTCTGATAAAAAGACCTCACTTCAAACCAATGTGACATGTGCCAGCCAGAAGCCCACTTGGCTTGTCATGTGAACAGACCCATGTCAGGTAACCAAGAGATAAACTGAACCACCAGATCTGGTTCCCTTTCATCCTTGTTTTCCCATTCATTATTCCTTTCCATTGGTATAACTGGCAAATAAATCTCAATGTCAAATTTAAAAAGAAGAGGAACTCCATTTATGGGGCAGATTTCACTGCCTCTTATTTGTTCAAGGACAGGGATGCCTGTCTTTGGTACAGTCCATCAACTTAAACACTGCCAATTACCAACGCTTTCCTGGCATTCAAGGCCCTTTCAAGTCTGGTGACTTTTGACTCTCCGAGATTATCTTCAGTGACGTACATGCATCAGGATGGTCTTCTCATTGCCAGTGAGTAGACATCAGTTGTTATTAGTTCTGAATTCCTCACCTAAAATGTGCTCCCCACTCCTCTTCTCCTCCTTTGTGATTCAGCTCACAACTGACCTTCTTCCTGAGGTTTACCTTAATTGCTTATCTCACAAAGCCTTGCTTCAATTCAGTTTTGCAAGGCTTTCTAACTACACCATGCCTGTAAGTCTTTTATCCCTAAACCGCTGTTTCTCTAAGTGTGAGTCCTGGACCACCTACATCAGAATCACCCAGGGCAACTATTAAAAACGTGGTTTCTGATTCTCCATCTTAACCTCTCCGCACCAAAATCTCGATGGTGGGGGATGGGGAAAGGGAAGGCTGAAATTGGCATTTTAGCAACTCCTCCAATCCAATCACACTGCACTAACTAAATTGCTTTATTCTTGAATTAATTGTAATTCTCCCGAGAGTCTCCTCAAGAATCAATTTAGCAGAATCTCTTCCTCCTCAAGAGAATGAATCTTTTTTTCCTTTTCAAGCATTTCCCAGTGACTAGCTAGTAGTCTGTGTAATGATTTGAGACTCCAACCCTGTCCAGGTCACCATTCCCACTCATGGGAACCATCATGTCAGAACTTCCAGACCCTCCAGGTGTCCAGTTTATGCTCTGGAACTCATCCTTTGCCCTCCTGTTACAGTGATCTTCCCCTAAAAGAGCCTGCAATGTGTCACTCTCAGCATCCAATAACTTGATGGCCTCTCCTATAGAATAAATGTGCAACTCCTTCACTCTACAAACATAACCCTTCACAACTCTGCCATATCATAAATTTCCAGGCTGATTCCCACCACTCTAGGCAATGCTTCACTACATGTCTTTGCAAATACTTTTAGTACTATCTGGAATAACCTCTTCATTCTACTCACTTTGAAAATTACTGTTTGCCCTTGAGGGCCCAACCCCAATCGTCCCTTTTCTGAGAAAATGTCCAGAACCACCTCCTTTACCCCCAATTCCTACTCCAGAGCAGTGACAGCACCTCACCCCCTATGATCCAAGAGTTCTGCCTAGTATATAATTTTTAAAACATTTAATTAAGTGCTTACTATATGCCAGCCACTTTGTTACATCCTTTGCATGTCTTATCTTACCTACCTTTCAAAACTCCTGTGCAGTAGATACCATCCCCATTTTGAAAATAAGGAAACTAAAACCCAGAAAGGTAACATTCCTTGTCCAAGGTTACACAGCTAATAAGATGAAGAGTCAGGATTCAAAACCACAGCCATCTGATTAACACTAAACTGCTGCCAATAACATGAGCAACCTAAAAATCCCAAAAAGCACAGACTGGCCCTTGTCTGTGACGAAACAGCGAGATGGTCTAGACATCCATAATGTATTACCTCTAGCGTAGATAATCACAGTATCCTAGGAAATAAAAAACAGCACCCATTTGAGTTGCTGTCACGTAACCTAGAGAAACTTGTTTTAAATTAAATTATCAGAGAAAGTTAGATGAACTCAGAGTAACTGAGCTATCTCTTTCTGGACAGAAAATTCAAAATGGCATTGAAGTATTGGACTTAAAGCTAATCTTCTAGGCCTGATGAAGCCACGGTGATTTATTTTGAAAGCTCCAGGGACAATTTATTTCTAATGGAGATCTCTGGAATAACCCAGTGTTTTGTGAACCTCGACAACCTTATTTTCTTCTTAATGCATCTAAAATTTTGTTTAAAGCAAAAAGCATAAATTGAATATTAGCTTTACTAGGGGTTGGCATATAGGGTCACTCTTGCCAAAGGTAGACGTTGGGACAGGTATTTTTCTCTTATGGTGCTCTTTTTCTGTTTTGTTTTGTTTTGTTTTCAAGTCACTTGCACCCACTATAATTGTTAGGAGATAATTGGGAAGGAGAAGTCACCACAGTATTCCATTCATCTTGCTTTGACACCAAAAGGCATGGTAACCACCTTAGTTAGAGGCAGGATGCTGTAAAATGATTATAAGCTTTGCAGGGAGACCTCATATATTGGCTTTATCAATTGTTGCTTCATCACCTGAAGCAAGACATTTAGCTTCCCTGACCCTCAATTTCTTCATCAATGAAATCAAATATTTATCTTACAAAGTTGTTATCAGGATCAGATGAAATAATTCACGTAAAGTACCTGGCACATCATAAGTCCTTAACAAATGTTAGCTATCATCATAACAACACTTAAGGTATTTATTGATATGGGTGGATTTAAATCTTCCATCTTAGTATTTTTTTCTATCTGCCCTTCTGTTTTTCTTCCTCTATTCCTCCTTTCCAGTCTTTTTTCAAATTATTTTAATATTTTAGAATTACATTTTAATATACCTGTTGGTTATTTTGCTATACATTTTTGCATTTTGGGTGGTTGTTCTAGGAATTACATTATATATCCTTAACTTTTCATATTCTACTTTAGGTTACCACTTTACATGAAATTTAGAAACCTTGCAATTATTGACCCCTTGATTGACCCCTCATCCACCATCCTTTATGCTATGGTCGCTGTGTGTAATACATCTACATACCTTATAAGCCCACAGGCAATGTTATAATTTTTGCTTTAAATATTCATGTGTATTTTAAGGAAATTGAGACAAAACATTAGTTGGTTATTTACATTTACTCACATACTGACAACTTCCAATGCTCCTGATTTTTCCTGAAGAACTTAATTTCTATTTGGTGTCATATTCCTTCAGCCTAAAGAATTTCCTTTAGCTTTTCTGGGTGATAGATTTTCTTAGTTACTTTTATCTGAATATGTCTTTAGTTTACTTCTCATTCTTGAAAGCTATTTTACCTTGGTATAGAAATCTATTTCGAAAAATGTTTTCTCTTTTAAAACTTTAAAGCTATAAGTTCTTGGCTTCTGGCTTCCATAATTTATGATGAGAAATCTATGAGGTTTCAACTTATCACTCATATGCACGCAATATGTACACAGTTTCAAATACATCCTGTATATGATATGTTTGTTTTCTTTAGATGCTTTCAATATTTTCTCTTTATTTTAGGTTTTTAGTAGTTTGACTATGACATACATAGTCATAGTTTTCTTCATATTTATCCTGCTGGAGTTGGCTAACTCCTTGATTCTGTAAATGTAGGTTTTCCATCAAATTTGAGAATTTTTCAACTATTATATATTTAAACTTGTTTACTGCCCCATTCTGTTTTTTTCTACTTCTTGACTCTGTGTGTGTGTGTGTGTGTGTGTGTGTGTGTGTGTGTGTGTGTGTGTGTGTAATCTTTTGATATTTCCCACAAATCCCTGGGTTTTATTCTTCTTAATCTTTTTTCTTTATTTTCTTCAGATTGAATAATTTCTGTTGACCTAGCTTCGAGTTTATTTACACTTTCCTCTGTCATCTTCATTCTGTTTTTAAGCTCCATCAGTGAATATTTAATTTTAGATATAGTTTTCAATTCCAGAGTTTTTATACTTTTATTTAATTACTGACACTTTCTATCTTTTCATTGATTTCAACTATATCTTCTTTTAGTTTATTAGGCTTAGTTATAGTTACTTCCTTGACATCTTGGTCTCATAATTTCAACATCTAGATCATCGTGGAGTGGGTCTTAGTTGATGTCTTGTTTCCTGAGCCTGTGTCAAATTTCCCTGATTCTTCATATGTCAACGTATTCAGGGCTGTAACCCATATGCTGTCAATACTGTATTGTAGGAACTTTAGATTTGGTTACATTTCTTTGAAGAGTGTTGATATTTTTGTTTCAGTTGGCAATTGATTTAGTTGGGCTCTAGCAAATGGATGGATGAAAAGGAGAGGGAAGGAAGGAAGGATATATGGATGGATGGATGAATGGATGGATGGATGGCAGGGAGGAAGGAAAGAAGAAAGGGGAAAGAGGAAGTCAAGGAAGGAGGGAGGGAGGAGAGAAGGAAGGAAGAAAGATGGATAGATGGTAGGAAAAAAGGAAAGAAGGAGGGAGGAGGCAAGAAAGGAAGAAGTAAGGTAGGAAGGAAAAAAGATGGATATATGGATGGAGAGATGGATGACAGGAAGGAAGGAAAAAAGAAAGAGGAAGGAGGAAGGGGAGGAAGGAAGGAGAGAAGGAGAGAGGAGAGAAGGAAAGAAGCAAGGGAGGGAGGGAAGAAGGAGGAAGGAACAAATGAATAGATGGATGGATGGAAGAAAGGAAAAAAGAAAGAGGAAGGAATGAATGAAGGAAAGAAGGGAGAGAGGAAGGAAGGAAAGAAGGGAGAGAGGAAGGAAGGAAAGAAGGAGGAAATATGGATATATGCATGAATGGATGGCAAGAAGGAAGTAAAAAGGGAGAGAGGGAGGGAGGGAGGGAGGAAGGAAGGGAGGGAGGGAGGAAGGAAGGGAGGAAGGAAGGGAGGAAGGAAGGGAGGAAGGAAGGGAGGGAGAGAGGAAGGAAGGAAGGAAAGAAGGAAAGAAGGAAGGAAAAAAGGAGGGAAGGAAGGAAGATGCATATATGGGTGTATGGGTGGCAGGAAGGAAGGGGGAAGGAAGGAGGGAGGGAAGGAGGAGCAAAGATAAATGGATAGATGGCAGGAAGAAAAGAAAGAAGAAAGGAAGGAAAGAAGGAAAGAAGGGAGGGAGGGGGAAAGAACAGAGGGAGGAAGGAAGGAAGGAAGGAAGAAGGATGGCTCAATGAAAAAAATATGTATTATGAAGCTGTAAATACCATGCACTATGTTAGCAAAAAATATTTGTTTGTGAACCAAGGTGAGGAATTGGGAGGATGACACTTAGTCCAACCACCTGGGAAGCCTCTCAGTAGAGATGAACCATGGCCCTCCCCCAGCCCTTCAGGTCAGTGCACATACCACATCTTCACATTGGTTCTGATCTGAGACCATCAGGTGGATTTCCGTTGGGGGAAAGACAAAGCAACAATAAAAGCAAAAGAAAACTTTTCAGTGAACTAATCAAAAGCCTTAATCAATTCTCCCTGTTTCCTTCTCTGCCCCCAGAGAGGAGGGAAGGCTCACATTCACAATGAGCTCATTTTCCTGAGTGGGTTCTAATAAAGGACAGAACATTAGGTTTTTCTCTTTAAGGGAACATAACGCTCCTTTTAGAATTCATTGGGATATTTTGGAACACAAATAACAACAGTGGAAGGCACTCGTGTGGTGATAATTTAATGTAATTCCGATGTCAGTGACACGCCACAGTGGCCTAGTCAGCTTCCCTGGGGGCAGTTTCTTTTGTGTTTTGCCTGGGAGAGTGGGTGCGCGGACATTCATACACCAGCCTGGCAGCCCCGTGCACATTTCCCCTTTTCTCATCTCCATTCTCAGAATGGTTTTTTTTATTATAATCCAAAGGACTCCTAGGGAGACAAAAGAAGTTGGAGATTTTTCCAAACTCCTAATCAGAAGAGAGTCCACAAGCCAAAACTAGCCCACATGCATTTTCTGGTTTGGCCTGGAAATATTTTGTAACACTTTAAAGGATTTGTTCCAACATTTAAAATAGAAGACTTTGCATGGCAATTCCAATGTCAGGCATCCCTAGAAAAATCAGAAGAGTTGACAACCTGGGACTCACCCTCCTGCACTCCAACAGTTGGCTGGGGTAGAGTAGCAGTAGCCTGCCCCTTAATTTGGCCTGCTGCGTTCTCTTATATACTATGGACCTACCAGCTCCACTTCACTCATCTGCATTTTTTGCCAGCCTTTGTGGGCACCTGACCCTGCCAATCCTGCCCCTAAGCTTTGGAAGCCTCAAGCCCTGGTCTTCTCCACAGACTAGCCTAGGTCTCTCTATTTCTTGAAGAAGAGAACTCTGGGAGCCAACCAGGTCTGTACTGTTGTGATGGAAATTTCCACCCAATGAAAGGAAGAACTAGTTCAAGATTTCTCTTTTCTCTTTCAAAAGGTTTTGCTATAGTACACTTTCAGTGCTGCCATTTAGTTGATGCAGTTTGTTGGAATGACATTGGGCTGTTAATGGTGTTGGCCAAACTCTTTGCCATTTCACTGAAGATCAGTGTCATCCAGAAGCAAGGCTATGGGGAAGAAGCAACCCAACCACCCACCTCCAGGTCCTAGACCCAGAATATAAGATCTAAAGGAAGGTAGATCCAGCTCTGCCCACCTGCCCACACTGCTACTCCATTTTATATGCAACTGGAGCTGCAACAACAGCTGTATAGAGCACTAGGCTCAAAAGATACCTTACAAATAATTCAGTCCAGTGTTTTTTTCCATCAGGAGCCAATAGAAATCAAGAAAGTGATGGTCACGCCAGATGGCTTTAGAGCCTCCCATCCCATTCAAGCATCATCAGATATTTATTAATAGCCGATTTTGTAGCCAGGTGTGGTGGCTCGCACCTGTAATCCCAGCTACTCAGCAGGCTGAGGTGAGAGGATCACTTGAGGCCAGGAGTTTGAGACCAGCCTGGGCAACATAGCGAGACCTCGTCTCTAAAAAAAAAAAATTAATTAATTAAATAAAAATTAAAATTAAAAAATTAAAGAGACTGTTTGTGACAAGCGGAATGGTAAGCAAAGGTAGACAAAATTCGTGCCCACCCAAAATAAATCAAATATAAACGAGGAGAGGGATATGGGGACCATTCATTTGCATAACAGGGATTTCAGCTAGACCTGATGGCTGGGAAAGATTTCCCAGTGAAATAATAAAATGTGAAGGACAAGTGGAAGCTAACTAGATGAAGGGGAGCAAGGACAGACTATTCCAAAGAGGATGGCAGATTTCAGAGGCCTGGGATGAGAGGGAACACGCAGAGTTTAAGGAATTAGAAGCAGGTGAGTGGGTGGAGATGAGACAGGGAAATGGGGTAATTTCAGACCACACATGGCCTTTCAGATGATGGCACCGGGCCTGGTCTTTATCATAAACAGAATGTAAAGGTTTTACAGTCCCATGAAGTTTCAGCCAGGAAACTCCATTTTTATCTTCTTTCTATGTTGAGATTCATGATATGTTCTCATTGGAATAAAAGATTCTATAGCTAAAACGAGTTGGAAAACCCATTGCTCCAAGCAATAGTTCAAGACAAAGGGCTTTTTTTTTTTTTATTTTTTTCTGAGACAAGGTCTCACTGTTTCACCCAGGATAGAGTGCAGTGGCGCCATCATGGCTTACTGCTGCCTCAACTTCCCAGGCTCAGGTGATTCTCCCACCTCAGCCTCCTGAGTAGCTGGGACCACAGGCATGCGCCACCATGCCCGCCCAATTTTTGTATTTTTTGTAGACATAGGGTTTCACCATGCTGCCCAGGCTGGTCTCAAACTCCTGGACTCCAAGGATTCTCCCACCTCGGCCTCCCAATGTGGTGGGATTACAGGTGTGAGCCACCACGCCTGGCCAAGATAAGGGCCTTGAAAGTAGACCCTGCCCCTTGAGAAAGAAGGATGGCACAGTGGGGAGAAAGAGTGAGAAGCTGGAGATGAGAGGAAAAGCCAAATGTGGTCCCTGGAGAGTAAGACTGCAAATGGTGGCCATGCATCAGAGTGGGATTAGAGTGAGAGGATGGACCTCAGCCTTGGGGTCAGAACTCCCATGCTTGGGATGGGGGTTGGCAAAAATAAAGTAGAATTAGCAAGGCATGGGCTGAAGGTCCAGATAAAGACAGAAGCCCTGTTATCAGAACCAAAGCCCAGTGCTAGATATGTGTGCATCCAGGAGGGCTGGGTCCTAAATCCTGGAGGATGGGGGTGCTTAGGCTCCCTACATTCCTCCCACAAATAATGGTCAGTATGAATCGTGTGGCTGGCTGAGGTGAGGTTTAACTTAGCCATATAACCTTCTCCCTGACCCCCAGGTTTTCTTTTAAAGCAAAATACCTGCTTCATCATGGAAACAGAGTCTTTGACTTAACAATGGACTATTACAATTCCAAATGAGAGCATTAGAGACCTAATACAAGGAAGCAAGGAAGTGAATTCAGCTTCTGGCTCCAGACACTGGCTGGGTGGTCCTGGACATGAACCCCTACCATGCTGGGCATTCACTTTCCGACCTGCAGAGTGGAAACACTGATGTGTTCAGTTTAGTTTGAACTTTGCCTTTACTATGGAAGCTGCCATAACACATGCAATCTTTATCTGTTTAGAGGATTGTAGTCAACTCATAGCCATGGACATTGTCACCCCAAAATGCAGTTCATTCACAGATCACTCCCCCCGAGCCTATCCCTGCATACTAAGTTAACAACCCCTGGTTACTTTTATTTATTTTCTTCCTTGACAAGAAGGATTAAACCTTCCCTTCTCTTCCTAACACCCAGCACACAGCTGGACTAGGCAAAATTCTTAAATTAGAATGTGGATTTTGAGAGGCTGAGGCAGGAGGATGGCTTGAGACCAGGAATTTGAGACAAGCCTAAGCAAGACCTTGTCTTTACAGAAAATACAAAAATTAGCTGGGTGTAGTGCCGTGTACCTGTAGTCTTACCTACTTGGGAAGCTGATGTGTTAGGATTGCTTGAACTTAGGAAGTCTGGGCTGCAGTGAACCATGATCATGCCACTGCTCTCCAGTTTGAGCAATAAAATGAGATCCTGTGTCTTAAAAAAGAGAAAAAGAAAGAAAGACCTTGAGCAAGGATGGATTGGGCCCACAGGACAAGCCCAACATTGTGCAAGGCACAGAGGCAGTACAAGGACTTCCCAATGATAGCCTCTGTCCACACATTGCTTAATAACCAGTGGCATTCATAGTAGTATTTCAAGAATTCAAATTTCAAGAATTCAATTTTCAAGAATTCAAATTTGCCACTGCAAGAGAAACTAATGACTTTGGAGATCAGTGACCTTCTTGAGTATCTTGGGAAGGAGAAACTATACAGTCTAATGGTTAAGAAAAAAAGGCATTGGGATAAATTTTGCTTTAAACCTAGCTGTGTGTCCTTGAGCAGCTCACTTCACCTCTCTGAGCCTGGTTTCTTCATCTGAGAAATGGAAGCAGTGATAGTTCCTGCCTCACAGAGCTGTCCTGAGGATTAAAGAAGTAGATGCATGTGAAGTATTTCATGCAGGGCCCGGCACACGAAAAGAACCAATAAACATCAGCTATTCTTAGCTACTTGCATCCTAGACCTGTTTTCTCAGATAGAACATTTGCAGGAACATGGATTAAAGGTTATGGATTCCCTGATGGGGAAGAAGAGGAAGGAAAAAACTTTAAAGTCCTGAAGGAGCCAGAACTATACAAAGCAGGAATATCATGTGGAGTATTATATATAAGAAATGCTGGTCGGATCTCCTGCGGAATTTCAGGAAGGAAGCAGCTTGCCCAGAGAAAAGGTGTGAACAGACAGACAGCAACACCTTGTTTTTTTCAGAAGCTTCAACAAAAGGATTTTGGCGCCAGTAGGCCCAGATTTGGAGGGGAGGAAGAAAAGAGTGGGTTGCCTGCAGTCAGAAAGAGACTGAAAGGAGAAGGGGAAAAAAGTAGAAAACACAGAATTATGACTTGGGGAATAGACAGAGTTTGCGGGGATGTTTCTGGGTGGGTGATGGGCATGGCATTGATCAAACTTATAACACTGATGAATAGAAGCATGTAAATGACTACATAAAGGAATACATTTACAGTGCCTGGCATATGATAAAAAAAAAAAAAAAGCTCAATGTGATTTAGTACGCATTCATTGGGCAGGCACTAAATAAGTGTTTATTGAACTAAAGAAATGAAAGTGGTACATACTTTTTAAGGGAGGAGAACAGAATCATTCAAGAAAAATGTTTCTCAGCCCTGAACTTTCATCACATGGTTAGTACTTGGTTAGAAGCAAAGACTGAATTACATGTATCAGTAACTTTGTAATTTACTTAAATTTATTGTTTTAATCATGATGTTAAATGAGATCATTGTAGAGTTTATGTTTGGCCTAAGATGTACTTCTTTTTTAAAAAATTTTAGATTCACTTGGTATATGTGCCTGTTACACAGGTGTTACATGCACAACGGCGGAGGTTAGACTCTAGTGCACCCATCACCCAAATATTAAACATTTTACCCAATAGGTAATTTCTCAACCCTCACCCCACCTCCCACTCAGACATACTTCTGCATGTTCTTGGTGAAGTCCTGGTCTTCTTTTTCCTTGCTTGGAAAACTTGCTGGATAGATGACTCCCACCATCTTGAAATAGCCGACCAAAATGGGAGAGGCGATTCGTTTGGATCCCTAATGGAGACTCAGGAAGGGATGAAAGAAAAAAAGAAAAGGCTGAATCCATATCAATCCGTAAGAACACTGGAGATCCTAGCTGTGAGAGGTAAAGAGAAAAAAGGGAGCAAAAAGGAAACCCCATAAAGAAGTAAATGAATGAATGAAAAGAATTCCCCAGGCCTTCATTTCATAGACTGAAGGTTGTGCCCCCAGCCTGAGGTGGGTTTGGATCAAGTGCTCAATCCCAGTGACTTGTCAGGGATCCTTTCAGATGTGTTCACCTCTGGGAAGAAGGGCCATTCGCCTGGGGTGAGCAGGAATCTGAGGAAACGTTTAGGGCATCTTGACTGATGAGCTGAGCCTTCTCTACAGAGCAGTGTGAACAGCCTGATGTGATGAGCTCGCTTTGCAAGGCACTGAACCATCCCAGCTTCTCGCTGACAGAAGCAGAGCAGAGGTCCCGGACGCTCCTTATTGCATGACGGGAGCACTTGGTGAAGCCACGGAAATTGGATTTGAGTGATTCCCATCTTCCTCTCTCCCTGCCCCCAAACTAGAGCATTCTGACCATCCAGCAAGCTTAAAGGAACAGAAGCAAATCCCAGAGAGGAAGAAACAGAAACCCTGTCAGAAGCAAAGCCCAGAGAGGAAGAAATAGAAAACCAGGCAGAGCTGGGACCTTGTGCAGTCCCACGTGGTCAGTTGGTGGAGGAACTGGAAATGATCTAGCTCTTTCTGCTAAATCAGTCTTTCCTGTCTCAGAACTTTTCCTGAGAAATCACTCAATCCCTAAGGGGACAGCTGACCTGTCCCCAAGTGGTGGATGTTTAGTTTATTGTCCTAAGAAATGATCCCGCAGGGGCCGAGTGTGGTGGCTCACACCTGTAATCCCAGCACTTTAGGAGGCTGAGGCGGGAAGATCACTTGAGGTCAGGAGTTCGAGACCAGCCTGGCCAACATGGTAAAACTCTGTCTCCACTAAAAGTACAGTAATTAGCTGGGTGTGGTGCTGTGCAACTGTAATCCCAGTTAATCAGGAGGCTGAAGCAGGGAGGCGGAGGTTGCAGTGAGCCGAGATTGCGCCATTGCACTCCAGCGTTGGTGACAGAGTGAGACTCCATCTCAAAAAAAAAAAGAAAAAGAAAATGGAAATGAAATGGTCCGGCAGGTAAAAGTAGTGTCCTTATGTGGATAAAACCAATTTGGCAATCATCATTATCATCATCAAAATGGCCAAAATTTATCAGACATCATGCTATTAATTTGTATTAAATCTGTACAACCACCCACTAGGTCGTTCTCATTATTGTCCCCAGTTTGCATATGGAAAATCTAGGGCTTTGAGAGGTAAAGTCACTTGCTCAAGGCCATATAACCAGAAAGGAAGTGGTAGGGTTTAGCCTAGACCCCTTGATGTCTGGTGTCAATGCCAGAGCTCTTAACCACTGGGCTCTCCTGCACCCCTGAGGGTTAAATGGGAATAACTGGGATTTGAACCCAGGACTTCTGACTCTTTAGTGCTTTGCTCTTTTGACTAATGATGATAACGGTAACTCATTAATTATCATCTCATTTATTCCACACAATAGCTTTAAGTACCTGTGTGGCAACTTGCACTCCTCCAGGATTACACTGCTAGTAGGTAGCAGAGCTGGGACCCCAGAATGCCCCATTCTTCCCTTCCCACTACCATAGTGACAGTTCAAAACCCAACACTGACTATAACCCTCTAACCCTTAAAACCAAACCCAGGCTCTTCTTTGGAACTTACAAGACATGCACAATCAGGTCCTGGCTATCCTTCTGTATCAGTGACATCCTCCCTTTTTTCTTTCCACCACACTGATCTTCTTGTGGCTCCTGCCAACACAGGGATTTTGCACCTGCTGTTCCCTCTTCCTAAACATTTCTGTAAACCCCTTCCTGACTTTTGGCCTGATTACCTTCTACTTCTCTTTCAGACCTCAGTGTAAGTGTCACTTCTGAAGACAGCTCTCTCTCTTCCTCTGGGGTATCCATCTATTTGTGGTTCCACATTAATGTGATTAATTAGGTAATGTTAAGTCTCTGCCCATCCAATTTCAATTTGTATGGCCATTAGCAAGTCCCCCACTCTGGGCCTCACTCTTTCAATCTGTAAAATGGATGACAAGGCCCCACAGTTCTTCCAAGATCAGCTTAGATGGCCCCAAGTGCGCCTCGCAAATACAACATGTTCTGTGGGACTCCTCCTCCTCAAGGGATTTCCCCTTAGGTCCTGCCATACGGCATTTTCTAAAATTCCCTTGCCACCTGCTGCGATGGAAGGCGAAGTGCCTGGCTTTCTTTCATCAGAGGTGAATTGAATTCTGAACGTAGAAGACACTTCTGAGGCTGATGTCGACAAGAAATGAACACAGACATAGGCTCCCTCTGCAAACAGTTCCTGGAGATCCTTCTCTGTCCTGTCAATCTCCTGGGTGCTGGAGAGCAGAGGTAAATTAGACACACTTCCTGCCTTTGATAAACACACAGTTGAGTAGGAAAACAGATGCACAATGTCTCCCATTTATTGAGGACATGCTTTGTGTCAGGCCAGTGATGAGCACTTTATAAATACCCATTCATTATCCCTTTGCAACCCTAACCAAAGCCATCTGAACCACTAGTTTTGCTTGTTTGTTTTGTTTTTTTACTTTTAAGCTTTGGGATACATATGCAGAATATGCAGGTTTGTTACATAGGTATAATACATGTGCCATGGTGGTTTGCTGCACCTATCAACCCGTCATCTAGGTTTTAAGCCCCACATGCGTTAGGTACTTGTCCTAATGCTCTCCCTCCCCTTGCTCCCCACCTCCCGACAGGTCCTGGTGTGTAATGTTCCCCTCCCTTTGTCCATGTGTTCTCATTCGAACTGCTAGTTTTACATATATTACTGAGACTTAAAGAGGTGAAGTAGGCTGGGTGTGGTGGCTTATGCCTATAATCTTAGCAATTTGGGAGGCTGAGGCGGGTGGATAACTTGAGGTCAGGAGTTCAAGACCAGCCTGGCCAAC
Source organism: Pongo pygmaeus (assembly GCF_028885625.2). Taxonomy (NCBI): domain Eukaryota; kingdom Metazoa; phylum Chordata; class Mammalia; order Primates; family Hominidae; genus Pongo; species Pongo pygmaeus. The sequence goes on from NC_085931.1 coordinate 37,060,762, forward strand.
ATGGTGAAACTCTGTCTCTACTAAAAATATAAAAAATTAGCTGGGTGTAGTGGTGCATGCCTGTAATCCCAGCACTTTGGGAGGCCAAGGCAGGTAGATCACCTGAGGTCAGGAGTTTGAGACCAGCCTGGCCAACACGGTGAAACTCTGTCTCTACTAAAAATACAAAAATTAGCCAGGCATAGTGGTGCATGCCTGTAATCCCAGCTATTTGGGAGGCTAAGGCAGGAGAATCGCTTGAACCCAGGAGGCGGAGGTTGCAGTGAGCCAGGATTGTGCCACTGCACTCCAGCCTAGGCAACGGAATGAGACTCCGTCTCAAAAAAAAAAAAAGAAAAAAGAAAAAGGTGAAGTAAGCACCCGGTCCCCCTAAAGAGTCATAGGCTTTTCCTTTCTATTTCTTTGCCTTAAATCATTCCCCAGCCATAGCCAGAAAGTTCTGGATTCGAATGCTGGTTATGCCTCTAATTGGTACATCACTTCATTAAGCCTGAGCTCCCTCCACTAGCAAAGTAGAAATAGCATCACCTTACTCACAGGGTGGTTGTAAGTTTCAAATAAAACAAATCTTGTAAATATTCCCAGTTCGTCGTAGAAGATGTTCGAGAAATACAAGGTTTTTTTTTTTTTTTCACTCCTGGCAAATATCAGTAGGAAAGCAGGTAGGAAGAAAACAACCCCACAATGACAAAAATGAACAAGATTGGCCAAGTCTGAGCCCTCTTGTCTTTTTTTTTTTATACAAAATCTGTTTTATATGTAGACAGTTTGAAAGACTTAAAAAATTAGAAAGTTTCACTGAGCAAATTATAGTACTTGCTTCTTTATTTTCCGTATGGACTCTTGTCTCAGACTTTAAGAACCTATTTGATGTGAATCCATCTCCTGAGCCCAGGAAACCTACACAAGCCAGTAAATTGACCACTTTCTAAGGGCATTTTTAAAAATCTGAGGCCATGAGAAAAAAGAAGTAATAATTAAAACAACTAAGAGGAGAAGTCCAAGGAGGATCATTAAACTTCTGGCTATGTGAATAGGGCAGATGTAGCCTCGGCAATAAAGAGGATCACGCAATGCCTGGTGACAGTGACGAAAATAAAAAGAACAGTGTCACAGGGAGGGGAACAACACACACCAGGGCCTCTTGAGGGAGTGGGGGGAGGGAGAGTATCAGGATAAATAGCTAATGCATGTGGGACTTAATACCTAGGTGATGGGTTGACAAGCACAACAAACCACCATGGGACATGTTTACCTATGTGAAAAACCTGCATATCCTGCACACGTATCCTGGAACTTAAAATAAAATAAAAATTTGAAAAAAGAACACTGTCTGTCCAACAGCACACCAGGTAGGTGAAGAGGCTTCTGGGGTGGGGATGCCAGTGAGCTTCGATGGGTGAAATAAGCCTCACAGGAAGTGGAGAGACACAGATGTGGGAGTCTGGTAGCTCCAGTTAGAACCCTAGGTCCACCACCTACTCACTGTGAGACCCCAGGCAAGCGGCTCCACCTTTCTGGGCCACAGATGCCACAGATGCCGTATCTGCAAAATGGACATCGTCATGCATTGATCATTCAACAAATATTTACTGATCTCCAGCCATGTACCAGGCAGGGTCCTGGAGCTACATCAATGAACAAAACTGGTAAAACCCTGCCAGTGAAGCTGACATTTGCATAGAACTGTAAGTCAGCAACAGTAATAACAGTGAATCTGCCACTGACCCTCTCCTCCTCAATTCTCCTCACATCCCTTTGAGACAGGCAGAGCAGCTGTTGTGTCCCCATTGTGCAGATGAAGAGACCAATGCCTAGTCACACACCTAGCATTGGGTTGCAGGGCTCCTGACTCTCCACTTAGTTGCCTGTCTGTCAGTTGCCTTGGGTGAAGCAGGTCTCATTGCCAGCTGAGATGATGATGAGACAGGTGCTACACAGGCTTATTACTCTGGCTAGAACTCATCCCTATGATGTCACCATATGTAAAGCCTACAGAACCTGTCACAGTCACTGTCATATGGTCCTGCAATCCTCTGCCTGTCCTTCCCCCATTAGATTGTGAGCTCATCCATGGCAGGGGCCACTGGGTATCCCCAGAGCTTAGCATGGGGTCTAGCACCCAGTAAGCACTCAGGTAGCACGTGATGAATAAAAGAACGGATGAATTGAGAGAAGGAGAAAGGAAGGAAGGGGGAATGTGCTTACATCACACAAAAATACTGTATGAATGGATGGATGAATGGATGGATGGATGGGTGGATGGATAGATGATGAGTGGTTGATTTGAGGGAAGGAAGAAAGGAAGGAAGGTGGGAGGGAAGGAAGGAAAGGTGAATGGATAAAAGAAGAAAGAAAAGAAAGAAGAGAGGGAGAGGAAGAGGAAAACCTAGGGACGGAGAGAGGGAGAAATAGGCAAATTTCCTTTGGAAGAGTCAATGAATGTTGAACAAATAAAGTATTAAATTCAACCCAGATCCCTTCTTTTGCCTGCTTAGCTTACCCCCTGGCCTTATTCACCTGACTTTCCCTTCATCCTTCAAACTGCAGTTAAATCTTACCCCTGTGGTCTGTTCCAGCCCACAGAGACTGGTCTTTTTTCAAGCCTTGTAGTGTTCCTCCAATCTAATTTCCAATTAACATCTTGGTTGCACACTCTTACCTCCCCTAATTGAAACCAACCATAGCACTTGTTAGCATTGGGTAGTGGTTACCATGACAGGCCTACAGGAGGAAAACTAGCTGGCAGAATTTTGGCTCTGTCACTTTGCTAGAAAGTGACTGAGAAAGTCATTCCAACTCCGAGAGCCTCCATTGCCCCAAGTGTGAAATAGACACGCTGCCTCACAGAGGTATTAGGAAGACTTACACCCTGAGAAAGTGCACAAGGAGCTACATGTGAAGCCTGGCACATAGCAAGCACTCACTCGTGTCAATGGCTATCATTACTATTGTTGCCTAACCTGTGACTGTCTCACCTACTCAACAATATTTTAAGGTTCTAAGAGAAAAGCACCATCTCTCGTACCTGGTGTGTGTGCGCCTGAACTCATGCGCTTGCACGTGCGTGCACACACACACACACACACACTCCCTAGCACAGGACTGGATAACCAGAATGCTTATTGGTTGATTTCTGCTTAGATCCAAGTCAAGGAAGTTTCATTCCTAAAGATTTATGGTAGGTGAGAATCAATTCGCCAATGGTTTTATCCAAGCCAGTCTTTTAGAAAGGGCCTTATTGCAGGAAACCAGAGACAAATGAAAAGGCAATCTGCGTGCGTGTCATCAACAAGCTTGTGGGAGCTTCTAATACTATTTCCCTGTTGAGGTATCAATAGAAGAGAAGACAGTTTCCCAGAGCATGGGCCCGGTGCTCCCTCCACATAATCGCCTGGGGTGGCAGTGGGTGGGTGGTTAAAAATGACGATTTCTGGGATCCAGTCCAGACTTACTAAATCAGAAACTCTCGAGTTATAGCCTGGGAATCTGCATTTTAGCCCACTCCTTAGATGATTCTGGTGCATGCTTAGGGAACTGCTGCCATGCCCAGCCTCACAGGAACTTAGAGTGCAGCACTTGGAGGGCCTTTGAGGGTTTCTAGTCCAACTTCCTAATTTTACAGATGGAGCAAGTGAGGCACAGAGAGGTTAAGTGGCTTATGCAAGGTCACACAGCAAGGCAGTGAGAGGGCTGAGACACAAACCGAAGGCCTCACTGGCCAGCTGCCTTTACTCCATTGCATCACCCACCTTTTCCTCTGGAAGGAGTTATTGCTGGCTCTGCAAGGGGAAGAGGTGACCAGCATTATTGAGCCTTTCTTGTGTTCTAGCCACTTGACATAGGACCTTCTAGCAATCCTAAAGGCTAGGTATTACCATGCCTATCATTCTGGGGAAAAAAAACTGAGGATTGGAGAGAAAGCATCATGTTTGCTGAACAGCAAAATCCTCTGGTGTACAAGACAAATCTCAATATCATAGGGAAAAACTGGGGGGAACCCCCACATACATGTGAAATGATTTGCAAATGGATTTACATAAAAAAAATTTTTTCATTTATGTAAGCAGGGTATATTATATGCTAGAACCCAGTAGGAAATCTCTGGCCCATGACTTGCTGTTGTTAGAATTTTATCCATCACAGTGGTTCTTAACCAGGGGCAGTTTTGCCCACCAGGAGACATTTGACAACGTCTGGAGACATTTCTGGGGGTCACACCTGGGGTGTTTGCTGCTGGCATCTACTGTGTAGAGTCCAGAGAGGCTGGTTAACATACAATGATGCATGGGACAGCTTCCCACAAAAAATAATTATCTGGCGCCAAATGTCAATAGCGCCTAGGTTGAGAATTCCTGATCTGCGAGACGTGAACTTTTTACTTCTGTTGTGACATCTTTGTGGCCACCTCCACCGTAGGAGTTGTAGCAGCTCACCCCAAACGTAGTAGTCACAGGATTCTTAGCTGTTCTGTCTTCCACCCACAAAATGGGTATATCACAGTGGTGTTAGATGTTGTGAGTAGAAGAAGACAGAAAATAGGTTATATGTGAACCAAGTCTCCTGTCAAAGATAATGCAGCTACCAAGAAATAAAATTAGACTCCAAGTCCAGGTAGGTCTCATTCCAGAATTAATGATATTTCAAGTGTTGTTCTTGCCTCATAGATGAATCCTCCATATACTCCATATATTTTGCAACATAAGCCACTAAATTTCCTTGCATTGAACACAATCTATTTTTAATTATATTGTAGAGTAAATTGGATTTCACAAGTTTAATTTCAAGCACAAATTGTGGCTCCTCAGCCTCCCCTTCAGTGGTAAGAGGTATTGCTTGGGAGCTAAGAATGTGGATTTATGATCAGCCTGAGTTTGAATCTTGGCCCAGATGATTTTTAGCTGTGTGAACCTGAAAAAAAAAAAAAAAATCCCTTCATTTCTCTGGAACTCAGTTTCCTCCTCCAAAATGTGGAGATAACAATAGAACCCACTTAAAAGGATTATTGTGCACTTTAAATCAAATAATGTATAGAAAACACTTCGTATGGTACCTGGTACATGAAATGCCCTCAATAAATATCAACAGTAACAATTATTATCATCACGGTCATTGTCATCATAACTGTCATTATAATTAAGGCCCCCGGATAGGGAGAATGTGGTAGATTGGAGAGTTTGGGGAATACTAGGCATTTGTAAAACAAAGCTGGTACAGTCTGGATCTGATAATTCATCACTTACTAAATTTGACCCATCATTTTTGCCTTTAATGAAAATATATTCAATATTGGAACTAATTACTATTAAATTGGCCTCGTTATTAAGCATCAAGGGATCAATGGTGGACTCAGTGGGTTATCGTCATTGAATAAAATGTCTCAAGGAGAAAAAAGAAGTTGAATTAATACACAATCCTGGAGCCCGTTGAAAAATCCCTAATAACACTGACTGTTGCTGACAATTAATTCTAGGAGTCTGTAAATCATGAAAGAGCTTTGGAGGCAGAAACCAAGTTAGAAGAAGAAATGAAGAATTCAACTCCTGCTGGCTCTCTTAGAAGTTCTATAACCAAGCGGGAGTTAGGGAGATTTGAGGAAACCTATTACTCCAGTGAGGGGTATGGGGCAGAAGGAGACCTGAACTAGCAGTCAGCCTGGCAGGGCCTGGCTCAGCTTCTGTTCTCTATTACTGGGTGCAGGAGTAAAGGGGGAGAGAAATATGAGCTATCAGAGAAGGAGACAGACACAGATCATCTAGTGCCCTTAAGCCCATGGCAAGGAGTTTGGGCTTACTCTATGTGTAATAGGAAATCTTTGTTGGGATTAGAGCAGGGAGTGGCTTCATAGGATTGTGTAAAACTCACTCTGGCCACTAGACTTCAGAAAGACAAAGTGGGAAACTGGTAGGAAGTTATTGCAGTTGTCTGGATAAGAGTCTACAGAGGTTGGACATAGGATTAGGGTGGTGGCAGTGGTGATGGAGAAGAGCATACAGATACAGGATATGTTTTAGAAGTCAAGCTGGCAGGAAGTGCTAATAAACTGGCTGTGGAGAGTAAAGGAGAAGGTAGGCAATCAAGGATGCCTCCTAGATTAGAGCTTAAGTAGTTAGGTAGATGTTGATAACCTGCATCAGTCAGCTATTGCCACGATAATGCTGTGTAACAAACTACCCCCAACTCAGGGACTTAGAACTGCAACCGCATGACTCTGCAGCCATCTGCAGTTCAGCTGGGCTATAATTAGAAAATCTATTTTAGATGTGCCACTAGTTATTGTTACAAAAAAAGCGCTACAATTAACATGTTTTACTTTGGGGCCTAAAACAAACAAATAAGCTACTCTAAACAAATGAAAAAAATCAATGTTTGAAGAATCTGTGGTGGTCTGACGCTAAAGTGACCTGAAAAGATTTGTCCCAGCCATTCTACAACTCAGGGCATCAAGAGAGAGGAGAACACTCCAATTTCTCCCAGGCTCAAGTAATTTCAGTTTTCTGATTAGCTTGGTGCAGCTCACAGGAACTCTGTTGGGCAGATAACTTGTCACACCAAACACAGGACGAGCTCATCACTGGTCAGGAAGCCAACTCAGTCAGAGAGATTGGCTTGCCTCCCCCTAATCAATGCCATCCACAAAACACTAAGAATCACAACCACTGCCAAGTCAGCTCTTGCTCCTCCATTACTAGTTTTGAGCAGTGGGATCACTCAGTCTGTCAGAAGCTATTAGACTTGGATTGACTGATTTTGAGAAGGAGGGTGGGGGGATTTTTTTCAAGGACAAGCTGAACACATAGAAGGGAAAACACAGTGGCCCTAGCCCAGCATCCATGGCTGAGGAATTAGATGACTCAAAGAAGAAAGACAACTGACAAAATGATGTTTTTAGCTGTGTTAGGATAATGCATTGTGTTCCCCACTGAGAAAGAGGGATTAGGGATGTGCTTGAGGAAAATTGTTGCCATCCCAAATGGTAATTTGCAATCTGGACAGGAAGTAAGTAAGTGAGACTCCACGAGAAACCTTAAGCAGCTGCATTTAGGAACAAGCTGGGCTGACTGACTGTGGCTGTCTGGAAGGTGAAGGACTTTGCAAATAAAGAATGGCTTCTAGTTCCACCCAGCAGCAAATCTTCCCTTGGCTTTCACTTCTCAACTCAAGATTCCCCCCATGCCCTAGACCTGGTCCTGTCTCTGCATTATTTGCTGGCTTAGTGAATGATGTCACCATATGTGTGGTTGAGCAAAACAAAAACTTGAAAGTCATCCATTACTCCTTGCTCTCTCTCACTTCCCTTATCCATCCATCTCCAAGTCCTGTTAATTTTGCCTCATAAATATTTCTCAAAGTAACTCGATTTTCTCCATGCCTGCTGCCACCACCCTGGTCTAAGCCGCCATCAGCTCTCACCTGGCCAACTGCAACCATCCCTCACTGGGTCTTTGGCTTCCAGCTTGTCTTGCTTTCCATCCATCCTTCACATTGCTTGCCATAGAGATCTTTTCAAAACACACATCTGCCAACTCCACCTTCCTGTTATAAAACCCTTCTGTGACTCCCCATTGCTTTCAGAATAAAGACCAAAATGATGAATGTGATCCACTGTTCCCAGCGTGGTCTGGTTCCCTGCCCACCTCTCACCACTGCTCAAGCTGTTCCACGGGCTTGCAACACACTTCCGTCCAACTTTCACCAAGTTCACTTAGTGGCTTCTCAAATTCCAGCTCAAGCATCAGTTCTGGATAGCACCTCTCTGTTGCTCCCAAACACCCTTACATTTGAAATCAGAACCTTAAGCATATCAGAGAATCAAATTCTTTTCCTTCAGTGCCCTTATCTCAGCTAGTAAATATACCTTTGTGGGTTTTTTGTGTGTATATGTATGTGTGTGTGTGTGTGATTATTCAGTTGAAATCAGACTCCTGGTGAGCTCTATGGCAGAAACTATGGATAAGGTTACTGAACACTCAACCCCCTCCCATCCTGTCTAGTCTTTCTCTACAGTGGCTGAATTTCCAGCCTTCCTTGCACCCAGGAATAGCCATGTGACACCAACTGGCCAATGAGATGTAAGCAGAAGCTGCCAGCTGAGACCTGCAGGAAAGACTTTGAAGAGAGCAGACTCAACTTGGATGCCCTTTTTCCTTTTGCCTCTTCCCTTTGTTCCTCTCTGAAATAGAGAGACAAAGACCCCTTCTACCATGAAGAATGAAACCACACAATAAAGATGAGAGAGCAGAAAGAGGAGCTGGGGCCCTTGTTGTCACTGTTGGTGGTCTGGTCAGCTTTGGTCCACGTACCACGGACCTCTTACTGCCAGTAGGTCAGGGTTTCCTGTTACTAGCAGCTCAGTTCAATTCTAACTGATACAAGCTCTGTGAACATGTGCACTGTGTCTATTTTTGTTCCCCACGCATCCCCGGTGCAGTGTCTGGCACATAGTCTCTGCTCAGTGAACATCTGCTGAATGAGTGGCTGGAGAGAGCACTGTCTTTGGAGTCCTGCATATTCGGGCTCAGAATCTTGCTTTGCAGCTGAAGGCTGTGTGGCTGCTTAATTTCTGCTTAATTTATGCCAATTTCCTCAAGCATAAAAACTGGATGATAACATCCCAAGGGGTTATTCTGAGGGTCTAATGAGCTGACATGTAGAAAGTGCCAGACCTTGACTAGAAGCTCAGTTAATAGTGTTTGTTGGGCTTTGTTTTATTTTTAGAGTTGAGGTCTCTCTGTTGCCCAGGCTGGAGGGCAGTGGTGTGATCAAAGCTCACTGTAGCCTTGAACCTCCTGGATTCAAGCAATCTTCCCACCTCAGCCTTCTGAGTAGCTGGGGGGCTACAGGCATAAGCCATCATGCCCAGCTAATTTTTAATTTTTTTTGTAGAGACTGGTTCTTGCTATGTTTCCCAGGCTGGTCTTGAACTCCTGGCTGGAAGTGATCCTCTCACCTCGGCCTCTCAAAGCACTGGGATTAGAGGCGGAAGCCACCACACCCACCCTTTGTTCGTAGTACGATTATGAGTTATTGGATCTGTCACCTCCAAATGTCACTTTGGGTGCTGACTGTGTACAAGGCACTATTAGGCACTTGGGGTGCCAGGGAAGTCTGTGGAGTGGCCTCTGCCCTCCAGGATTGGGCTGCTCACTTAGTGATGGAAGATTTGCACACATGCATGGAGAACTCACAATGCCCATCTGTAAAAATGTGCCAATGGCCACAGAAGGGACACAGGCCCCATGAGAGTGGAGGAAGGGGCAAAATAATGTGCATTGATAAAATTGTCCCTGGGAACAGTGAAGGACAGGGAGCCTGCTTCCTCTGCATTCACTTACTTAACAAACACTTATCAATCACCTTCCATGAAGCAGCTAAGTGCTAGGATAACACAGGCACCCACCAACAGAGATGCAGAAATGATTAAATGAATATGCTTGCCTGCCTGAACAATGGATTAAATGAGCAAATGCGTGAACAAATGAACTTCTGAAGAAAAACAAACGAGTTAGAAAATGAAAGGAGTATTCCCAGGAAATAACCATGCTCTAAAAAATGAGAGTCTGAGTCGATGAAGGACCAGGCTGCAGGCTTGTGGCCAGAATCAGAGTGGGGAAATGTGGTCGGGCGAGGTTAATGAAGGTGAGGGGCGGAGTTAGGATGGGAAGATAAGGCTAAAATACACACCCTGCCCCCTGCCCCAATGTCCTGTACGTGACACTATGCCATTTGTCACTCCACACGTTTTCACTGGAAACCACGTATACACCAGCATGGTGCTGGGCAATGGGTACCCAATGGAGAAGAGGACAAAACCATTCAGCCCTCTGTACCTCCTCATGCTTTCCAACCTTCCCTCCTTCCCAGTTCTGCTTCCTCCTCTCAGCCCGCCTTGAGGATAGCAGAGATGATGGTGGATCTAATCTAATACGAAAGGTAGTTGCCACTTACTGGGGGCTTGCTTAGAGCAAAGTGCTCTCCAAACATCTTTAATGATCACAATAACACCATGGGTTAGGGAACCATTGCAATGAGGCAATTGAGGCTCAGAGAGGAAAAGCAACTTCCACGAGGTCCCACGGCTATTCATTGGCTGCACCAGAAGAGGAACCTGAGTCTGGCCTCTTTGTTACTGTGCTCGCCTCCTCAAGTTTTTACTCTAAGCAAGTGAGGCTCAAAGTTTAAGGTGCATCAGAGGATGCTCTTGAGGGATTACCTATGACCACCATGTTGCTTGTAATGATGGTTTCATGAATGTATGTATGTCAAATTGTATTAAACTGTACTATGTTTTTTTCTGAGACAGAGTCTTGCCCTGTCACCAGGCTGAGTGTGTGGCACGATCTTGGCTCACTGCAACCTCTGCTTCCCAGGTTCAAGCGATTCTCCTGCCTCAGCCTCCCAAGTGGCTGGGATTATAGGCATGCGCCATCACACCTGGCTAATTTTTGTATTTCTACTACAGTCGGGGTTTCACCATGTTGGCCAGGTTTGTCTGGAACTCCTGACCTCAGGTGATCCACCCGCTTTGGTCTCCCCAGGTGCTGGGATTACAGGTGTGAGCCACCGCTCCCGGCTTCCAGAGACATCTTAATCAATTACGTTAACTTTTATTGAGTGTCCCTATATGTCAGACTCTGCCCCGGGCTGTAACTGTACTCTTTAAATGTGCAATTTATTATATGTCAATAATGTCTCCAGCTGTTTTTTAAAAAAATAATAATCAAAATAATTAATATGCATAACAATCTCTCAGGCTGCGTATTAGAAGACTCTCAGACCCCACCCATTGCCAATAGGGATTTTGATTCAGCAGCTCTGGGGTGAGGCCCAGCAATCTGTGACTTAAGAAACATCCTCTGGAGGATTCTGACTCTGCTGCCCCAATTTGTGTGTAGCCTGAGGTCCTTAATACAACTGCACCTCAGCATCCCTTAGGGAACGTTTACAAAACACCAAGGCGTAGGACTCACTCCAGATCTGCTGAGACAGGGTCCCTGGGGATGGGACCTGGAAGCAGGTATTTTTTTGCAAGTTCCCCAGATGATTCAAATGTGCAGCCAGGACTGGGAACCACCACTGAGCTAAGAAGCATTTCAGGACATCAGGCTAGGGCTGTTCAAAGCCAGGTGCAGGTGTTAACAAATGCCCCCTGCTCTGCCAGGAAAGGCAAGTCAGGTCCTGCAGATATTCCAGAAGAAATGGAAGGCCCAAATTCTCTTGCTAAAATAAGCCTTCTCTCTCTCAACCCTGGAATTGTTCTTAATACATGTGGCATCATGTTCGTCAATAATCTCCTGGGCACAGCATCTGAGAAGCCATGCACAGCGCCCGCAGCTGTGAAGACGTCTGCTGTGTAGGAGCTGAGGCTAAGCCGTGGTCCTGGCATCAGCATCCATAGGAACAGGCATCCCTCCAGCTCAGCTTACAGGCTGTAGAGCTAAGGGTGACTGAGACAAGCAGAATCTGCTGTTTCATGAAACCCAGAGGCAGAGCTAGCAGGGCCATGAGAACCATCTCATCAAGCCCCTCGCTTTACAATTTGGGAAACTGAGGGAGAAAAAAGATAACCACTTGAGGGTTACTCCTTAACCATAAAGGTAAAAAAAAAAAAGAAGTTTCTCCTCCATGCAGCCTGCCTTGATTGCACTGTCTCTCTTGTGCTTTGGGACCCTGGTCAGGTCGTTAAGTCATTCAACAAATACTTATTGAGCACTAACTGTGTGCCAGGCACAGAACTGAGTGCTGGGATAATAGCCATGAGCAAGATGGACAAGGTTCCTGCTTTTGTGGTCCTTATATTCTAATTTCTAATGGAATTAATCAGATAATAAACATTCAGCTCACAGCTAGATAAACAGAAAATGCTGCTAGAACAAGGACTGAGGAAATCCTTCAGGGAAATGGTCTGGAGACTGCCTGCAGTCACCACTGGCCAGAGTGGCCAGATGAGGCTTCAGTGAGGAGGGGATATTTAAGCAGAAGCCTGAGAAAAGGGAGGGAGGGAGCCCCGGGAAGAACCGAGGAGAATGTTCTGGGAAGAGCCAGAGAGAATGCATTCCAAGCTGTGAATGCAAAGATCCTAAGGAGGGGAAGATTTTGATATGTCTGGGGAACCAAAAGGAGGCCAGTGCAGCTGAAGTATAGTGAGCCATGGAGAGGCTGATTATTGACGAGGCCAGCACAGTGACCTAGAGACAAGTCGCCCAAGGCTTTCTAGGCCAGCATGGAAGTTAGTTTTAATGAAAGATGAGCAAGCCCCAGAATTGGGGCTTAACCCAGGAGGGTTCTTGGCTTTGCCTAGGAAAGAATTCAAGGGCCAGCCAGTGGTGTTAAGCAGCAACTTTTATTGAAGCAGCAATGCACAGCGGCAGGCGCAAGAGGTATTGCTCCCTGTGGAGCCCGGCTACCCCATAATAGTGTGCCCAGAGCAGCAGCTCAGAGGCAGTTATGCACCCATATTTATACCCACTTTTAATTACATGCAAATTAAGGGGTGGTTTATGCAGAAATTTCTAGGATGAGGGTGGTAACTTCAGAGTTGTCTGGTCATTGCCGTGGAAAGGGGCAGTAACTTCTGGGTGTTGCCATGGCGATGGTAAACTGACATGGAACTCTGGTGAGCGTGTCTTATGGGGAGATGCTTCCACCCTGGCTTTGGTTTAGCTAGTCCTCAATTTGGTTCAGTGTCTGAGCCCAGCCTCCAGTGTCTAGTCCTGCCTCCTACCTCAGCTTGATTCTCAATATGCTGGGAAACCTATGCGGAGTTTTCTGTTTGGAAGGGATGCTTCTATCTGTACTGTAAGGAGACCAGCAGTCATTGTCCAGTGAGAGTTTGCAGTAGGGGATGCAGTTTCTACCACACTGAGTAATGGTCCTAGAAGTAGACTTGTTGCCTACATTGGTTCTATTCTTCCTTTGGTGCTGCCTTCAAGCTAATATCTCTGTGTCAAGGCCCAAGAGACAGATCATTCATCACCCGCCCTGCCTTGGCGTCTGGCTCCACAACTTGGCAGAGGCAGAAAGCATTCTGAGTTTCCTTGCCTGCCCCCACGATGCAGAAGCCCCCAGCCCTCTGTGGCTAAGCAAGTGACCACTGGTCAAAATCAATTCCAACCTAAGCTTGGCCCTTAGCTGTCACCTGAGTGGAGGCCAACTGCAAGTGCCATGGCTGTGGACCCTGGTAAGCCAGTTTGTCATCCTGTGACATGAGGGACATGCAAGTGGAGGGGAAGGCTACCTGCCCTGGGGTCCCCACAGCACTCCATGGGGCACTGCAACAGACCTGGGTTTCAATGCAAGCTCCACCACCTACTTGGTCCGTCACTCTGAGCAGTGACTTAGATTCTCTAAGGCTCAGTTCCCTCAGGTATGAAATGGGGCTCATGGGGTAGGTGAGGAGAAAAAAGTGAAGGCTTAACACAGTTCCTGGCACCTAGTGAGCACTCATTCAATCAGAATTCCCATTCTCCTTCTGGTTTCAGAGCAACTATAGCACCAGGAAAAGTCCTTACCCGAAGGGAGTCTCAGTTTCCCCATCTATGAAAGGAAGTAGCAATATGAGCTGAATTCTGAGGACCCTCCTGCCCTGAAAGTCATTAAGTCTCTCTCTCTCTGTCTTTCTCACACACACACACACACACACACTCACACACACACACACGCTAAGAGCCTGAACTCTGGAAACAGACAGACATGTATTCAAATGTCAACGTTAACTGCCCTGACTATGTGACTTTGTACAAAATACAGCCATGTGCCGCATAACAACATTTCAGTCAAGACAGACCACATATACAATGGGGATCTCATCACATTATAATACCATATTTTCACTGCACCTTTTTCATGCTTTGATACACAAATACTTACCATTGCATTACAACTGCCTACAGTATTCAATGCAATTACATGCTGTACAGGTTTGCAGCCAAGAGCAATAGGCTACACCATCCAGCATAGGTGTGTAGTAGGCTGTCCCATCTAGGTTTGTGCAAGTGCACTCTATCATGCTCACACAACCACAAAACCACGTAATTATACATTTCTCAGAACATATCCCTGTCATTAAGTGACACATGACTGTATTTAACCCCTCGAGCCTCAGTCTCCTTATCTGTAAAACAGGGATGACCACGGGGACAATGTCAGAAAGTGGTCTGGAGCTTCAGAAGGACCCTGCAGGTAAGCACTTAGCCCAGGGGTTTTAGAATCATTGTACAAATGTCAGCTGTTAGACTCTGTCCTCCCCCGACACACACACCCTTGTGTACTCAGCGGCGCTCCGCCATGGGTTAATCTAAGATTGAGGCAGAGACACAAATTTTCCATTCAAAACCCGAAGACCATTTTTGTTCAGTAATAGATTTAAACAAGGTTTTCTCTCACAGCAATCGTCCCTAATCTCCGATTGTTCCCTTTTTGGAGATGCAGTGTCCTTTTGCATTGCTTAGAGAATACAAATTAGATATTGTCTGAAGCCTTTCCCTGTCTCCAGCGGAGTTGCTTCCTCAGGGACATTCACTCTCTCTCCTCATGTGGCGCCTCTTCCTGGAGCTGCCTTCATCCTGTCACGGGTGGCGTGATCCTCCCCGGCACATCTTTGCAGGTGGAAGGTGGACATTTGTCCAGGATTGCAGGCTGAGGACCCTGGAGGAGCCTCTCTGAAGTCCTCACTCTCCACCTTCCCACCCAGGGAAGAAATAATAAGGAAAGAGGAGGGCTATGCTGTATTCATAGAACCGCATGCCTCCTGGCACCATCATGAGGAAGGGAAGTCTATTATGCTCATTTTACAGATGAGGAAGCTGAGGCTTGAAGTCAAGCATGTGGACCAAGGTCCCACACCTTTGCTCCAGTCCCTGATTCTCCAAGCTTGGGGAGAATGTGCCAGATCAGAACTTCCATTCCCTCATTCCACATGTATTTATTGAGCACTTACTACATGCAAGCCTCTGGTCTGAACATGGAACACAGACGACAAACAAGTAAACCCATAAATAAGCAAGGTAATTTGAAATTGTGACCCCTGCTATGCAGTGTCATAATGAGTGTTGGGGTATGGGGGAAGAGGGTGAATGTGGTTCCCTAGAAAGGTAGTCCCCCATAGAAGGTGACATTTGAGCTGGGGCCTGGGCAGTGAGGAAGAGCCAGCCAGGTAAAGACCTGGAATGAGACGGTTCCGGGAAGGGCAAGCGCCAGATGGAGGACCAGGCTCACCCAGCCTGGCTGGGCATTGGGAAGAAAGGCAGGAGTGCAGGAAGTGAGGCTGGGAAGCCAGGAGTAGTCAGTTCACATGGGGTTCTGATGCCAATGTAGGAGTTTGATTGTATTCTTAGTGCAATGGGAAGCCACAGCATGGGGGACGTGAATCAGCCACTTGACACTTTAGAGGACTTCCTGACCACCTTGTGGAAATTGGGGTGTCAGGATCCAAGAGAGGGGGCAGGGGAGTCATTCTGAAACATCATGTTAGCTCTTTGCTGCATCTTGGGAAGTTCCCAGGAAAGACAGATTGGCCCGAATTGGAACCCAGGTTTGTGTGATCCCAAAGCCCACGCTCTCTTGGCTCCAGCTAGGCTGGACCTTGGGGGAAGGAAATAATGGGGCCAGCAGAGAGAGGGGAACTTAAGCCAAAGAAATGTTCCATCTGAAAGCCAGTGCATTCCCTCCCTAGCAGCTGCGAGTAAAAAATAGAGTGGGTCGGAATTAGCAGACCTTTTTTTTCCTTTCTAATTTATAGCTCATTGGTTGACGTGCTCCTTGGGAGAACGTCTTGCTCTCTGGCTTGGCAGCAAAGTCAATGACAAAGTACTGACAGCCCAGAACAGCATTCCTCCTCTGTATGAGGTCATGAATAAGGCTGGGGGCTCATCTCTATGCCTGGGCATCTCAGCAGAAGATGGGGAAACCCAACTGCTGGCTTGATAGCCACAATAGGCCTATTTCTGAAGTTCATTTTCCCAAACATTTAGTAAACTATATAACTATTCTCTAGGCACCAGAGAAATAAAGACAAATAGAGCACAGCCCCTGTCCTCAGTCTAGAAGGGAGACAGCCACATATACAAATAATTATATGAAAGTGTGATGAAAACTGCAGTAGCAGAGAGAAATGACCTCGGATATCAAGGAAGGCTACCTGGAAGAGGTGATATTTAAGCTAAGTCTTGACAGATGAGTAGGAGTTCAACAGGGTAGAGAGAACCCCAGTGGCTGATACTGGGAGGAATTCAATAAATGTTAGTGTCTTATTCCGTTTCCTAGTGCTTTCTCGGATGTTGCTTTTGTGTGGCTCACCATATTGCATGTTCACTGGGGATGGGAAACATGCCTTTCCCTTCTCTTCCATCCCCTACAGTAGTGAACACAGGACCCAGTCATAGAGCTGAGTCTCTCAAATTTGTCACTATTGGCATTTGGGGTTGGATATTCCCTGGTTTGCGACAGGAGGGTGGAGAAGGGGAAACCCATCCTGTGCATTGTATGGTGTTTAATAGCATCCCTGGCCTCTTCACACTGGATGCCAGTAGCACCTCTTCCATATGCCCAAGCAAACATGTCCCTCTGGGGACAAAATCACTCTTGGTTGAGAACCACTGTCATAGAATATCCATGTATTTATTCATTTACTTAATTTTCATTAATGAATTCCACAAACATTTACTCAATATTTACCATGGGCCAGACACATTGCTGGGCACTAGGAACACAGTGATATGTAAGATACAGCCACTGCTGCTACCCTCAGAGTTGCCTGGCTGGCGGGGCAAAGAGACAAAGCTATCATGGGGAAGCACCGAGGCTGTGGGAGCATGTAGGGTGAGGACAGCTGAGAGATGGTCGCATTCCAGGAAGGCTCCCTGGATGAGGTGATAAATAGACATTAGCCAGGTGAAAGAGAGGGAAGTCATTCTAGACCAAGAAAATGACAAGCAAAAGGCTTAGGGGCTTGAATTAACCTACCCTTTTGGGGAAGTATAGCAGCTCATACCTGGAGCATGGATCTCCAAGGAGGCCAGAGGGGTAGAACAGTGGCCTCTCCAGTCATTGAGAAGAGTCTGCTTCATCCAGAGGGCCACGGGGAAGCCATCGGAGAATTCCAAGCAGAGAAAGAAGGAATATGATCAGATCAAGTAAGAAAAACTCTGGCTGCAAAGTGGCAGAGAAGTTTTCTGAAGCTGCGTGAGTCACTGGGCTTGTGGCCTTGGAAGATGCTCTCATAACATCCCAGGCACCTCCTGACCTTGGCCTGGCCTTGGCTCTGCCCTTCAGGTTGGATCTCGCCCCGCTGTCTCGGGCAACCTGAAATCTGCATCTCAGGCTGCTGTGCCCACAAAAGCCTCCTTCCCGTCCACCAGTTTCCCAGCCATGACAGTCCCTCCAGGTGGATGCAGGAAAGTGTTTTATCTACCCATGCCATTAAACCTGCCACTGAGGCCCAATTGCCTTTGGAGTTTGAGGGCAGATGGCAGTGCAACGTGCAGCTCAGCTCTGCAGATTTGGCATGGCCAACCCATTAGTTCTCCTGGAGCTGAACAGAGGGGGACCCACCCTCTAATTGCTTGAGAACTTGGGTGTTATTGAAACTCCTCATGCCTGAATGATGTATGACTCTCACAGTGTGGCTCGGCCATTGCCAGTGGCTCTCCAAAACAGACCCTGTCTTATTTTTTATTCCATTTATTTATGCATTTGGTCGATCTCTCTGGGAAGGTAAGTTTTTAAAATACTGGGTATGGAAACAGGAGATAGTCAAACTTTCCGAGCCTGTGGACTTGATTGATTGAGGTTGTGACATTTATTTCCAAAGCATCCTTCAAAAAGTTGATTATAGACTAAACCACCAGTTTCAAATCTAGGGTCCACCTGACTCTAATAGTCCTTGAAAGGAGTGATGGGCAGGGGGAGGAGGGTGCTGAGAGAGAAACTAAGGGTTTTGAAAACTCTAATGGAGATTCTACTTAGCTGATTCTACTAAGGCTGAATGTGCTAGCTGAAAAGGTCAAGTTTTTCTGGCTTAAAATCAATCAGTAATACCTGAAGGATGGCATTCTGACCGTGGCCTCTGAGCCTCAGCTTGGTGTGGCTACCATCAGCCTCTCCTCTGCCTTCTGGCCATGCAGAAGCCCCCATACACAACAGTCCCCCTAACACACCAGCCTTATTCATATCCAGAACCCTCTACCAGAACCTGTCTCTGCTTCCCCTTTCATTCTCTGCCTCGCTCTCAGTCTTCCCACTCCCAGAAGCTGCCACTGACCATCCAGGCTGGGCTAGCTGCCAGGGGGTCTCTAGGCAGTGGGATGTTGAGTCACACAGGGATGGGTTCAAATCCAGGCTTAGCTGCTCAACTCAAGGTGTGACTTCACCACTTCCCCTCCCTGAGCCTCAGTTTCCCTGTGTGTCAAACAAGGATAATCAAGTTTCTACCTCATATGGTTGTCATGAGAACTATTACGTAAAGGTTCTTAGCACTGACTCGCCGCTGAGTAAGCTCTAATTCATGTTAGCCACTGCTTCATTCCTTCAATTACACGCCTGTTTCCCACAATGAGCAGTACCAGGTCTTTCGTCTATTCTCAGGTTCTGGTGCAACATCTCACAAATAGGAAACTCCCGATAAAATGTTTGCATGAAGGAATCCAAAGATGTCAGAGTGGGAGCCAGAGCCACTTATATAGTGGATAAACCTGGCAAGTTGTTTCACCTCTCCGTGCCTCAGTTTCTTCATCTATAAGATGGGTATCCTGATGATACCTACCTGTAGGGTTGTTAGGAGGATGAAGTGAGTTCATATATGCAAAGTGCTTGGAACAAAGTAAACACTACACCAGTGTTGCTCTTATTGTTTTACTAAAACCAAGGAACTGAGTGATTTATTTGTTCACCAATACAGTGTGTACATTTTATTGTGTACAGTGCATGGTGGGTGGGTGGATATTAATGATGAAATGGTTAGGGCTACTGAGGCGGCCTCATCTGCCACCCACCCCACCCCACCTGCTCCCAGGCCTCCAAGCCTGTGAAGGTGGGGAATAATGATTTGGATTTTTTTTTTTAATCAGCAGAGCACAAGTGTGCTATTTCACACGCCGGCTGTTTAAGTGTACACCTAGTTACAGCTGACTGCCTTGGATGATTGGTTGAGAGGGCTGAGTTCCCGTTTGTCCCCAATCAATCTGGAAACTGAAAAGGAGCCAGAATATTCATTTTCCACCATCAAGCCTGCAGCCCAGGATTATTGTTGATAAAGGAGCTGTGGAACCCAAGTTCCCCGGGGGAGGTGGAAGAGTAAACGTCTTACTGATATCCCAGGGCAGTGGATGAACAGAGGTCAGGATTTGAGCAAATCATGTCCCTATTATTAATTAAAGGGGCAGGGCATTGGTCAGAGCAGGCAGAAGGGCAAAGGGGCTAAGGGGTAGCTCTGGGCCCATGCAGTTGAGGAAAAGATTGTGTTCTAGAAGGGTTTAGCCTGAAGGGCTGTGTAGGCATTCAGGCTGGTATTTTGTACGGACCCACTGTGAGCCGCTACGGGGCAAAGCACTCAGGAGGGAAACATAGAAGGATGTGCAAGAACTAAAAATATGCATTCCATCTGGAAGAAGACAAAAGTTGAGGAACCGTGTTTATGAAGATGGCCTCATGACAAGATGGCATTCATTCAACCACTCCTTCATCCACTTCAAAACTGTTGATTAGCACCTACGTTGAGCCAGGCAGTTCCGATCCCTTGAGGATGTCAAATAGGAGTAAAATGCAGGCACTGCTTCCCAGGAGACAGCAGCATAAGTGGCCAGATAAAGAAAGTACATAAATAATAACAGCTGTAACAATAATAGCAAAAATAGTAATACCTGCTGTTTTTTGGGCACCAACAATAAGCCAGGCTTCGCATAAGTTATTTCATTTAATATTCTCCATTGCTTAATGAGATGATAGGTCCTATTTTTACCCTGAGTTTGCAGATGGAAAAGCTGAGGCATGGAAAGGGTTAGTCACTTGACTGACGTTCATGCAGGTAGGAAGGAACCATGATTCAAACCAGTTCCTTCCAACTTAAACCCCTGCTGGTCACACTAGGCTGCTCTGCCTCTCAAATAACTAGAACAACATGTTGTAACTGCTGGGTTGAAGCTACAGAAAGTCCAGTGTGACTCTAGAAGTGTAACTGGGCCTCTACATAGTGGCTCAACCCTGTAATCTCAACACTTTGGGAGGCCAAGGCAAGAGGATCACTTGAGGCCAGGAGTTCAAGACTAGCCTGAGCAACATAGCAAGACCCCATCTCTACAAAAAGTTTTAAAAATTAGCAGGGCGTGGTGTCAGGTGCTTGTAGTCCCAGCTACTTGGGAGGCTGAGGTGGGAGGATTGCATGAATCCAGGAATCTGATGATGCAGTGAGCCATGATCGGGCCACTGCTCTCCAGCCTGGGTGACAATGTGAAACCCTGTCTCAAAAAAAGGAGGCGGAGCATCTGGCCGGCTGGGGGGCAGGGTGGAGTGGAGAGGGCTGTGGCTTTAGGTCCCCTATCCCCAGCACACACCTCAGCATTTGCTCATAGTGGGTGGTCAAGAAGCACTTGCCAGTTAGCCAGCAAGTTCTTTGGAAGCCTTCTCAAGCATCATCAGGCAGGTTCTGCACCTCTTGTTTAGTGCTGTTCACAAAGCAGCATTTTATCCAGTAAGACCATGAAAAGGGATTGTGGGAATCTTCATTTTGCACAGAAGGAACTGAAACTAGCGAGAGGGAGAATCCACACCTAAATCCAAGCCTCCAGTACTCTGAAACCAAAGTTCTTTCTCTCAGCCTTGGAGCCCCTCTGAGGACTGATTCAAGATGAGACCCCAGACTCCTGGCTCCAACCCCAAATCCTTCTAACTCCACCTGCTACCTCTTCCTCAGATCCAAGGGGCAACTTATCTTCCCCTGGTTTCTTATCAGCATGGAACAGCTGTGGTTTTCTGACTCACAGTGCCACTGAGGTTGTAAAACATTCTCTTTTCACTTTCCACGCTGGCCAAATGCATCCTGAACCTGCTGGCATGACCTTCTGCTGCTGCGTGCAGGCCCAAGCACAAAGCCATTCATTTTGTATTCATTCTCTCCCAACCCCAATCCCCTCTGCCATCCCCCCGCCACCACACATAGCCCCCTCCACCCGCACCTTCACCTCACCCTTGGCTTAACTCAGAGAATTCAACTTCCCTCAACAAGGCTGGGGCTGGGGCTTCTTGAGCTGCAAATATCAGTTATATTGTGGAATTTGTTTTACTCTTTCTTTTACTATCCACTGGTGTTTCTTGGGAACTACTTCCCTCCACCCACTCTCCAATGCAAGGAAGGAGCTTTCTGTGTATCCCCTCAACACACACACACATACAGACACACACACACACTCACACACACACACACCATTGCATCTTGCCTTGGGCTGGGCACATAGAGGATGCACAAGAAATACATCTGGTAGACCCCCATACTTTGCTCATGCTGTTCCCTCTGTCTCATATACCCTCTCTCCTCTTGTGTTTGACTTTTTTTTAAAGGCTCAAACCAAACAGCCCCTCCTCTTTGATGAAAGGAGAGTCCCATTCATCAGGTACCTCCCACATTCAGGTACCCAAGTCGTAAAAAGAGGACTTGGGACTCAGGCCTAGGTGTGATGCTGAATCAGCCCCCTATTCCCTGTCAACTGTGTGAATGTGGGCAGTCATTCCTGAGCCTCTGTCAAATGGGCATGATAATAGTACCTGCCTTATACTTGGTTGTTAGGAGGACTGAGTATGTAGTTAATGGCATCTGGTCCCATCCAGGCCTGACAGACAGTGGACACATAATTGCTTGAGGCAATTTAATAATAATTAAATAATAATAAGTTATATGCTATCATTATTGAGCTACTACTGTGTTGTGGGAACTAGACTCAGCCTTCCACATGCATCATTCATTCAGCATTGGTGGAGCACCTACTGTGTGCCAGGTACTGTTCTAGGCATTTCAGAGTCATCCATGGAAGAAAAAGTCCATAAATCCTTGCCCCTGTGGCGCTTACCTTCTAATAAGGAGAGACAGAGGGTGAGAAACAAACAAACAAGAATATGTGAGTTACACAGAGTGTTGGAGGGTGTCAGGTGCTATGGGAGAAACATGGAGCATGTCAAGGAGAGAGCAGGCAACAGAGCATTCCGGAAAGGCCTAGGAAGATGGTGACAGTTGATCTCCATGTCCACCAACCCCCAGCACAAAGCATTTGCCAGAGGCAGACAGAGGAGGGCAATGTACAGTAGGCGACCATGCACCCAAGTGAGGGAGAGAGACGTGTAGGCACTCTAGAGAAGAG
Source organism: Pongo pygmaeus (assembly GCF_028885625.2). NCBI lineage: Eukaryota > Metazoa > Chordata > Mammalia > Primates > Hominidae > Pongo > Pongo pygmaeus. The sequence goes on from NC_085931.1 coordinate 37,083,105, forward strand.
CGTCCAGGCAGGGGAACAGCCCTGTTTGTTCATCATTTCATCCTCATGAGATATGTTGTGTGTTATCCCCATTGGAAAGATGGTGAAGCTCAGACTCAAGAGAGGTTAAAGTCACATGAGAGGGTCACAGAGCTAGCAAGGGACAGCACTTTCTGGGTGCAAGTCCATGCTAAATATAAGACCTTGTCATGACCCAGGGCTTGGTGCCCCTTATAGTGAAGATTGTAAGAGGAATGGATCGTCATCTTCCTCTGCTTGCTACCCTCGCTGGTTTCAAGACCTCCCCTCAGCTCTGCCTCCAGGAACCTAGCACCGACTGTGTCTCAGGTGGCCTTGCCTCACACCCTCCAAGGGATTCAGCACTGGACAGAGGCAAAAGAAAGGGAAATGTCACCTTCTTCTTCTAGGCTTGGCTCCTCCGTCTTGGAAAGTGAGTCTCAGAACATCTGTTAAACCAAGCCCCAGCATATTAAACAGCCACTGAAAATGTATTGTTGCCTCGTTCAATACATAGCAATTACACGGCGTGTTTTGCTCATTAGCGGGAAATTGACACAGAGGCAATCCTGCTTTTTAAATTACCACTAATCTCACTGCACCTGTTTGGGAAGAAGGCAGGAGGAGAAAGGAAAAAAGTTGATAATAACCATTTCATTACATTTTAAAAACAAACACTTCTAAAATTCCCTTAAATATAGCTTTTGGGCTTTCAGATTCCCATCTTATCTTAAGAGGAGCCTCTTTGCTTCATGCCACAGGCTGGAGTAACTCTCCATTAATGTCACAGACTTAATGGCACATGAGTCTGGGCACCAGGGAGACCGGGAGGACAAGATAGGCTCCCTTAAGGTTTATTTAAAGTGAGATTCTGTGATTAACTATGGTTAAGGGACTTGGTGCACATTGAGGAGAGCCACCATACCTGAGGCTCATGGAAAACTGACTTATTCAGTGGGTGGGCAGGTGTTAGGGGAGGTGGATGCAGATGCCGCTACAGGTGTCTCCAGAGCTCAAAGAGAGGGTGTCACTTGACCAAATCAAACAGCTCTCAGTGAAGCTGGCGTTCAGACTTGCTGCCCAGGCAGGTTTCTGAAATCATGGAGCCCCAATTCCCCATTTCTGTCTCAGTGCATGGGGTTGCATGCCACGCCCAGCACAGAGGCTGACTTCACACAGTAGGCACTCAGTAAATGCTTCCTAACACAACCACGGGTCTGCTTCCTGAGATGCTCCTTCACTGATATCCTCCAGGCCATGGGGCCAGGCTCATTCTGTATGAGGCAGACTGCCCTGGGCTCAAGCCCCTCCCCCGGCTGGGTGATCTTGGACAAACCTCTCTACCTCTCTGAGTCTCGGCTTCCTTATTTGGAAAATCGGGATAATGATAGTAAGTCCAGCTCAAGCTCATGGCTTGCTGGCTTGTTGGTGAGGGTCATGAGTGATCATAGGGCTGAAAATGCTTGAGAAACTGGAAAAGTGGTTTAAGAACCACGACTATTGATACCTGTGGAAATGGAGAGAGAAAAAAGAAAAATAAAAACAATTTAAAAAAAAGCAATGATTATTATTCTGGAGTTGGTTGCTCCTTGGAAGAGGAGATGCTGGGGCCTCGGATTAACATGAAACTTACCAGAACTTAACATAGCACTGTGCACATATTTGTTCTTGATGAAGACTTGAAAAATGAGTTCTTTTATTTACCTAAAAAAATGTTGGTAGAGTGTCTTCTCTTGCCAGGCAGTGGTCAAGATGGCAGGGATTCAGCAGGAAACATGCTCCCAGTCCTCCTGGAGTTGGTTAGTGCCCTAGGGCCACCATGACAAAGTGTCACAAACCAAGTGGCTTAAAACAACAGATATGTATTTTCTCACTCTTCTAGAGGCCAGGAGTCTGAAACCAAGGTATCAGCAAGATTGGTTCCTTCTGGAGGTTCTGAGGGAAAATCTGTTCCGTGTCTTTGTTTCTGGTGTTTGCCTTGCAACCCTTGGTAGTCTCTGCTCTACCTCTGTCTCACATGACCTTCTCTTTGTCTCTGTAGCCAAATTTCCCTTCTCTTATAAGGGCACCAGTCATTGGATCAAGGCCCACTGTAATACTGAATGATCTCATCTTAACTTGATTATATCTGCAATGACTCAATTTCCAAAAAGGTCACATTCACAGGTACAGGGGGTTAGGATTTGAACATATGTCTTTGAGGGAGACAATTTGACCCACCACAAGGATATCAAGGATAAACAAATATCCACTGAGTTTATCAGAGGGTGCCATGGAGAAAGTGAAGCAGGGTTAAGGAGGATTTCAGATAATGAATAAGCAGGAAAAGCCTCTGTGAGAAGACAGCATTGAGCAGAGAGAGCTGAGTGAATGAGGACATGAGCCATGCAAATAACTGTTCCACAGCATTCTGACAGAGCATGTGCAAAGGCCCTGAGGCAGGACCACACTAGGGATGTGCAGGAAACAGCAAAAAGTCCAGGGTGCTGGATCAGAGTAAGTGAGGGAAGGGTGGAGATGGAGCAGAACAATCATCTTAGAGACTGAGGGTGTCTTAAAGAGACGGGAAGCCACTGGAGGGTTTTCAGCCATGGAGCAACCTTATTGTGGTTTACATTTTATAAGGATCACTCTAGCTGATGCGTTGAGAACAGATTATAAAGAGGACAAGGATGAGAGTAGGGCAACTAAAAGAAGAGGAGGAGGAGAGAGTTCTAAGTTCATCAAAGCACTTGGTCTGGTAATTTGATTTAACCCATTAAGCCCCCAGAGAAGAAAAATGAGCAGGGAGGCCTGGCGTGGTGGCTCACACCGGTAATCCCAGCACTTTGGGAGTCCGAGATGGATGGATCACTTGAGCTCAGGAGTTCGAGACCAGCCTGGGCAACATTGTGAAACCCTGTGTCTACTAAAAATACAAAAATTAGCCGGGCGTGGTGGCACACACCTATAGTCCCAGCTACTTAGGAGGCTGAAGCAGGAGGATCACTTGAACCTGAGAGGTTGAGGCTGCAGTGAGCTGAGATCACATCACTGCACTCAAGCCTGGGTGACAAAGTGAGACCCTATAAAAAAAAAAGAAAGAAAGAAAGAGAGAGAGAGAGAAAGAGAGAGAAAGAGAGAAAGAAAGGAAGGAAGGAAGGAAGGAAGGAAGGAAGGAAAGAAAGAAAGAAAAAGAAAGAAAGAAAGAAAGAAAGAAAAGAAAGAAAGAAAGAAAGAAAGAAAGAAAGAAAGAAAGAAAGAAAGAAAGAAAGAAAGAAAGAAAGAAAGAAAAAGAAAGAAAGAAAGAAAAGAGTAGAAAAATGAGCAGGGTGACCCATCACCCAAGTTGCATGTGCGTTAAGGAAGCTGTGAACCTTGCGATAAAATGAGCTCAGTTGAGAAGCCCTGAAATCACAGAAAATCACCATGCCCTTTGATGTGAATGACTTAAAAACTTACCTGCTTCCATTTGTTTCCTGAGCACCCTTTGGTGTTAAGTCCTAGCCACTGGGGAGACGGAGGGCACAGGAGTGAGGAATGCAGAGTTTCTACATTCAAAGGGCTTCCCAAGGAGAGAGAAAGGTGCTCTGTGCACACACAGCTCAGCCACAGGGAGCTCTAGAACAGAAAGATATTTGTTTTAAATAGTGTATCTAGGAAGTCTTACTGGAGGAAGTGGCATCTGCATTGAGCTTTCTAAGGATAGGTAGAATTTGGCAGGAGTTGAGGTGTGCACCTACCTGGTCTTGGAGGAGGCATCTTGAGGAGGGATGTCAAACTCCAATTTGTCTCACAGGAAACTGAAGCAAAGGCTATGTTGAGGGTAGGAAAAGTTGGCACTTTTTACTCCTCCCTTCTTTTATGTATTTTTCCCCCTTCCCAAGTGCCTACTATGCACCAGGAGCTATATGAGGCACCAGGGAAGCAATAATGAACAAGGCTGTTGGGATCCCTCTGGGAAACCACAGACTGATGGGATTTCAGTGCAGCTGAGTTGGAGAAGAGAGGTGGAGAGGGAGACTTAAATAGCAGAACAAGGGGTTTGTGTTTGCTCCTTCAGCAATGGGGAGCCACGGAGGGTTTTGAGCAGGGAAATGACATGATCTGAACTGGACAAGTAATAATTATTTCGGCAGCACGCAAGGATGGGTTTGAAGGGGACCAGAGGCAAGGAAGCCAGCTCGCATCAAAAGATAACCCTTAAGTGCACCTGCCTTTGTTGGGGCGCTCTGGTTTCCCCTGCCCCTTTGTGATGGGGAGGTGGGGGATGGAGCATCAAGGGAGGGAGAACAGGCTGCAGGTCTGAGAAGGGATGAAGGGTTTCCATGGCAACCTTTTGCTTGCCTGTAGCCAAGGTAGCTATGCAAATTCCCCAGGCACCATTCCTGTGGACCTTGAAGCCAGCATCCCCGGCTGCTGAGAGCCTGACTTTAGAAAAACTGGGATGCAGTAAAATTGAACAAGAGAGACGAGAGACAAAGATGTTTGGCTGGAACAGGGGTGCAGGCTCCCAGGCAGCCCTTGAATTCCCTTGAAACTGTTCTGCAGGCTCCTTCTCCCTCCTCCAGGGAGGGACTCTCCCAAGCCCACCCTTCCCCATTTGGCATGCCTTTTACACCATGGGGACTTGGGCTATCTGGAAAATGGGCTGACCTGATGGTGGTGCCTCCTTTAAGTTTTTGTGATGACTTGCAATATTGTTTGCCAAGCATCGTACACAATGCCTGGGTCAGGGTAAGCAGATCAAAATGCTAGCAGTTATTGTTATTTGGCATTGTGATTAAAGAATGCTGGCTCTTAGAACACCAGGTCCTCCTCTGAGAGTGGCCGCTGATTGATGTGTGACCTTGAGAAAGTCACTTCCCTTCTCTTTAATCTTCCTGTTCTTATGTGTCAGATGGGGATGCTGGGTCTACAGTCTCTTTATTATCGTTTTATTGTTGTTGTTGTTGCTGCTACTGCTGCTATTGTCACCATTATTATTAGTATTGCTGTTTCATCATTGCTATTATTATAACACCTATGTTGCTGCTACCTGCTACAAAGGGCAAAGATGATGACTCCTGTAAATACTCCACGTAATTAGAATGTGAAACTATATGCCAAAGCAGGCAATGCAAAAATGTGTTTTTGAGAAATTGTTACATGAAGAGTTTATAAAAATGAAATGCTGTATTCTACACATATCAAGACAGGATTGCTTGTGGGTGCTGAAACTTATTAGGGGAGGTAGTCCTTAGACATTCCCTTGTCTTAGTCTTAATAATTGACCAAATCTCCTCTCCTTGAGTTCTGACGCTGGGTCTGGGTTCCATGTCCGTTTGCATTCTAGGTGATCCTAAATTCAACTGAGAATCCTGAGTTCAGACCCTTGTAAGACACAGCCTCTCCTGTTGTAGAAAGACACCTTCCTTTACCTAATACAGATTTAGTCCACATTGTATTACTAACCCTAACCCTAACCCAACCTGAGTATTTGGCATGTAATAGACACTCACATTTGTTGAAAGGAAGAAAAGAAAGAAAGAATTAGAAAGAAGAAAATGGGCCATACTGCTTTCTAATCCCAAGACCCTCTAGTTATTAATCTAGAGAAGAAGGTAGAAGCCAACTCTCTCATATTTATCTCCGTGGAAAAGTCATTTTTCCCCTCTAACTCCAGACTTTCTCTCTTCTTTTTTTATTCACCAATGCCCAAAGGAAAAAAAAAGGTATTTCCAAGTATGAAAGCACAAAGTTTCAAACCCACTAGTGCTCCTCATTACAACCGAGTCAATTAATCCCACAACATTTCTCCTGGCTGGTTGCCATTAATTGAATTAAATGAGATAATATTTGTTGAGCACGTAGCACTGCGCCTGGAAATGTTTATTGCATAGAATTGAATCTATAATGGGTAGAGATGATTAGCATTGTTGTTGCTGCTCTTAATTAGAGCTATTAATAACCCCCTTCATTAGCACAGTACTTTGGAACTTCTAACCCATCTTCTAATGCATTTCCTTATGGCACCGTCTGGGTCTCAATGTTTCCGTCAGATAAATGGGGATGACAATTTGAACTATGTGAAATTCTTGAGAGGTCATTCTCACAGTCCTGAGTGCGAACGTGCTTTGCAGACTCTAGAAGGCTTTGCAAATATCAAGGGTGGCTATTTTATTGTTGTCTAAATTGAGAGGTAGAGATAGACTCTGTTATATGAATAGGAAGACCCCAGACCCTCATCTCATGATGTGAAATGACTGTCTGGCTGTGTTCTTTTTGCCCACACCAGGCACACTTAAGATTCAAGTAAACAAAGGGCATTTGTAGGGCAGGTAGGTCCCAATGATGTTATTAAGAAAATCACTAAAAAAGGCATGGACTTGGGCTTCACAGAATCTGGGTTCAACACTGAGCTCTGCTACTTCTTCAGGCAAGTCATTCCTCCTTTGTACTGCGTTGTATAGTGTCCCCACCCTCCCCAAATTCATGTCTGCTGAAAAGCTCAGGATGCAAACTTATTTGGAAGTGAGGTCTTTGCAGATGTAATAAGTCGGATGGGGTCATATTGGATTGGGGTGGGCCTTAAGTCCAATGACTGGTATCTTCCTAAGAAGGTCATGTGGAAGATGCAGAGAGACACACTCAGAGAAGAATGCCATGTGATGATGGGGGCAGGTAGGAGAGTGATGCAACTGCAAGCCGAGAAACACCAAGGATTGCCAGGGGCCACCGCACTGAAAGACACAAGGAAGGATTCTTCCCTGGAGCCTACAGAAAAGGCATGGCCCTGCTGACACAGTGACCTTGGACTTCTAGCCTCCAGGACCATGAGAGAATATATTTCTGTTATTCTAAACCAGATAGATGGTGGTAATTTGTTGTGGCAGCTCTTGGAAACTAATATACCCTCTCTAGGCTTTGGGATTTTATAAAATGGTGATGATACAGCGGAAATCTCACATCTCACTAGACAGATTCTGCAGGATGATCCATGCAAAGGTTGTAGAACAGTGCCAGGCACTTAAATGGTCTCCAGATGATCACACATTGACACCATCATCGTTAGAACCCACAATGACCTGGGCTGTCTCGTTGATGTCCCTGCCTGCCCTCAGCCTCCAGAGAGTGTCCAGGTAGTCACCTGACTCTAACAGAGTTCTGTCTGTGCCTCTATCACAGAGAGCCAGCCTGGACAAAGAGTTCAGGGTGCATTTGGAGGATTGCAGGGCAGGGACAAGGAAAAGCTGCAATACCTGGACAAGTCCCTGATGACAGCCCAGCATCAGGACCTACTGTGTGCCAGGTAGTTCGTAGAAGTCACACCAAATATTCAGAATGCCTACAGTGTCGACATCATTGTACTACCTCCTTAAGCCACAATGTCTTCATCTGTAAAATGAGAATGGTAACATTCCTACCTCATAGCATTGGAATGAGATTAAGGAAACATAATGACTTGTACATAAGTGTTTAGTAAGAGGGAACTACTATTGGTATCTTTTTGTTTAGAGAGAGACAGGGTCTCACTCTTTTGCTCCAGCTGGAGTGCAGAGGCACAATCATAGCTCACTGTAACCTCGAACTCCTGCACTCAAGCGATCCTCCCATTTCAGCCTCCCAAGTACCTGGGACCAACATGCCCAGCTAGTTTTTCTATTTTGATTGTTGTAATGACCTCTTTTTCACAGTTGAGAAAATGAGGTTCAGAGAGGTAAAATAACTGGCACAAGGTTGCCCAGCCATGCATGAATCACGGGATCCAGGATTTGGATGTACGATTCTGACTCTGACTTCATGCATCGAAGATCCTCTCTTGCCAACTTGCCTTCTGCTTCCAGCAAGGAGACAGGATGGTTGAGTTGTGAGTGACATTTTCAACTGTGGAAGTTTAGGTTGACCTTGCACAAAAGACCAGCTCCATTTTCCTTGGAAAGGAATCTGGTTTTAAGGAAAGAAATTTCATGGGGTGGATCCTACTGCAAAGCTGGTACAAACAACCCAGTGGCTGAAGCAGCTATGCAAGACTGCCTTCCTAGGGGAACCTGCCCATGCCCCATGCATTTCTTTTTTTTTTTCTCTTGATAAGAACTGTCTTTTAATATTTTGGAATGGCAAAGCTAAAGTAATAAGATTCAAAAAGAGCCATCTTCTGGTTGCACTAAAACTTTCTCTTTTTTAAGTATTTTTTAATTGACATATAATAAGCTTATATATTTATGGGCTACAGTGTGATATTTCAATACGAGTACACAAATGATCAAATCAGGATAATCAGCATATCTATCACCTTGAAAATGTATTATTACTTTGTCTTGGGAACATTCAAAATTCACTCTTCTAGCTATTTGAATATATACAATCAATTGTTAATTATAGTCACCTTCTAGTGCTATAGAACATGAGATCTTATTCCTCCAATCTAGCTGTAAGTTTGTATCCACTAGCCAACCTCTCCTTCTCCTCTCCCCCTATCCTTCCCAGACTCTAGTAACCACTATTTCATTCTCTACTTCTGTAAGATCAGCCTTTTCAGTTTCAACAGATGAGTGAGAACATGTGGTATTTATCTTTCTGTGCCTGACTTATTTCACTTAACACAATGGGCCTCCAAGCTTATCCTTGTTACCTCCAATGACAGATTTCTTTTTTAAATGGCTGGATAGTATTCGCGCGCGCGTGTGTGTGTGTGTGTGTGTGTGTGTGTGTTTGTATGTGTCCATTTCTTGGATTTTCTTTATCCATTCATCCATTGATGGACTTAGGCTGATTCCTTCTCTTGGCTATTGTGAATAGTGCTGCAATAAACATGGGAGAGGAGATATCTCTTCAACATACTGATGTCCTTTCCTTTGGATATATACCCTATAGTGGGATTGCTGGATCGTAAGGTAGTTCTACTTTTAATTTTTTGAGAAACCTTGATACTGTTTTCCATAATGGCTATACTAATTTACATTCCCACCAACCGTGTATAAGAGTTCTTTCTATGCATCCTCGCCAGCATGTTATTTTTTGTCTTCTTAATAATAACCATCCTGAGATGAGATAATATCTCATTGTAGTTTTGATTTGTATTTTCCTGATGTAGTAGGGATGTTGAACATTTTTTCATATACCTCTTGGCCATTTACATGTCTTATTTTAGGAGATGTTTGTTTATTCAGCTCATTGTCACATTTTTAATCAGATTATTTGTTTTGTTGCTGTTGAGTTGAGTTCCTTGTATATTTTGCGTATTAATCCCTTGTTGAATGAATAGTTTGCAAATATTTTCTCCCATTCTGCAGGTTGTCTCTTCACTCTGTGATTGTTTTCTTTGCTGTGTAGAAGCTTTTTAGTTTGATATAATTCCATCTGTCTATTTTTGCTTTTGTTGCCTGCGTTTTGAGGTCTTACCCAAAAAATCTTTGCCCAGACCAATGACCCAAGATGTTTCCCCTATGTTTTCATCTAGTAGATTCATAGTTTCAGATATTACTTTTAAGTCTTTATCATTTTGAGTTGATTTTTGTATATGATAAGAGATAGGGGTCTATTTTCATTCTTCTGCATGTGGATATCCAGTTTTCCCAGCACCATTAATAAGAGATTGTCCATTCCCCCAGTGAATTTTCTTGGTGCCTTTATCAAAAGTCAGTTAGTGTAAATAACATGGATTCATTTCTGGGTTTGCTATTCTGTTCCATTGGTCTATGTATCTGTTTTTATGCCAGCACCATGCTGTTTTAGGTACTATAGCTTTGTAGTATATTTTGAAGTCAGGAAGTGTGATGCCTCCAGCTTTGATCTTTTTGCTCAAGATTGCTTTGGCTAGTCGGGATCTTTTGTGCTTCCATAGGAATTTTAGAATTTTTTTCTATCTCTGTGAAGAATGTCATTGGTATTTTATAGGGATTGCATTGAATCTGTAGATCACTTTTGGTAATATAGTCATTTTCACAAAATTAATTATTTCAATTCATGAATATGGGATGTCTTTCTATTTTTTTGTGTCCTCTTCAATTTCTTTTATCAGTGTTTCATAGTTTTCCTTATAGAGGTCTTTCACCTCCTTAGCTAAACTTATTCCTAAGCATTTTATATATTTTTGGGGTAGCTATTGTAAATGGGATTGTTTTTCTTGATTTCTTCTTTTCAGCTAGTTTGTTGCTGATGTATAGAAGTCCTCTGATTTTTGTATGTTAATTTCATACTCTGCAACTTTACTGAATTTGTTGATCAGTTCTAAGTTTTTTGGTGGAGTCTTTAGTTTTTCCTAAATATAAGATCATATCATCTGCAAACAGGGACAATTTGACTTCCTCCTTTCCACTTTGGATGTTCTTTCTTTCTTTGCCCAGTTGCTCTGGCTAGGGTCTCCAGCACTGTGTTTAATAGGAGTGGTGAGAGTAGGCAGCCTTGTCTTGTTCCAGTTCTTAAAGGAAAAGCTTTTCACTTTTATCCATTCATTATGATGTAAGCTGTGGATTTTCCATATATGGCCTTTATTGTGTTGAGGTATGTTCCTTTTATACCTAATTTGTTGAAAGTTTTTATCATGAATGGATGTTGAATTTCATTAAATGCTTTTTCTGCAAGTCTTGAAATAATCGTATGGTTTTTGTCTTTGATTCTTTTGGTGTAGTGTATCACATTTGTTGATTTGCACATATTAAACCATCAGCGAGTGCTGCATGTCCCAGAAGCTACTTCAGGACCTGTAAAGACTGAAGGGGAGCTGGAGAAAGTCAGGCATCTTGGGTTTGTGTATTTGGGGTGGTGGGAGGTGGCTTGGAGTCAGTTTTTCATTCAAATCCCATCTTAGTTAGCTTAGGGCTGCTAGGGGGATCTTTGCTAAGGCAGCAAAGTGCCTGCACAGAATCAGTGCCCACTGAAAAGGGGATGTCATTATGGAAACTGCTCAGTGGTATTTGTGAAATGGAGGTGTCTCACCCCAGGGCCAGGGAGACTCACAGCCCCTGAGCCAGGATGGACATCCATCTCCCAACACACATTCAAGTCTTGCCTGATAGAGCAAAGGAGTGGTCCGGTGTGTGGCCACTCATCCCCCTGGAAGTAAGTGGGGGTGTCCTGCCCACTCCCTCCTCCTCCCCATGCCTCTCCCTGGATGCCTTTGGAATTCTGAGATCACCCCCACCCCACCCCTATTTAAACTCACTGGGGCAAAATAACTCCAAGGGTTGTCTGTGAATGGTAGCAGCAGCAGCAGCAGCAGCGGCAGCAGCAGCACCTGGGAGCTAGTTAGAAATGCAGACTCTTGGATCCCATCCCAGACCTACCCAATCAGAGTCTACATTTTAACAAGGTCCCCAGGTGTCTCATGTGCACATTCAAATTTAAGAAGCTGGACTAGAGAATGAAAAAAGGAAAGGATTGGGCTAAGAAAATGGTAACCTAACCCTAGAAAGGGAGTAATTTAGTTTTTCAGTGATTTATGCACCTATTTTTGGTTATCTATCTGAAGTTCAGACTCTACCCAAGATCCTTGAAAAACCCCTTTGCAGAATCATTCCCTACCTCAGAGGAAGTTCTCAAAATTGACAAAGAAACATATGTATATATTTCAACTTTTATTTTAGATTCACGGGGTACATGTACAGGTTTCTTACGTGGGTATATTATGTGATGCTGAGGTTTGGAGTATGATTGATCTCATCACCCAGGTACTGAGCATATTACCCAGTCTTTAGTTTTCAGTCTTGTCCCCCTCCCTCACTCCTCCCTCTAGTAGCCCCAGTGTCTATTGTGACCATCTAAATGTACATAGCTTCCACTTATAAGTGAGAACATGCAGTATTTGGCTTTCTGTTCCTGAGTTAACTCACTTAAGATAATGGCACCCAGTTGCATCCATGTTGCTGCTAGTGACATGATTTTGTTCTTTGTTTATGGCTGCATAGTATTTCACAGTGTATATGTACCACATTTATTTTATCCAATCCATCATTGATGGGCACCTAGGTGGATTCCATGTCTTTGCTATGGTGAATAGTGCTGTAATGAACATGCAAGTGCATGTGTCTTTTTAGTAGAATGACTTATTTTCTTTTGGATATATGCCCAGTAACAGGATTGCTAGGTCGAATCGTAGTTCTGCTTTAAGTTCAACAAAGAGTAATATTAATAATGATAGCAGACAGTCTTTGGGCCCTACCCCTGGGCCAGGCATTGGGCTAAGAGTTGAGAGTGAATTATTTCATTTAATCCTCACATCTCCCTAGAGGGGTGGGTATTATTATTCTCCTCCATTTTATAAATTTGAGATCCAAAATGATGTGACTGGCCCAGAATCACAGTGTAAGTAAATTACACATCTGGCTTTGAACGGGGTTTTCCTGCTCCTAGGCCTCTCTTTGACCACCAGGATAACCTTTCTTATGCAGCAGAAGGGCATCACCAGCATAGTCTTGGATCCACCTCTCCACTCCTGCATAAAATGTGTCTGTTCCCCTGCCTCTGGAACCTTTATTGTTGGTGGTACTGCTGCTGCTGATGATGATATTTAGTTGGTTTTTTTCACTGTCCCTAGACCCTTATTTAGGCTGTTCCTTTTACTCCGCTACTTGCAATGTCCTTTCTCAACTTTTTCACCTATTTGCATTAAAAGTCCTAGAAGAAAAGATATCAGGGCTCTTGACTTCATTTTTTAAACCCACAGTGCCAAGCTCATTGCTTGTACATAATAGATGCCCAGAAAATGCTTGTTGAAGTTAGTTTATTTATTTAGTTCAATTATTATTTGGTTCTTTATCATTAGTGCATTATTATTTAGTTGAACTATTTAGTTAAATTTAGTTTACTGTATACATTCTCAATGAGGGCAATATTGCCCCCAAAGGGACAAAAATTGGTGCTTAGATTCCTGTGTATGTATAAAACACAGATCTCCTATGGTATATAAGTAAGCATACAGTATATCTGCAGTATTAAATTGTCATGGAAAAAATCATCTTAAAAGGCTCCCGGGACGGGTGATAATGAGGAAAAAAGATATTATAAGCATGAGTTTATAACATAATTCATTCAAAGTTTTAATCTTAAAAATCTGGACCACAAAACACGAATAGACAGAATACATAATTAAATAACTCACCAAGGATAAAACACAAGTGGAAAACTCATAGGAAATGTTCATCCTTCATAGAGGCCAAGTGAATGCACCTGAAACTACCCTTGAGGGACCACATTATACCAACTAAATTAGCTTAGAATGTTTAAACCAATAACACTTGGTGTTGGCAAGGTTATTAGAACATTGATAAGCTCAGGTGCTTTGTAATTTGAAAGACCCCTTAGGAAAGCAACATGGCAATTCTGTCCAGCTACAGCGGTAAAATTGTTCATGCCCTTTGACCAAAGGATTTCATTCCAGGGAATTTCTGCTTGAAGATGGATTCAACTGTAGCACAGTTCAATGAGCACACAAAGATGCTCATTAACTATAGCTAGCACTGGAAAAAAAAAGGAAGAGGAGAAGTGAGGAGGGAAAGGGACAGAAGAGGGAGAAGGGGAAGCAGAAAGGGAGAGAAGGAGGGAGGAAAGGAAGGAAGATGGGAGGGAAGGAAAAATGTCAAATAAAATGAACACACATAGGCCAGCTGCAGTGGCTCATGCCTGCAATCCCAGTACTTTGGAAGGCCACAGCAGGAGGATTGCTTGAGCCCAGGAATTTGAGGCTGCAGTGAGCTACGATTGTGATACTGCACTCCAGCCTTGGTGACAAAGTGAGATCCTGTCTTTAAAAATAAATAAATAACACATGTAAAACACCCAACAGAGTACCGAGCATTTGGTGAGTGCTCTACAAACAGTACTATCACCATTAATTCTTCCTCTCTACTAGCAGTAAGACCAGAGCAATTGAGCATCTGTCATACTGGGGGGCTTCAGAAGGAGGGTGAGTGCCAGCGGTCTTAATGAGGAGGGTCTAGAATACAACCCCAGCAAGCTAAGATAGTGGACAGCTACCAAGATAGTGGATAGGGGTATATCCTACACAGCTCTCTTTATTAAGGAATGGGTGTCTCCAGGAATGAATTCGAGGGTGGTTTCCTGTCCTCAGAATTCCATCACCTGGTCCTAGCTCATTGTTGATGAGCAAGCCACTGTTTCCAGTTTCCTTGGATAAAGGAGCTTCCAGCGGAGCCAACCTGGGATACATTGTGCAGACCAGTTCTAAAGAATACTTTAGAATTCTCTTTTTAAAACCACTTTATTGAGGTGTAATGGGCATACCAAAATGTGTAGGTATTTGTTACATGCAATTTGATGGATTTGGAGGTGAGTACACACCCATGAAAACATCAGTGCAAACCTCCAGTGCCCATCTTTCCTATGACCTAAGGATGTAAAGGCATCTTAAGACTTATCCATCTAAGGCCCAGGCATCTGCATTTACAAACTTGCCTTTTGCTTCCCTTGGGAGCCTGGTTAATGCTTAAAGGAGGCCTAGAATAAACCCCCCACAGCTTTCCCATCTGGGTGGCCTTCATAGAGAAGAAGAATCCCCTCTGCTGTGTAAACGTTAGACAATTTGAGATTTCAAAGTGGTGTCTCCAAACAAAGAAGATGGCTAACACAAGGCTCCCTTGCCCACTACATGGAAGAGAAGGACTTTCTGTGCGGTTTGTGAGCCTGAATCAAAATGCCAGCACTTGAGGCCACCCTGAGAAATCCTTCATGACTCCTGAGGATAATTTTTGCCGAGACAGTGGGAATTAGGCCTGTTCCTATCTCTGCTAGGGAATCTCAGAACTCATCCCAGCTCACAGTTGCTGGGGAAAGACTCACCTCCATGTCTACTTTCTCCAGAATAGCAAAAGCATCCCCAGAGGCAGGAGAGGGTAACACGCAGCAGTTGTCTATTTGACCTCGCAGTGTTGAGCACCTGCTCAGGGAAGGCTCGGTGCTAGCTACTGGGAATCCAATAAAAGTGAAATAAATAGGGCCCCTGCCTTTGTGGAGCAGACAGTCATATGGGGCAGACAAGCAGCCATCATCCCATTTAAAATCATTGTAAACTTACATCTGTGAGATATTTAGTGTTGGAAGAGCACATGAGTGGGGTTTAGGCTGGCCTGGGAGATCAAGGGAGTGATGGTTAAGCTGAAGTTCAAAGGAAGATTAGGAAGGAAGGGAAGGAAGAGGAAGAGAGTTCTATGTACAAAAACCTGTTGCCTTATTCATCCTTCTCCCCTCTCTTCTCACAAAAGAAGAAATAAATGAGCAAAGATAAAAATGGGAAGGAGCATGAGCAAATAGTTGGAGAAGTAAGGAAATGCATAAGAGACTAGGTAAACAATGAAAGGCAGATAAGCTAGAGGGGTATTCAGGGATGCCAGGGACGTGTGCATAAAAGAATAAATAACAAAGGAATATGGGGACAAGGAGATAAGCTAACAAGTGAACAAAGGAAGTGAATAAGAGGCCACCTGAGTGAGGAGGAAACCAACACATGAATGAAAAGCAGGATTCCTCCATTCCAGTATTTCCTCGTAGCCAAAATGGTCAAAAGGCTCTTTTCAAATGCACACAGAATGTAGAAAACATAGAAGAGACCCATGGCTTGCTCTGTGCCATAGTGCAGAAGTTCTCGGCCTTGTCTGAAACATTGGAATCACCTGGAGAGCTTTAAAAGACACAGATGCCTCAGTGCCACCCCAAAGAGGCTGATGCACTGGGCTGGGGTGTTGCCCAGGCATAAGGATTGTTGAAAGCTCTCTAGGTGACTCTCGTGGACTTCCAGGGCTGGGAACCACTGCCATAAGGCACTGGTTTCATAGCCTGGTCCCTGGAGCAGCAGTATCAGCATCACCTGGGACCTTGTTAAAAATACAAAATCTCAGACCCTTCCCCAGACCCACTGGGTCAGAAACTCTGGGGGCAGGGCCTGGCATCTGTGCTTTAACAAGCCCTCCCTGGGGTTCTGATGCTCACTCGAGCCTGACATCTACTGCCATGGAGGGAGTTTGTCATCTGCTGAGATTCCTTCAAGAGGAAACATGCTCCTGTTGCAGCAGAGAAAGTTCAGGTTAGATTCAAAGCAGGACGAAGTGTAGACTCCTGAGCATGATCACCAGAGCCACCGTGGTCTGGACCAGTGGTTTTCAACAGAGGCGGGGGGCAATTTTGCTCTCCAAGGGACATATGGAAATGTCTGGAGATGTTTTTGATGGTCACAACATCCCCACAACAGGTGGGGTGGGGTTACTGCTGGCATCTAGAGGGTAGAGATTAGAGATGCTATTAAACATCTTAAAATGCACATGACAGTCTTCTATCATAAAGAATTATCCAGCCCAAATTTCAATTGTATTGAGGTTAAGGAACCCCAATCTAGGTAAATGCACCTAAGCAAGCTCTAGTCTTTGAAGAGAAGTACCCAGTGCAAAATATTTTTATCTTGATCTCGTTTCTATAAGCTTATAGATGATGGATCTGGGGGAAAAAATCCCCTACAAAATCCCATTTAACTTCTCATTTTACAGGAGAGAAAACAAGCCAGGGAAATGAAATTATTTTCTAGCATCTCACAACACTCCCAATTCCTGTCTATTAATTTCCTCCATAAATATTTATTGAAAACTTGCTAAGTGCAAGGTACTGTGCTGATAAGAAGAATGTAATGGCAGACCAGATGGACGATTCCTGCCCTCAGAGAGCTCCCAATAATCAAAGGCATCAGTAAAATTATAAGGACTTCTTAATTTAAGTTGGCAGGAGAAGGCTCTTCTGAGGAGGTGACATTTATGCTGAGGTCTGAGGACTAAAGAGGGAAAGCCATGAAGAGAGAGAACAGGTAGTACAGAAGCTGTCCTATCTCCATTACTCCAGCCTGCAAGGAGAACCTGGCTTTTCCCTGCAGCCAGGTGTCTGCCGCTCGCTGATCTGGAGGCAGTTGCTGGAGCTTGGAGAAGAACAGGCATTTAACTCCAGACAGCATTCAGAGTCTTATAGAAACCCCAGGGAGTTTATCATATCTAAGACCCTGATAGCATCTGTATTAGAAATGAGAATCCGACCAGACTGCTCATGAAAGATTAGCTTTAATTCTTTCAGAAGAATAAATGGCTTATACCAACTCTGGCCCGCTTTATCTGCGTGCTCCTGCCAGCTAGCCGCCCTTTCCCTCTGTCAAGATGGCCACGAGAGGACTTCCGGAATGAGTCTGTCATCTCCAATTCATTCTAACTAAACAGTCTTTTGTGAGCATCCACTCTGCCCAGATCTGGGTGGAGAGCTACGGAGGAGAGACCAGAAGAGAAGGTGCAGCCTCTACCTTTGAAATACACAAAGACGCATAGAAGAGTAAGTTTCTAACATATCCATTCATTCAACAGGTGCTCCCCGAGTTTAAACCCCACATCAGGCACCGCACCAGGCACTGAGGATGAAGAAAGGTGCTCGTATTCACATAGCGTGTGTCAGACATGTGAATGGTTACAGGACAGTGTAAGAAGTGGGAAGGGAGTCATCACCCCAGCTGCAGAATCCAAAAGGGCTTCCTGGAGGAGGCAATGCCTGAATTGAGAGTTGAAGACAAGCTAGCAATTAACCAGATGCAAAAGAGAGGGCAAAAGCACCAGCATGAACCAAGGACAGAGAACACAGCACATTTGATGATAATTAAAATGGCACCATGTTGAGACCTCTTGTGTGAATTATCCCATTTGACCTACTACATTTTTTTCTGTGTTTAAATCACGAAGTTGGGGGTACAATGATATTACATATGGCTAGCAAATTGCAGTATTTATTGCAGTCTGACTGTTGGGCCTGTATTTCTAATCACTATGCTGTATATCATATCTATCTAGAAAATGATACGTAATTCTCTATAACTGAATTATAAAGGATCTGGGGTAAGAAAGGGGGTGAAGTAGTTGAGGCTGCAAGTGCAGACCTGGGTAGACTTGAAGGGCCTTATACACAATGTTTGAAAAAGTCAGACCTTATTCTGAGGGAGGAAATATGAAGGATTTTAAGCTGGGGAATAATATGGTCCTATTTGAATTTTAGAAAAATCATCATGGAAGGAGGATCTTTTGGAGGGAGAGATTGGAGTCAGGGCAACTAGGGAAGAGACAGCTGTAATCATCTAAGGAAGAGAAGATATTCGTTTGGGCCAGTGGGCATGGCCCAATGGAGGTAAAGGAAATGATAAAGTTTAAAAACAAACAAAATTTTGTGATTGACTGGATATAGAGGGAGCAGAAATTGGAGATTTTCAGATTTCTGGCTTGAGCTAGGACTACCACAATAGCTGAAATGAGAAGAAAAATATTTTTCATCCCAAATGAGAGAAAGAAAACAGCTTTGGGGTAAGGTTGGGGTGAGAAGGTGAGGATGAAATGGTCAGCACCAAGAGAGGTAGGATAATAATTGTTGATATCTCTCTCTATCCTTGACAATTTTTTAAAGAATTGAGGCAAAAATAGCCCATATACCTATAGTAATGATTTCTAAATAGAGTTTGGCCTTCAAGGGCAATCTGAGGAGGAGAGAAAGGTGAGGAACCCATGTAATTGCAGCTGGAAGGCTACTCTGCTCCAACTAGCTTTCCTTTTCAACTCAGCCTACCAAGAAAAAGCAAAAGCACAAATTCAACAAGATCGGTAAGAGGCAAAAACTGAGTACAAATATTGAAACAGCAGGAAAGATCACGGTAAAATAAAGGGGTCAGGAGGGCAGAGAGGAGACTCAACTTAGAGAGATACCCTGAGGCTTCTTAACACAGGTGTCGGAGCTCTTAAGGTCATGATCTGCTGAGGTCGCCATCCACCACGTGAATAGCTCAAGTATTTAAAGGAGGCATCCATGCGGGGTGCTGTCCGCTGTGCTGAAATGCCATTGTGTTCTGGGCTGCTTGCAGGGCCACCTTCTAATCCTGGAATGTCAATCATATCTATCACATCTCCCAGAGCTCATAATTTCTCCTAATTTATTGATGAAAAGCTTGTGATTTATGTGCTATTAAAGAAAAAAAATTGAGCCACGATTTAGGTGTGACTATGTAGGGATCTAAGTTTATGAACATTTGATTATGTTTCCAACAATTACAAATTGATTTTCCCTCTGGGAACTTGAGTGGGGAAATCATTACAACTCCCCCCCTCCCATATCCTGATTTGGCATGCTTAGAGTTATTATCAATCTAATAGAGGAATAAATTATACACAATGCAAAGATAAACATCAGTTTGAGGCATGCATTTGATGAATGTATCCAACAAACATTTACTTAAAAAAATTTTTTTTTATTTCCGTAGGTTTTTTGTTTGTTTGTTTTTTGTTTTTTGTTTTATTTTTTATTATACTTTTTTCTTTTTTTTAAATTATTATTATACTTTAAGTTTTAGGGTACATGTGCACAATGTGCAGGTTAGTTACATATGTATACATGTGCCGTGCTGGTGTGCTGCACCCATTAACTCGCCATTTAGCATTAGGTATATCTCCTAATGCTATCCCTCCCCCCTCCCCCCACCCCACAACAGTTTTATTATACTTTTAAGTTCTAGTGTACATGTGAACAACGTGCAGGTTTGTTACATATGTATACATGTGCCATGTTGGTGTGCTGCACCCATTAACTCGTCATTTACATTAGGTATATCTCCTAATGCTATCCTTTCCCCCTTCCTCCACCCCACAACAGGCCCCAGTGTGTGATGTTCCCCTCCCTGTGTCCAGGTGTTCTCATAGTTCAATTCCCACCTATGAGTGAGTACATGTGGTGTTTGGTTTTCTGTCCTTGCAATAGTTTGCTCAGAATGATGGTTTCCAGCTTCATCCATGTCCCTACAAAGGATATGAACTCATCCTTTTTTATGGCTGCATAGTATTCCATGGTGTATATGTGCCACATTTTCTTTTTTCTTTTTTTTTTCAGACAATGTTTTCTTTATTATTATTATTATTATACTTTAAATTTTAGGGTACATGTGCACAATGTGCAGGTTCGTTACATATGTATACATGTGCCGTGCTGGTGTGCTGCACCCACCAACTCGTCATTTAGCGTTAGGTATATCTCCTAATGCTATCCCTCCCCCCTCCCCCCACCCCACAACAGTCCCCAGAGTGTGATGTTCCCCTTCCTGTGTCCATGATTTCTCATTGTTCAATTCCCACCTATGAGTGAGAACATGCGGTGTTTGATTTTTTGTCCTTGCGATAGTTTACTGAGAATGATGATTTCCAATTTCATCCATGTCCCTACAAAGGACATGAACTCATCATTTTTTATGGCTGCATAGTATTCCATGGTGTATATGTGCCACATTTTCTTAATCCAGTCTATCATTGTTGGACATTTGGGTTGGTTCCAAGTCTTTGCTATTGTGAATAGTGCTGCAATAAACATACGTGTGCATGTGTCTTTATGGCAGCATGATTTATAGTCCTTTGGGTATATACCCAGTAATAGGATGGCTGGGTCAAATGGTATTTCTAGTTCTAGATCCCTGAGGAATCGCCACACTGACTTCCACAATGGTTGAACTAGTTTACAGTCCCACCAACAGTGTAAAAGTGTTCCTACTTCTCCACATCCTCTCCAGCACCTGTTGTTTCCTGACTTTTTAATGATCGCCATTCTAACTGGTGTGAGATGGTATCCCATTGTGGTTTTGATTTGCATTTCTCTGATGGCCAGTGATGATGAGCAGGTTTTGGGAGAACAGGTGGTATTTGGTTACTTGAGTAAGTTCTTCAGTGGCGATTTGTGAGATTTTGGTGCACCCATCACCTGAGCAGTATACACTGAACATAATTTGTACTCTTTTATCCCTCACCCCCTCCCACTATTTCCCTCGAGTCCCTGAAGTCTATGATATCATTCTTATGCCTTTTCATCCTCATAGCTTAGTTCTCACTTGTGAGTAAGAACATAGGATGTTTTGTTTTCCATTCTTGAGTTACTATGCTTAGAATAATAGTCTTCAGTTCCATTCAGGTTGCTTCAAATGCCATTAATTTGTTCCTTTTTATAGCTGAGTAATATTCCATCATATATACGTATGACAATTTTGGAAAGAATTGATATATTACATATAGGCATAGATATAGATATTATATATATCACAATTTCTTTATCTGATCATTGATTGATGGGCATTTGAGGTGGTTCCATATTTTTGCAACAGCAAATTGTGCTGCTATAATCATGTGTGTGCAAGTATCTTTTTCATATAATGACTTCTTTTCCTCTGGGTAGAAACCTAGTAGTGGGATTGCTGGATCCAATGGTAGTTCTAGTTTTAGTTCTTTAAGGAATCTCTACACTGTCGTCCATAGTGGTTGTACTAGTTTACATTCCCACCAGCAGTGTAGAAGTGTCCCCTTTTCACTGCATCCATGCCAACATCTATTATATTTTGATTTTTTTTGTTATGGTCATTCTTGCAGGAGTAAGATGGTATCGCATTGTGGTTTTGATTTTCATTTCCCTGATCATTAGTGATGTTGAGCATCTTTTCATATGTTTGTTGGCCATTTGTATATCTTCTTTTGAGAATTATCTATTCATGTCCTTAGCCCACTTTTTGATGGGATTATTTGTTTTTTCTTGCTAATTTATTTAAGTTCATTGTAGATTATGGGTATTAGTCCTTTGTTGGACGTATAGAGTGTGAAGATTTTCTCTCTCTCTGTGGGTTGTCTGTTTACTCCGCTGACTGTTACTTTTACTGAGCAGAAGATCTTTAGTTTAATTAAGTTGCACCTATTTATCTTTGTTTTTGTTGCATTTACTTTTGGGTTCTTGGTCATGAAGTCTTTGCCTAAGCCAATGTCTAGAAGGGTTATCCGATGTATCTTCTAGAAGTTTTATAGTTTCAGGTCTTAGATTTAAGTCCTTGATCAATGTTGAGTTGATTTTTGTATAAGGTGAGTGATGAGGATCCAGTTTCATTCTCCTACATATGACTTGCCAATTATCCCAGCACCATTTGTTGTGTAGGGTGTCCTTTCCACACTTTATGTTTTTGTTTGCTTCAACAAACGATTTATTGACCACTTACTGTACTGCATGGATTCAGGAAACAGAGGGTATAGAGATGAATCATAGTCCCTAACCTTGTGAAATTTACAATCTAATGAGGAAGACAGACTCTGAACAAGGAGTTACAGGAGAAATGTTGGTTACACAGAGAGACAAGTAGTGTGTGCCTACTAAGCATAAAGTACATGTGCTGTAAAAAGACAAAATTGGCCAAGGTGAGGTCTCTCCTTTGAAAGAATAGAGTTGGGAAGGTAGATAAACGTGAATAAAATGGGGATAAAATAATAAAAAGTGTGGTTCAGACAAAATTGATATGGGTATTTCGGAGAAGTCAGATTGAACTGAGATGATTGGAGGTAGCTCTAAGGAGGACGTGGGATTGGTCAAGGAGGAGCAACAGAGAGGACCAGTGGATTTCAGCTGAGTGATCATCCAGAAGTGAGGAAGAGTTAGCCTACACGATTGGGAAACAGAGGGAAATAAGGGGTTTGTTTGACCCAGCCCTAGTGGGTCTTGAAAGCTTAGTCAAACCATTTGGGTTTTCTCTTGTTTCCAGGGTAGCAAGTGAGTTCTATGAGATGAAAGAATTCTGGAAATAATCTGGTGGCCAGAGGTATAATGGGAATATATATGTATTTAATATACTGATATATAAACAAATATATATTTATATTGACATATAAAAGATATATATATGCATCTTTTATATATTGATATATTTTATCTATCTATCTATCTATCTCTTTTAAAAAGAAATACATGACCCTTCTTGTGAGAAGAAGAACATATATGGTAGGTGTGAGACTCAACTGCAGCACATCTCCTCATGTAAATCTGCAGAAATCTTTGAGGGAAAAAGGGAAAGATATTAATCCAGATGTGATTAGGAACCAGGATGTAACACACAAACTCATTCATTTATTCTTGTTTTCAAGTATTTAGTACATAGCCTTTTCTATGTGCCCATATTGCAGCTGCTGGTGCTAGCTTTGTAAACGCAAATACCATTCCCATTCTCAGGCTTCTTTCCTAAAGTGAATGACAGATATAAGTGTTACCAGCACAGGGAGCTCAGGGAGCTTGTAGTGGGTGACAAAACTAGTCTAGAAAGCCAGAGAGGTGATGTTTAAGCAGAGAACCTGAAATCCAGGTAAGAAAGACTAGCCAGATGGGAGAAGGAGGACCAGCATGTGCATGGGTTGATGGGGGAGCTTCTGAAAGCCCAGGACATGAAGCTCAAATTCTTTATCAAGAGAAACCTTGGTCCCTAAAGGGAGACCACCATGAGTTCACTAGACTTTCAAAGCAAATCACAAGGGTGACAAAATGGTTTGAGCAAAGGACTGAGAACTTTGATTTCCTTTCAATTCACAAAATTACTAAGCTCATATTTTGAGCAGCTACATCCATTTTCCCTTCTTCCCATAGTCTTGCCCCGCTATACTGACTACTATTCAGTCTCAGAATTAATGTCATTTCCACAAAGAAGCCCCCATGAGCACCTAGCCCTGGTTCCCCTAAATTCCTATGGAAAGGACTCTTGGTATCACTCAGCACTTTCATGCTTCCCATGGTCTACTGGGTGCCACGTGCCACATTAGCTCTTCCCCTGGACTTATTTCCACAACCACCCAAGAGGGGGAAGTTATTACCTGCAGAGTTTACAGTCCTGCATTTCAAATCCAACACCACTGCCTACTGTGTAACCTGGAGGCAAGTATGTTTACTTCTCTGAGCCTTCTTGTCCTCATCTGTAAAACAAGCCTGGCAGAAGTAGCCCCCACCCATCAGGGTGCATGTGACAGCTAATGGAGATATGCAAGTGCACTTAGCACTGTGTCTGCTCATCCATGTCTCAATATCCCTGGATGAGACATCAAGACTCAGATAAGTAAAATAAAGCATCCAAGGTCACCTCATGTGTAAGTGGAAGATGCTGGATTTGAATGAAAAGTTCTGTGACTCCAAAATCCACATTCTTTCCATCCTGCCATAACGCCTTTATTGACATCCTTTTATCTTCTCAAATCACGCATTTAAGGAATACAGACCCTACGTTCAGCTCTGCACAAATGTTGTCCCAATTCCCAACAATCATCTGAGATAGACAGTTTCCCTTTTATGCAGTGACCTGTAGGGCAAATCTGATCTTCCGCAAGCTGGTCCTTACTCAGCATTTACAGTGCAGGAAAGTCTCCACTCCACCTGGCTGCTCAGGCAGAAGCCTGGGCATCCTCCTTGATCTCCTCCTTCTCTCAGCCTTCTCCCCTCTCTATCCAACTCAATCCCATGACTTCTTGACTCTAAACAGATCTGTTTTTAATCTTGTTCACCTTTTAGTCCCCACAGCTAGCCATGCCTCATCATCTCTCACCTGGACTGATCTTTTTGCTTCCACCTTAATCCCTCTTGAAGCTCCAGCCAGAAAGTAGAATGATCTTTGCAATTCTAGTGATGTCCCCTCTATCTCACGTGTGAAACCCCCCATTGCTTTTGAGAGAGCGTCTAAATCTTGCAACATGGACAGCTAAGATTATCTTTGGCCATCTCTCAGATCAAGGATTCCAGTCACAAAACTTGATGTTAGCAACACAAAGAGTAAATTCAGGGTCATTCCAATTCTGGATTCTTGGCAGATTCTGAGGCTGCATTTGCTAGGGCAAGCACTGCCTGGGAGGATGTGAATATTTGGTAACTATGAGAGTTCTGAGGTTGACAATAGAGCACAGGCTTTGTCAGGGCTCTCTCTGGTCAGAGGCACAGGGATCAGGAAAAGCTTCTGCCCCTGATCTTGTCACTTTGCAGCTGTGTGACCTTGGGCAAATCACTTAACCTCTCTGAGCTACAGTTCTATTTACTATGCAAATACAAATGAGGAAGATGGATGAAACAAGCTGTATGACTTCCAGGATTTAATGCCAAAATGGGTCATTAGATAGAACCCATGAAATTATCAAAATTTGACGTTTTTAAAGTTTACCTATTAAAATACATGGTAATATCATATGTTTATACTTCTCTAAAGGAACAGACATTTGCCGGTGTTGGCAAACTTTTTCTCTAAAGGGTCAAATAGTAAATATTTTACACTTTGATGGTAATTTAGCTTCTGGGGCATCTATTCAACTCTGCATGAAAGCATCCTTAGACAATACATAAAAAGAAAAAGCAGGACCATGTTCCAATGCAATTTAATTTACAAAAACAGGAGGAAAGCCAAATTTGACCAATGGGCTGTAGTTTGCCAACTCCTGCTTTAAACCCATGGATTTTCTGTTATCACAGGGAGGAGAAATTATTGGGATGTGAAGTTTGGAGTTTTCATGGAGCTTCTGCAAGTGCTTAGCAAACAGCAAATAGGAGTTTATTTCCTCCCTTCCTTGTATCTTCTTCCAAGAAAAGCAACTTAGAGACAATAATATGGGGATATTCTGCAGGCTATGGTGCATTCATATTTCACTAGACGTGTTTTAGGGGTGGAGGAAGTTTACAGGTAGGACCACCTATCATTGATCTCTCCCCCTCTTAGCCCCCACTCTTAATGACATTTTGAACAGTATAGCAGGATCCTATATTCCCCACTCTCTGGAAGCTCCTCCCTATGGCTGGGCATCATGAAAACTTATCCTGGGAGGAGGTAAGGATGGCATAGCTGGGGCAAGTTTCCTTACACCATCCTATGCACCTCTCTTGTCAACCTGAATTGCCTTAGCTTATGCTCTGTCCTCTTCTGGTAACCCGGAAAAGTCCTCTGAGCCTGATAGGAATTCAGATCTGCCTTGTGTGAACAGAACCTCCCGCACGCAAGTTCTGAGCTGAGAAAAAAAAAAATGAATGCTTCCATCAAATTAGGCCAAGTAATACCCATCTACTCTAGGGGGAAATTATTTAAATAGCATCAAAATCAATTTCCATGCCATTAAATATTCTGGTCTGTGTTTTAATTGAGACGATTACATATTCCCCAAAAAGAGAAGAGCTATTTGAAGAATCGTGTCTTTTCTCTTTTCCTCTCACTGGAACTGACAAGGAAAGCACCTCAGAGAGCTGCAAACCGCGTGTTAGCCTGCCTTCATTCCTATCCATCTTCTTTAGAGCTAACCTGGTTTATTATTTTTCTTTAAGAAATAAAAATGGAGCTCTAAGAGGCACCCAGGGCACTGGGAACTCTGAGTTCTTCAAATAGAATAAACCAGGTCATTCTCTCTTCTTCTTCTTAAGGGCTCGGTTTTGTGGTTGGTGGCAAGAGGCAGACACTCCTTTGATATCCTAGGAGCAGCCAGGGAGGTGAGGGTCATTCCCAACCTCTGCTGCTCCCAGGCCTTCTTCCTATTCAGTAAATATTTCGGGTGCATCTTCCATGGTCCAATAACTCACTCTGGCTCCCTGGAGGAGCTCCCAGTCTGGTGGGGGGGATGTTCCTGAAAACAAGTCATTATAATGCAACGTACAAGGCTCTCCACCTGACCACTGCCTCGCTGCCATCATGGACATGAGCTGTGTGCAGCCTGTCAAGCTAGTCAAGGCCACCAAGGTGCTGGGCAGGACCAGCTCACAAGGATGGTGCACACGGGTGTGTGTGGAATTTATGGTGAGTCAGAGCAAGAAGCTCGGAGGCTGTGCTGCACTCGATTGCTGAGTCCTCAATGGCAGAGTTGACCGCTGGGCCCACAGAGATGATCTGTGACTATTAAATGAAGCATTTATTTTTATTATAAAAATAAAAAGCAGCCGGGCGTGGTGGCTCACCCCTGTAATCCCAGCACTTTTGGAGGCCAAGGAGGGTGGATCACGAGGTCAAGAGATCGAGACCATCCTGGCTAACATGGTGAAACCCCATCTCTACTAAAAAAAAAATACAAAAAAAATTAGCCGGGCATGGTGGTGGGTGCCTGTAGTCCCAGCTACTTGGGAGGCTGAGGCAGGAGAATGGCGTGAACTCGGGAGGTGGAGTTTGCAGTGAGCCAAGATAGCACCACCACACTCCAGCCTAGGTGAAAGAGTGAGACTCTGCCTCAAAAATAAATAAATAAATAAATAAATAAATAGCAACATATTAGGAGCAAGAATAAAAACCAAGGTCCCAGTAAGTGTCCCCGTAGCTCTCATCCTGGTTGCAGCTCATTATCTTTGCCATGCTTTATTCAAGTCTGACTTTCTTTCTAGACTTAGGGCAGAGACCAGGTCAGTTCTGTTTCCATTGTGTTCCCAATACCTATAAAGGGGCAAGCAGAGTAGAGGTTCAATCAGAATTAAGTGCATAAAGCAACAAATCAATCAATGAATGCAAGGTGAAAGCAACGAATGAATGAATGCAACGTGCTGCTGGAATATGGGGGAAGAAGCATCTATTTCTATCAAAGGGATGTAAAGAAGGTTTTGCAAAGAAATGATGTTAGAGCTGAGAAGAGTAAAGGCTCATCCTCACCAGATGGCCAATTAGAGGGAAGGTATTTTGAGCAGAGGAAATCGTGTGTACCGAGTCATAATAATATAATTAAACCAAGAGCTAACATTTATTATTTACTATGTTCTAGGCTCTTTCCTTGCATCTGCTCATTTAATTCTCACAACTACCATATGAGGTGGTGCTCTCATACCCATTTCACAGGTGAGGAGATTGAGGTCACGATGGTTAACTCTCTAAGCTCACACTTCTAGGAAATGACAAAAATGTGCCTCAGTGGCTTTACTAATCCAGTGATACAAAGCTTGGCTGTAACCGCCAGGTTTTCCTGCCTGCCCTTCCAAAATATGGGTTTTCAAAACACGGGAAAGTATCCAGGGGTTTGATATGGCTGTAAAATGAGTGCTGGAAAGTAGGACATGAAGCTGGTAATATAACCAAGGACCTTTTTGTAGAGAGCTTTGAATGCTAGGCTAAATATTTTGTAGTTCCGCTTATAGGTCAATATTTCCCAAGCTGGAATTCTGCAAAACACTGTTTTACAAGATGTAAATAAGTGAGCTCTGGATAA
This sequence comes from Pongo pygmaeus, assembly GCF_028885625.2. NCBI lineage: Eukaryota > Metazoa > Chordata > Mammalia > Primates > Hominidae > Pongo > Pongo pygmaeus. The sequence goes on from NC_085931.1 coordinate 37,111,049, forward strand.
AGAGGGAGTGGGGGGGAAATTCATTAAGCAAATTATTTGGGAAACATAGCTTCAACCAAGCTAAACACATTTTCTTTTTGCTGCAGGACTTGTCAGAGCCTCTGCCATGAAAGTAGGCATTTTAATTGTGCAAGAGACAGAAAAGGCACTTAGAACTTAACTTTTGAGGAGTATTTCTCAATAACCCACAGAATAGTGAATTTGGAGATTGCTGGCATAGATGATGGAGATCCATGGAGGGAATTTAAGGATTTGAGGTCAGATGAGAGGGGTCACCAGGACTGCAGGGAAGGTGACTGAAATTAAGAGGCAGGAGTTAGAGGGTTTGCTGAATTCAAGACCCTCCCAGTCAGGATGCGCCGAAGACCAACAGGAAGAGGAAGTCTGGCTGCGTCTGGCCCACTGGCATCAAAGAGAGGTTTCTACTCACAGTGGGTCCAGTGGGGAAGAAACTGAATTCATACACATGGCACTATCCAAACAAAGCCATGTTGCCTCTCTATAGAACAATGGGCTGGCTTTTCAGGGCAATTTAATGACAGTGGCAAATCGCCCAGGCCATCAATTAAATTCCAATCCAATTTCCTTCCAATGCATGCTCTGCCTCGGGAGTTTCCTTTGTAACGTGGAGCAAATCTGGCTGATGAGGTGGGAAGATGGATTGGCCAACATGCACCACGACTTTGTCCTCTGCCTGGGCCAGCCTCTCAGATCTTGTCTCTCTTTCTGAAGGAGGTCACCCGGTATGAACAGAAAAGCAGATAGAATTAGATCAAAGGACATTTTTAAAGTGAAAAGAGGCATCTTGTTTAGCCTAGCCCCTCCACCCCTGCTTTACCTAAGGGGAAACTGAGGCTCAGCAAGGAGGGGCAACATGACCAAGGTCGCGCAACTGTTAAATTAGCTTCCTAAACTGGTCTCCGAGTTTGACTCTTTCTCCAGCCCAGTACACTCCCGCTTCAGTAGCCAGGGGGATCTAGCACCTTAATCTGATTCTATGACCCCTTAAGCCAAAAATTCCCCGGAGGCATCCCAATGAATTCAGAATAAAATCTGATAGGATGGAGCAGAGGTTGCATAGACCAGGGTTTCTCCACCTCCGCACAACTGACATTCGGGATATTTCATTATTTGTTATGGGAAAGGTGCCTGTCCCGTGCATTGTAGGATGTGTAGCAACACCCTTGGCCTCCACCCACTATATATCAGTAGCACCAACTGCCCTAGCTGTGACAACTAAAACTTTCTCCCGACATTGCCAAATGTCCTCTGGAGGACAAAATTATCGTCAGTTGAGAACCAATGGCCTATGGAAAATTTCAGAAAGCAAGATGTGTCTGAAGAAGGGTTAGGGAATAAATACTGCCTGGTTTATTTACCCAGTGTGAGGGCTTTTGCCCAGCCCTTTAGTCTCTCTGAGCCTCAATTCTTTTATCTATAAGGTGAGAAGGATAATTTCTCCCCTGCAAGGTTTTTGCTCTAGGATCAAACAGGACAATGGATGTGACTGTGCACTTGACATGAAAAAGTGCTTAAAATGTCACATGATTAACTGTGATGCTGTTCAATGCTGTGCTGGTATAATGGCATGGTTAGGGGGTATTATGGGATGTAATTTTCTCCATGTCCAGAACTCCTGAAGGCAGTGGTTCTTAAATGTTAATAGGCTTGTGACTCACCTGGAGTCCTTGGTAAGTGTGCGAACACCTTGCTCCCACCTACATCAGTGGGTCAAAATGAAGCCTAGAAATCTGCCTTTTAAAAATCAGCCCTGGAGATTCTGCTGCAAGTGGTCTTTTATGCGTGTAGGAGAAGGCTCCTTCAGAGCTTCAACTAGCAGTACCCACTGTTCTCTGGCAGGGGTTCAGGAACTTAAATGGATGCATAAACCTAGGGCAGGAGTGGGAGAAGGTATTGCTAACACCGCCCCAGGTCAAGATTGGAACCCTAATCTCATTGTTTGCTGATCTGAGCATTTATTGCATTTTCTGTGTCCCTTTGGAAATTTGAGGTTAATCCCAATCTTGATGCACCAGCTCCCGTCCTTGCCTTTATTTTTCATTTGCTATTTATGCTGCGTGACTGCCTCCCAAACATATTTTGCTGCTAACATCTCCCAGTCTCTGATCAAAAATTGTGGTAAAACATCGTCTTGTCATGAGGCTAATAAAGCATGTTATCCTGCCTGTCACAGAAGCTGCCTTACAGATGCTGTTTGCTATCTGCCAGGGCCTGGCATTAATCTCCCTTCCACTCGGCTACAAGGAATAGAGTCTACTGTGGGAAGATCAATATTGTATTATCTCGGCCACCAGTATTGTTCCAGCTATGGCCAATGAGTTGTCATTCTCGTGTTACAAGTCGGGTGCACAAAGGAAAAGGACCAGAAAAAAAGAGGGAAGAGAAGCCAGCCCAGAAGGGGACAAGAAAGACGGTATCAGGGAAAAGACCCCGGAGAAAGACCCAGAGGAGCAAGGACATGAAAAGTGGTTAAAGACACTTGCCCCGGCCTTGGACACACCCAGGGACACTGCTAAGCCTGCCTTCAGAAGCTTCATGATGACAATTTCATTTTTCTGAACCTCAGCTTTCATATCTATGAAATGGACCCCCAAAAATAGAACCTGGCACAGAAGGATTGAATAAGAGGATACGTAATAGAATGTTTAGCCCAGTTAATGCACTCAGGGAGGGCTCAGTGATTATTGTGGAAATATTCTTGTTATTGTTCTTGTTGTCATCTTTATTTCTTCCTGGGTAACACTGGACAAGTCACCTTTCCTCCCTGGGCCTCAGTTTCCCCAACTCTAAAATAAGAATTCCTTTGCATCTATGAGACAAAAACAAAACACCAAACAGGAGGCTTAACTTGAAATAGAATTATCAGAGATTTGGGGAACAGAGATGTTGGTGCTGAAAATTGTGAGGGGGGTGTGTGTGTGTATGTGTGTGTGTGTGTCAGAGAGTGAAGCACTCCTGGAGGAAGAAATAGCATAGATATGATGGACAAAAAATAAGAGGCAAATGTATGGAATAGGAGCTATAGACATCTTCAGTGCTCTGCAGGGAGAGGACGTGCATTCAGATCCTTTAGAGATTTACATTTTGGATTATTGAAAATTTGCACAATTTTATCTTTATACCGCTTCTTTATCTCTTCCTCATCAAGAGGGGATCAGGTGGAATAGTGGAGGAGGCATTGCCTCAAGCTTAAAGCCTGGTTGCCTAAGGCTGGCTCTCAAGGAAAACCCCTCGCTGGTGTCTGCTAGGACACTCATCATTCCTCCTCCTGCCTGGACAACCTGCTCCCCAGCCTCGAGCTTCCAACCCTCAAAAGTGGGCAGCCACCTTGAAACTTCATTAAAGGCGAGCCCAGCCCCTGCATTCATTTCATGCTTAGTTAAAGAGGAAGCTGTGAGAAGCAATCCCCATTCAAGGGTGTAATGAGATGTCCACTAATGATCCAGATACAAAAATAAGGATGAAGCGTGGCCAGTTGACCCTCAGAAGATGACAATTTGTCTTAGAATAATAATGTCTAATTGTCCTCTTTGGGTGCACATGTATCTGGGTTTTTATTCAAACCATTCATTCGGTGCTTAGCATATCCCTTCATTCCCAAGTCCTTGAAGGATAGGAACCATAGAACAGCAATAAAATTGTAATGATTAGTAGTATTTATATAAAAAAACATTAGGTTTCTGTTGCTCTGCTGGTTACAGCATCATAGGAAAGCAGCTGTCTAGATTCTTCATCAAAATCAGAACACTTGCACTAAATCTTTGTTAGTATCTGTTAAATACAAAAGTAACATATCCTGCAACCAGCATTCTGTTGGGAATGTTCCTAACAGAAATGAATATACACATACACCAAAAACATGGAATGGAATTGATATTGTTTAGATATGTGTCCCCTCCAAATCTCATGTTGAAATGTGATCCTCAGTGTTGGAGGTGCAGCCTGGTGGCAGGTGTTGGATCATGGGAGCGGATCCCTCCTCATGATCATAAATGGCCTGGCGTCTTTCCCTTGGTGATGAATGAGTTTTCACTCAGTCAGTTCCTGTGAGATCTGGTTATTTACAAGAGTCTGAGGCCTCCCCCTTCTCTCTCTTGTTTCTGTTCTTGCTGTGTGATGTGCTTGCTCCCACTTCATCTTCTGCCATGATTAAAAGCTCCCTGATGCCTCCCCAGAAGCCCAGCAGATGCTGGCACCATGCTTTCTGTACAGCCTGTGGAACCGTGAGCCAATTAAACCTCTTTTTTTCTAAACTACCCAGCCTTGGGCATTTCTTCATGGCAGTGCAAGAGCAGACTAACAGAGAAATGTCTACAGTTGTACTATTCATAATAATAACTGTGAAGCAACTCAAATTGCCCATCAGCACTAAAATGGATAAACTGTGATGTAGACATAAGATGAATAAATTGTGGTGTTGCCATAAAATGGAATAATACACAGTGAGAAACAAGGAATGAACTACCACTGCATGCAGCAACATAGATAAATCTTGCAAATATAATGTTGACTGAAAGAAGCCAGATACAACAGAGAACACGTTGCATAATTAGCCAATGAATTCTTAGTAGTCAGAACTGGTCCTTGGCCATAGAAGGCAAAATAGACGTTACCCTTGAAGACAGCAAACCAAAAACTTCAGAATGTGATGGAAATGTTTTGCATATTTATCTGGTGGCTATTTATCTAGGTCCCATTTAAGGAATTTCATCAAGCTGTGTTCTTACAATTGGGGGGAGTTTTCTATGTCTGAGTTACATTCAATAAAAGTTTATGAAAAACATGAAAAGATATGCTTAGGACCATATGACTCTAAATAGGTTCTGCATGACATCCCTCACTTTGGATGTTGGACCCCAAAATTTTTACCCAGTGTTATCACCACTGGGCCAGGCTGCAGCTGGTCATCTTATGCCCAGGGGAAAACTCAGACCGCATAGGCAGGGGTGAAGGATAAACTTTGGGATGTCCCTTGCCCCTGGTTCCACAGCCTCAGAAAGGTGGGGGTGCCTTAGACAGGAAAAAGCAGGGACTCTGGAGTATTTTATATTTCCTTCCATGTTCCTTAGCAAAGCACCTGGCAGCCACTGGGTTTGTAGTGAGTGTTTGTTGAGTGACTATATGAGGGTATGGATGAATGAATGAATTCATAAGTGAATTCATTTTATTTTGTGAAAATTAAATAATGTATTTAGAATGCTCTTAACATCACCTAAAACAAAATAGAGCTAGTAGTTAATGGGGCTCATATCAGACAGACCTGGGTTTGAATCCCAGACCCATCAACCTCTCTCAGTGTGTTTGTGGGTGTGTGTACTTCTGTCTCTGAGCCTCAGTTTCCCCATCTGCAAAATGTAGAAAGCAACAGTCCCCACATGACAGAGTAGTTCTGAGGATTAAATGAGACAATGCATGTAAAACACTTAGCACATTGTAAGGCTGAAAAAGTGGTAGCCATGGTTGTCATTATGAAAGAGTTACTATCATCATGTGAATGAAATTGTAGCTATTGTTCATGGGTGGGGGGAATTGGCATCTTTCCTTTTCCATCTCTCTGCCTCTCTCTTCCTCTCTTTCTCTGTGTCACAAGCCCCACGTGTGCTTAGCCAACCTTGGCAGAGTTGCTGCTCAGTGAATAAAAGGGCATCTTTCCCCCACCCCAGGAAAATGGCCTAGTGCCACCACATGCAGGCATCATGCCTGCGAAGGGGGCCAGGTGGGTGCCAGGGCACTGAGGCGCTCTGTGTAGCCCCTGCCGGGTGGGGAGCTGACAATGGCCACTCTGAGGACCATTAAATTTGCCTCCTCCTATGCTTCCCCAAGCCCCACACCCAGCACCTGCCCACTGGGCAAGCCTGCAAGTGAAGGGAGGCTCTGTGTGCCGCCTCAGCCTCAGGCTCACACACATCCGAGGCATTGTTCTTGTTGGCTGCGAGAGCTCATTAGGCTCTGGGCAGAGGCTGGCTGGACTCCAGGAGGCAGACATCAAGGCCCACAACTCAAAGAATGGAGGAGCCTGAGGCTTGGCATTAGATGATGCCAGTCCGCTCCCCTGCATGCACTGGGGCTCTGCTGCCCAGTGAGGACCTTGACTCTGGAGGAAGAGGGTAGAGATGATGTGTTATGCATCCCTGTGTCCCTCTAGCTCAAAGTGGTGCTCAATACAGGATTACAGGATGACTGGGAGCTGGGCTGCCATGGGGTGAGATGGTGCAGGATGGGATAGATTGGGGTGGGGCAGGACAGGATGGAATAGAATAGAATAGACTCTGGACATTTTCTTCTTTTGTTGGAGATCCAAATTCTTCCTCAAGTCGACTGAGAAGTCAGCAGGTGTAGACCTGGCGTGGACAGAGTCACCTGAAAGAGCAAGGGCGATAAGCAGACACTATTTCTCCCTCCAAGCCCTGCAATTCTCAGCCATGGCCCCAAAAGAGAAATTGTACCTTAGGATCACCCATCCATAGAACATGAGATCTGGAAGGGCTATTAGAGAACTTTCTGTCCAGTGCTTTTCAGATTACGTTCAAATCCCGGCACTGCCATCTATAATCTATATTGCTTTGAGCAAGTGACTAAACTGATCTAAGCTTCAGTTTCCTCATTTGTAAAATGTGGGTGATAACATTATCTACCTCCCAGGGATGTTGAGAGGAGCAAATGAAATGATCCATAAGTTTAAGACCATGAATATAGGACCTTGAATATACGACCATGGATATAGGGCCATGGATATAGGACCTTGCATATAGAACCTTGGATATAGGACCTTGGATATAGTACCTTGAATGTAGGACCTTGGATATAGGACCTTGGATATAGGACCATGAATATAGGACCTGACATGTAACAAGCACTTATCACCATTGGACTTCATCATCACCATCATCATCATCAAAGATGATTCGAGTAAGGGGAAAACTTAGGGAGCTGCTCTCAGACTCCTGCCCCTACTTCTGATTAAATCCATGTGCTCCTATTTTTTACTTATTATTAGGGTTCAGTGGTCCCCTGGACTACTTCAGCTTCAATAACTCACTAGAAGGACTCAGAACTCAGAAAAGCCATCATACCCAGCCATAACCATAAGGTTTATTACAGGGAGAGGACACAGACTGAAATCAGCAAAGGAAAGAGGTACAGGAGACAGAGTTCTAGAAACCAGGCACAGCTTCCAGCTTTCCTCTCCGTGTGGGGCCCCGTGGACAGCACTTCTCCCAGCAATGGTGTTGTGGCGACACCCACAGAGTATTGCAAACTAGGGAAACTCACTCGACCTTCAGTGCCCAGGGTTTTATCTGGGGTTGGTCACACAGGCATGATTGACCACTCATGTGGCTACCATTAGTCTCCAGCCTCTCCAGAGGTCAAGCTAATGCCAAGGCCAAGGCCCCCACCATCAATCACAATGTTAGCATGGAGTATCTTGCTAACACTGGCATTGCCCAAGGCCCCCAGGTATACAAAGATTCTAATCAAGCAGGATATTCCAAGGACTTAAAGGTTACCTCTCTGGAGGCAAGCTCAAGGGCCAAACCTTTTTTCAGACTGTGCAGGGTGTGGACAACCCAGACCTGCTGAGTTAATCTTTTACTGCACAACAGTATGCAGATGGTCCCCAACTTACGATGGTTTGACTTTTTTTTATTTTGAATTTACAATGTTGCAAAAGAGATACGTATTCAGTACTTCTAACTTTGAATTTTGATTCAAAATTCTTTATAGCAATTTCATTATAAAATAGGATTTGTGTTAGATGATTTTGCCTAACTGTAAGCCTATGTAAGTGTTCTGAGTATGTTTAAGGTAGGCTAGGCTAAGCTAGGATGTTCAGTAGGTTGGGTGTATTAAATGCATTTTCAACTTAAGACGTTTTCAATTTACAATGGGTTAGTCAGGATGTAATCCCATCATAAGTCAAAGAGCACGTATATTGTCATTCCTCTTAAGGTTTTATTTGAAGGAATGATTCCATTATACAGAGGGTAAGTTGAGGCCCAGAAATGACAATGGACTTCCCAAAGGCTGCAGAGTGAGTTAATAAGGCTTTCTGACTGTCCTAGCCCAGAACTTTTTCTGTCATACCACAGGCCTCAGTTTGCCCATCTGTAAAATGAGGGTGCTAGGCCAGCACCCCCACCTCCTAGGTGCCTTTTGGTTCTGCCTTTACAGAAGTTATTCCCCCACCTTTTTCTGCAGTCTAGTCCTCAGTTGGAGCGCCTGGCTGTCAGCTACCTTTGGGGCCACCAAGTGTCCTCCTTCATCCCCAGGACTCCTACCCTGAGGAGTCACTGGGGACCTTTTAGTTGGAGCAGATCCCCTGCTGATTTGTTTGTAATAGGTGGTGCTCATTCTGGACACAGCCAGGCCAGGATTCAGAGGCTGGCTAGAGGAGAGACATGGAGCAAATACACCCCCTTCCCTCACCTCACTGGGGCATAAGTGTGTGGTCAGCCAGCCTGGCTTCAAATCCTGGCCTTGCCACTTACCAGCTGCGGCACCTCTCTCTCAGAGCCCTAGTTTGCTCACCATTGAAACGAAGTTAACAATCACAAAGTCACCGCTGTCCCTGTTGTGTCTAAAGGGAGTACAGTTCCCGCCTCTTAAATGAGACCAATTAAGCCTTGCATTTGTAAAACTGCTTTCAACATCTAAAACCCAACCCTTGCCTTACCCCAGTGTTTCTTTAAGGTTAACCAGTCAAAGATCATTGTTCAAACTTTACAAAGCAGGAAACTTGAGGTTTTGAGAGATGGAATTTGCTCAAGGTCACATGGCAACTTGGGGGCAAAGCCAGTGCTAGAACCCAGGTCTCCTGATTTCCTGGATCTTTTCTACCTCTGAGCACATCCTTGTAAGTATCTGGGAAGGTCAAGCTACTCTTTATTCTTGTCTGGGAATCTGAGCAAACAGGTGGAGCGAATTGTTAACTTACTCTTGATGGCTTTTAAACTCACTTGGCAAACTGGATTCATTTCCAAGTATTATATTTGTCTACATAGGTGATTGAAGTATAGCATATAGGTAATTGAATCCAGATCGATTTCCCACCCTGAGTTTCCTCTCTGTGCTGACTGGTGTGTCTGTCTCCCTCCCTCAATGACTCACTGATTTTTTGTGTATGTACACACATAAATCACAATGCATTCCTCTCCCCCTCGCTGGCTACCTGCAAGAATTCACAAAGCCGTACCATGAGATGCGAAAGGAGTGGGGGTGCGTGGGGTGTGAGGGGAGGTGGTTATGGAGGAGAGAAGGAAGAGGAGTGTTTAAATGCTAATCAGTTGGCATTGATGTCAGCCACAGTTAATCAGATTGCTAAAGATACAAGGGCAAGATCATGCGCCTGTGCCAGGCTCTCTGGGCTCATTCACGAGGAAGATGGATGCAGGGCCCAGCCAACGCTCTAATGAGATGTAACTGGACATAAAAGAATGTTCAAGGCTTTCTGAACCCAACATGAATTACAAAGGAGGCCCATTCGTGGGGGAGAAGCCAGCTCACAGAAGATGATTATCCGATAATTACTCTTGTAGCCGAAACACTGAGTCTTTTTTTTTTTTTAATATAGACTCTCTGTCAGCCAGGCTGGAGTACAGTGGTGGGATCATGTCTCACTGCAGCCTCTATCTCTGGGCTCAAGCCATCCTCCCACCTTGGTCTCATAAAGCACTAGGGTGACAGGTGTGAGCCACTGCACCCAGACTGAAAGAATCTTTTCTTGCCTGCACAAGCTTTCCCACTTAACACCTGCTACAAGTCCCCCAAAGGCCCCTAGGTTCTGCAGCAGACTCAGGAGGTATCCAGGGTGTGAGTTCATGTGTGCAGTTTGGTGTGTTGTTTAGGGTGGCGAAAATCCCCGCTCCATCTGTATGACCGTGGCATATGCCAGAAAATGAAGAGAACAGCAAGAAATTAATCAGTTGGGCTTCTGTTTGACCTCCTAATGCTAAAGCAAACCATGCGAGTTATGTGGATGAGCTGCCTTCAAGTTCTTTGCTTGTAAGTCAAAGCACGTTTATCTAGGACTAAGTCTACCAAGGATTAACCTTTGTGATAACCAGTAGCATACACCATCTACAAATCTACAATCCGTCACTTAAAGAGATTGACTTTGTCATACACACCAAGTCTTGTTCTCAGCACTGCAGGCACATTTGTGATTTCTTAAATAGATACTGACTGGGGGCCTACTATGTATCAGAACCATAGCCACGGAATGGGCTCTGGGGAGACAGTGATGAATAGGGTACACATGGTCTCTGTCCTCGAGAAGCCTCCTCCTAGTAGGGAAGACAGGAAAGAAGCCAGGTAATTTTGAGAGTGTGATTAATGCTTTGGCTTATTTCTTTGGTGGAGTTAAGAAATAAGGGAAGGAGAGTAAATCCAAGTAAAGATAATAGCCTATGAAAATGCTGGATATCTTAGAAGAGAGGGAAAGAGAGAGGCATTGATGGATTGAACTCAGGAGAACTGAAATAATTTAGTTGCCATGAGGCAGGCAGTGAGAAATGAGGATGGGGAAATTTGCTGGGACAGATCACCAGGAACCTTCCAGGGAAAGGTAAGGAGTTTGAGGTTTACCGGGCATGACCACCAGCCAGGGAAGGGGTGGTTTAGAACGATCTCTCTGGCTGCTGTGGAGGCCAGCAAGGAGGTTGTGGAGTGAGGGCCAGGCAAGAAGCAGGGCTTTCCTAACAATTGCTCTGGGAATAATAGGATATCTAAAAAGAAATCTCTTTCTTTAAAATTTAATTTCAGATTCAGGGGGTCTAGGTGCAGTGTGTTACGTGAATATATTGCATAACGATGAGGTTTGGGTTTCTAGTGTAACCATTACTAAAATAGTAAACATGGTGTCTGTTAGGTAAGTTTTCAACCCTCACCCGTCTTCCACCCTTCCCGCCTTTGGAGTCTCCAGTGCCTACTATTTCCATCTTTATGTCCATGTGTGCCAATCATTTAGCTTCCACTTCTAAGTGAGAACATGCGGTATTTGGTTTTGTGTTTCTGAGTTAGTTCACTTAGGATATGCCTCCAGCTCCATTCATGTTGCTGCAAAGGACATGATTTCATTCCTAAAAATGTCTTTTTAAGAGACAGCTTGCTCTCCTGGCTTCTCTTGTGGTGGGACCCAGGTTCTCTGGTGTATTGTAACAATGAAATGTGTTCCATTCACTAAAAGGAATGAGCTTTTTTAAAAAGAAAAGAAGGGGAAAGAAAGAAGGAAAGAAGGAAGGAAGGAAGGAGAGAAAGAAACAGAAAAAGAAAAAGAAAGAAAGAAGAAAAGAAAGAGAAAGAAAAGAAAAGGAAGAAAGAAAGAGAAAGAAAGAAGGAGAGGAAGGAAGGAGAGAGGAAGAGAAGGAGAAGAAAGAAGAAAGAAAGAAAGAGGAGAGAGGAAGGGAGGAAGGGAGGGAGGGAGGAAGGGAGGGAGGGAGGAAGGAAGGAAGGAAAGGAAGGAAGGAAGGAAGGAAGGGAAGAAAGGAAAGAAGAAAAAAATGAAAAGTGGAGCTCATCCAGCTTCCCACCCAACCACGTTGAATGACTCCCCAGTGCCTCGACTTCCCATGGAAAGTTAGGCATTCCCCTTGGGCATTTCCCATGCTCTGTCTGTGACTGCACAACACCAGTGCAAGTAATCACCTTAGGCAACTTTTTTGAGAGTGTTGAGCAGAACCTAAGGGATGACCATTGGATGGCTTCCTGCTTTAGGCAGACCCAGTATTGAGATTTTCTTTGTCTCTTCTCCCACGGAGGGTGAACTCCCTGTAGGAGAATATGATGGGGCTTTGCTTCCAGCCTCGCTTTCCCACCCAGCCACCTACTCTGAGAGGAAGAGGAAGGCTGGGGATCTTGGGATTTTCCTGTGCCGTGACATTGGAGGTGTTGAATCACAGAGAGTCAGTCTATGACCCCATCCTCCTCCTCTTCTTTCCTGCCTTTCCTGTCTCACTGCCAATAAATTCATCTCCAGTTAGAGGAAGAACATGGAATAGAGATCTGTCCATGTTCATCCTGAGGAAAAAATTGGGCAAAAAGAAAGGAAGTTAGAACAACTGATCTACGAGAAGGCTGAGGACCAGGCTGTAGCAGTTTCCATCAGGATGGGGCCGGGGCACTTGGTCTTGTGTGAGTAATGTCTACACCCTGCTCCCTGTCACCCATGCACAGCTACGTTCAGAATTATAGAACTTCTGGAAACGTCATCAGCTCCTCAGCATTTGCTAAACGCCCCCAAACATCCCTCCTCCCCCTGGAGAGGTAGAATACAAGTGTCTTTTCTTGGGGACTGCCTGCAGGAGAGAAGCTGATTTCCCTGCTCCCCACGGAAATGTGAGAGCAGTTAGAAAACCTGAGAAGGCTGGGGTTTGTTCTCTGCCCTCCTCTGAAATTGAGGTGATAAAGGGAGTTAATTATTTCTTTTTCAATTATTGCTATAAAAATAGCATGCATGTGGAAAAACAACCGAACTGTATAAAATGATATACGATAAAAAAAATAAAAAGTGATTCTCTCTTTGAGCCCAAATCTCATTTCTACTCTGCTGAGGTAAAGCCCATTACCTGGTTCAAATATTACACACGTGAGGGCTGGGATGCACACTCGCCTACCTTGATTGTTCTTGCTTCACATTGAATTGTGTTGACATACAGCTGTGCCATCCTTTTTATTATTTTTCAATTGGTTACATAGTTTTTGAATAAATAATAGTCTCCCTATAAATACATTCATACATTTATACACGTATATATATATTTATGCATGTAAAAAAAGGTCTATAATGAATATTCTGCTTTCCACCTTTATTCCTCGTCATTCTATTTCCAATGCCCCATCTCCACTATAACCAGCATAGTTTATTTCTTATGTATTCTTTCAAAGCTCCTCTATGCACAGGTAAACAAATGCAAATATATGTAGCCTTATTTGATCTCTCTGTTTTTGCATGAAAGGTAACATACTCTGCACATCATTCTGCACCTTGGTTTTTGTTTTCTTTTTAGAAAGAAGACTTCTTTATTGCTAGTAGGACTAAGCAGCCAATTTGTCTATACAGTCTGAAAACATTCCTAAAACTGCACCGTACACCTCCACCTCTCCCCACCCCACCCTTATGAACAAAGAGCTATCATTACAGTTCAATTCTGAGCTGCTCACCTCCCCTGTATCTATATTGACATAGGGTTGAACCCAAGGGAAACCTGTTGTTCAGAGAACTGATTTTTCAAAATTTATCTATTTTTAATTGACTAATAAAATTGTATATATTTATCACATACAACATGATGTTTTGAAATATGCAGGCATTGTGGAATGGCTAAGTCAAGCTAATTAACACATGCCCTACTTCACACATTTATTAATTTTGGGGTAAGAACACTTATAATCTAATCTCTTAGCCATTTTTAAGGATATAATACATTGTTATTCACCGTAGTCATCATGTCATACAATAGATCCCTTGAACTTATCCCTCCTACGCTTTGGCTTAAATTATTGTCCCTTCTAAGACTCATGTTGGAATTTAATCCCCAGGGTGACAGTATTGAGAGGTGGTGACTTAAAAAGGCTGTTGGATCAGGAGGGCTCTGCCCTCACAAATGGATTAACTACTCCTGAATTAATGGATTAATGGATTAATGGGTTATCATGGGAGTACAATTAGTGGCTTTATAAGAAGCAGGAGAGAGATATGAACATATTAGTATGCTCCGCCCTGCAGCCGCATGATGCTCTGCGTCTCTATGAGACTCTGTAGATAGTCCCCACCAGGAAGAAGGCCCTCACCAGATGCCAACCCATGGACTTCTCAGCCTCTAGAATTGTAAGAAATAAGTTTCTTTTCTTTTCTTTCTTTCTTTTTTTTTTTTTTTTTTTGAGACGGAGTCTCACTCTGTTGCCCAGGCTGGAGTGCAGTGGCGCCATCTCGGCTCACTGCAAGCTTCGCCTCCTGGGTTCACACCATTCTCCTGCCTCAGCCTCCCGAGTAGCTGGGACTACAGGTGCCCGCCACCACGCCTGGCTAATTTTTTTTTTTTTTTTTTAGTAGAGACAGGGTTTCACCGTGTCAGCCAGGATGGTCTTGATCTCCTCACCTCGTGATCCGCCCACCTTGGCCTCCCAAAGTGCTGGGATTACAGGTGTGAGCCACCGCCCCTGGCCTTCTTTTCTTTAGAAATTACCCAGTTCCGATGTTCTGTGATAAGCAGTGGGAAACAAACTAAGAAATCCTAATTTAAATTATGTATCCTTTGACCAACATCTCCTTAATCCTTACCTATCCCTGCCCGCCCCTCTGATAAACACCATTCTACCCACCGCTTCTGTGAGTTCAAACTTTCGGATTCCACTACATCTTACTTTTTAACATTACAGAATCCTTGGCCATCTCTCCTCTTCAGTGCATAGATAGCTTCATCATTCTCTTCTCTCAGCTGCATGGCATTCCACCTGGATATTCTGTCATTGATTTAACCTTATTGATGTATTCTTGATTTATCCTTTAGTCTTTTGCTACTACAAGTGGGGCGGCATTGCTTAACCCATCTGCATAGCATTTTGCACATGGGCAAACATCTCTCTGTAGGATAAATTCCCAGAAGCAGACTCATGAGTCAAAGGGAAGATGTACAAATAATTTTGAAAGTTCTTGCCAGTTACACTCTATATTATTCACCAGTGACTTCATCTCATTCCTTTAAACCCTGCAGATATTTTACTGTGTTCTACAATCATGTAACTAGTCCCTTATGGATGGGTATGTATGTTGTTTCCAGATTTTTGCTACTATAAACAATGCTTTGTATTGTGAACACTGCAACACCCTAGTACGTGTCAACGACCACAAAGGTCTCTCAGCTTTGGGACATGACCAGGCAGCCTGTTTACCTAAAAATCTATTGCTGTTTCAGTGAAGCCTCTTTTGTTCTCAGGCCATTGAACCCAGACTGTCTTCCTAGCCCTCATTTATCATGGATCTCCAGTCTGACCTGTTACATAAACTCTGGTTGATGTGGAGCATGTCTGCAAAGCACCCTCAAATAGGCTCCCTGGATGGTCTTGAGAAAAAAGTGTGGTGAGGCAGGTGAAAGGTTGGGACCAACCGTAGGCACAGCTTCAGGTGGAAAGCAGCATCTAGAGAAAGCTCGAGAGTACCTCAAAAATCATCAAGGGGGCTTTTTAGAAGCCTACTGTGCCAGTATCCAGCTGCCCCAGATTCCAATTTAGATGGTCTAGTTAAAATCATCAGAAAAGAAATGCTGACTTCACTGCTGAAGAGCAGCAGCACTCTCAAATAGAGTTGGTGGCAGGGTAAATAGGTTCAGATCATTCTGAAGGTGATTTTTTTTTCTATGTCAATCAAAATTTAAAATGTGTAAATCTTTTGGCTGAGCAATGAGCAATGCAACTTTTTTTTTTTTTTTTTTTTTTTTGAGATGGAGTCTCGCCCTGTCACCCAGGCTGGAGTGCAGAGGAGCGATTTCGGCTCACTGCAACCTCCATCTCCCGGGTTCAAGCGATTCTTCTGCCTCAGCCTCCTGAGTAGCTGGGACTACAGGCATGCCACCACGCCTGGCTAATTTTTGTATTTTTAGTAGAGACGGGGTTTCACCATATTGCCCAGGGCTGGTCTTGAACTCCTGACCTCATGATCTACCCGCCTCGGCCTCCCAAAGTGCTGGGATTACAGGCGTTAGCCACTGCATCCGGCTGCAATGCAACTTCTAGTACGCCCTCCTTAAGAAATTATGTGAATGTAATCCCCAAAGATGTGTATTAATTGCAGTACTAATTGGAGGAAGGGAGGGGAATGGCAATAATTTGAATATTGATCAATAGGAGACTGGTTCAGTGAGGTATATGTTTATATTTTAATGTAATCATTTAAAAAGAGTAAAGTGACTATGTATGTTCTAGCTGAAAGCCCATGGCTTCTAAGTACAAAGTTGGTGGTAGAATATTAATGTAATGGAATACTATACAGCAGTGAAAAATGAATCCATCACAGCTACACTTATCAACATGGATGAATTCCATAAAGTGTTGATCAACAACAACAACAAAAACAGAGAAAAAAGCAGTTTTCAGGATAATTCCTATGGTATGACAGCATTTATATAATATTTTTAAATGTGCCACACAATGCCATATGTTGTTCACAGATATTTATATCTGTAACAAATAAATGCATACAATAAATAATAGCTGTAAAATAAGAACAAGTGCACATAATAAATGAGAATGCTAAATGCCACATTCAGGGCAGTAGTTCATTCCAGGGGGTGGAGAAGGAGATGGAGAATATTATGGGGGAGGAAAGGCAGGGGTTTCAACTATATCAGGAGTATTCTATTCTTTAAGATGAAGGTGCACATATGTGGGTATTTGCTGTGTTCGCTTTAACTCTTTTTGATTGACTGAAATATTTCAAAATGTGTTACTCAGTAAGTGACAGAACAATATATACCATGTGATAACTTTGTAAATGTTCAGACAGATAGAAAATGACATCTGTGTTCATGGTGGCTGGCAGGCTGCTGTGTCAGCTCTGCGTTTTACTGGCATGATTTCATTTTACTCTCTAACAACTCCAAAAGACAAGGCTGATGAAACCCCACCGTACAGATGAGAACAGTGAGCCCCAGAGGAGGGGAGTGGCTGTCCAGGGTCTTACTGGCAGTAACAGTGAGCTAAGTCCAGAACACAAACAGTTCTGACTCCCAATCTCACACTCCTAGGTGCTGTTTTGCCTTTTAAAGTAAAAATATGTAACTGTTTTTATATCAATACATTTTATTTAGAGATGAAACAAGACTTGGCCGGGTGCGGTGGCTCACGCCTATAATCCCAGCACTTTGGGAGGCCAAGGCACATGGATCACTTGAGTTCAGGAGTTCAAGACCAGCCTGGTCAACATGGTGCAACCCTGTCTCTACTAAAAATATTAAAAAAAAATTAGCCGGGCATGTTTGTTCATGCCTGTAACTCTAACTATTCTGGAGACTGAAATGGGAGGATCGCTTTAACCCAGGAGGCGGAGGTTGCAGTGAGCTGAGATTGCGCCGCTGCACTCCAGCCTCTATGACAGAACAGGAATCCAAAAAAAAAAAAAAAAAAACCCTAACGATGGTTTAAACAAGATTACAATTAACACTGATACCCTGTAGAAAGCAGGATTGGTGAACAGAATGTGGGAGAGAAGTGCTTGTACTTTTGATTTCTTACCTCTCAGGTATTCTTGAATTTTTTGAATAAACTATTTCACAGGAAATAATTATTTGAAGATGTGGGAAAGAGGAAAAGTGCACAGGAAACAAAGTCAGAAAGTGTCTAACTCTACCCCAGTTTTGTCTCTATGATCTTGAACAAGTCACTTCCCCTGTAGGAGGCTTTTTTTTTTTTTCACCTATAAAATGGGAAAAACAAGATGTCAACTTTACAGTATTGTTTGGAGATCGGAATGAGATCATAAGAGGGAATGAACTCTGTGGAGTATAAATCGCCACTTGAATATCAGTATTGTTAGCATGGGCATACAGGCAGAGGGTTGCAACTGACTGATAGGGAAGACCCCTGCTGCCCCCAAGGCCACCACCACCTCTGCCTTTTGTTCCAGAAGGTCTTCTCAAAGTGCAAATGGGATCAACACTATGAATCTATCCTTCCAAGTGGACCTCAGGGGGCCGACAGCTGTTGCCTGGCCCAGTGACGAGCATGTAATAAGTGCTGAATGAATGAATGAATGAATGATAAATGGATGAATGAAGTGATGATCAAATGTGCCCGAGACGGAAACTCGGCTCTCGCTAAATCCAACTTCTTTATTTATAAAATAGACATTAAACTAAGACCTTCTCCAACCCTCAAATTCAATGATACAAGCAACACAAAGCTGATCAGTTCCAGGAATTGGGAAGGAAGACTTTCTCAGTCCTGAGGGCAGTGCCAGATCACCTCTGTGTTGTGTACACTGTCATTAACCCAGTGGTCTTCAACCAGAGGCAATCTTGCCACCCAGGAAACATCTGGCAGTATTTGGAATCATTTTTGGTGGTCACAACTGGGCAGGGGATGGGAGGGTAGGGCACGCAGGCTGGGGGAGGTTTGCTGCTGGCATCTAGTGGGTAGAAGCTAGGGATGCTGCTCCGTTTCCTACAATGCACAGACCAGCCTCTGTTACCCAGCAAAAATGATCCAGCCTAGATGTCAAAGGCATAAAAGTAACTGGCAGTACAGTTGATTCTATGCCTTCATCTATCCAGATGTTCCTGGCTTTGTTTTTAATTTTGTTTGATGTGCTCTGCTGTGGTTGTTCAAGCCTCAAACAGCCTTGTTCTTTCACTGCTACTGATATGCTGTGTTGACTCTGGACAACCGCTTCCCCTCTTTGAACCTCACACTCCTTTGCTGGGCAGTTTGTAACCATCATCTCCAGGAGCCTTTTGACCTTTAAGATGTGATATTTATTTTCAGTTTTGTCCCCACTGGGGCCAAACAATCAAGGCAGGTTGGGCGAGTCTTTATATTGTGGAGTCTGAAGTATAAGAAATAACCACTGGATTGGGTATTAATGAGGATTAGAATAGTGACTAACAGTTTTGCAGCACCTTTTACCAAAAATACATCCATTGATTCACCTGCCAGTCCTGCATCCTAAAGGTAGTCACTGTAAATAGTGCCACGAGGGAATAATGATCATCATCTCTACCAGGAAACTGCATTCCAAAGAGGCTCAATGATTCCGTCTGTGAAGTGCTTCTGTGATTACAACGGTGTGTGTGCATTCCTAGACCTCTCAATCACCAGGGGCTAGAGAGAGCATCTTAAAGTTAGCTCGTTCTGTAAATATTTATTTCATTTAAGAAAGTCTTTTAAGTACTTATTATACATATTTTGCAAAATGCCAAAAAGTAGGAAGGAGAAAATACACCCAGAGGCCACCAGGGCCTCCATCTTAGTGCCATACTTCAAGCCAAAACATGATTCTCTGCATTGCAATTTGTTTTACTTGGTTGCTTCTAGCCATTTTCATACATACCATAGAATTTCATATCTCGTTCTTTTCACTGAACATTATAGCAGTAGCATCTCCCAGCTCTCATTTCTTCACTCACATCACCTTGTACCTGCATAATGATATGTTATACTACTGCTTGGAATTCCGTGCCTCTCCCAGGCATTCTGCTGCGGCTGGGGATTTAAGATACAAACCTTTAGCTTCAGAGCATGTGCTTTTTTTTGATGGAATTTTTGCTCTGTTGCCCAGGCTGGAGTGCAGTGGCACGATCTCGGCTCACTGCCACCTCCGCCTTCTGGGTTCGAGCGATTCTCCCGCCTCAGCTTCCCAAGTAGCTGGGATTACAGGCACCTGCCACCATGCCTGACCAATTTTTGTATTTTTAGTAGAGACAGGGTTTCACAATGTTGGCCAAGCTGGTCTCCAATTCCTGACCTCAAGTGATCTGCCCACCTCAGCCTCCCAAAGTGCTGGGATTACAGGTGTGATCCACCACGCCCAGTCGAGCTTGTGCCTTTTTTTTGTTTTCGTTTTTGTTTTTTTTTTCACTTTAATGGGATGTTCCCAGTCTAATCTCCCATCTCCCCATCAAAGTTAGAAAAGTGGGAGAGAAAGAGAGATACGCTGCCTCCCCAACTTGGATGGCAGAACAAATGTTCAATTGCTTTCTACGTGGCACGGCTCTGTCCCTGGGAGGAAGAGCAACAACAGCGTGCATTTAAGGAAAGCTCCATCTCTTCTGTTTGATCTCTGTAGTTGACTATCAGTGTGTGTCTGTTTTCCTAACTCCTTGAGGGCAGGGGTCATATCTTAGAATGTTCACTCTCTTGTGTCGAGTGTCAACCGTAGGAGAAAGTGAACACCCAACACTTTGATTGATTGACCGCATTTGAGTAGAGCACCGAATGTACATGATAAAGGAAGAATCAGATAAATGTGACTGTCATGATTGAAAATTTTAAATGTTCTGAAAAAAAATGAGTTAATTTAACTCAGCGGTCATCGGACACCAAGAAAAACAAGGCTATTGAAGGAATTTATAAAGTTTCTGGATAAGGAGTTTTGTCCCCATGATGTAATTCTTCTCTATCTAGACATCATCATGGGGATATTCTGATTGCTCCAGTTTCCTGCTGAGGCCCTGAAGTACAATTTTCGCTAATTCCCAGTGGGACTTGGTTTTGCATGGCACTAATCTGGCCAACATCCTGGCTAAGAATGAGGCCTGTGGGCTACCTATGTTGCAGACCACAGATGCATATCATCCGTGTTGGACCTGGCCTTAAGTTTGGAGCCAGCTAGCAAGATCCAAGCTTGTGCATGATTAAGGAAAAGGGGATAGTAGGGACTGAGAGATGAATTTATCTGGTGGATACAAAACTCTCCTTGATGGTCAGGTTTTCAGTGGGAAAGGGCTGACTCTGAACCCAGCTGGGTTTCCTTCTTAAAGTGGTTTATAGCCGCTGTGGTTAGCACCCTTTTACCCTGGGAGACCCAGAGAGTAAGAACAGCAGCTGTGAAGAGGAAGCCAGTTAGGGAATCTGTTTTCTTGCATTTCCTTCTGTTCTTTTGACTGTATTTGTGTCTTGGAGGACTGGGATTGCTAGGGGAGATCACAAGGCTTGGAAAGAGTCAAAGAGTCACCATCTGCTGCACAAACCCACACTTTGTTTTCTGCTAACTGCATCCTTAGGCACTTGGAAGACAAAACAGATGAGGAACACATAGTAAGTCAGGTGGGTTCACGTGTTCCCAAACTTCCCTGACAACTCTGATAATAAAAGTCACCAGAGGAGTTTTTCAATCATCAGCTTCCCAAGACCCACCCCTGGAGATTCAGATGTGATGGGTCTGAATTCTGTGGAGTTGGGGTTGGAGATTAGAAAAACACTGTAGCCCACCCAGCAGAGACAAACAAAATGAGAGGGAAAGGGAAGAGGCTGATTCAAGCTGAGGAGAAGGATGCCAAGTGAAACCAATATCCCATATTTCTTAAAAGAGCTAGTAGCATGGTCTTTGGGGTCATAAAAACCAAGATTTGAAATCCAGCTTTGCTGTGTGACCTCAAAAAGTGATTTAACATCCCAAAACTTCACTTTGATCATTCATAAAATAGGAACAATAATTTCTGCCTGATAAGGTTGAGAAGGAATTAAAAATGAGGCAATGGATGCAAAGCCCTCTTCATCACTCAACAAAGCAATCAAAATTAAAACATTATAAATATCACTGTTATTTTGGCCAAGGTGAATTGATGTGCTTTTTGTCACCTCCTTGTGTGCAGATGACACAACTTGTTTTCCCAGTCTTGCTCTCTCTCAATCTCTCTCTCTCTCTCTCTCTCTCTCTCATCCCTGCTTATAATTAAGGGGTAATGTTTGCAAAGGAGCTGGCTGGCCAGATAATCCAAAAAAACTCCCAACATCAGCCAGTGTTGGGATTTAGCAGTCACCTTTCCCAATTTAGCAGGGTTAACAAATGGCTCTAAGAATAATTGTCAATTCCCTGGTCATTTCAAAAACCCAACAATGTCTGAGCTAGAAAGCCCTTCCTTCATAATGCAGTCTGGCCGCCCATTTGACACATAGAGAAGATGCAGAGAAGAGGAGACCCATGCAAAGTCATGCTAGTGAATAGTGGCCAAGATGGGGCACCAACCAGGTCCCTCAGCTCCCGGTTGTATCCAAGTACTTTGTGTTGTACCACAGCTGGGTCTTGGAAGCTGGGTGTCCTGACCCCTCCTCCCTGCTCTTTTTGTCCCTATACCCTCTTTTCACTCCACAGTCTACAAAGATGGTCAACATCAATCATTTTAGAAGAGCGACAGTGAGCATAAAAGCCATTGTTTTGGGGCAGATCCACGTCTGGTCTAATCCAACAAGGTAGATAGAATACCTCCATTGTACAAAAGAGGCTGCTGAACCTCAGTAAGTTTCAAGGACTTGCCCAGACTCACTCAGCTAGTAACTGTAACAAGCAGGATTTGAACCCTAACTCTGAAGCTTCACTACTCCCCACCTTGGACTAGGAAATCTGCCTGATGCCTGAATGACCTTGACCTGCCCTCATGCCATCCACTCACGCTGCTCCCAGATACCCATTCCCGGCCCAGCATCACTGGCGGCCTGGAAGGAACACTGGCTGGTAATCAATGTTACACAACAGGAACATTTGTTGATGCCAGTTGCAAACTGTTGTAGTCTATATAGATTAAGCCACTGCCGCCAACTCCATGAAAGTAAATGAGCCTCTCCAACGACTGCTGAAATAAATTTAAATGACAGCACTGGAGGGCCTGGAGACTGTAGCTGAGCGAGTGTCTCTCTGCAGAAAATCGACAAGGGCAGCTATCAGTCCAAGGGCCTTTGTCCCCGTGATGTAATTCCTCTCTATCTAGACATCTTCACGGGGATGTTCTGATTGCTCCAGTTTCCTGCTGAGGGGCTGTGATTGCAATGACAAGAGTAAAAACCATGATGGCAGCTGGCATTTGCTAAGCACTCACTACGGGTGAGGCACTGTCCTAAGTGCTTTGCATACATCAACTTGCTGAATGATGGCAACCCCAGGAAATAGGAAATAATAGCCCCATTTGACAGCTGAGGGAACTGAGGCTTGGAGAGTGAAGTCATTAACCAGCAATTGGCAGAACTGGGTCTTTAAAAAGCAAACAAAGCTGGTTTCCAGCACCATTCTGCCCAACAGCTGCCTGGGCCAGCTCTTCTTTAAAATGACTAAATAGTTTTACCTTCAAGACAAAAATAAATCGCAAGGATGGGGACCGAGGTGGGAGGATCCCTTGATCCCAGGAGTTTGCAACCAGCCATAGTGAGATCCGTCTCGAGAAAAAACAAAATGAATTACAAGAAGTTAGCAAAGTATACAAGGCCCTCCAGGGCCTGGCCCCTGCCTCCCTACCTTACCAGCTTTATCCCCCGTACCCTCCACTTGTGCTCCAAAACCCCTTGCAATTCTTTTGTGCCCACCTCTGCCCAGCCTCCAAGCCTCCGTGGGTCTTCACACAGGCCTCTGTTCTGAATCTGCCTCATTATTCTGAATCCTAAAACATTTCTGTGTCTCCCACAAGGTCACTCTTATATTCTTTCAGTTTAAAATGTACATCCCCCAACCCTGCTTTTACACTGTTGGTGGGAATGTAAATTAATTCAACCATTGTGGAAGACGGTGCTGAGATTCCTCAAAGATCTAGAACCAGAAATAGCATTTGACCCAGCAATCCCATTACTGGGTCCCATTACATGTATACCCAAAGGAATATAAATCATTCTATTACAAAGATACATGTATGCACATGTTCATTACTGCACAATTCACAATAGCAAAGATGTGGAATCAACACAATGCCCATCAATGATAGACTGGATAAAGAAAATGTGGTACTTGTACACCATGGAATACTATGCAGCCATAAAGACAAACAAAATCATGTCCTTTGCAGGGACATGGATGGAGCTGGAAGACATTATCCCTAGAAAACTAAGGCAGGAACAGAAAACCAAACACCACATGTTCTCACTTATAAGTGGGAACTGAACAATGAGAACACACGGACACAGGGAGGGGAATAACACACACTGGGGCCTGTTAGGGGGTAGAGTTGGGGGAAGGAGGGCATTAGGAAAAATAGGTAATGCATCCTGGGCTTAATACCTAGCATGGGTTGATAGGTGCAGCAAACCACCATGGCACATGTTTACCTATGTAACAAACTTACACATCCTGCACATATAACCCAGAACTTAAAATTAAAATTTAAATTTAAAAAAACTCTGCTCCCCCATCTGCCAAGCCCAGCCAGAGCACACAGCTTAGAAAACAGAGTGTGGCCTGGTGTCCGTCCCCACTTATCCTCTTAGCTGCCTGTCTTTGTACAGAGAACAATCTGCCCAACTGTACATGGCATGCCTGTCCTGCAGACGGGGTTAGGGGCCCGTTCTCTCTGTCCTCTTAGCACACAAGCTTTTCTCTTTCCAAGCATTCATCGTATCAAATATGATTGTGTCTACTTTCCCATCCCCCTTCCCAGTACATGTACAGCCAGGCAGTGAGACCCCTGTGCTTTTTGTTTCTATACTCCTAATGCTTAGCTCAGTCCTGGCGTGATCAAGCCCAAGTCTTCAGGAAAAAGAAGGAAGAAAGGAAGGAAGGAAGGATGGAAGGAAGGAAGGAAAGAAGGAAGGAAATGAAGGATGAAGGAAGAAAGAAAAAAATGGAAGGGGAAAGGAAGGAGGGAGGGAGGAAAGAAAGAAAGAAGGAAAGAAAGATAAAGAGAGGAGAGAAAGCAAGAAAGCAAGCAAGAAAGAAAGAAAGAAAAAGAAAGAGGAAGGAAGGAAGGAAGAAGGAAGGAGGAAGGAAGGAAGGAAGGAGAGAGAGGGAGGGTGGGAGGAAAAGAAGGAAGAAAGAAGAGAAAGAGGGAGAGAGGGAAGGAGGAGAAAAAAGAAAGGAAGGGAGGGAGGGAGGCAGAAAGGAGAAGTTGGTTTAGAGGCCAGCAGGACTAGCCTTGGGCACCGCCCTTAGGAGGGCCACCCTCAGAGTCTGATAGCAGGTGAAGGTCCTAAATCTCCCCAAACTAACTGGTGTCTTTTCTCCTCTTCCAAGATGTTCTTCCTGAGGGAGATGCTAGCCCTTTGGGTCCTTACCTCCTGCCCTCAGGAGCCCTGGAGAGAGGCAGTCCTGGCAAAGAGCACCCTGAAGAGAGAGTGATAACAGCATCCCCCAGTTCCTCACAGTCGGCGGAAGTGCTGGGCGAGCTGGAGCTGGATGGGACCGCACCCTCTGCACATCACGACACCCCAGCCCTGTCACCATTGCTTCCAGAGGAGGCCCACCCCAAGCACACCTTGCCCCCCAAGAAGAAACTGCCTTCGCTCAAGCAGGTGAACTCCTCCAGGAAGCAGCTGAGGCCCAAGGCCACCTCCGCAGCCACTGTCCAAAGGGCGGGGTCCCAGCCAGCGTCCCAGGGCCTAGATCTCCTCTCCTCCTCCACGGAGAAACCTGGCCCACCGGGGGACCCGGACCCTATTGTGGCCTCCGAGGAGGCATCAGAAGTGCCCCTTTGGCTGGACCGAAAGGAGAGTGCAGTCCCCACAACGCCCGCACCCCTGCAAATCTCCCCCTTCACTTCGCAGCCCTATGTGGCCCACACGCTCCCCCAGAGGCCAGAACCCGGGGAGCCCAGGCCTGACATGGCCCAGGAGGCCCCCCAAGAGGACACCAGCCCCATGGCCCTGATGGACAAAGGTGAGAATGAGCTGACTGGGTCAGCCTCAGAAGAGAGCCAGGAGACCACTACCTCCACTATTATCACCACCACAGTCATCACCACCGAGCAGGCACCAGGTATGCAGCCCCCATCTCCTGAAGCCATCCTGAAACAGCCACGAGGCACTCACTATGCTCAGGGCATGGGGGTAGAGGAATCTCAAGAAGCCCCGGCCCCACCATCAGTTACCGTTCATTGAGCACTGACTATGAGCTTCGTCCTGTGGCTCAGAATTAATAGCCTCATTTCATTTGTTTGTTGTTTTGGGGAGTTGTTTTAGCAACAGGGTCTTGATCTTTCACCCAGGCTGGAGTGCCATGGCACGATCATAGCTCACTGCAGCCTCAAACTCCTGTGCTCAAGTGATCTTCTTGCCTCAGCCTCTTGAGTAGCTGGGACTACAAGCATGCACTATGACGTCCAGCTAATTTTTTTGTTTCTTGTAGAAAGGGGGTCTTGCTTATTATCCAGGCTGGGGAACTCCTGGGCTCAAGCAATCCTCCCACCTCAGCCTCCCAAAGCACAGAGATTACAGGCATGAGCAGGACACTCAGCCAACATCCCCATTTTAAAGATGAGACAACTGAAACCCTGAGACCCCCAAGCACCTGCCAAAGGTCGCACAGCTAATGAGCAAGATTCCAAACCTTTTCATCTTGGAACGGAATTCTTCATTTAATCTGCTTCAAAGCCACTAGCCTTTTCAAAGCACATTTGCTTTTAGCATTACATGTATTTTCTAGACTTGATAAAATGCTCTTCTGTGTTCCAGTCTTCTCTACCATCTTTAAAATGGGAGAAGGACCCCCAATTGTCAAGCATACACGGATTTTGGACAAGTGCAGTGTGGCCACCCTTCAAAGCATGTGAGCTCTGGGTCCAAATCCTGCTTGCTGTTTGAGCTTGACCCCTCTCTGAGCTTTTGTTTACTTCCCTCTAAAATGGGGATGAAATATTATCAGTCCCTATGAGAATGAGTGGGGTCACCCCTGTTGACTGGCTAAAATGGTGCCTAGCAGGATATAGTAAGTGATCATTCTGTGTCAATTACTGCTATTTTTATTATCATGTCAATTCTGGAGCTGAAGAATTAACAGCAGAAGGACAGATGGGAACAGCAAAATGCAGGTTCCCCTAGAGCCCCCATTCCAACCCACAGCCCATGGTTGAGCTTACATCCAAGTTGTCTTTGGTGTCCTAATTAAAGTCCTTCCTTCCAGCTTTCTGCAGTGTGAGCTTCTCCAATCCTGAAGGGTACATTGACTCCAGCGACTACCCACTGCTGCCTCTCAACAACTTTCTGGAGTGCACATACAACGTGACAGTCTACACTGGCTATGGGGTGGAGCTCCAGGTAACCCCAGGAGAGTACCTCACAGAGGCTGCCTCTTCTAGCAGGAAGTCTCAGGAGGATTGTCGGAGTCAGGCTTACTGTTATGCTAACCAGTCTGGTTCTGTCTTTGCTCAACCAGGCCAACTTTAGCTGGGTTTTGGCGAATGAGTAGGAGTTCTTAACTCAATGCCTCTCTAAAATAGCTTGCGGGGATAGAGGGAACATGCTGACAAATTCTGAGGCATTTCCCAGAAGGAAAATCCCTTGATACTCTGCTTATCTCACACACACATATACACACATGCATGCACACACATAAACATACACACACACACACATACACACGCACGGAAGCTCCACCTGGTCCATTTGATTCTGTCTTTCTTGCTTGCTTGCTTGTTTCTCTTTCTCTTTCTTTCTTTCTTGCTTGCTTGCTTGCTTCCTGCTTTCTTGCTTCTTTCTCTTTCTCTTTCTTTCTTGCTTGCTTGCTTTCCTTCATTTTCTGGTTATTAGAACATTTTATTCTTAAACTTTTGCCCGTACAGTAAGAAAGGAAAAGCAGGGTGGCATAATGCTCAAACATCTGGGTTTTACGTCCTACCTCTTCCAGTTAAAACTGCATGACTTTGAGCAAGGAACTTCACCTCTCTGAGCCTCAGTTTCCCCATCAATAAAATAGGAATAATGTTACTGCTTTGTAAAGTTTGGGGGAGCAGTAAATATGATAATGCAGAGATCATTTGGCCACAGCCCAGCAGAGAGAGAGAGAGGAGAGAGAGAGAAATCATTTGGTCAGAGCCCAGCAGAAATCGCGACCGTGCAGTGTATATTATCAATTATCTTCAGTATGCTAATCACCCTGAATATGTTCCTTTTTCTCATGGCAAATAAAGAGCCGTCAAAAGTTTCTGAGCTGCGGCAGGTGTATGACCTTACCTTAGGAAGGTTTTTTTGTTTTTGTTTTACTTGTATAAGAGAGACAAAAGGTAAGCCCCTCAGCAGTAGAACCTATAGTCTTCGCAGTCCCCAGAGCTTTGCACAGTGTGTGGCACATTGTAGGTGCTTAATAATTGTTCATGGAATTAAAATAAACTGGAGAAAACCTGCAGTCCAGATGATTCTAGTGCTTAAGGACCCTTTCCTCCATGTCTTGAAGAGTATTGGACCCACTATGTGTCCAATACTGTGTGGAGCCTTTTACCAGGCACAGTAGAGTTCATTCATCGAGCAATTACAATGCACCAGGCAAAGCTGTTGACACAGGAGAATATGTTGATGTAAAAAACTGATGCAATGCCTGCCCTAAAAGAGAAATACATAGGATGCCATTTAATAGGGACTCTAATTGGTGTTTTAGAGGATGTTGTAGAATCGCAGCAAAGGAACAGGCAAACTCCTTGGCAATCAGGGAAGGTCTCATAAAGGAGGGCAATTTTAATGGGGCTTTGGTGAATGAGTGGGAGTTCATCAAAGAGAAAAGAGGATAAGATATAGGGCCCAAAGGAAGAAGAGCTTGTGGGTAAGGCCTGCCCTGTTTAGAGGAGAGGCAGAGAAACTAAAGTTCCAAGCCCTACTCATAAAAGCGTAAGCCTTCAAATTAGGCATTGAGACCTGACTAAAGTCTCCCTTACACACACACACACGCACATACCATTTGTTCAGCTTCCCTGCATACAACTAAAGTATCTCCCTTCTTTCTTCTCAAATCCCACAGAGTGTAAATGGCAAAGCAAGTGCCTGATTCTTTGAGATAGGGGTTGATTGTCCTGCAGTTGTAGCCACCATTGGGAAGAATAAGAAAATGGGCCAGAGATTTCCCTAGAAATGAGACCCCCACCCCTCACTTACCAATTTATGCAGAAAATGGAAGAATATATTCAATCTTTTTTTAATATTTTCTGAGAACCTAATATGTGCCAGGTACTATTCTAGGCACTGGAAGCATTGAACAGCATAGAGAAATCCCTACCCTTGCAGAGTATACATTCTAGTAGAATGCCTCTCCCAGCTCCCTGGAGATTGGATCTCAAGCACAAGCTGATCCAACTGCTGCCTCCACTCACCAGCTCCAGGATAATCTATCCCATCCTCTAGCATCCAGGGCCTGTGCCAAAGCAATGGGGGCCTCACATTGCAAGTCCCTTGCAATGCCTCTGCCTTGCAGTTTGGTTTCACTCTATCCCCTTGCCTTTTGGGGAAATTAGGGGGACCTTGATATTCCCAGGGCTCCTGTGGGCTGGGCATGGGGCCCAGGAGTCCTGTTGACCAGGGGCTAGCAGTGCCTGGGCCACTTTTCATTGACATCTTTGCAACCTTAGAGGGCTCTGTCTCAAACACAACTCAGAGTTCCTCTCTGTCTGCTTCTTCCTGTTCCCAGGTGAAGAGTGTGAACCTGTCCGATGGGGAACTGCTGTCCATCCGCGGGGTGGACGGCCCTACCCTGACCGTCCTGGCCAACCAGACACTCCTGGTGGAGGGGCAGGTAATCCGAAGCCCCACCAACACCATCTCCGTCTACTTCCGGACCTTCCAGGATGACGGCCTTGGGACCTTCCAGCTTCACTACCAGGGTAGGGTCAGGCCAAGGCTGATGAAATGTAGGCGTTTGCCTCAGTTTTCCTCTGGAGAAAAGGATTTTAAAAATTTTGTGCCAGGGACCTCTCTGACAGTTTGGTAAAACCTACAAACCTCTTCTCAGAATAATGTTTTTAAAAGTATAAAATAAAATCTACACAATTTTAAAGAAAACAGTATTACTGAACTGCAGTTATCAAAATACTGTTATAATCTATGATGCCTTAATCTGTGTGCTTTTTATTAATTCATTAAACAAGGTCTTCTAGTAGTTCTTATAATTGCTGACATTTCAAAGTACTAAAGAGCATAAGAAATATGTTGAGATATCCATTATGATATGAAAAATATCTGTGGTTTCTCTTGGTGTCAAAGTCACAGGTTCTACTACAATGTTTCAGTTTGTTTCCAGGAAAATAGCACAACTAAGGTAGAGGTTAATGAAAATAAGCAAGCAGCTTTTCTTCATTCAAGTTCACAGGCCCTGAATTCAATATATAGATCCCCTGTGCGTCCACAGACTCCTGATAAAGAGCCTTAACAGGGTACTTCTCTCTTTTCTTCTTCCTCTACTGTTTTTCCTTTTTGTCTGTTCCTGTCTTCTCTGTTTTGCTCTCTGTTCATTCCTCTCTTCTCTTACTTCCTTTCTCCTTCCTTCTCTTCTCCTCCCTCTTTTCTTGCTTGTTTTATTTCTTCATTTCCTCCTCTCTTTCTCTTCCTTTCCACCCTCTATTTTCCCTCCCTTCTGTCTCTCTCTCCTTTCCTAGTCCTTTTCTTCCTCTTTTCTTCCCCTCTCCTCCACCCCCATTTCCTCCTGTGCAGCTCCCATGACCTCAGGTCTCCTTTGCCTCACCCAGGAACTTTCCCTTGGATACTTACCAACTGCTGAAATATCTGAATCGAAAGTGGATTCGTGAACCATGCAATCAGATATTGAGAGCCATCATGTTTTATATCAAATTGTCCAGACATTTGAAAACAACAACAACTCATTTTCCATTTTTCTCTCACCTGTTTCTGAAACAGGTGGATGACTGCATAGGGGAGTGTCCACTTCATCACAACTTTTCAATATGGGATACTGCCCTTTGCTGTTGTTGTGAATTTAAAAGCAACAACAAAAAAGAATTTGAATCATGAACTTGAATGTATTCCTCCTAATCAGTACTGAGAATACAGATATCCTGTGCTGCAGGAGAGGTCATACCATGGTCTGGGGTGAAGAAGCGAGGATGAATTTGACATCCTGTTAGGAAAACTGAAGAATTCAATATGTCCCCATGCACCCTTTTACTAACCCCATCTACTGACTGCAAAGGAGGCTCTTTCTCTGTATTATCTCATTGAATCCCCACCACCACCTGTAAGGTGGAGGCACTGAGTCCTTGTCTCAAGGTGACATCGTTTTGTAAACTCACATTAGTTTTCTCTCTAAAGCCCAAGCTCTTGTCTCCCAGGCCAGTAGTTCTCGAGCTTTCATATCCTTGGGCATTTCCCAAAGACCTGGTTCAAGCATCTGCATTTTTAACAAGCACCCAAGAATGTGCACGCAGGTGGGACTAAACTTCCTGGGTGGTCTTGCCCCTCCCAGTCCCAGAGAGAAGGCCATTCTGTGTCCCCATAGATAGAGATAGGCTCAAAGGAGGTATGGAAACTCATTTTTCATCCCAAACCTGCTGTCTCTGGTTAGGCAGGATGGCGATTTTTAAGCCCCAAGAAAGTGCTA
Source organism: Pongo pygmaeus (assembly GCF_028885625.2). Classification (NCBI taxonomy): domain Eukaryota; kingdom Metazoa; phylum Chordata; class Mammalia; order Primates; family Hominidae; genus Pongo; species Pongo pygmaeus. The sequence continues at coordinate 37,142,004 of NC_085931.1, forward strand.
ACCTGGCAGCTTCAGCATGACATGATCAAAGAGAGTCACAAAAATACCATTCTCCAGAGCTCTGGAGTCCCCAGGGGCCTCATCTTCTCTCCCCAGCACAAACTGGCTCCCAGGATGAGGGTCAGGTTCTTGATCTCCCACTCCGAGTGATGACTGAGTCTGCCTCTGCATTTCTTCCCAGCCTTCATGCTGAGCTGCAACTTTCCCCGCCGGCCTGACTCTGGGGATGTCACGGTGATGGACCTGCACTCAGGTGGGGTGGCCCACTTCCACTGCCACTTGGGCTATGAGCTCCAGGGCGCTAAGATGCTGACATGCATCAATGCCTCCAAGCCGCACTGGAGCAGCCAGGAGCCCATCTGCTCAGGTACGCTCCAGCCTCAGCCGGACCAAAACTGATGGTCCAACTAAGAGGGGAAAGACCAACCTGTAGGACATCAAGAGTGACCTCAGGGAATGGCTTTCAGCCCAGGGGAAGAAACTGCTCCAAATATGAATGACTATTGTTATTTATTTTTTCACTGGAGTAAAATACACATAATACGAAATTTACCATTGGAGACATTTTAGTATGTTTACACTATTGTGCAACCATCACCACTATCTAGCTCCAAAACATCTTTAACACCCCAAATGGCAACACTGTACTGAAAGCAGTCACTCGCCATCCCTCCCTCCTCCCTACACTCCCTAGTAAACATCCGTCTGCATTCTGTCTCTGTGGATTTATCTATTGTGGATATTTTATGTAAATGGAATCATATAATATGTGACTTTTATGTCTGACTTCTTTCACTTAGTGCTTAGCACTGTGTTTTCAAAGTTCGTGCATGTTGTAGCACGTATCAGTACTTCATTTCTTTTTACGGCTGAATAATATTCCATTGTATGGGTGTCCCACATTTTGTTGATCTGTTTATTCGTTAGTAGACATTTGAGTTGTTTCTACTTTTCAGCTATTATGAACAATGCTGCTATGAACATTTGTACACAAGTTTTTTGTGTGGATATGGTTTTCATTTCTCTTAGATATATACTCGAGAGTGAAATTGTTGGGTCATAGGGTCATTGTATGTATAACTTTTTGAGGAACCATCAAACGATTTTCCACAGCAGCTGCACCATTTTACTTTGCCCTCAGCAATGTGACGGTACCAGTTTCTCCACGTCCTTGCCCACACATGTTCTTTTCCATGTTGTTGTTTTTATTGTAGCCATCCTTATGGGTTTGAAGGTATCTCGTGGTTTTAATTTCCATTTCCCTGATGATTAATGATGTCAAACATCTTTTCATGTATGTGTTGGCCATTTGTAGATCTTCTTTGGGGAGATGTCTAGTCAAGTCCTTTGCCCATTTTTTAAAATTATACTTTAAGTTTTAGGGTACATGTGCACAACATGCAGGTTTGTTACATATGTATACACGTGCCATGTTGGTGTGCTGCACCCATTAACTCGTCATTTAATATTAGGTATATCTCCTAATGCTATCCCTCCCCCCTCTCCCCACCCCACAACAGGCCCCGGTGTGTGATGTTCCCCTTCCTGTGTCCATGTATTCTCATTGTTCAATTCCCATCTATGAGTGAGAACATGCGGTGTTTGGTTTTTTGTCCTTGCGACAGTTTGCTGAGAATGATGGTTTCCAGCTTCATCCATGTCCCTACAAAGGACATGAACTCATCCTTTTTTATGGCTGCATAGTATTCCATGGTGTATATATGCCACATTTTCTTAATCCAGTCTATCGTTGTTGGACATTTGGCTTGGTTCCAAGTCTTTGCTATTGTGAATAGTGCTGCAATAAACAGACGTGTGTATGTGTCTTTATAGCAGCATGATTTATAATCGTTTGGGTATATACCCAGTGATGGGATTGCTGGGTCAAATGGTATTTCTAGTTCTAGATCCCTGAGGAATCGCCACACTGACTTCCACAATGGTTGAACTAGTTTACAGTCCCACCAACAGTGTAAAACTGTTCCTATTTCCATTTTTTAATCGGGTTGTTTGTCTTTTTGTTGTTGAGTTGTAAGCAATCATTATATATTCTGATCACTAGACCCTTATCAGATAAGAGGTTTGCAAATATTTTCTCCCATTTCATGGGTTGTCTTTTCACTTATCGACAGTGTTATTTGATGCACAAAGCTTTTACATTTGGCAAAATTAAATATTTTTTTCTTTTCTTTCTTGTGCTTTGAGTGTAACTACTGCCATTTTTCAAGCCAAGCCAATATGTGTTGTGCACCATGCCAGGGGCTGCATTTAATCCTCACAGCAATCTCATAGGATGGGAGCCATTATCCCCATTTTACAGATGAGGCTCATGAAGGTGAAGTCACTTACTCAAAGCCTCCATGTAGAAATTGTTGAAGGTAGCCTGCTGACACAGTCTGATGCCCTCTAGTAAAAAGAAGTGGGCCTTCTGAGCCAGCAGACAGAATCTGAGACTTCGAGGACGGAAGGAATTTTAAGCACCTGTTGGGCATTGTTTGTCATTCAGAGCCTTTCCTATCTAGGTACTCATTCAACAAACATCCATTGAACACCCACTGTGTGGTAGGCATTGCACCTGTTGCTAGAGCTATTGCAGGGACCCTGACCCAGTTCCTGCTCTCACAGAGTTTCTAGTCAAGGTGAGGCTGTAGTGTGTAAATGAGTAAACAAGGATGCAAACATGCTGGTAACAGATTGTGTTAAGGACCAGGAAAGAAATTCACAGGGTGGAATGATGCAGAGTGAGGATGGAGAAGACACCAGTTACTGTGAGAGGCGTTGCAATGGAGAAAAGGTATACAGGAGGAAGATGTGATAGAGGACCTCACCTGGGAGGAGGACAGTGATAAGCGAAGGGTCAGGGAAGGATTACCTGATAACACTCCAAGATTTGGAAGTTGAGTAGGAAATAGACTGAGGGTGGAAAATGGAGGGAGAAAGGGGAAACATTCCAGGCAGATGCACTAGCATATGCTAAGGTTTAGAGGTCAGAAGGAACTTGATGAGTTTGAGAAAGCAAATAAATAAGATCAATCTGACTAAACTGCAGAGAAAATATCAGGACAGGAGGCTGGGGCAGTGGTCAGAAACTGTATTGCTCAAGGTCATGAGAAGACAGGTGGACTAGGCAGGGGATATCTGGAAAAATTTAAGCATAAGGGTGATGGTTCTGACTTCTATTTGGCAAAAATGATTGGGGATGGTCAGAGTGGATCCATGGAAATCAAGATGGACAATATCCACTATTCCACTTGAACTCAGGGAGATAAGATTACCACTTTCATAGGCAAAGAGAATGAGGCTTAGAGAGATGAAGTAACATACTTGAAGTGGCGAACTTAGTCCAGATCCCTTCTCTCCTGAGCTCTTCCCCTTACAACTTCCTTACTCAAAGTGTGGTCCTCAGACTAGTGAAATTATTAGAAACGCATAATCCTGAGCCCCATGCAAAACCAAATGAATCAAAATTTTCACTTTAACATGCCCCTTGGGTGACTCATATGCACATTACACCTGGAGAAGCGCTGGTTTGTAACGCACTATCCCTGCACCGGTGGGCACAGCCTTGGCCATTTTCAACTATCAAGAGAGCAAAACCCTTTTAGAATTCTCAAAAGTCCTGATGGTGGTTGAGAGAGTATAGGTTGCCCTGCCACCTACTATGTGCCAGGCTATTAGCCAGGTATGAAGAGAATATTGGAAATAATAAAACATAATTCCTGCTCTCCAGTTATTCATAGTCAAGTGGAGCTCAAAAAGCAAATAAGAGCTAATGATAAATGCTGAGATTCAATTGTTCCAGTATTGTTCCCCCAAGGCCCTTCAGAATTTTTCTTTCTTTTTTTTAAACAAAGATAAAAATCCAAACCATAGGGCAGTTGGTCTCCACGCCTCTCTCACATTAATTTTTATCTATGTGTGCAATCAGGGAGGAATTAAGCTTCAATTTGTGCTAAGAAAGATGGATGGGGAGCCACGGCTGGCAAATTGAAGCCAAACAGAGCCATCAGTATGCTTAATCAGGCAAAGAAGGGAAGCAGAGAAGCTGCAAATGATCAGCAGCTTGGGAGGACAGATGGCCAGAGCCCCCCACCAGGGACAGTGTCCTCCATCTCTCAGCTCCTGAGCCACAGGGCAATAGAGCTGGCTATGTTTTGAGTGCCCACTCTGTGCCAGGGATGGCACGAAGCTCCCCATACCCATCATTTCCTTGATTTCTCACTACTGTCCTATAAGGAGGGCGGACTTATCACCATTTTACAGTGGGTCAACACGTGACTTGTTTTAGATCCACAGCAGATAACCAGCAAGGTTTGAACCTAGGGCTGGCTTATTTCACAGAACAATCTCTCCTCTAGGACAGAAGGGCAGCCTGGAGAGAGAAATGAACCTAGCTTTCTGTCTGTGGTCCTGAAAGAAGTATGGAGCTTCTTGGCAATGTCTTTGCTGTAGGTCACAACACAGTCTGGAGCAGAGAGAAGAGTTATCCACCCTTCTCTGCTACTGCAAGCCCCATTCAGTCATACTGTCATTCAACAAACATTTAATGGGTACCGGCTATGTATCAAGCTTTGAGCTGATATTAGAGATACAAAAAGGAAAAAATATTTATTCTTTCATTCAACAAACATTTTATAAAGCAACTACTATATGCTATATACCTTTCTGGATTAGCAGGTTATCATAAATAAGACAGACAGTGGAGTAGTGACTTCAATAAGAGATACTGGAGTGAGGCAGCCTGAGCTTGAGTCTCAACTGCTCCACTTATTATGTGTATGTCCTTGAGGAAGTGGCGTAACACCTTTGAACTTCTTTTTTCCTCTTTTGCAAAATTAATGGTGGTTATTCAGTAAATATTTACTGAGCACATTCTACATACCAGGAGCTCTTCTGGTTGCTGGTAGTGTGACTGAAAGCAAACAAACAAAAAGTAGCCCTAGCTTTTGTGGAACCTACAAAACTCCTTAGCCATCTGTGGGATGGTTCCAAATAACCTGTCCCACTTTTACTTCCTCTCCTATTTCTCTGAAAATTAAGGGGGAACCAAGTGTCCTGTGCTTGGGAAGGAAATATTTTTCAAGCTCCTTTGATCCTCCTAAAAGATAGAAATGGCTCCCAAGACTTGAAACCCTGGTCATGGTGTAGGGCTTTACCCAATCATGGCCCTGGGCTATTCTTCACATCCCTTCCTCCTGGACTGACTGCCACGCTCTGTGAGAGGTGTCTGCTCCCCACCAGCTCTCCTCAGAAAATTCAAAACTGGCTGGGTGCAGTGGCTGACGCCTGTTATCCTAGCATTTTGGGAGGCCAAGGCAGGTGGGTCACGAGGTCAGGAGTTCAAGACCAGCCTGGCCAAGATGGTGAAACCTCATTTCTACTAAAAATACAAAAATTAGCCGGGCACGGTGGCGGGCACCTGTAATCCCAGCTACTCAGGTGGCTGAGGCAGGAGAATCACTTGAACCTGGGAGGCAGAGGTTGCAGCAAGCCGAGATCGTGCCATTGCACTCTAGCCTGGGTGACAGAGCAAGACTTTGTCTCAAAAAAAAAAAAAAAAAAGAAAGAAAGAAGAAAATAAGAAAGAAAGAAAGAAAGAAAGAAAAATTCAAAACTGCTCTCCCATATAGTACATGAGAAAACAATTTCCTAAGAACCAAATATCTCCTAAGAATTAGAGTAAGAATAAGAATACCCTCTTGCTTGAGAACTGGAAAGTGTTCTTTCCAGTGCACAAATCACTTTTTAATATTTTTCATTAGATTTTTATGATAAAAGTAATAGATGATTCTGGTAAGAAATTTTTCAAGAAATAGTGAAGTGTAAGAAATAGGAACAAATCACTTTTATATTCATGGTCTCAAGTGATCCTTGAAAACAGCTTATTAAAATAGGTATGGCACACTATTTTCTAACTTTTTTTTTTTTTTCACTTAAAAAATAGTGAGCATCTTCCTATATGCTGAAGTATTCTTTGAGAACATGGTATTTAGTTTCTGAATGGGTGGAGTGTATTTACAGTTATGCATCACTTAACAATGGGGATATGTTCTAGGAAATGCATCTTTAGATGATGTCATCATTGCATGAACATTATAGAGTGTATGTACACGAGCCTAGATGGTATAGCCTACTACGTACCTAGGCTATATGGTACAGCCTATTGTTTCTCCACTACAAACCTGTACAGCATGTTACTGTGCTGAACACATTGTAATACAATGGTATTTGTTTATCTAAACATAGAAAAGATACAATAAAAATATAATATTAAAATCTTATGGGACCACTGTCATATATACACTCTGTCATAAATTGAAACACTGTTATGTGGCACGTGATGTATTTCACTAAACATCTGTGAGTGGACATTCATCTTGGTTTTTTTTATTTTTCATTCCTAGAAACAAGATAGCCATGAATATTCTCATTCCTAACTCTTGGTGCAAATCTCTAAATCTTTTATTATAATTATCCAGAACTGCATTTGCCGGATCAAAGTGTTTGAGCATGTTTTCTAGGCTTTTCACTAAATTCCCCCCCCGAAAGTTCATAACAGTTTGCATTCTAACTCGTCATAATGAAAGTGAGCATTTCCCATCACCCTTACCATCTCCAGATTTTATTGCTGCTTTTTATCTTGGCCGATTAGGTGGATGAAAGTAGAATAGAGTTTAGATTTGCATTTCATTTATTATGAGTGAGGCTGAATTTTTTAGTGCTTACTAAGTACTAGAAATATATTTCTTCTTTTGTGAACTGCCTGTTTATATCCTTCTTGATTGCCATTTTGTAATTAAAAGTCAGGGCACAGCCAGCACCACAGAACTGTCGTTAAATTGCAGTCATTCCCTACCATGAAATACACATGTTGATGGTTCCAATTGTAGAGTGAAATCTCCTGTCAAACAGGAGGATTCCCTCCCAGGAGGACAAGTCCCTTCTCCCTGCCCGGTTTCCTCCCGCTCCAGGTCTCTGATGTTTAATCCTGGGCAAGGGGCAGGGGTGGGGATCGGGGAGAATGAAACACTCACTTCCTTCTCTCTCTCTCTCTCTTTCTCTCTCTCTCTCCTCTCTCTCTCCCTCTCTGCTCTCTACCATTGCCCACCCACCCCTTTCTGGATCAGCTCCTTGTGGAGGGGCAGTGCACAATGCCACCATCGGCCGCGTCCTCTCCCCAAGCTACCCTGAAAACACCAATGGGAGCCAATTCTGCGTCTGGACGATTGAAGCTCCAGAGGGCCAGAAGCTGCACCTTCACTTTGAGAGGCTGTTGCTGCATGACAAGGACAGGTAAAGCTCTGAAGGTCCACACCCAACCCCGTTTCTTCCCAAAATATTAGAACATGGCTTGAGGACTTGGAGTCTTGAAATGGCTGAAGTTTTGACCTGCGGAATTCAAGAAAAGAAGAGCTGGGGTGGATGGCAAAGATCTTAGACACCATCAGCTTCAATCTCTTCCTTTTACAGATAAGGAAACCGGGGTATGCAGAAGGAAAGGGAACTGCCCCAGCTCACACAGCAGGCTAGGGGAACAGGCAAAAAGGGAACTGCCCTATTTTTTCTCTTGCACACCCCTTTTTTCAGTTGAACAAAAAGAAAGTATGTATTGATCATCTGCTCAGTACCCAGCCATATATTAGGCTCCATGGAGAACAGGAAAGAAGTAGAAAATATTAGTTTCTGGCATGATAGGAAATTGAGATGGAAAAACTAGACACATGCACATGAAAGAATGAGGGAGAAGTTACCAGGCAATATCTAAGCAAGAGTGTGTCTGTAGACTCTTAATAATATGCATAGAATCCAGAATATGCATAGAATCCAGAATTATAAAACTTTAATATTCTTCCGTCTTATTCTAGAATATTTGGGGATCTTATTCTAGAAATTATGGAGTCTTATTCTAGAATGTTCTGAAATATTCTTGGATCTTATTCTGGGATATTCCAGCGTCTTATTCTAGAATATTATGGGGTTTTGTTCTAGAATATTGTGGATTATTCTGCGATCTTATTCTAAGATAGTCTAGAAAACTAGGACTTTAGCTGCTTTGACTTGCTGTCTTTAGTTGGGTTTCCTTGGAATCAGACATGGTGATAAAGATGTGAGAGGAAGTAGTTTACTGGGGAGCTGATCCTAGTAAGCACTAGGAGGCACATGGGAAAGTGAGATTGTGAATACCAGCTGCATTAATAAGCAGGTGACTGCTGGGAAAACCGAGATTCTGTCCCCTGGAGACCTCTGGGCAATTTGTTGAGCATACCTCAGAGTGGTCCTGTTGGAAGGGTGAGGGAGCTGGGGTATTTATGCACCAGCTCCCATTCATCACTGGATGAGAGATGCAATGAGGAGCACTAACTATCCCCAACATCAGCTGCCACCCTTTGAGCTGGTTGAGTTGACTGAGTCTCAGAGACTTGTGGTCAGAAGCCAGCAGAAAATGTGGGAGCAGTTGACTGCTGAGGTGTAGGAGAGGGTAGGGCACTGGCAGTGTTTACCGCACTTCCAGAATGCCCCCACCTTAGAATTTTGGAGTCCGAGAAACTTTGATCTAAGAATTCTAATGTTTTGGCTTCTTTGATGGATCAAACCTAGACTATGTGGTCTTTAGGTTGGAAAGACTTTAAAAAAAAAAAAAAAAGAGAACTGAATAATTTTCCCATACCTCTTAAGTCCACTTCCCTCTAGGCAGTTCAGCTTTATCCAAAACAACTCTATATCGATAAATTGCTGCTTTAAAGTGTAAGGTATCTAGCAGGGGCTCCCGAACATGGCTTTTCAGCAGCACCAGAATAATAACCTGGGGAATTCTTTAAAAATCAGATTCCCTATCCTTTCTTCTGGAGACTCTGAAAATCCAGGCATGGGAACCCTTGGTGAAGGACCATTTCCAAATCTTAAACCTCAGATCTGCCTCTTCTGTGGGGTGCTTGAGATGAGCCAAGCTTAAGTTTATACTAGACAACAAGAATTAGCAGAGACAAAAGAATGCATCAAAATGAGTATGTTCTTATTTTCTGAAAGTTGTTTAAATCCTGACAAATGGGCCCCCCACTGGCACTGGTCACTAGTAGTTTCTCTGGGGTCCTGCAAAGATCTGCATGAGCAGACACCTATCAGGAAAAAACCAGCTTTCAAGTGTATCAGCAGGAAGAGAAGTTTGTAGAGTTCATCAAGGTTAAAGGTCAACACACACAAGAAAATGATGAAGACATTACTCTCTGGGCCAAGAAGAAAAGAGAAATCAATTATGTCTGTTCCATGTACTTTATTGAGGGGGAAATGGCTAAAATACCACAATATGTCAGTTGCAAGAACTCAGAGCTAGATAAGACTCTACATAAGAAAGGGGACTTTGACCTAAAGTCAAAATGGAAGGAGATTGGATAATGGATCCAAAAATACAGAGGGAGGAGTATTCCAACCATGGAGAATCGGAGGATGAGCACAAAGATGTAGGGGAAAGAGTTAGCAAATTTGTTGGGGGGCTGCAGCGGAAGCTCTCATGAGAACAGGAGGAAAGAGATCTGGGAGGCTAGATTGAGGTTATATCCTGAAGGACTTTGAATGCCAGGCTACTTTTATAGGCAACAGAGAGCCATGAAGTCTTTTTAATAGAGGAAGGACATGAATAAAGATTTTAAGATGATTTTCCTCAAAATGAACCCTTTCTAAACTCCAGTCTCATAATATGCCCCATAAAAAGTGAGTTCTCTGGTCAAACATGTTTGGGAGACACTGCGCCCACCCTGTCCTTGCCTTGAAAGGTCATAATATGTACTAGCTAACAAAGGCACTAATAAGTCCTGCAGGGAAAAAAGTTTAATTTTTATTTAATTCAGCATTTTGCAAATCCATTTGACCATATACTATATAAGAACTTGAGAGAAAATGTATTACTATTGCAGACATTCTAGAAAATATGGTTAGAAAATTGCTGGTTTTAAAAGATTAATAGACTACAGAGATTTTGAAATCTTGAAGCTTTCCTCCAGAGCAACCCTCTTTGCCAAAGGCTTCTGTTCTTTGAAAGAAGTGTCCCAACACACGGCCCCTAAGATACAACAGAGTCATCAGGAATCAGAAGACTATGTAGATGCCCCTTCCCACTCCTGGAATGCCCCCTGGACTCCACTACAGCCCCCATCCTTGCCTCAGCCATACTGGACACATGGCAAAATAAACAAACTATGGCTCCAACATTTATACATCTTAGTGACATTAGAAACTCGTCTGGGCAGCATAAAATAAACTATTTTTATGAGTCAGTAAAAACCTCAAAGGCTTAAAAATGTGTGTTTATGACTCCATAAAAGAAGCTTATCTAATTTGTATACAGTTTTCTTCACCACTTTTCCATAATTTGTTTAAAAAACCAAGGCTAGCAAGGAGTCAACTTCAAATAGCTTTAATAACAATAAAAATAAATACCAAACATTTTGTTTAACACATTTTATTTTTCAGGGCACTTTTTATTTTGCAATATTCTCAAAGTCCACCTGTAACAGGGGTCAGAAAGACGTTATGGTCGGGTCTCTCCTTTCACAGTTGAGGACACTGAGGCTGAAAGATGTTTTAAGACTTAATGTAAATCCAGATGGGGAATTGGGAAATGGGAATTATGACTCCTGACTTCCCACATAGTGCTCTTAGAAAATGGGGATCAGAGACAGAGCCTGGCAGGGGTCAAATGCTTAATAAACAAAACTTACCTACTGTGTCCTGTTAACCATTTTTTTTTCTTTTTTTAGACTGAGTCTTGCTCTGTCACCTAAGCTGGAGTGCAGTGGCTCGATCTTGGCTCACTGCAATCTCTGGCTTCCAGGTTCAAGTAATTCTCCTGCCTCAGCTTCCAGAGTAGCAGGGACTATAGGCGCTCGCCACCATATCCGCCTGAATTTTGTATTTTTAGTAGAGACGGGGTTTCACCATGTTGGCCAGGCTGCTACCTAACTCCTGACCTCAGGTGATCCACCCACCTTGGCCTCCCAAAGTCCTGGGATTATAGTCGTGAGCCACCATGCCCCACATTCTGATATAGGTGCAACTGTACCCATTTTACAGATGAGAAAACAGAGGCTCAGAGAAGTGAAGTGTTCTTGTGCAAAGTCACACAGCTGAGAAGTGACAGAGTCAGGACTCACACCCAGGTCTGCCTGACTTTACATAAGCCACCATTTCGGCAATGAGATTAGTCCATTAATTCCAACTTCTCAGTTAATAATAATAGTCAACATCAATTCATTAGTTCATCATTTGGTTTATTACATCATATACATTACTCTCCCTACAACCTCAGAATAAATCCATAAGGAAGCCAGGACAGGCATTTAGTCCCATTGTACAGAAGAGGAAACAGGTTCGATAAGGTGATGCTTGTCTGAGCACATAAGAGGCAAAGTCAGGACTGGGCACGGTGGCTCACGCACGCCTGTAATCCCAGCACTTTGGGAGGCCAAGGCGGGTGGATCACCTGAGGTCAGGAGTTCGAAACCAGCCTGGCCAACATGGTGAAACCCCGTCTCTACTAAAAGTACAAAAATTTGCTGGGCATGGTGGGGCACACCTGTAATCCCAGCTACTCGGGAGGCTGAGGCAGGAGAATCACTTGAACCTGGGAGGCGGAGGTTGCAGTGAGCCAAGGTCGCACCATTGAACTCCAGGCTGGGCAACAAGAGTGAAACTCCGTCAAAAAAAAAAAAAAAGAGGCAGAGTTAGGTTTGGGATTGGGTAATGAGGCTCCAGAGGCAGTCGTAGCACATCCCTTCCTCTGCCATGTCAGTGACCCAGGAAGAACTGTCAGTGTCCCTCCTCTCTGCTCCCACTGCCAGGATGACAGTTCACAGCGGGCAGACCAACAAGTCAGCTCTTCTCTATGACTCCCTTCAAACCGAGAGTGTCCCTTTTGAGGGCCTGCTGAGCGAAGGCAACACCATCCGCATCGAGTTCACGTCCGACCAGGCCCGGGAGGCCTCCACCTTCAACATCCGATTTGAAGGTGAGGGTCCCTGGGAGCTTCCCCTTCTCTTGTGGGGCTGGGGGTAGCCTGGGAGCAGGGAAAGCATGGGGAGATAGAAATCTGGGCTGCGAAGGATGTGGGAAATCCCATGGCCATGTGGATCCTTTGGTTTCCAAAGACAGGCTCTTGGTTTCATTAATAATAACAATGCCTATCATTAACTGTGCACTTACTACGTGCTCAGTGCCTTCGGTGCACTGTCTGATTGGATTTCAGCTTCTGCCTCATGTTTGATCCTCATCACACTGAAACATTAGAACTGTTATTCTATCTGATTTTTGGTGAGGAAACAGGTTTAAGAAACTTGGGTGACCTGCACAAGACCACCAGTGAACAAGGATGGAGTTAAGATTTCTGTCCATCCTGTACTGGGGAGCCCTGAAGCTCTGCTCCACTCCACCTATTAGACCTCTTAGAATTCAGCCACTTCTTCCTCCAAGAAGAATTTAGCAAGAGCCTCTCCTGCTGAGACCCTGACTCTTGAAGAAGGGGTTCGCTGGGCATTTCATGTACGTTGGGGGACTTTCTGTTCTGGCTTTGCCAAGAAAAGTTGGCTTTTATCATAGACAACCCTACAGTTTCCAGTGGCAAAAAATCAGGGCTCTGAAGTTACGGGCCATGGGAAGGATCCATATAGGATGTGGAAAGGCATTAAAACACAACAACTCCACAGGGTGGAAAAGACAGAGATTCTTATTCCTATTTTAGGTTTTTTTAAAAGAGGCCCCAAGGAATCAACTGGGTGGCCCCAGGGTTCTCAGCACGTCAGCTGGAACCAGGACACGTGATCTGGTACCTGTTTTCTTTGGGGCTTTTCTAAACAGCAAAGGGGACCCATCTTCTGAAATACAGCACCGTGGGGTAGTCCTTGCGTCATCTGAACTGCTGCCTCTCTTTATTTCCCTTCCTCAGCGTTTGAGAAAGGCCACTGCTATGAGCCCTACATCCAGAATGGGAACTTCACTACATCCGACCCGACCTATAACATTGGGACTATAGTGGAGTTCACCTGCGACCCCGGCCACTCCCTGGAGCAGGGCCCGGCCATCATCGAATGCATCAATGTGCGGGACCCATACTGGAATGACACGGAACCCCTGTGCAGAGGTGAGTGGACCCACGACTCTCTTCCCACAGCACCCCAGGGACCTCCCCCCTTTGGATGAGAAGACCAAGGCCCCAGCTTAGAGGTCTGTTCCCAGTTTTCATACCAATTTTAGGATTAGAACCCTTTCCAGGGTTCACTGTCCTTTGGTTCAGGGTTGCTGCTGGTCCTGAGAAAATTACAAAATGGGTAAATTTTAAAAGGTGCACCTTCTTCCAGGCATAGGTCCCACAGTGCACAGCTTGGTGAGCTGAATACTGCATGGATTTCAGCTCCTAAATACTCCCTCTGCTATGTATGCCTGTGCAGTGCACAACCCACGCAACAACCTCATTAATAAGAACAATAATAGTTCTTAATTGGTGTGTAATAATTACGCTACCAGCACTTTGCTAAGAGTGTATGTGCATTATCTGATTTCAACCTCACCATAGCCTTATGAAGTAGATTCTAACAGCCCCTTTTGCAGGTGAGAAACTAATGCTGTGAAGTGACCTGCCTAAGAACACACCGAGGGGAAGTGGCAGGGACAGGAATGGAACTCAGGTCTCCCTGTTCTGAGCCCCACTGGACAATGTTGGCTACATAGAACCCTCATCTACACAGGCTCCAGCGGACTGTCCTGCCAGTTTCCCCATATTCTTTTTGTTGTTGTTGAGACGGAGACTCGCTCTGCTCACTGCAGCCTCCGCTTCCCGGGTTCAAGCGATTCTCCTGTTTCAGCCTCCTGAGTAGCTGGGACTACAGGCCTGTGCCACCACACCCGGCTAATTTTGTATTTTTAGTAGAAACGGGGTTTCACCATTAGCCAGGCTGGTCTCGAACTCCTGACTTCAAGTGATCCACCCACCTTGGCCTCCCAAAGTGCTGGGATTACAGGCATGAGCCATCGCACCTGGCCTGTTTCCCCATATTCAAGGCCGCTGAGCCACCCTGAGCCTGGGTCTCCTGCTGGCATGTGGAGTAATGAAAGGTGCCCTCACTCCTGGCAGCCACAGCCTCAATGGCAGTTGGTGTGAAATCACAGCCTTGCCATGGTGAGGGATTGATCCCTATATTAAATGTGCTGGTTTAACAGAGCGGAATTTATTGGTGCTTTGGCCTCTGCCATGTTCAGAACTTTCCAAAGTGGTAAACACAGAGTGGAATTTAAAGGGCACCTGCCGCAGCCACATCTCTGCTTCCAGTTCAGGGCCGGGACCTGTCATAGCAACATTATCTAAATTATCGAGCAGCTACCACGTGCCAGACGCTGTGCAGCATGTTTGACATTCATGAGCTTAAGCCTCAAAATAACCCAATGAGGTTGGCAGTGGTATTGCCCCCATTTTATAGAGAAAGGGAGCTGAGGCTCTGGGAAATTACGTACCTCCTCCTACAGCCTGTTAGCGGCAGAGGCAAGATTGGAACCCCAGGACCACCTAACTTGAGTGGGCGGTCTCTTAGCCACTACTCACCCTGCAAAAGAGCAGAGGCTGTTGAGGAGTCATTCTGACCACTGAGCTCTGTCCTTGGTCTTGAAAGAGCAATAGCGCCTCTTAGCCCAACTTTTACCAACCCTCAGGCGCAAGGTAGGCAGCTGGCCAGCTCTCATTTAATCACTAAACACACACACACACACACACACACACACACACACACGTGCTGGCTGCCCAAGGTGAAGGCACCTGTCCACAGTACACAGAGATTCACGGCTGTCTGACTTCATAGCCCACATGGTTAGCCGCTATGCCACATTGACTTCTTTACAAATAAAGTCCGTCTTCTTGCCTGTCCGTCTTTTACAGCCATGTGTGGTGGGGAGCTCTCTGCTGTGGCTGGAGTGGTATTGTCCCCAAACTGGCCGGAGCCCTACGTAGAAGGTGAAGATTGTATCTGGAAGATCCATGTGGGAGAAGAAAAACGGATCTTCTTAGATATCCAGTTGTGAGTGTTTATAATGGGTGGCCCTCTAATTTGGCAAAGTTTGGGAGATTGAGAAAGAAATTTCTCCTGCTTTATTCTTTCAACCAATGTTAACTAAGCGTCTACTATGTGCCGGGACTGTGCAGAGAACAGGCATTCCCATAGTGAGACCAACAACAGCAGCACACATACACACACACACACACACACACACACACACAGAGAGAGAGAGAGAGAGAGAGAGTCCCTATCTTTGGGAAATTCAGCCTAGGAAACAAATATGAAATGAGGACATACACAAATAATTGCATACTCTAACTTCAATATGTGTTGTAAGGAGAGGTTAATGGTGCTATGAGATTCTATAACTGGAATTTGATATAAAAAGGAAGGTCAGAAAAGTCTTCCCCGAGGATCTGATACTAAAGCTCAGAACTAAAAGAGGAGTTGGAGTGATGCATCCCAAATGAACAGAATGTGCAAAAGCCCTGTGGCAAGCATCTCATTTTCAAAGGACCAACTGGCCAGTGTGGCCAGGAAGAAGGGGGCACTGTAACACCCATTTACTGGACTACAGTTGTTTATTTTCCTGTTTGTCTCCCTCAACTAAACCAGAAGGTCCTCTCCACTGGGGCTGGGGCTGACTACCCTCTGTTTCCACAGTCTAACGCAGAGTCCGATACACAGTAGATGCTCAGGAAATGATTGCTGAATGAAAAAAAAAAATGTTTTTAATGAACGGACTTACTTGGCTGTGCGGCTGGGTTTCCTGTACTCACAGGGGGTAACCATTAGATTCTCCATCCAGAATGTTCCCCACTAGCTCCCCAGGAGGGTGACACTTGCAGGGAAGCAGCTACCTGGGCCAGATGCAAAAGTGACTGCTCTAAGCATTTCTGTCTTAGGTAATTCTCACAAAGAACCCTCCCTGGGAGGTCATTAACCCCACTGTCTGAGAAGGCAGCAGAGGTGCAGGGAGCCCACCCAGAAAGCCAGCGAGTAGCAGGGCTGAAATTCAGGCCTCTGTGGCTTCTCAGTCATGCTCTTTCCACTGCCCCATGTAAGATGGGGGTGAGAAGTGGACAAAGACAGATGGTGGTGTCTGGAAAAAGCAGAATACAGGGTTCCCGACAGACCCAGGTGGCAGACGGGAGGGTGGCTGCGGGAGGAGAGAGTGCTGAAACCCAGCAGGCTGGGGAAGCAGCACTCATGGTTCTCTGGCTCTACAGAGGAATCTTGCAAGAGAAAGAGAAATTAGTTTCAAATTATTAGTGACTGGCTTTTGAGACTGTTCCTTAGATGCAGCAAAAATGTCCTTAGTCTGGGTGCAGTGGCTCATGCCTGTAACCCCAACACTTTGGGAGGTTGAGGCAGGAGGATTGCTTGAGACCAGGAGTTTGAGACCAGTCCCAACAACATAGAGGCATCCTGTCTCTTCAAAAAAATAAAAATTAGCTGGGTGTGGTGGCACACGCCTGTGGTACCAGCTACTTGGGAGGCTGAGATGGGAGGATCTCTTGAGCCTGGGAAATTGAGGCTGCAGTGAGCCATGATCATGCCACTGCACTCCAGCCTGGGTGACAGAGTAAGACCTTGTCTCGAAAAAAAAAAAAGTGTCCCCAGAGGCTGTCCCAGAACCTCCTTCTCCAGTGGAGTCAGAGATTTACACAGCTTGAATAGCTGCCCCTTGTGGACTTGGGGCCAGGCCAATCTAAGAAAGAATTCCACCTCCTTCCCATGTGACTTTGGGCTGGGCTCACCTGTTCTCACCTCTCTCTGGGCCTCAATTTTTCTCTCCTGTAATGGGGGTCTTGGAACATCAATGCTTTGTGGTTGCTGGAGGCAGATTTTATGCATTCCTAGCCCATTGCCTCACTCCTCAATAAAGCTCATCCTCATCTGGGCACGGTGGCTCACACCTGTAATCTCAACACTTTGGGAGGCTGAGATAGGAGAATCACTTGGGGCCAGGAGTTCAAGACCAGCCTAGGCAACATAGTGAGACCCCATCTTTACAAACAATTAAAAAAACTAGCCAGGCATGGTGGCACCTGTAGTCCTAGCTACTTGGGAGGCTCAAGTGGGAGAATTACTTGAGCCCTGGAGTTCCAGGCTGCAGTGAGCCATGATTGCACCACTACTTCAGCCTGGGCAACAGAGTAAGACTCTGTCTCTTAAAAAAAAAATTAAAATTAAAATTGAATTAAACAGACCTCATCCTCTTCCCCCCATTCCTTTCTCTCTGACTTCTAGAGTCTGGAATAAGATGCTTATTCATTCATTCCAAACAAACTGTTTGAGTGTCTACTATAAGCCAAGCACAATTTTATGTGCTGGAAAGGTTCTAATGGTTGTTCCTTCAGTGGTGAAGTTCATATTGAAAAGAATGGAATGGATTGTCTCTCTTAACTCTAGGGAAAAAATTATTGTGTACATACTGTGTGCCAGCAGTAGGCTTAGCACTGAAGATACAGTTGTGAGAAAAACAGGGCGGTCCTCACCCTACATGCCTAGCAGGTGAGGCAGGTAAGAAAGTAAATGCAGTGTGAAAGGAGCAGTGACAGGCAGATGAGGGCACCTGAGTGAAATCAGGAGGGCTTCCAGGAGGAAGTGACTTCTATAATAGCATGAAAGAGAAGGTAGGCAGGTGATGAGGGGAAAAGAAGAATGTCCTGGCCAGGCATGGTGGCTCACGCTTGTAATCCCAGCACCTTGGGAGGCTGAGGTGGGTAGATCATTTGAGGTCAGTAGTTCAAGACCAGCCCAGCCAACGTTGTGAAATCCCGCTCTCCACTAAAAATACAAAAATTAGCCAGGCGTGATGGTGGGTGCCTGTAATCTCAGCTATTCGGGAGGCTGAGGCAAGAGAATCACCTGAACCCGGGAGGTGGAGATTGCGGTAAGCCAAGATCATGCCACTGCACTTAAGCCTGGGTGACAGAGTGAGACTCTGAAAAAAGAAAGAAAGAAAGAGAGAGAGAGAAAGAAGAAAAAAAGAAGGAAAGAAAGAAAGAAGGAAAGAAAGAAAGGAAGGAAGGAAGGAAGGAAGGAAGGAAGGAAGGAAGGAAGGAAGGAAGGAAGGAAGGAAGGAAGGAAGGGAGAGAAAGAAAGAAAGGAAGGAAGGAGGGAGGGAGAACAGGACAGAAAAGGAAGAAGAATGTCCTACCTGCATGATGAGAACATCTGCAAAGCATCTACAAAGCCTGGAAATGAGAGAGTGTGACCCACTTAATGAATAAAGTTGAACGTGGCTGGAGCAAAGCATGGCAGGTGGGTAGAGATTACAGAGGGAATGGATCAAAGGGAAGCTCTGGGGTCTTCTTAGCTGAAGCTTCACATAGAAAACTTTATTCTAAGGCTGCATCCCTTAGGAAGCCTTCTGTGTTGCCCCCTTGTCCTTGTCCATAAATATAAACTTATGGTTCCAGCTTATGAATTCCTTCCCCCAGAAGTTACCAGGAAAACTGCCTGTCTTCAGCCAAGAGAAGGTACAACCTACTCCTGAGTTCTTGGATTCTCTGGCAGAAGATTCCACCCAACCCCAGGCCTCATGAAGTCATCTATAATCCCCCCTCTTCTGCTTGGCTCGCCTCTTCTCGCCTCACAGGGAGCCTCCCAGATGAGTGGTTTTGCTTAAATAAGACAGGCCCACATCTCCCTTTGGTGCCAGAGGTCTGGAGGAGGAAACAAGAAAATGGGAATCTTTACTTTCATCATCTCTAGGCATCAAATATTCAATTAACCTTCAGCCTGACACCAGATTGGGTTTTATTTCTACCACTAAGCATGCATGCAATGGAGCAGCCGATCCGGGAACCTCAAGCAATTAAAGCTTCCCCAAAGCCAGGCCACTGGCATTAGTATCAGGAAGGGAGCCCTTGCAGCGGGGGCAGGCTTTCTCTCTTCTGAACATTTTCACAATCGTAGATTGAGCATTGACCAGTAGAGAGGACCCTCAGTTTCCTTCCTCCCTGCCCTGATACTCCATGCCCTCAGCAGCCCTGGACCCAGCACCTAGCATCTCTGGGCCTCAGATTCCTCCTCTGCAAAATGATGGGCTACCTTGAATCAAGGGTAGATGCAAATCCAAAATCATGAAGGTCCAGGCAACACAAATGCAGGAATTAGAGCTGTTGTGAGATTATATGGAGGAGAGGGAGCTGTGATGAATTAGGAAGTACACACCCTATCTAAAATCATTTAAATTCAATTTCCATTTTATTTTATTTTATTGTTTGCGATAGAGTCTCACTGTCACCCAGGCTAGAGTGCAGTGGTGCCATCTCAGCTCACTGCAACCTCCAATTCCTGGGTTCAAGCGATTCTCCTGCCTCAGCCTCCTGAGTAGTTGGGATTACAGGCGTGTACCACCACACCCAGCTAATTTTTGTATTTTAAATAGAGATGGGGTTTCACCATGTTGGCCAGGCTGGTCTCAAACTCTTGATCTCAAGTGATCTGCCTGCCTCAGCCTCCCAAAGTGGTGGGATTACAGGTGTGAGCCACTGCCCCGGGCCATAATTTCAGTTTTTAAAAATAACATCCTCTCCTCCAAAAAAAAAAAAAGTGCCTACTGGCTGAATCCAAACTGAGGGCCACCAGTTTGCAACCCTTGCAAATGATTAAGGTGATTGAGGGTTTAAGCTCCTTTCTCATTGCGGCAATGAAGAAATTCATATTTTTAAGCACTTACTATTTTCAAGGTCTTTACTAACATTAATTTTTTCTTCCTATAAGTTAAAAATAAATTGTATTATTTGCTCTTTGGATTAATCCCATGAAGTAGGTGCAACTATTACATTTAATTATATCCTCTTGCTTCCTCACCACTTCACTTGGATGTCTAAGAGGCATCTCAAATGAAATGTATTCAAAGACAAACTCCTGATTCTCCCTCCCTATATCTATTTATAGGGAGATATTTATCTATTTATCTATTATACTTATTTTACCCTATCTTTCTCATATGTGTAAGGTATGATCTATTCCATCAGTTGCTTGGGGGAAAGAATCAAACAACGACAAAACAGAAACCTTGGCATTATTCTGGCCCAGTGGAGTGCTGACTTTCTTAGCAAGTTGATGGCACAGTGGGCCACACCCTGATTTGTAGCATCTGTCAATTTCCACGGTGTAAATATTCCCACCATGACCCATTTTAAGCTACCAACATAATGACAACAGGCTCTCCAAATGCCTGGACCATTAGCTCTTACAAGCCAGTATGAGCCTGCCCCCAGCCCAGCACACTCACTGTGAACTGGACCTTTCTCTTTCTCCCACACCCTGTAGCCAAATCCTCAGGAAATTCCATTGCTTCTACTCAAAAGTCAAAGTCTTCCCAGAGTCCAAGCAGTTCTGACACCTCCACTGCCACCTGCAGGGTCCACGCCACCACCTTGTCTTCCCAGGATTGTTGCAACAGCCTTTGAGGTATCCTTGTTCCCACTTTTGCCCCCTTTGGGCTCTTTTTAACCAACACTCTGAGTGATCCTGTTACAACCGAAGTCATATCACCCATGCTCTGCTCAAAGTTCTGCAATAGCTCCCCGTTTTATTTGGACTTAAAGCCAGTGTTTTTACAAAAGGCCCTATGGGATCTAGCTCTGGTTACATCTCCAGCATCACTTTATTCCTCTCTTCTCCTTTCTATATGGTACATTCGACCATATTAGCCTTCTTGCCATTCCACACACATGCCTCAGGGCCTTTGCACTGCTGTCTCCTCTGCCATTGGGATGCTCTGCCCCAAATATCTGCAGAGCTTGCTCCCCATCTCTCCATCCTCTGACTTTGCTTCACTTCCATAGCCCTTACCACCACCTAACACACTACGCATTGTGGTGTATCCTGAAGTATTTCAACTCCCACACCTCCACCTGGAATGTCACCTCCATGAGAAGAGCAGGAGTTTATTTTATGTCTTATTTACTGCTGTAACCCTAACATATAGACCAGTGCATGGCCCATAGTAGGTGCTTAATAAATAAAAGGCAATGAAATAAATGTAGCTTGTCACGATCATACAGACATGAGGCTTCAAAGCAATAATTTGAACCCAAATTTATGTTCAGCTGGCTATGATGCACATGGAGGGAAAAAAGAGGGTCAGAAAAATACGGAAAGATCTTCTGGGGACATGGCCTCCATTTTTTAATAAGTACAGGTTTATTACATGACAGGGAACCTGGTCGATAAGAAATAACACTTGGCTGAAAAACTTTACTTTACTTATCAGGTAAAGTATTAAATAATAGAAGTAGGAGGACTCCCCAAGAGAATGTTTTATAGGGTTATAGTTTCAAAGGATGTGTCATCACAGACCTTAGAATCAGACTATCTAGCGGAAGGGGGCTTCAAGATCCCCCAATCCAGTGATGCTGAGATATGCTGGCAGAGTTCAGGGACCAAGTGCCGTGGGGCTTGGGGAGCCTACATCATTCTCCCGGGTGTTCTGAGCACTGGACACTAAGCCAAGCAGAAAGTGATGATGGAACCACAGACAGGCTCAGAATGAGGCCAATAAGGGGGGGCATCGCCCTCCCCAAGGCAGCTGTCACGACTTGTGTTAGGACAAGCAGCCAGCGTCATCCCAGGGCCTTAGGATTTGCAGTGACATCAAAATCAATTCAGTCCCAGTTTTAATCATCATGGACATGTGAGGACTGTCATTTTTGTCACTGAGCAAGTTTAATTCGATTCCACATATATTTATTGAGCATCCACTATGTAGCAGACATTGAGGCTGGGCCCTGGCAGTGAGCAAGAGAGATGCAGCCCCGCCCTCGGGGAGCCATGTCGCAGGCTGATACAGCAGCAGCAAGAGGAAATACAGCACTCTGGGGGCCCAGAGAGAGGGAAGGTGAGCCTGGCTGAGAATGTGAGGGAGAAGCTTTCCTGAGAACAGTAAAGTCTAAGTCAGTTTTCCTCAGCCAGGGGCTATCTTGCCCCAGAGGACACTTGCCAATGTTTGGAGGCATTTCTGGTTGGCACAATGGGAGGGTGGGGTGGAGAGCACCCCCAGCATCTAGTGGGGACAGGCCAGGGATGCTGCTATGCATCCTACAATGCACAGGACAGTCCCCACCACAAAGAATGAGCTGACCGAAAATATCAATGGTGTTGAAGCAGAGAAACCCTGATCTATGCTAAGACCTGAAAGACAGAGAGAAGATGGGCAGAGATGGAGGGGAACAGTGTTCCAGCCAAAAGGAACAGCATGTGCTAAGGTCCAGAGGCAGGAAAGCACAGCTCCCTTCTTAATTGTCCATGATATTTAATATTTGCTGAGCACTTAGGACATCCCAAGCATTTACATCCTAGACATCTTCACGACAAGCACATGCCTTGGGTTCTGTTATTATCTCCATTTTCCAGATGAGTAGACTGAGGCTTAGGGTGGTGGGAGAGTGCCTGCGATCGCACAGCTAGAAGCTGGCGGAGCTTGGACTTTAACTCCACTTGCCATGTCTCCAGGACCCTGTGTGTCTGGAGTTCAAGGGCGCATCCATGAAGTAGGACAGCCTGGAGGTGAGTGCGACTCAGCAGCGCCTCGAAGGCCACATTAGGGAGTCCGGGCTTCCCCAAATTGGGCAGCAGGAAAAGGGTTTAAGCATTTAAAGAGATTAAAGCTTTGCAGAAGGGAGCTGAGTCCTCTGGTCACCAGCCCGAGGCTCACGCCGACAAGCTTGGCACACGCTTGGCAGAGTGGCATCTGGACTTGGCACCTCCTCCCTCCCACAGAGGGAGTGAAAATAGCATCTCAACAGCCAGGGTTACGTGAGGCCCAAGAGCTGCTGGGTTTAATTTATCTTGCTTGGTTTTCCACTGACAGTTTTAGTAAACCAATTTGGGTTTGATAGTAAAAATAATTCCATCCTCCGGGCCCCTCAGCCCTCCTAAGTGTTTGCAATTGTTATTTTTCACATCGACGATGGGGAGGGAGTGTGCACTGCAGACCGAGCTGGGTAGGTGGCCCATAGTAGGCGCATGACTTAGCTGTCTGCTGAGTCATGAATGAGGACGTAAGCCACATTTCCCAGGCGAGAGGGGATCTCTCTCCCTCTTCGTCTACTGGGCAGTCTGTTGATACCGTGGGCATAGCGGTTCTAATTAGTTACCATTTATTAAAAACCTACTATGTGCTAGGCAGGCCCTGAGCTGCATCGTTTAGGTCCGTGAGCAATAATAAATGTGAACATTATTATGCAGAGATAATAATTACATAAATTAGAGCTAATGTTGGTAGAGATAATTACAGAAGGGTAATTACCCAAATTAGAGATAATGTATGCCAAGCACATTGCATGTTATCTGGCACATAGTTGGTGCTTCATAAATGGAGACTACTATTATCAGGAATCCTCAGATAAGGCAGATATTATCATTACCACTTTATGGGTTGGGTAATGACAGCACAGAGAGGTTGTGTGGCTTCCTCAGGTCACACAGCTAGTAAAGATGGAGCACACACTGTAGCCTCCACTTCCACTGACTTGAACAGCTTTCAGGGCACCAGCTGCGTGTCTCGGCAATGCAGCAGCAATGCAGGAAGGCTCCCAGGCCTGTAGGGACTCAAAGTTCAGGAAGGGACGTACAGCCATAAACAGACAACCTGGCAAAATGTAGGCAAAGTCCTGTGGCTTGGAGGGTGAGTTGGGGAGGTAGAGGGGAACTAGATTTATCTCCGTGAATTATGGAAATATCCCTGAGAAGGTGACATCCAGAAGGAATCTTGAAGAATGCCAGTTGCCCGGAGTTAATGGGAGAAAAGTGTCGTGAGCAAAGGATTCAAGCAGTGATGACAGTGACCATTAGGCGTGAAATGAATGCTCTGAATCACAGCGTCAGTTACAATTGTTTGCCCCACATTGTTGGTGTTGGAGGAAAGAAGGAGGTTGCATCAACTTGGGATGAGTCAGGAGCCCTCAGGCTAAACCTTCTTCACACCCCAAATGCCTCCCTAACCCACCATGTATCCCTCCCAGCTCCATCAGAAATCTGCCTCTTACTCTAAAAACACAACTGAACAGAAACTTTTAAATCCTAAGGGACTTTTCATGTTGCTCTCCTCTCACTCACTCTCATTTGTTCTCTCTCCACACCCCTTCCCCAACTCTCAAAATAAATTATGGAAAGGAGAATAAGGGAGCTAACATTGGTGAAGGCATCATAGAATAGAAGATTCAAGAGGGGCCCCAAGTGGGGAGGTAACTTAGCAAGTATCACACAGCAAGAGAGGACCAGAAAGACAACCTGCTTGTGGCCACAAGAGCTCAGCACGGGGGGCCACAACCTTGAAGATGCTTTGCAGCCAAGGAGACATAAAAGCATCTAGAGTCAAAAAGAGGTGCTTGTAAGTGCATCTTGATGTTCACCAGCTCTGTGGCCTCAGGCAGATTATTGAAGGTGCTGGTGCCTGCCCCCACAATGGGATATTTTGTTCACTTTATCCCCAGTGTCTGGCACAAAGAAAGTTCTTGATCAATATCTGTTGAATGAAAGAGATGGTAAGGCTGGGCACAGTGGCTCATGTGTGTAATCCCAGCACTTTCGGAAGCCAAGATGGGAGGATCGCTTGAGCCCAGGAGTTCAAGACCAGCCTGGGCAACAAAGCAAGACCCCATCTCTACAAATAATTTAAAAATTAGCCAAACATGGTGGCACGCACCTGTGGTCCCAGCTACTTGAAAGGCTGAGGTGGGAGAATCACCTGAGCTCAGGTGTTGAGACCAGCTTGGGCAACATAGTGAGACCCTGTTTCTAAAAAAAGAGAGACAGAGAAGGTGGGTGTGTAAATTAATTAAATAATGTAAAAATTAAAATAACAACATAAGGTTTCTGACACAAGATAGGCAGATAACCATAGCTAACACTACTTTTACCCCTACTATATCCCAGACTTTATGCTAAATATTGGCACACATTATCTCATTGATGATGATGATGATGATGATGATGATGATGAAAGACCAACAACTGACGTTCATTGAGTACTTACAATGTGCCAGTCTTTACGTGCTTTTTTTATCTATAGTAACTCATTTCACTCTCCAGTGCAATATCAGTACCCTATGCAATATCTACATCACATCAGTATGACTATTCCTTTGTACAGATGAAGAAACTGAGGCTGAGAGAGATGAAACTGCTTGCCCAAGGTCACACAATTAGGATGTGGCCAAGTCAGGACTTGAACCCAGGTCTCTAAGACCAAAGCCAGTTTTTAACCACACACACACACACACACACACACACACACACACATTGATTCCTCTGAGCTTGCAGTTTGAGTGTTACAGTAGGAATGAAGAGAATCCATACACAGGTCCTACCCAGGTATCCCAGCTGACTAATTACCTTCCTCTCCCCCACTATTTGCAGGGGATTGTGGTGGTAACTTGGAAACACAAGCCCCAGGGTTAGGTCCTCCACCAATACATGCCCGTGTTCTGCTCCTTGGCCACACCACGCTCTTCTCACCTTGGTGATTGCAAGAGCCTACTTGGGAGGGGACCTGCTCTCTGTCTGAGCTGGACATTGCCTTATCGGTGCATCCCTACAAGCTCAAGGCATTCGAATGCAATTAGACCTGACATCTTAGGGAGACAGGACTGCTTGTTTTACGAGTCCCTGACATGCGCTGTCATCCTGAACTTACTATTCGACAAGTGTTTACTGTGGGCATACCATGTGGCTAGAGATGCATCCAATTATCAGAGGTCTGGAGATGACAATAATCACTCACATGGATTACTATGGTGCCAAAATACTCACGTGCTCTTACCTTTGTGCCAAGCTCTGTTCTGAGCACGTTACCTCTTAGTTAATTCTCGAAGCAACCTAGGAGAGTCACACGATTTGTTCTCCATGTAATGGACGAGGACAGTGATCCTCCTCCGAGGGGTGAAATGGCTCGCCACTTAGACCCAAGAGTGCCAGCCTCACACCCTTCATCACCCCTCAACCCTGCTTCACAGAGTAGAATCGACTTCATCCTGAGGGCAGCCAGCCTCCCTTGAGAGCTGAGCAGACAAGCAGTGTAGTCAGACCTGCCATTTAGACGGCACCCCTGGGAGGAAGGCAGAGGTGGGCAGAGGTGGCAGGAAGCCAGGCAGGAGGCAGAGGGGCAGCAGCGTTGGCTTGGCATGGTCCTGTGATGGCCGAGGCCTGGGGAAGCCCCTGCAAACCCCTCTGGGGCCTTCCGGGGAGAAGCTGGGACAAGCCCTCTAGGTTTCAAAGGGTTCGTTTTTCTTGGAGGAGTTCCCACACCAGGTGGGGACGGCCCCTGCGTGGAGTTTCCTGGAGGTGTTCTGGCCGCTTGGATTGGCCACACCAGGGCTTTCTCCAGGGGAGGCCTTCGAGAATATGTGCATGATGCGGATGCAGAATGGCAGGAAGCGGCGACCCCAGCCACCGCCAGCTTCTGCTGGGAAAAGCTCTGTCAGCTCTTCCTCCAGCAATGCAAAGCCCTGGCCCCACTGCCCTCTGCACGTGTGCATGTCTGCGTGTGTGTGGCAGTATATACCACACACCACACACACATCACACAACGCTATACACACCACACACCCTAACACACATCACACACACCACACAACGCTATACACACCACACACCCTAACACACATCACACACACCACACACACCACATGACACTACACACACCACATACACACACACACAACACACACACAACACACACACCACATGACACTACACACGCCACATACACACACAACACACACAACACACACACCACATGACACTATACACACCACACACATACACACACACACCACACAATGCTATGCACACCACACACCCTAACACACACCACACACACACACCACCCCACACACACCACACACACAACATGACACTACACACACCACACACACCCCCACACACACACCACACACGCCACACAAGCCACACATGCCACACCACATGACACTACACACACCACACACACACCACATGACACTACACATGCCACATACACACACAACACACACACAACACACACACCACATGACACTATACACACCACACATATACACACACACACCACACAATGCTACGCACACCACACACACCCCCACACACACACCACACACACCACACACATGCCACACATGCCACACCACATGACACTACACACACCACACACACCACACAATGCTACACACACCATACACACACTCCACACACACACTACACACCACGACACTACACACACCACACACACACCACATACACACCACACACACACACGCACAAACCACACACATGACACTACACACACCACACACACACCCGCCCACACACCCCACACACCACACACATGCCACACATCATATGACACTACACACACCACACACATCATACACACACACCCCACACACACACCACATGACACTACACACACCACACACGCCACACACAAGACACTACACACACACCATACACACCATACACACACCCCACACACACCACATGACACGACACATGCCACACACGCCACACACACACCACATGACACTAAACACACACCACACACACCACACACACAGCCCCACACACATACCACATGACACTAAACACACACCACACACACCACATGACACACCATGCACACACCACATGACACTACACACACCACACACACCCACACACACGCGCCACACACTACACAGGGACACATACTGCCACATACACATCCGACCTCACCAGCTGATCACGCTTCCCTCAAGGCGAGCTCTCGCACCCTGACTTAGATGTCCCAGAATGTAGAGGGCCCTGGGTTCCACTCCGTGTTTTATAAACCTGGGGAAGCTTACATCCAGAAAAAGGAAGCAATGTGGGCGGTTCCACAGAGGAAATTCATGGAAGGGCCACAGATGCCATCTGGGGTCACCCCTAGGTCTGGAAAACTGAGGCCTCAGCAGCCTATTTCTAAAGCCTTGTATCCCCCAGATCAACCCCTTCCTTGCTATTGAGTGGAGAAATGGGGAAAGTGTGTGGGTCCAACCTCCTCCACAGAGGGAGGCATGAAGTGGCTTGGTCACGGTCATTGTTAATGGACTTTTTTACGATTTGCGGATTCTGAGATTTGCATCTGGGGAAACTGAGACCCGGGCTGGGAAGCCTCTTGTCCAGTCACAGGTCAGAAAGGTGGCAGCATGAATGCCCTTTGCTGAGGTCTCGTCACAACAGGATTTGTTGCCATGCCACCCTTGCCCCTCAGCAGGGTGCCTAGTTCCTTATAAATAGTTTTTGTGATAGAGGAAAAAATGCTCTTGTAGTGGAATTCCTGGCATTAATTGTTATTTACAGCTCTCGACAATATTATCCCCATTTTAGAGGTGGGAACACTGAGCTCAGAGAGGCTAATCTGCTTCAAGGTCCCCCAGCTAGAATTTGAACCTGTTCTCTTAATGCTGCCTCCTGAGCTGGAGGTGAAACACCAGGGTAGTTAAGGACAGCCGTCTTTGTAGGCAAAGCAGCAGGGGAGCTGTCGGGTTTTCCTGGTCATGGTGCTGGGTGTAAAACGTTATCAGTGACGTTGCCAGAGCCTCGCCCACTGCCTTCGGAAATGGCTCAGTCCAGGGACGTGGAAATGAGAAACCGCTTGAGCTGCCCGTGGGGCAGGCCCGGGGGGGGGGCAGGCCGAGAGCAGGAATCTCTTTCCTACTCTTTTTCTCTTTGGGAATAAGAGGGAAATTGAGAAAAGGGAGAAGGGAGGAGGAAATGGAGAAAAGGAAGAAAAGAAGAAAGGCGATGGAAACTGGGAGCCTCTCTGAAGTCAGGGCTGGGTATCATTCAGGCTGAAAACTCCAGGTCTGCAGCTCTCAGGCCCAGTTGCCCAGGTGAACCCCCTGGGAATGGGAGTTTTAAGCGACACTAATGCCCAGTCTCCACTCGTAGAGTTTCTGATGGCCTGATTTGTCTGGAGTGCAGCCTGGGATCAGGAGTTTTTAAACCTCCCCGGAGATTCTGATGTACAGCCAGGATTGAGAACCACGGGGTAGTGGGTTCACAGCCTGGAGTGGACAAGCGTTTTGGTGAATATTTTTGGAGAGAAACAGGGAGGAAGAGACGGTGGAAGGAAAGGAAGAAAGAAAGAACAAAGAAGAGACTAAGAAAACAGGCCGGGCACGGTGGCTCAAGCCTGTAATCCCAGCACTTTGGGAGGCCAAGGCAGATGGATCATCTGAGGTCAAGAGTTCAAGCCCAGCCTGGTCAACATGGTGAAACCCGGTCTCTACCAAAAATACAAAAATTAGCCAGGCGTGGTGGCAGGTGTCTGTAGTCCCAGCTACTCTGGAAGCTAAGGCAGGAGAATAGCTTGAACCCAGGAGGCAGAGGTTGCATTGAGTCAAGATCATGCCATTGCACTCCAGCCTGGATGACAGAGTGAAACACCATCTTTAAAAAAAAAGAAAAAGAAAACTCATCATTTTGTGTGTGTTTTAAGGTGTCCTATTAGGGAGCCAAAGATACTGGTTTTCTATGTCCTCCCTGGAGCTGACATGGTTTCTTGTCCTGACTGCCATTTTATCAAATTAAATTGAAAGCAAATTTAATTGGGTTTCACTGGGCCAAAGGCCCCTCGACAATTCTGTGTTTCGAGAGGTGCCTGGCAAGGTTGTGCTGCATCGGAAAGGAGCACAGAGGCCTTAGGACCTGGGTCTTTGGGGCTCAGTTTACTCCTCTATGGGATTCATAATGTTTTTTCTCTGACCACCTGACTGTGTGGGTGAGGGGATCAGATGAGGAAATAGATACAAAACAACTTTAAACATGTCCCTTCTAAGGCCTTCAAAAAAAACTATAAATATTTTATCAAAGTTTTATTGCATACAATTGAATTTACAGGTTTTGATTCTTGTTTTTCCTTTCTTTAGATCCTATGATTTATTTCATCAGTATCTCTACTGTTCCATAAAGATCTTGCCTGAAGGGCAAGATAGTGTTTTCTTAGGAAAGTCATTTAATTCCTCTGAGCCTCAGTTTCCTCATCTGGAAAATGGACATAAATTCGCCGTCATTCCTTCATTTAAGTGAACTTTATTTCACCTGTGCCAAGCCCTGGGTGGGCTCCAGGGATTGGGGTGAAGACATGTACCTTCAGGGAGCCAACACAGGCAGATGAAGGTTGCTGGTCTGTTGCTCAGGCTTTGTCTTCCAACAGCGTCTGTTTGGATTCTGACTCTGCTATATAACCAGCTGCTTGAGCTTAAGCGTGTTTCCTCACCTCTGGGCGCCTCAGTTGGCTTATCTGTGAAATGGGTGTAAATAGTCATACTTACAGGGTTAGTCCGAGGATAAAATGAAATGGTGCATATAAAGTGCTTTGAAAAGCACTCGAAAACCTTAGCTAATTATTACATAGCTGTAAATGCAGGGTGGACAGAGGGATCCTGAGGAATTAGTAAGGTGTTGTCTAGCAGAGAAGAGAGGAGAGGGCTTTCCAGGTAGAGAGACTAGCATGAGCTAAGGCATGAAAGATGGAGGCTTTAAGGGTCTAGGGGCTTGGTGTACTGGATGTTTGAGACAGCAAGAGATGGGCTGAGACCCAGCTGTGGACTTCCTGGGAGGTCAGGCTGAGAAACTGGACTTTAGTCTGTGGGATAATTTTTGCGGTTTCCACAGTCCAATTCTATTACCAGCTACTTCTTCTTGTGTTACCGTTTATGTTTTCCCGAAACTGCGTGTAAATTGGCTTACTCCAACCAAAATAATGTCCATGAAATTAGAAGTTTGATGTGCAAACCATATATTTATATATTTTTCTAATTTGCATTTAAAGAAATGCATAAACATTAGACATTTTAAAGTATGTTTGCCTACCTAAAATCGTCCTGTGAATGAGGCTCGAAAAAGCCTTTTAAAGGCAAGATTTCTAAGCCCAGGGTCAAACGTTTGTTTAGAAAGGAATAAGAAAGAGAAAGGTGGCCTGCTCATCATGTCTTTCTATGCCCTCTCCGGAATATTGACTCTAGCTCAATAGTTAACAACCTCACCTACCACCTGCTCCCCACATCCAGGCTCCTGATTGGTTGGGGTAAAAAGGGCACCTGCAGGGGAAGTCAGCCCATTCCATGCTTAGGCATACACTGCCCTCTGCAGGTGAGGAGAAGGATTACATAACCAGAGATGGGTTCGCTGGTCTGTGTCAGATTCTAGTTTGCATTCTATCCTCACCTCTTCCACTCTCTAGACCCCAGTGAAAGCAATGAGGGTCGCTTAGGCTGTTTTTATCCTTTTTGAAGAGGTACTACATTCACATAATTCAAAATTCAAAAGTACAAAAAGGTCTACTGTGAAAATTGAGTTTCCCATCCTTCCCCAGCAAACAGCCCCCTCTCTGGCTCTCCTCCCTAGAGGCAATTACTTTCTTGTGTATCTTTCTCCAGATCTTTCTAAATATCTCAAAAACCATAACAGAAAGCTTTTATCTATCAAAATTAAGCCACCCAGACTAAGTAACTAGATTAACACTGATTTTATTGCAAACTCTGTTATACCTGATCAATAATAACCACGAACAAAACACAAAGAACATTTGTTACCAAAAAATGTAAAATGTTAGGAGATAAAATCTTTTTAAAACAAGAAGTCTGGGCCGGGCGCAGTGGCTTAAGCCTGTATCCCAGCACTTTGGGAGGCCAAGGCAGGCAGATCACCTGAGGCCAGGAGTTTGAGACCAGCCCAGCCAACGTGGTGAAACCCTGTCTCCACTAAAAACACAAACATTAGCCAGGCATAGTGGCACACGCCTGTAATCCCAGTTACTTGGGAGGCTGAGGCAGGAGAATCGCTTAAACCTGGAGGGTGGAGGTTGCGATGAGCTGAGATGGCGCCACTGCACTCCAGCCTGGGCAACAGAGCCAGACTGTATCTCAAAAAAGAATTTAATTTAATTTTTAAAAAACAAAGTCTGTAATACAAAAATCACAGCTATATAGGAGGAATAGCTTCTAGTGTTCTATAACACTGTAGGGTGACGATAGTTAACAATAATTTGTTGTATATTTTCAAACTGCTGGAAGAGAGTATTTTCAATGTTCCCAACACAAATAAATGATTGATGTCTGAGGTGATAGATATGCTAACTACCCTGAATTGATTTGTACACATTTTACACATGTAACGTAATATGACTTTGTACCTAATAAGTATGTACAATTATGTGTTAATTAAAAACTAAAAATAAATAAATTGGAAGCATTTTTTTAAATAAAAGAAAAATAGGAAGCTCATAGAGAGAAGAAATATTATCTTGGTTGTGGAAAAAAGTTGGAAATCCCAGGTTTAATCAAACTAACATTAGCAGTGACGTCATAAGAACACAACAGGCACACCAAGATTGAAGGAGCAGAAAGGGATGTTTTCATCCCACAGATTTTTTTTTTTTTTTGAGACAGAGTCTCGCTCTGTTGCCCAGGCTGGAGTGCAGTGGCGCAATCTCGGCTCACTGCAACCTCCGCCTCCCAGGTTCAAGCAATTCTCCTACCTCAGCCTCCCGAGTAGCTGGGACTACAAGCGCATGCCACCATGCCCAGCTTATTTTTGTACTTTTTGTAG
Organism: Pongo pygmaeus; assembly: GCF_028885625.2. Lineage (NCBI taxonomy): Eukaryota > Metazoa > Chordata > Mammalia > Primates > Hominidae > Pongo > Pongo pygmaeus. Next base: position 37,174,628 of record NC_085931.1, read on the forward strand.
AGATGGGGTTTCATCATATTGGCCAAGCTGGTCTTGAACTCCTGACCTCAGGTTATCCACTCACCTTGGCCTCCCAAAGTGCTGGGATTAAAGGTGCAAGCCACTGCACCCGGTCCAGGATTTTTTTTCTTAGACAGCATCTCACTCTGTCACCCACGCTGGAGTACAGTGGTCCAATCAAAGCTCACTGCAGCCTCAACCTCCAGTGCTCAAGTGATCTTCCCACTTTAGCCTCCTGAGTAGCTGGGACCACAGGCATGTGCTACCGTGCCTGGCTAATGTTTTTATTTTTTACAGAGATGGGGGTTTCACTATGTTGCCCAGGCCGGTCTTGAACTCAAGTGATCCTCCAGCCTCGGCCTCCCAAAGTGCTGGGATTACAAGCATGAACTATCATGCCCAGCTGTACTGAATATTTTATTTGTGTTTTTTTAATTCGTATTTTCTGATACAAGACTCAATTGGAACACACTTCTTGAAAACGCATGTATGTGGCTTTCATGGGCTGTTGTATAAAATAGCGGTTCAGATCTCAAGCTTTGGCATCAACAGACCTAGGTTTGAATCTTGACCTTCCTGGTTGAGCCTCAGTTTCCTTATCTGTATAATGGAGCAAGTCTTACTTGTGAGGTTGTTTGAATGCTTGATACTTGACGGACAGCACTGTTGTTATTCAAAAGCTAATTGTGGGTCCTGGGAAATGCTTTCTCGCTATCCAATGGGACCAGTGTTTCCACTGCCCCAAGAAAGGGAGGAGTTAAAGAAGCAGCCAGAAGTGGTAACACCAAATGGCATGTCAACAAATTGCTGCTCAGGCCCTTGAAGGGACTGCAGAATGTGCCCAGAGCAGGGTCAAGGTGGGGAAGGAGAGGAGGTTAGACAAGCTGGACAAGCCAGCGGGTTGGCTTTGGAGTGGCCTCTCAGGCATGCAGAGTGTCAGGTGGCATCGGACTTGACTCTGGCGACCTACATATCCAAGAAGGATCAAGGCACAGCCAACAAGGAGCCCTAGAGGCAGGCGGGGCAGAAATCCCTTGAGGCAGCCTCCCTCTGATATCAAAGTTTTCAACTCAACCCCTGAGGAGCAAGTGCTGAAAGCAGCCAGGGCACTGGCTGAGAGGAGTCCCCTTCCCAAGGTTGGAGCAGGGAAGAGTCCAGTCGGGGTTAGGGGCCTAGGTAGGAATTGGGGTCAAAGCCACAGTCTACTCTGTGCAAGATCTGAGCCCAAAACCTGGCCTATGCCCTGAGCTGGCACTGATTCACCCAAGACACACACTCAGCATGGTGCTAAGCGCTAGGGATACAGCCAGCAGTGAGTGAGACAGGGGAGGGCCTCAGGGAGCTCCTGATCTGTTGCAGACAAGCATCCCCAGACCAATAGAGCTCCAAGTGCTGACTGAGCTCCATAAGGAGGGTGAGCACAAGAGCTGCAGCCCAGACCAGGAGGGGATGCTGGGGGCTCTGTGCAATAGTGAATCATGGAAGGCTTACACTAAGGGGTGGGTAGGAGTTTCCCAGGTGGAGAATTCAGGGCACAGGGAAAGGAATGTGGAAAGTCCCAGAGGTCACCAAGAGCATCGTGCTTTGGAGACACTGATGAGCAATGCAGTCTGGTTGGAGGTAAAATAATGGCTTGGAAGAGAGAGAGAGTCAGAAATGAGGCGGCAGGGACGGGGCAGGGGGCATTGCAAAAGATAGACCTATAGAGCCTTGAGACTAGGGTTAAAATTTTGCACCCTGTCCTAAGATGTTTCTTTTTATTAATTGAGGTGAAATTCATACAACATACAATTAGTCATTTTAACATATACTATATATATATCTCTCTCTCTCTACATATGTGATACATTTACAATATTGTGCAACCAACACTTGTATCTAGTGCCAAAACATTTCCATCATCCCAAAAACAAATTCCATACCAATGAAGCAGTTGTTCCGCATTCTTCTCCTCACCCCCTAACCCTTGATAACCACCCATCTGCCTTCTCTCTCTGTGGATTTCCCTATTCTGGATATTCCTTATAAATGGAGTCATTCAACAGGTGGCTTTTCATGGCTGGCTTCTTTCACTGCACGTCGTGTTTCTGAGGTTCACCCGTGCTGCGGCGTGGGCCAATGCTGCATTCCTTTTTATGGCTGAATAATAACTCCGCTGCACAAATAGACCGTATTTTGCTTATTCATTCATCTGTTGAGGGAACAGATCTGATTTACCTTCTGGAAAGATTCATCTGGCTGCTAAGGGGAGGAGTATCAGGGCCAGGTGGGGATGAAGTCAGGAAACCACCGAGGTGCTGTCCAACCGCCCAAGAGAAAGGTGATGATGGTCGGAGGATGGCCTGCGACAGTGACCAAGAAGAAAGAGGTGGATGTAGAGGGGGAGATGGGAGCTGAGGTCTTCTGCCAGGAGCTCACACTTTGTGCCTGTGGAAAGCCTTTCACTCTGGCACCTGAGAGAGGCCAGAGTGGGCAGGGTCTGGTCTTGGGAAGCTCTGTGGTCCTACGGGATTCTCCCAGAGGGGATCCTGCCACTCCCAATCACAGTCAGACCAAGCCTGCCTGCCTGCCAGCATCTCTCCATCTCCCCTTCATCCTAGAGTCAAACTGCCATCCCGCTTTCCTAGTGCCTCCTTGGATTGTATCTAGCTGATATCTCAATTCAGACCTCAGCAGAAAACCACACTCTGCCCCGTGGCTCTCCCTGCAGTGAACTCAACACATTTTCATCTCTGTCGCTTACGAAGGTCCGATTCCAGGGACACTAAATGCGCTTGGTAAATACATGGATGAGCAAGTGAAAATGTAAGTTCCTCTTTGCATTGAGGGGAAAAAACTAAATTGCCAGACTCTGTGTACATAATTGGAACCAGTCTGTCAAAAAAGATTCAGAAGGATGAGGCAGAGAGTAACTTGATTATTTCTCCCAATGACCCTTCAGGCACATCCTATATTATTTTTTTCCTCTGGGTGAAAGCTGCGTTTTTGTAGGTCTTCTGGTCACAATAACTGCAGTCCAGTCTGAAAATCTTATAACCCTAAGTATCATTCATTTTGAAACTTCATCTCTCCCTCAACAGTGCTCCTGTGGCTGGGAATTTTGCAGACAAGGGGCATGGGAGGTAAGGGAACAGTAGACTCTAACTTGGCTACACTGTTATGTTATAGAATATATAGAATGCTGATTTTTTTTCTATCTCTAATAGGATATTCAATGTGTGAAAGTCTCCTGAGCACAGCTGCTCTTAACTTTCCCTTTTGCTGGGGTTCTATCACCCTTTCAGTAGAAGGCCACTTTTAAGGAGACCTATAGTTGGCTTCTGCCTTCAAGGTTCACAACTAGACCCAGGAAACATAGATCATATCCCTACTGTCATCAGTGATGGGATGCTCACTGTCAATATCTGATTTTATTCTCCTTGCTCTGCCCAGAGGCAGGCAGGCAGTCCCAGTCTGATTTTATCATTTCTCTTGGTGAGCATCAAATCCAGCCACTGTTATCCAAGCCACAAAAGAAAGACACCTGCCAAGTCACCAAGAGTTCCCTTGAAGCCCTCCTCACTAGGCTTAATGTGAGGGTGATACACATTCGACCCTCCCTCCTATGATGCCCCATAGTGACCGCTCCCCTCAAGGCAGTCCTTCCTGCCAGCCTCCTCAATGGCCCAGTGCATTCTTTTCCTTCTCTTATATAAGCTAAAGGTGGGAAAAAGGGCTCAGACCAGAAGAGCTGCATCAATGGTAGTAGATGATGCCATTGGTACTCTGTCTAAGCCGTGCAATACTTGCCACCATGTACCCATAATGACTTCCTACTGCAAGGCCCTGTCCACTTCTCCAGCATTTCTCTGATGCCATGTGATCACATGAGCAAGCCAGAAGTGCTAGGGACTCAACACATCCAGGAGCAGCCCCCAGTCAATAAAGGATGGGAACTGGAGGATAAATACCCCAGCTCCTTCTCCCTATGGATGTGTTCTGCACCATCTCTAAAGTTCCTGCAGGACTGAACCCAAAATGCACAGTGAAACCTGCTCATCAATGCACTCTTCGTTGAGTCCTTCCCTTCTTCTTGTCTCATTTCCCCACCAGTGCTGCCTGGGATGGCCTCCCAGACAAGCCAGACTTCAAAAGACATTTGTATGTTTGCTTGATCTCTGCATCTAGAGAATCCAAATGCAATCAACAGCCAAGTATCTCTCTTTGGAAAGTGGAAATCCACTGCACCTATTGTCTTGTTCTTAGCTTAGGGAGACACTGCTAAAATTTCAGAACAACAGAAGAAATTGCATTTAATGGTCTGTTGCACACCGTTTACAATGTGAATTTATATAAGTCATGGTTTCTCAAGTTTAGCCCTATTGACATTTTGGACTAGATACTTTTTTGGGTTGAGGGGCTGTCTTGTGCACTGTAGTATGTTTAACAGCATCCCTGGCCTCCACTCACCCGTGGTACCCACCTAGTTAGGAAAAGTATGTTTCCAGACATTGCCAAATGTCACCTGTGAGGAAAACTGCCCCTAGTTGAAAACCACTGACATAAGTCATCTGATGTCATTTGGCATAAACAGAAATCCAAAGAAGGATGATGGTGGTGATGATGATGATGACGATAGTGATGATGGTGATGGTAACTATGATGATGCCAAAAATGAAAGTGGAATATAACAACATAACATTCAAATGACATCACCCAGCTTGCTCAGGTGCTAATGGTGAAGCTGGAATTTGAATCCAGACCTTCTGCCTGCCTCACCTCATCCCCAGAGCTCATGACATAGACGAGGAATATTAAGGCTGATTCATAGACAAGAAATTTCAGAAAAACCACATGCCTTCCATGAAAGTGACAAAGCTGAGAATCAAACCAAAGCTTTCTGATTTCCAAGCCAGTGTGCTCTTCCCTGCACATTGCTCCATCCTATTTTATGGAGAACAAAGAGTTGCCGTATGGTTTTAAAATGAAAGCTATTTTCACCCTTGAAGACGCTGCTACTGCATTTTGGCCATTGAAGTGAAAGATAGAATAAAGCCAAGATGTGCATTGTCTGTAAACTACTGTTACCAGCGGATCAGCTGTGAAGTCGTCTTAAGGAATATATCTGCCATCTACCATGTTTCACACTAGTCTAATCCAGCACTTTCATGAACAATTGATGTTTTCATGGTACTTACAGCTAAAGAGGCCCTCCCCTACCATAGGTCCAAAGCTGACATCATTCCCACTACTTTTGCTGTCAAGTAGACTCTCTGGCAGGCTCTTTCATACCTTAGCATTTATTGAGCACCTACTGTGTGCAAGAACAAGTGGCAACTCCAGAATTTCAATATAGCAGGGGTTTAGGGGCTTCCATCTAGTTAAAAACTGTCAGGGGGTAGGAGGAGTCTGGGGGTTTTGTCTTGAAGACATGTGTGCAAAGCAAGCAGGTAGCTTTTATTTGAAGATGTTTTGGGAGTAGCATAGGGGAAACTGATGAAAATTATGGGGGCAATCAAAATCTTCCTAAGCCACCCCTTGGAGCAACTTTACATGAAGAATTATGAGAGGTATGGTGGAAGGTATTGGGGTGAATAAAATACAATCCCTGCCCTCCCAGAAGCAAACTTTCAATACCTTTCTTTGTGTTTCTGTTGTTTTGTTCTGACCACCTGAAACACCAACATGGGTAGTTGCCACCTCGCCTCCCTACTCCCGGACTAGCAGCAAACACCACTGTTGGCCATTGGATGAAGCTATCAGCAGGGAGGGCCGCTGTCAGTCTGCATCAGTTTCAGGAACTCTGCTCAGGGCCGTTTCCTGGAACACCTATCCTCTGGCATTGAATTGCTCAGTCATGCACTTCCTGTATAAAACCCTTCAGTGTCTCCCCCATCTCCTGCAAGATGATGTCCAAACGTTGAAGCTTGGCTCTTTAAGCCCTTCATGATCTAATCCCTGCAGAACTCTGCAGACTTCTACGCCTATCCGCATACCCCAGGCACACTGACCACTGGGAAAATTCTTTCAGGAACCATGGTCTTACTCCTTTCTTCCCTCTGCCTTCTCCCCACCATTCATTTGTTTTGTTTTGTTTTGTTTTGTGAGATGGGTTCTCACTCTATTGCCCAGGCTGGAGTACAGTGGCGCAATCATAGCTCACTGTAGCCTCAAACTTCTGGGCTCAAGCAATCCTCCTGCCTCAGCCTCCTGAGAAGCTAGGACTACAGAGGTGCACCACCACACCAAAAAAAATTTTTTTGAGACAGGATCTCGTTTCTTTACCCAGGCTGGAGTGCAGTGGCACAATCTCGGCTCACTGAAACCTCCACCTCCCAGGTTCAAGCAATTCTCCTGCCTCAGCCTCCCGAGTAGCTGGAACTACAGGCATCTGCCACCACGCCCAGCTAATTTTTTTTTTTAGTAGAGATGGGGTTTCACCATGTTGGCCAGGAAGGTTTCGATTTCTTGACCTCGTGATCCTCCTGCCTCGGCCTCCCAAAGTGCTGGGATTATGGGTGTGAGCCACCATGCCTGGACATTTTCTTTTTTCTTTTTTTTTTTGTAGAGGCAGGGTCTCTCTTTGTTGCCCAGAATGGTCTTGAACTCCTGGCCTCAAGCAATCCTCCCACCTCATCCTCCAAAAGTGCTGGGATTACAGGTGTAAGCCACTGCACCTGGACTCCCTACTCTGTGTTTATCTGCCTCGAGGTCTCCTACTCTTTCTTGAGGTTTCAGAGCAAGAAGCATCACCTACTGCAGGAAGGCTTCCATGATGCCCCTAATCTGAGTTTGTCCTTACTTTCTCTGTCCTTACTTTGATTATAACTCCTGCCACAATCCCTGGCTTACAAATCTAAATAGATCACTACTCTGTGACCCTTCTGAGCACAGCACAGTGCCTGGCTCATAGTAGATGCTCAAAAAAAAAAAATTAGGGAGAAGGAGACAAGAAAAGGAGAAAGACATGAGAGAGAGAGAAGACAGAGAGAGGGAAAGAAGAAGAAAGGAAGGAAAGAAATGTGAGTTTATATCTGTCCATGATTGATGAAACCAAAGGTGAATTATCTGGCATTCTTTCAATTAGAGATCAATTTTGTCTAGCATGTCTGAGAGGGCACATGTTTCTGTGGTATAGTGAAGTGATTTCTGGATTATTAACTATCCATTGTGGTTTAATTATTTAGTGTCAAGGTGCTTTCTTGCATTGGAGTCTTTGAAAATGTGTCATCTTTTAACAGTATGAATGGTGACAGGTTTGAGCATATCCCATAAATAAGGTGCCTCCATCCCACCTCTGCCCTACCCCTTAAACATAATGGATAACTCAGTTGACTTTGAGGAATTTGCCCCGTGATAAATGGAAAGATCATTTCACCTTATATAAAAATGCAAGTTGTAATTAGCAAGCTGTCAGCATGTTCTGCATTGAAGAAGAATGAAAGATGCAGGTCACAGCCCCAGCCTGTAGCCTGGTGCCTAACACAGAGATGTCACCTAAGAAATGGTTGCCAATAATGGGAGTTTTGAAGGCGATTCTTCTTACAATGCAGCATTTGACTTTGCAATGAGTCCCATGCAGCCAAGACCATTGCATCAATGTGTCTTCAAAAACCCAACTGACGGCCGGGCTTGGTGGCTCACGCCTGTAATCCTAGCACTTTGGGAGGCCGAGGTGGGCAGATTGCCTGAGCTCAGGAGTTGGAGACCAGCCTGGGCAACACGGTGAAACCGCATCTCTACTAAATACAAAAAAAATTAGCCGGACATAGCAGCATGCACCTGTAGTCCCAGCTACTCGGGAGGCTGAGACAGGAGAATTGCTTGAACCCAGGAGGCGGAGATTGCAGTGAGCTGAAAGTGCCACTGCACTCTAGCCTGGGTGAAAGAGTGAGACTCTGTCTCAAAAAAAAAAATGACTTACAAATCTTTGTGTCACATTTGCAGTCTATGCCAATCTTACCCTCAGCCTGGGGATAGGACACATAGCCTGGAGCCTGACACATACACACTTAAGAAATTGTGTATTGCCTGAAAAAGTTAATCAAGGGCTTACTGAATGCCCATTCTGTTTCACATGACTCTCCCTCTTCTCTGCCCTCCAAGCCTGAATCTGAGCAACAGTGACATCTTGACCATCTACGATGGCGACGAGGTCATGCCCCATATCTTGGGGCAGTACCTTGGGAACAGTGGCCCCCAGAAGCTGTACTCCTCCACTCCAGACTTAACCATCCAGTTCCATTCGGACCCTGCTGGCCTCATCTTTGGAAAGGGCCAGGGATTTATCATGAACTACATAGGTAGGTGTCTCATCTGGTCTATTTATTTTTTCTTTGTGTTTAGATTCAGGTTAAGGTGGTTTCCTCTAGGTTATTTGGCGGTTTTGTACTACAGTGATTTTTCGTTGTATTGGCACCGTCATTTTTAAGAGCCTGGGCTCTCTAGTCATGAAGACCAGGGTTTGAGCCCTAGCACGGTCATCAATGTCTGTGTGGCTTTGAGAAAGTTACTGAACCTCTCTGAGCCTTCTTTTTGTCATCTGTAAGATGGGAATAGCGATACCTATTTCACAAGGTTGATATCAGGATGTAGTAGACAATGCCTTATAACTTATGTTTCATGTGTGGTCAGCTGAGAACCTGTTGTCCTCATGTTTCATTTGTGGTCAGCTGAGATCTTACATCAACATACTTCCTAATTTCTTCCCAATTTGTGCAACTTCTCAAACATCGTCTTCACCTTCTTGCCCGAACTGAAGCTCAGCTCTCCTCTAAGGCCTCTTCTTTTCCTGTAGCCTCGTTGAACAAGGACAGTCTTCCTCTCGCATTTCTTGTACTCTAGGAGCTATAGATGCAAAAGATGTCTTTCCTGATCCTCAATGTGGCCCCCAAACCATGTCTCTCCTGCTCATCCTAAAACAAACAAAACAAAAAAACAACCTGCTATCAAATTCAAGCTAAGCTCACACACTCCTATGACCCCTCCTGTGCTTTCATCCAGTCACACTCTTCCCTTCTCATTCCCCACCCTGTAACTCTCCCTCATTCATTACTGGCTCTACGACCCACCCCTTTTCAACCTTTAAACCCTAGAGGGTCCCAGGCTCCATCCTGGACTGTATCCTCTCTTCCAGCTAGGCTCACTCCCTCCATGCCCTCATTAGGTCCCATGGTTTTAAACAGTACCAATATCCATTGACCAGTTCATACTTACAACCTTGACCTTAAACTCCAAATCCATCTATCCAACTCCCTGCCAACTCCTCCCTTGCCTCCATCCAGTAGACATCTCAGATTTAACATGGCCAAACAGAATGATTTCTTTTCCTACCCACCACCACCACTACCCAACAGCATCCCCTGCTATCTGCCAATCCTAGGAAATGAGACCACAGCTCTCCTGGTTTCTCAGGCTGCTTCCTCCCTCCTTGCCCCCATATCCAATCCATCCTCTCAACTCCACTTTTCAATATGTCTCAAATCCAAGCACATGTCCCCGTCTTTCTATGGCCACCACTCTAGTCCAAACTACCAACATTCCCAGATGTCAGAGGACTGGGACACCATGAAGTCCCACTGATTCCAGCCCCAGAAGAGACTTGCACTAACAGAGGAACTGGTCCAGTCCTGTCATGTTCCAGCAGAAGAAACCCTGAACAAGCAAGGATGAAGTGTTGCTCATCAGGGGCAGAGCTGAGCTTCCATCCACGCTTCCTCATCCCCAGCTCCAAAGCTTCCTCCACCCCCAATATTTTGGGCAGCAGTGGAGAACCTGGGAGACACAGAGGGTAATTAAGACCTAACATCCTTTGACATCCAGAAGAATGGGTGAGTGGTTGCACCCCAAGAATTTCAATGGGCAGGATTCGGCCAGTGATTAGGAAATGTGCTTGCACTTCCCAGGAATTAGATTGGCATCTTGATTTCCAGGATGGAGCAGAGAAAAGGAGAATTCATCCCACCCAGCCCTCTGCCACCATCACTACCACCAAAGACCCTGTGGTTGGAGCAAGATTCCATGTCTTTGGTTCTTTCTCCCCCTTCACTTAAAGAATTGTCCATCTCAGCCGGGCGTGGTGGCTCACGCCTGTAATCTCAGCACTTTGGGAGGCTGAGGCGGGCAGATCACGAGGTCAGGAGACTGAGACCATCCTGGCTAACATGGTGAAACCCCATCTCTACTAAAAATACAAAAAAAAAAACAAAAAAAAAACATTAGCCGAGTGTGGTGGCAGGCACCTGTAGTCCCAGTTACTCGGGAGGCTGAAGCAGGAGAATTGCTTGAGCCCAGGAGGCAGAGGTTGCAGTGAGCCAAGATCGTGCCACTGACTCCAGCCTGGGTGACAGAGCGAGAATCTATCTCAAAGAAAAAAAGAAAAAAGAAAAGAAAAGAATTGTCCATCTCTAACTAGGTTGGTGCAGAAGTAATTATGGTTTTTGGAGTTTTAATTTGCAAAAACTGCAATTACTTCTGCGCCAACCTAATAATATGAATTGTCCTCTCTGTACCAGCACTTGCACCTAAAAAACAAGCTACCCCCTTGACCATGGGCTGTTTCAAGAAGCCTCATGCATGCCAAAGTACGTTCCTTGCATTTTTATTTCCAGATGATGAACATTTTTCATCCCTGCCTGCTACATGTCCACCTCTCAGAGAGGCTAACACGAGTATTGATTTTCCTTTTTATGTTTCCCAGGGGCCTTTTTACCTTTGATTGTGCTGCTAAATATTTTCAGAGTGTTATTGCTACAATTTCTTGTGGGTTCCCCGCTCTTTTCTGGGCAGTGCCCTGGGCTTCAGGGGATAACTCATGTTGGCTGTCCAGGCAATGTACCCTCCAGACTCAGCTGCCTTTGGAGGAAGTCTCTGGGCTCCTGGCTCCTGTCTCTCTCCTTAGACATCCTCTCCCTCTCCACTGAAAGATGAGGTCATGGTTTTTGCTCATTTATCTCCCCTAGTGCCCAAGTCAGTATTCCAAACCTGCATTCAGCTTGATGGCAAAAAAAAAAAAAAATCTGACTCTGACTCTATCCAAGTCTGGTCAAGGTTAACCAGAAAGTCTGGCCAGTGTTCAGTTTGGCAATATCTTGAAGAAGAAGTGTTTTTGTTAATTGAAGTTGAAACTTTTTGTGATTTGTGTGACAACTTACAGTTGGCAAGCACTTTAACATATATTATTTTATTTCATCTTCAAATGCATTATCTCCATTTTCCAGAGGATTTGGTTCACAAAAAATCACTGGACACCTCCTATATGCTAGGCTCTGCACACTAGGATATAGAGATGAATAAAATTCTCCCTACCCTTAAGGCATTAGTGGAAATGCAAAAGGCAGTCCCATTAATAGACAATATCAGGATCACAAGCTGATGCTGTGGGACAGGCAGAAAAAGGATTGCAGAGAATGTTTTTCAGGGATACACAGCTTGGCTAGTTTGGGTAACAAAAAAGAGAGAACAGTTCCTGATTGTTATTCCTGTTAGAGAAACACACAGTTAATTTTACAAGAATGGCAAACAGACAGTTCTAGCTAATTGTGATGCCACTCAGTTGCTTACTACTTATGTTGAAGATCATATTGAAAAGAACTCCAAGGAGGTCATGCCTAAAGTCTATGGCAAAGAATGTCATGATTGATCAGAGATGCCTGCCATGGGCATGAGACGGGTATTTGCTCTTCTGGTCTAGATTTTACCATACGCAGATCTAACTCCCATTCAATGGATGCATCAGATGGTAGGGTCAGGGGTTCCTGTGGTCACTAGAGAATTCTGAAGATCCTATATCGACCTAAATGCCTAAGCCCAGCTCTGGAAGGTGGCCAAAGTTAATCTGCTATGATTGCAATTAGAGCATTCCACAGGAAGACTCTGGGACTACGTGGTTCTAGAATGTGAATTCTACTCGCAATATTCACCTTTGAACAGAGAGATGCAAAGACCCATTCACTGTTTCCTGTTCTTTGCCCACTGTCTATGGCCAAATGCATGGGATGGAAGGGATTAAGAAACAGATATGAGTAAGCAGTGCTTTTTGAGAAGACTTTGGTTATTTGTCGTGTGTTTATTCCTCCAAGTCTAGGATAATAACTAAGCTCCACATTGTAAGTCAACTCCAATCAAATGACAGTAGCTCTCTGGAGTGCTGTTTTGAGGATTGGGAGGTTTCCTCTTGATTCAAACAGAGGGCTGTGCTTGATTAGTGATGTCTGCCATGAGCATGAAATGGTAGATGGTGGTGTGCATTCAGTGCATTTGTACATTTCTTTTGCACAAAAATTGAACCTTGGTGCTAATCTTGTCCATGAGACTGAAACCATGACTTCAGATCCCTGTATTTCTAGCGTCTAATAAGATGCTCATAATATCTCAGTCAAACAAACAAATGAATCCATCTAACTCATCTTAGTGTTCACACAACATTATCATATCCTGCATGTTATTTAACTTTCACATTGCCCTTTGGAATAGACAATGTAATAATTCTTCACTCCACTCTGCAAATGAGAACAATGAGGTTAATTGGCATGACCGGGGTCACACCATTTATTTAAAAAAGAAAGAAGAGTAGAAAAGAAGTCTTCCAACTCCTAAGGCAGTTTTCTAATTCTTAGTAAAGTTAACAAGGGCCCATTGGAACAGACCATTCCAGAACCTCCACTTAGGGTGCTTGGTAAAAAAATACATGTTCCTGAATCAGGGTCTCTTGGGTACAAGCCCTGGAATCTGAAGAACAGGAAGGTTATAGGGCAGTTTTCTAATTATTAGCAAAGTTAACAAGGGCCCATGGGGACAGACCATTCTAGAAACCTCTACTTAGGGTACTTGATAAAAATGCATGTTCCTGAATCAGGGTCCCTGGGGTACAGGCCCTGGGATCTGAAGAACAGGAAGATTAAGTGACTTAGCCAAGGCCACCCGGTTAGTAAACAGTGGGGACAAGATTTAAGCCAAGCTTCTACATCGTGGCAGCAACTGAGAAATTACAAATGCAGTGGGTCCACCAAGGAGACAGGAGGTCCCACGGGAGCATGCAGCCATGGTGGCCCATATTGAAAAGTCAGACAAGCAAGCCTTTCTCCGTCTCAAAGCATTTGGCTCAAGGCAGACCACATTTCTGGTGTCTACTCCCATTTCTCCCCTTTCATCCATAGTCTGAGCATCTGCAGCTGTGTCCCAAATCCAGGGCTTGGTTGATTTTTCAGAGGCCTAAAAATAGAGGCTCCTGTCCCCCCCACCAAGCAATTCTCGAAGCTATTTTCTTACCCTTCTTGCAGACACCCATGAGATCTCCTTTCCCCAAATAAAATCATGATGAAATCCCGGGAAAAGCCATTGCTTGGTTCTCAGAACGACTTTCCTGCAGACAGCGGAGGTGCTCTCCTTTCCCCAGAAGCACATAAGAACTGCAAATTAATTATACAACATAATTAGCTCGCTCCTCCAAATCTGTGCAGTGGGCACTTTGAAGCAAGAATAGTAATAGTTTGCCATGCATTGCTACCTTAGCAACAAGAGTTTGTAGGAGAAAAACAGAACAATTACAGAGAAAGACACAATAATAAGCTGTGGGTAGCATTTTCTGGAGTATGGTTCATTTTCACTAACGATATGCAATTGGATTTGAAGAATATACCAACAGTTTATTTTTATTTATTTTTGTTCAAATTGTTTTTTTTTCTTTTCTTTTGAGACAGGGTCTCACTCTGTCACCAAACTTGGGTGCAGTGATGCCTTCATGCTCACTGCAGTCTCGAATTCCCAGACTCAAGCAATCCTCCCACCTCAGCCTCCTGAGTAGCTGGGACTACAGACACGTGCCATCATACCTGGCTCATTTTTTTTAGTTTTGTTATTGTTTTGTAGAGATGGGGGGGGCATCTCCCTACATTGTCCAAGCTGATCTCAAACTTCTGGGCTCAAGCAATCCTCCTGCCTTGGCTTCCCAAAAGTGCTGAGATTATAGGCATGAGCCACTGTGCCCAGCTTATTTTTATTTTGATAGCTAATTATTTCTCTTAATGCATATTAAAAATGCATATATTACTTATTCACCAAACTCATGGATTTATAGATATTCTTAAGATGAAGCTGAGCATATTAGTCTCCTATTGCTGTGTCATAGATTATACCCCAAATTAGCAGTAAACATTTATCATCTTGCAGTTTCTCTGGGTTAGAAATTCAGGAGCAGCATGAGTTGGATGGCTTTGTCTTGGGGTCTCTCATGAGGCTCCCATCAGGATGCCAGCCAGAGCTGCAGTCACCTGAAGGCTTGATAAGCACTGGATGATGAACTTCCAAATGGCTCACACATGTGGCTGGCAAGTCAATGCCAACTGTTGACAGGAGGCCTCAGTTTCTTTTCCCATGGGTCTCTCTGGAGGGCTGCTTGAGCATCCTTACAATATGGCAGCTGCTTCCTCCGAAGCGAGTGATTCAACAGAGAGCAAGGAGAGAACCTTAATGTTGTTATGACCTAACCTTGGAAGCCACCCAGGGCCACTTTTGCAATCTCCTATTCAGTGTTGGTAGGGACTACACAAGAGTGTAAATTCTGCTGGGCACAGTGGCTCATGCCTGCAATCTCAACACTTTGGGAGGCCCAGGCAGTAGGATTGCTTGAGCCTAAGACTTCAAGACTAACCCAGGCAACATAGCAAGAGCTCATCTCTACAGAAAAAAAAAAAAAAAAAAAAAAAAATTATCCAGGCTGTGGTGGTACATGACTGTGGTCCCAGCTACTTGAGAGGCTGAATTGAGAGGATCACTTGAGCCCAGGAGTTTGAGGCTGTGGAGAGCTATGATCATACTCTTGTACTCCAGCCTGAGCAACAGAGACCCTGCCTGTAAAAATAATGATGATGATGATGATAATAATAATAATAATAATAATAATAATAATAATAAATGAAAAGCAAAAGTAAAATAAAAAACAAAAATAAAAAAATTTTTTAAAGAGTAAACCCTCGGAGGTGAGAGTCATCCAGTGACATCTGGTAAGCAGCGGCCACAGTGAGGCAGGTGCTGTTATAATTATTCCCTCATGAAAGGTCAAGAAACCTGAGCTGCAGAGTCAAAAAGTGATTGTCCCCCCATCACACCGTTAGTAAGTGGCAGAGCTAGGATTCTGCCTGACTCGAAATCCTAAACTGGTTTTATCAAACCAAGACAATGTTCAGTGAGTTCAGGGGCCCACAGAGAGAGGTAACCATAAAGCTTCACTATAGATGAGCTCTTGCCAGTTAAGCGATTTTGGAAGCGTGTTGCTCATTTCTAGAGGCTTTTTTTTCTCTTTGCTCATCCCTCTAGCCTTCATAAAAGGAGGCCCCGACAACAAGACTGCTTCCCCCATCTAAGGCTGACATTTCTCTTTTAAAGAGGTGTCAAGGAATGACTCCTGCTCGGATTTACCCGAGATCCAGAACGGCTGGAAAACCACTTCTCACACGGAGTTGGTGCGGGGAGCCAGAATCACCTACCAGTGTGACCCCGGCTATGACATCGTGGGGAGTGACACCCTCACCTGCCAGTGGGACCTCAGCTGGAGCAGCGACCCCCCATTTTGTGAGAAAAGTAAGAGTGGTCTTGTTTCCTTCCTCTAGGTCTCTGGGTGGCAAATCCCTTCTAGGGATCATTTTTGGGTGGGTGCAGTGGAGCTGTTTAATGTAGAATCTGGACTCCCCCTCCTCCACCAGTTCACGAGCATTGCTCACAAATGTCATTTTATAGCCCTCAGTGGAATTACAGACTCAGATGCCTTCAGAAACCTGGCCCATAATGTAAACAAGTGAGATAAGCTGGGTGTGAGACATTAGGGAGTGGTGTGAACTCCAGTGAATGGGAGCGTATGTAACCTGGTGAAAAAGAACATTTGGCTGGGTGTAGTGGCTCGTGCCTGTAATCCTAGTGCTTTGGGAGGCTGAAGTGGGAGGATCACTTGAGCCCATGAGTCTGATAGCAGCCTGGGCAAATACAGTGAGACCCTATCTCTAAAAAATAATAATAAGCATAAAAATTAGCTGGGTGTGGTGGGACACACCTGTAGTCCTAGCTACTCAGGAGGCTGAGATAGAAGGATTGCTGGAAGCCAGGAGTTTGAGCTATGATTATGCCTCTGCCCTTTAGCCTGGGTGACAGAGCAAAACCCTGTTGAGAGGGGTGGCAGGGAGAGAGAGAGAGAGAAAGAGAGAGGAAGGAAGGAAGGAAGGAAAGAAAAAGAAAAGGAAGGAAGGAAGGAAGGAAGAAAGAGAGAGAGAGAAAGAAAGAAAGAAAGAGAAAGAAAGAAAGAAAAGAAAAGAAAGAAAGAAGAAAGAAAGGAGGGAAGGGAGGGAAGGGAGGAAGGGAGGAAGGGAGGGGGAGGGAAGGGGAGGGAAGGAGAGGGAGGGGAGGGAAAGGAGGGAGAGGGAAGGGGAGGGAAGGGGAGGGAAGGGGAGAGAAGGGGAGGGAGAGGGAAGGGGAAGGAAGGGGAGGGAAGGGAGCGAAGGGTAGAGAAGGGAGGGAGGGGAGGGTGAGGGAAGGGGAGGGAAGGGGAGGGAAGGGGAGGGAAGGGAGGGAAGGGAGGGAAGGGAGGGAAGGGGAGGGAAGGGGAGGGAAGGGAAGGAACGAAAGAGGGGAGGGAGGGAAGGAAGGAAGGAAGGGAGGGAGGGAAGGAAAAAGAGAAATGGGAGAGGAGAAGAGAGGAAGGGAGAGAAAAATCATTATTATTTAACCGTTTTAAGGGATTGGAATGAATATGAACTAGTTCCCTATAGAAGTCTTCTTACCTGCCTCATTTTTTGCCAAGAAAAGGCCCAAAGTGAGCGAATAAATTTGAATTGGGCCCCTTCTATGTGGGACTGTGTGCATTTCCATGCTGGGTCTCTCACTTATCCTCCATCCAAGACAGCAGAGACCCACCAAATCACCTCTGTTGTTCTCTCTTCTGATGAAATGAGGTCAGAAAAACCCCTTGTCACAATGGTCTCCCCATAGAAGTCGCTGGATTTCATTAACCTTTCGTTGGTTAATCTCCTGTCTTGACGTTGAAAGACATATATAGCCATATCTTAAAATTATGTTGGTAACGATGCTTACTTATAGTACCCAGGCAGTAGTAAAATGATAGAATAGAAAGTGAAAATCTTTGATGATGTTACTCTTTGGAAACAACGCCGCTGTTAAAAATTTATTCTATATTGTTTCAATTGTGTGTGTGTGTACATGCACATCATACATACATTACGTGTCACACATAGACATCTATATATGTGTCATCTGTCATATGTCAATCATAGCTCACTGCAACCTCAAGGTTTTGGGCTCAAGCAGTCCTCCCACCACAGCCCCCCAAAATGCTGGGGTTACAGATGTGAACAACCACACCCAGCTAATTTTTAAAAATTTTTTGTAGAGACAGGGGTCTTGTTATGCTGCCCAGGCTGGTCTCAAACTCCTGGCCTCAGCCTCCCAGAGAGCTGGGATTATAGGCAGGAGCCACCACACCCAGCAGATCCATTCTTACAAACTTCCTGCATCTGCTTTTTTTTCAGCTCAGAAATGTGGATATCTTTTCATATCATATATGTTGTCCAGTTTATTCTCTTTTAATTGGTTTATTGTTTTCCTTTTATCTATATTGATTTTTTAATGTGAAAAGTAATGAAAGTTTATTTTACTACATTCCAGCACTACAGAGAAAGCAGTGAAGGCTCCCCCTCACTTTGTTCTCTTTAGCAGTTGCTCAGAATTTCATGGGATGGCTATGCCATGATATTTAACTCTTTCCCTGTTAAAGTATTTGCAATGTTTCCTTTTTAAAAAAAATCACAAATAATAATGCAATATGCAACCTTATACACAGGTCTTTGGACCCTGATGCAAATTATTTGGGCAAATTCATATATATGCATACATAGTATATATATATAATATATATACAATATATTGTATATATATTATATATATACAATATATTGTATATATATTATATATATACAATATATTGTATATATATAATATATATACAATATATTGTATATATATAATATATATACAATATATTATATATATACAATATATTGTATATATATAATATATATACAATATATTGTATATATATAATATATATACAATATATTATATATATACAATATATTGTATATATATAATATATATACAATATATTGTATATATATAATATATATACAATATATTATATATAATATATATAATATATATACATTATATATAATATATATAATATATATACATTATATATACATTATATATACAATATATTATATATTATATATAATATATATACATTATATATACATTATATATACTATATATTATATATATAATATATATAATATATGTACATACATATAAAAAATACATATATATATTATATATAATATATATATGTATTTTTTTGAGACAAGGTCTCACTCTGTTGCCCAGGCTGGAGTGCAGTGGTGCCACGATGGCTAACTGCAGCCTTGACCTCCCAGGCTTGAGCAATCCTCTCACCTCAGCCTCCTGAGTTGCTGGAACAACAGGTGTACCCCACCATGCCCCATTAATTTTTGTATTTTTTGTAGGGACCAGATCTCGCTATGTTGCCCAGGCTGGTCTCAAACTCCTGAGCTCAAGCGATTCATCCACCTCTGTCTTCCCTTTCAAGTCCTAGGATTACAGGCATGAGCCACCGTGCCCCACCTCTTTGGGCAAATTCTTAAAAGAGGAATTAAATTCAAGGCTATTTTCTCCTGGCCTATTCTCCAGCCACCTTTATCAAGCAAAAGATACATTATCTTCCAAAAAGGAAAAGAACTGAGTTAGGAAACTTTTTTTTTTTTT
Source organism: Pongo pygmaeus (assembly GCF_028885625.2). Taxonomy (NCBI): domain Eukaryota; kingdom Metazoa; phylum Chordata; class Mammalia; order Primates; family Hominidae; genus Pongo; species Pongo pygmaeus. The sequence goes on from NC_085931.1 coordinate 37,193,453, forward strand.
TTTTTTTTTTTGAGATGTAGTCTCGCTCTGTCGTCCAGGCTGGAGTGCAGTGGCGCGATCTCGGCTCAATTCAAGCTCCGCTTCCCGGGTTCACGCCATTCTCCTGCCTCAGCCTCCAGAGTAGCTGGGACTACAGGCGCCCACCACCAGGCCAGGCTAATTTTTTGTGTTTTTAGTAGAGACGGGGTTTCACCATGTTAGCCAGGATCGTCTCGATCTCCTGACCTCGTGATCCACCCGCCTCGGCCTCCCAAAGTGCTGGGATTACAGGCATGAGCCACCACACCCGGCCAAGTTAGGAAACTTTCTAGATCATTCTGTAATTCTCAGCAAACCCATGGTCATCCAGAGGTCTGACGTCCTCTTGGTCTGGTTTCATCCCGTGTAGTTATGTACTGCACCGACCCCGGAGAGGTGGATCACTCGACCCGCTTAATTTCGGATCCTGTGCTGCTGGTGGGGACCACCATCCAATACACCTGCAACCCCGGTTTTGTGCTTGAAGGGAGTTCTCTTCTGACCTGCTACAGCCGTGAAACAGGGACTCCCATCTGGACGTCTCGCCTGCCCCACTGCGTTTGTGAGTCCTGTTTATTGAATTGGGCCCCCAGTAGGTAGAAGCAGATTCACTTTCTCTTGTTCATGATGGAAGGCTGGGCTGCTAGGAGGAGGCCTTCTGCTTTTCGACAGGGGCTTTTATTATTATTACTATGACAAAACAGTACCTAACACTGATCGGGAGCACACATACTATAACATTTACAGTAAATTTATCATGCATTGCTCTAAGTCTTCTACCAAATTTCACTCTTTCTTCCTCAAGTAGCCCTAGGAGCATAGTATACTTTGTTTGTTTGTTTGTTTGTTTGTTTGTTTGTTTGTTTGTTTTAGACGGAATTCCACTATGTCACCCAGGCTGGAGTGCAGTGGCACCATCTTGGCTCACTGCAATCTCCACCTCCTGGGTTCAAGCGATTCTCATGCCTCAGCCTCCCAAGTAGCTGGGATTACAGGCGCATGCCACCATGCCTGGCTAATTTTTATATTTTTAGTAAAGATGGGGTTTCACCATGTTGGCCAGGCTGGTCTTGAACTCTTGATCTCAAATGATCCACCCGCCTCGGCCTCCCAAGATGCTGGGATTGCAGGCATGAGCCACCACCCTGGCCTCACTGGTTTCATTTTAAGAAGAGGATACTATGCTAGGTGTGGTGGCTCACGCCTGTAATCCCAGCACTTTGGGAGGTCAAGGCAGGCAAATCACTCGAGCCCAAGAGTCTGAGACCAGTCTGGGCAACATGGCGAAACCCTGTCTCTACCAAAAAAATACAGAAATTAGCCAGGCATGGTGGTGTGCACCTATTGTCCCAGCTGCTCAGGAGGCTGAGGTGGGAGGATTGCTTGAGCCCAAGAGGTCAAGGCTGCAGTGAGCTGTGATTGTGTCACTGCACTCTAGCTTGGGTGGCACAGCGAGACCCTGCCTCAAAAAAAAAAAAAAAAAGGAATACTACTTCAAGGCTCTCTAGGGATTCTGATGTACAAACAGTGTTCACAGTCATTGCATAAGGAAAGCATGAAGTTATGTGGAAGGAGCAGAGCCTTACACCGTATTTTTGGGGTTAGAAACTGTCAGCTGCGCTAATATTTTAAATTAGTGTGTTATGAACAACTCCATTAGGAATACAGCCAGTTCAAACTCCAGAAGCCACAGTGAGGTCTTGATAGTGTTGAAGAACCAAGAATTTAACTCTGGGGGGAAAAAAAGAAAAGAAAAAATAGAATTCCTGTGAGCTGATTATAAATTCCCCTACATCTGATGTGAGTAACACTGTGTACAATTTATAGACTTGGCCACCTCCTATAGTGGCTATGTTTTGTGACTTCTCACAACTACCTAAAACAGGCTTCACAAATTTTGATGACCACACTAACAAGCAACTCTACAATTTAGATGAGCAAACTGCAGAAAGGCAACCAGAAAGCAGGAAAGTCCTTGTCCATTTTCATTGGATAGGCTGATACTTACTGAGCACTTACTGTAGGCCAGGTGTCATTCTAAGAATGGCGCATGCATTAACTCTTTTATTCCTGGCAGGAAAATAAAAATGGAGATGTCTTTTGCCTCTCGTTGAAGACAGAGCATGGCCAAATTCACACTCACAAGAGACCTTCCTCTCTGCTCTATTCATGAGCCAGCCAAAGCCAAGTTCCCGTTTGCTAGTTCGTAAATTCAGCTTCCCCAGCCCACAGAAGGGCTTTACTCTACAGACCCCAAAAGAATGAAGAGTTTTAGGCCCATAGCGCTTGCTCCATAGATTTCCCTTAACATCTGATCCTTTTCTTGTGAGAGAAAAATTTCCATTTCTGTGTTCTTATTTTCTCTTCTCAAAAAGGGAGACTTTATTATTCTGTTTCCACAAGTAACAGGGATTCTTGGACCACACAGTCCTGTGTCTCCATCTGTCTTTTTAGTCAGAGTCCCAGAATTTCAGAGCTGAAGGGAATCTGAGAGATAAAATACAATTGCAGGATGACTTAGAGATAAAATGCAACTGCCCCCATTATACAGATAATAACAATAGTTACTTATTGAATGTAAAAGACACATTGCTAAGCACACTGTACATATCTGTAAACATGTGTTTTTGTGTATGTGTGTGTATATATAGTCTGTGTACATATGTGCATATATATGCATATACATATATACTAAGGAAACTGATATTCAGAGGGAAGTACAAATAACAAGAATCATTGCTCATTGAATGTATAAGACACATTTCTTGACACTATATATATATTTGTGAATCTATGCGTGTGTGTGTATTTATACATACACACTAAACCTAGCCCCTTAACCACAACCACACTTGGTCCCCAAGCCCCAGAACCTTGGGCCAAATCCACATTGGTTGGTTCCTGTTATAGGTTGAATCTATCCCCAAAAGATATGTTAAAGTCCTAACCCACAGTATCTGTAACTGCAACCTTGATTGGACATAGCATCTTTGACATCCTAACCCATGGTCTCTGTAACTGTGACTTTGATTAGAACTTCAGAGTTCTAACCCACTGTGTCTGTAACTGTGACCTTGATTGGACACAGCGTCTCTGAAGTCCTAACCCACAGTATCTGTAACTGTGGATTTGATTGGAAATAGAATCTTTGCGGATGTGATCAAGTAAAGCTGAGGTCACACTGGATTAAGATGGGTGTTGATCCAATGACTGTTGTCTTTGTAAGAAGAGGGAAATCTGGACACAGATGGGGACACAGATACAGAGAAGGCCACAGGATGACAGAGGGAGAGATTAGAGTGATGCAGCTGCAAGCCAGGGAGCATGAAGGAAGGACCCCCCTCCACCCTGCAGCATTCAGAGGGAGTGTGGCCCTGCCAACACCTTGATTTTGGACTTCCAGCCTCCCAGCCAAGTTTGTGTCCTAAGCCTCCCGGTTTGTGGTCCTTTGTCAAGGGCAGCCCTAGGACGTGAGTGTCATTCCCATTTCCTTCTGGTGACTGCAAGAGCGATCAGAAGCAGCTACTTTAGTAACTCCAGCTGCAGAGACCCAGAGATGAAAAGCTTAAAACAAAAGCTTCTATTAAAATACTGAAAGGTGGGGGCATCATTTTCTTAAAAAAGAAAAAGCACTTCACCAATGAGACCCAGTCTCTAAAGACCCTCTGAGCTACGGCAGCTGCTGCTGGATTTCCAAGACGCAAGCCTCCCTCCCTCCCTTCGGGAATGCTTTTCCCTGAAATCTCAGCGTTGGATCTGCAGTGCTGAGTAGAGACGGCGGCTTCCCTTACACCCATGCTAATGAGTTCACGAGCCACGCGGGGTGTCAGGAGACACGCGGTACTCCCAAAAGCCTGAAGAAGAGCCCTGTGTGTGGTGGCAGCAACGTGACAAGCGGGCAAGGCTGATGGGAGATAACACAGGAGGCGAGAGATGGTCAGATTCTGGCAGTACGGCTCCTGAGTAAGAGGGAGGATGCAGTCTAGATTCTGAAGGCATTTTTAAGGTTGAGGTTGTCAGACATAAAACAGCTTTGAAACATTTTGTCAAATGAACAAAGGGAACAGCACCCATTTGATGGGCCCTTTCAGTAGGCTGACATTTTCCCCAACACTAACACTCTTCACCCTCACGGAAATTCCACAGGCGCATGCCTGTCCACTTAAAAGCAGGCAAAGAAGGACTGGAGAGGGTGAGTAGCTTTCCTGAGGTCACACAACAGGAAGACCAGAATTCTAACTCAAGCCTGACTAAACCCAAAAGCATCTTCCCAACCTCATCACTCTGCAGTTCAGCTTTTGGGCAAACCTCTGGTGCTTAAGAGTGGACAAAGATCTTCCACCAAGAAGTTCATGAAGCAGACAGAAAACTGCATAAGCCGCTGGGCCAAGTGGTGCGGTGGCTCACGCCTGTAATCCCAACTCTTGTGGGAGGCTAAGGCTGGAGGATCACTTGAGGTCAGGAGTTCCAGACCAGCCTGGCCAACATGGTGAAACCCCTGTCTCTACTAAAAATACAAAAATTAGCCAGGCTTGATGGTGAGCACCTGCAATCCCAGCTACTCAGGAGGCTGAGGCAGGAAAATCGCTTGAGCCCAGGTGGTGGAGGTTGCAGTGAGCAGAGATCACGCCACTGCACAGCAGCCTGGGCAGCAGAGGGAGACACTGTCTCAACAACAAAGGAAAAAAGAAGAAAAGAAAAGAAAACTGTATAAGCTCTGGTTGTCTATAGCCTCTTCCCCAGTTACTTGCCCAAAGCCATAGTTTGGTCCCCTGGGACTGAAAGCCATATCTTTTTAATCCTAGTCCATTTACCCCAGGGCACTTTAAGAACAGACAGGTCAGGCAGAGATAAAGGGAAGAGTCTGGGTGTCAAAGTCAGACACACCCTCCAGCTCTGCTGAGTGACCTTGGGCAAGTAACTTGCCCTCTCTGGGCCTCAGAGCCCCCATCTGTGAAAGAAAATAATACCCTTTACCAAGAAGGATTGTTGGGAGCAACTCACTCAGTCATTCAACTGACTCAGTTGTTCAGGCCTCCTATATGCAGGCACACGCTAGGACAGAGGTTCCCAAACTTTCTCAACTCATGACACCCTTGGTGTCTCAGGAATTTTTTCACAGATTTCCTAGGCCAGAATACCATTTCCATTTATTAAATACCAGTTCCATTCATTAAACAGTTAGGTACAAACAACTGAATGAGTAGTTATCTCTTCACAACACAGTAGCCATTTGAAAAAGTAATGCACATACATTAAAAGAAAAATGGTTTTTTTCATTATTAAATAATGACAATTGCTGGCTGGGCGTGATGGCTTACGCCTGTAATCCTAACACTTTGGGAGGCTGAGGCGGGCAGATTACCTGAGGTCAGGAGTTCGAGACCAGCCTGGCCAACATAGTGAAACCCCGTCTCTACTAAAAAGACAAAAATTAGCTGGGTGTGGTGGCACGTGCCTGTAATCCCAGCTACGTGGGAAGCTGAGGCAGGAGAATCGCTGGAACCTGGGAGGCGGAGGTTGCAGTGAGCTGAGATCATGCCACTGCACTCCAGCCTGGGAGACAGAGCAAGACTCTGTCTCAAATAATAATAATAATAATAATAATGACAATTGCTGCTACGAGGATGTGTATGCCCATTAGGCTGTGCAAAACTTCTTAAACGTTAAGATCAGACGGGACTTCGCCACCCTAATTTCCTGTTCCACATTGATTTTGTCACAGTTAGCACAAGCACTACAAAAAAATCCAGCTTTGCAATGATGAGTCATCATCAAAAGAAAGGTGACGTGATCTAATGTTGAAACGGTGAACTATCTTGAGCTGGTAGTTCACAAGGGTCCAACACATCACTGTGTTTCCTCAGAACTTTTTTTTTTTTTTTGAGACGGAGTCTGGCTCTGTTGCCCAGGCTGAAGTGCAGTGGCACAATCTTAGCTCACTGCAAGCTCCACCTCCCGGGTTCACGCTATTCTCCTGCCTCAGCCTCCAGAGTAACTGGGACTACAGGCACCCGCCACCATGCCCAGCTAATTTTTTTGTATTTTTAGTAGAGACGGGGTTTCACCGTGTTAGCCAGGGTGGTCTCCTGACCTTGTGATCCACCCGCCTTGGCCTCCCAAAGTGCTGGGATTACAGCCATGAGCCACTTTGCCCAGCCCTCAGAACTTTTTTAAAAAATCCCACAGCACCCCCTGTGAGTTCCTGGTGGCATCCTGGGTCACCTTGGTGCACAGTTTGGGAACCCTGGCACTAGCCCTTGGAAAAACAGTAAGGTATAAACAGATATGACCCACATTCTCATGGAGCCTGGGGCCTATTTGGAAAGGAGGGTGGAGAGACAGGTCTATGAAGGAAATCACAATGAATCGTCAGCATCACCTCCTCCAGGAAGTCCTCCCTGATTTCCTAGGCTGGCTTGTGTTTCTGTCCTCAGAATTCCCATGGAACCTACAGTGACATCTGTCACCACAGCTGCTGCAGTTTATTGAAATGATCTGTTTATATGTTTGTAGAATCACATTCCCTAGAGTAAGAAAGAGAAAGAATTTTAAAATATATATATAGAATCAAACACATAACTCACTTGCTAGGATTGTCTCCAGTTGATCCTTGAATCCCCCAAGCCTAAGAGGCTTGACAAATGATGTTACTATTACTGTCATTGATATTGTTAGCAAAACGAATGTGATCTTCATCACACCTCCACTTTGTTGCAACTTCCCCTCTTTGACAGGGACGTGGTGGATGACTCCTAAGGTACCTAACCCAAAGACATAAACCACACCACCAAAACTAACAAGAATCTGACAAATCCAGCAAGGGTTTTATGGGTGGCCCTCAGGAGTCACTTAGCTTGCTTAAGAGACGGCGATTCCCCGGGAGGCCCTGGTTCATCACAGCCCTGAGCCCAGAACACCTGGGATACGAGACATAAGGATTTCCCAGCCTGGACAGAGCCCACAGGTGCTGTGGCCAGACTGTGGCCACGGTAGGAGCTTCCACTGTTGAGCCGTCTCCTGTGGCCACATCTTGGCCAGCATGTCCAGTGTTAGCTGAGTGCCCATCCTCATTTAGAAATCTCTGTCTCTGGGAAAGCGGTCTTTCAGGGAAATCCATGATAACCCTAGGGGATTTGGGTAAAAGAAGGGCCTTTGTTATAGCAGAACCATTAAATGGACAGCACTCAAAACCAGCACGTCCAGGTTTGTACCCCAGCCCTGCCTCTTACAAGCACCATGACTTTATACAAGCCAGCTTTCTCATCAAAAAGATTGAAAAACGAACATGCCAATCATAAATATAAAGGCTTTTAATGAATGGTGTGCCTGGCACATAGCAAGTCTTCAATTAACATTGGCTGCTAATCACCACTCTGTTTCAAAGCTCCACTACTTGTAGGGCATATTGCAAACCATTTGTAACTATTACTAGGGGACTTGATTTTGAGCATTTTGTTCAAATGTGCTCCAGAAATGTACATTTTCTTCTATTGTTAAAGAGAGGGGAAAACAGAAAAAGAAAATAGAAATGAGAGAGGGTTTGTGAGTAGATCTACAAGGCCATCGGTCCAATTCATTTGCATTCCTGGAAGAGAACGCCTGGAGTTACACTAGTTGCAACCCGAATTGTTTAAAACATTCGACCAGTGGTTTTCAACCAGAGGTGATTTTGCTTTCCAGGGTACATGTGTCAATACAATTTCTACAGAAATTATGAGTTGTCACAACTTGTCAGGGAAGAGGGGTGCTACCGGCTTCTAGCAGGTCAGGGCCCGGGATGCTGTTCAATATCCTCCAGTGCCCAGGACAGCCCCCACCACAAAGAATTATCCATTCCAAATGTAAATCCTGTCTAAGTTGAGAAAGCCTGCCTTAGATGATCTTATTTCAAAGTGTGACTACATGTCACTGCCTAGCCATGTCTCGGCTAAGGTCCAGCCTGTTTATGGGCAGGAAAAAAATGGAGTACAGAGACATAAGCAACTCGCTCAAGGTGGTGCAGCAGACACAGGCCTCCAGTTTCAAATTCAAGCTCCTATTCCTTTGACTCTTCTGCCATCTTCTAGGTGCTGAAGATACACACAAGTGCCTTCCAAGAGCTGGTTCCTGGTGGGGAAAAATTCCATATGACATTGTTTTCAAACTCTTACTGAGGACTGGGTCAAAATTGAATCAGGCCGACTTGAAAGCTAGAGAATCCTCAGCTCAAATCGCAGTTCAGCCACTTCCTGCTTGAGTGGACTTTTCACCAGTGAGTTCCACCTGAGCCTCAGTTTTCTCATCTGTAAAATGGCTGCATGGTGCAGTGGTTAAGACCGGACTTGGACCACCTGGATTTGAATCTTATTTATACCATTAACTAGCCTGTGACCTTTGACATGTTACCCAACAGTTCTGTGCTCCATTCGCCTTGGATATAAAATGGGGATGATGACCAGGCATGATGGCTCACGCCTGTAATCTCAGCACTTTGAAAGAACGAGACAGGAGGATCACTTGAGGCCAGGAGTTCAAGACCAGCCTGGGTAACCTCAGGGTCCTCAGGACCCTGTCTTCATAAAAAAATTTTAAATTAGCCAGACATGGTGGTGCACGCCAGTGGTCCCAGCTACTCGGGAGGCTAAGGTGGGAGGATCTCTTGAAAGGGAGGTAAAGGCTGAAGTGAGCTGTGTTCATGCCACTGCACTCCAGCCTGGGGGACAGAATGAGACCCTGTCTCAAAAATAAAAATAAAATAAAGTAGGAATGAAGATATAATATCTGTGTCTTAGGGTTGTTGTGATAACTAAATGAGTTCATAGATATAAAACACTCAAAATGGAATCTGGCTCAGAGAATGCGCTCAGTAAATATTGTAAATGTTGGCTGTTTTGGTCATGATTGCTATTACCTTCAAGGACTTTGCAGAAGGATTAGAAATAATATATGCAAATCATCTAATACAGAATGGTTGTGCAAATATTTTGGAAATTAATTAAATGATAAGTTAATATGTTAACCATGCCAGGACACCAAACCAGTGGTTCTGAGCCCTTGCCAAACTTTAAAATCTCCTGGAGAGTTTTAAAAAGAATACTCTGGGTGACTAAATTAAAATACCATAGGGGGCGGAGCCAGGGTACAGGATAACCCAAGGCCTTTCTAGCACTTAGCCTGGGGGTCCTGCTTCTAGGTCGGCTGTCAATATCCTCCTTTACACCCAGGTCTAACGATTTATACTTTATGCACGTTCTATCTCCCCAGGGCGAGGACAGTGTTTAGCACAGGTTTGGTACCAGGAAATACTTGTGGAATACATACAGGATTGAATTAGTGTTAAGTTACATGAAGGCAGGGACCATGTTCGCCTTGCTCATCATTGTATGCCCGGCGCATGCAATGCCTGACACACACAAGGTGTCCAATAAATATTTGTTGTATTAATTCATCTGTTAATTTATGAAAGAAAACATTTCCAGGGAAAGGTTCATGGGGGATTTCTTTTGTGTTGCCACTGCCACCTGCTGGTCATTTTGCTGCACTGCAGGTAATACGGTAGGGATTTGTGTTCTCTGAAGGGAGCCACCAATGTCAACAAGAAAAAGCCTCCCCGACCAGGGGGCGGGAAAGTGAAGCTTCTCATCTGCGCTTTCCCCAGCACAACTGAGACCACACTGGGTTGGAATGACCCGGTAACTGTTCTCTCTTCCCCACTCGACTGAGTTCTGGGAGAACAGAAACCGTGATTCTCTAATTCACTGTTTCATACCCAGCTCCTAGCACAGGGATGGAACGTTGGAGGAACAGAGTCTACAGGCTGAAAAAAAAAAAACCAGAGAGTGTACTCTGGACTCTGGGAGTTCAAAAACTATAAAGTGTAGTGCACCGGGCTGCATTTCCCGAGGAGTAGGAGTATTAGATACACTACGGGGATACCCAAGCGGCTTTAAACAGTGTCCAGATGAACTTTTTGTGAGTCGTTTGGCTTAAGAAAATTAGAAAAATTAAAACTGACATGTGAAACCTCTGATTATAAGACTATTATTATTTAGAGTGAGGCTAAATTATACAGTGCAATCTAAATAGAAAAACAAGTCAATAGAAATTTTTAAAAATATATTAAATAGGCCAGGTGTGGGGGCTCACGCCTGTAATCCCAGCACTTTGGGAGGCTGAGGCGGATGGATCACTTGAGGTCAGGAGTTCGAGACCAGCCTGGCCAAAATGGTGGAACCCCGTCTCTACTAAAAATATATATAAAAAAATTAGCTAGGCTTGGTGGCGCATGCCTGTGGTCCCAGGCTGAGGCAGGAAAATTGCTTGAACCCAGGAGGCTGAGATTGCAGTGAGCTGAGATCACACCACTGCACTCCATCTCGAGTGACAGAGTGAGACTCTGTCTCAAAAAAAAATATATATATATATGTATTAAGTAAACAACAGTACAATTGGTATGAAAACATGACAAGAGTTTTAAAAGCCATAAAAATAATCAGTGTATATTGCGTGCTCACTATATGCTGCCCATCTCATGTGTGGTGCTTGTTTTATTCTCATAACAATGCCATGAGATAGCCCATTTTAAAGATGAGGAAATTGAGGCTCAGAGAGGTCAGTTGTGCTCACAGACATACAACTAGGATCTGAATCCTGAGCCCTTGGACACTTGAGCCCAAACGCTCCTACTCTGCAATTTGCGTTTAAATGAAATGATGTGAGGTCTTTCAAGAAATATTTACTGGGCACCTATCCTGTACCAGGCTGCCAAGGATGCAGCAGTGAGCTCAGCTGGGTTGAGGACCAAAGACTTCCTCAGGATATTTTCAGAGGAATCATTAGAACATGATTGGCACTGGATTCTGCTCATTATACCATCTATGTTTATTGTAAAGTAATGCAGACTCACCCTGCATTTAAAAAAAAAATACATCAAAGCACAGGCTGTAAAAATAAAAATAAAATTCTCCCTTCCTACAGTCCATCCCCAAGGCATGCTCTGCAGGGTTAATGATTCCTTGCCAGCCCTCTTAGGTCTCATCCATAAACACATAATAGAGTGCTGCCTTGGAGGGAGCCCCATGATTGATTTAAGCAAGGCTTTGTGATTTGATTCTGGGCTCAGACACAGAAGCATTGGCTGCATATCCATCCTGCTCTGGAATGCCAGGGGGCAAACTTCAAGTATACAGATGACCTTCAATTAGTGGAAGGATTAGCTTTGGCCAAGTGTCAGCTGAACCACTTACTGCCTCATCTCTGGGAGTCTTGTGGAAAGGGAGCTACATTCAACATCTCTGCCTCTATCGCTCAACTATTCCACCAGCCCCTTCCCTTGGCTACATTAGGGGTCTTCTCCAGCCACCCAGGGTCTTCTGAATTTCTTCTATGGCATCTGCCATTTTTAATTAAATTGTCCATTTACACATTTGCTTGGCCCCTTAGAGCATGCAGACCATGAGCTCTAGAGGACAGGAATGATGTCTGATTCACCTCCTCACCGCATTGCTGGACACATTGCTGGGCATGAAGTAAGCACTCAAGAGATATTTTCTGAATAAATGCATGGGTGCCTGCCAGAGCTATCTATGGTGTCATCCAAGATGCAACTCCAGCTGCACAATGACCTGGAAAGTCTCTTCCCACAGGCTGACTTCTGGGCTAGATTTCAAGGGTGGGAAGGAAACAGTTCATAACTCCCAGTGAAGACTGCTATTGACGTATAAAGGAAAACCCTTTAACCTCAAGAGTGAAGCCAGATTCCTACCCGTCCACCCACTGGAGGAGATCAAAGTCCTGATTCTTCATGTATGGTGATTACTGTGACTAAAACATACTCATTGATTGATTCATTCATCTTTTCATTGGAAAAGTGATATATTTAAGTGCCTACAAGGCCAGGCACGTGAAAGACAATAGGGAGTGGCAGAGACTGGGGCTAAAGTAAAAAATATTCCTGGTCTAACAGGGAAAGCCACTACTCAACACTAGCCAGTCATTGCCATGTAACTATGTGAACCCAGTATTGCCCAATCTTCTAATGTTTCAGAAGAATCCAGAAATCTAAATTATTACTTGAAATCTCCTAATTTGTGAAAGCTCGGTAACTATTGTTTTAGTTGACATTGCTCAAGCTGAATAGAGCCCAGATGTAAGTCATGTTCACAGAGAAAAGGGTTCTAGCTGGGACCTATGTTGTACTGTGTGCCTTGAACCACAAGTGCCGTAGGACCAGGGATTATATCTGTTTTATTTACCTCTGTGTCCTCAGTACGACTTATGTTGTTGGCACATAGTAATTGATCAATAAACATTATTTGAGTAAATAAAGGAATGCTTCCTGTGAACCAGGCATTGTACCGGGTATGAGCATAATATGAGTTTTAAGCCTGGGAAAGAGGTGCCAGAAAAGATTCTGAGGTTATGATGGTGATAAGACAGAGTTCCAAGGACAGAGGAATTCATGCCTTTGGGGAGCAATCTGGGTCTTGAAGGCATGCTTGAGATTCATCTTGCAAAATAAGACGCTTCAAACAACACGTGTTTATTATCAGTTTCTGTGGGTCAGAAATCTGGGCATAGCTTAACATGTACACCCATGTTCATGGCAGTATTGTTCAGAGTAGCCAAAAAGGGAAGCGACCCAAGTGTCCATCAATGGATGAATGAAAAACAAAGTATGACACCTGCCTACGACGGAATATTAGTCAGCCTTGAAAAGGAAGAAAATTTTTGACACATCTTACAACCTAGATGAACCTTGAGGACATTATGCTAAGAGAAAGAAGCCAGTCACAGGAGGCAAACACTATTTGATTCCACTTACATGCGGTAACTAGAGCTGTGAACTTCATAGAGACAGAAAGTAGAATGGTGGATCCCAGGGGCTAGGGATAAGTTGTTTAACGCATATAGAGTTTAAGATTTGCAAGATGAAAAGAGTTCTGGACATAAGTTGCCCAACAATGTAAAAGTATACTAACCTACTGGACTGTACACTTAAAATGGTTAAGATGGTCAGTTTTATGTTATGTAGATTTTACTACAATTTAAAATTTTTTAAATAATAAAGTTTAGAATGTTTTAGGATTTGTAGTCCTGTGTGCGAAGCAATTTGCTGGCTGTCCATTCCATCCAGGTGCTGAAAAAGGACTAGATCTCACATGCGGCCTGGAATGGGTTAAACCTGCAGGTTCAACTCTCCAATAAATACTGTGATCCTAACACCTTGGGAGGCTGTGGCAGGAGGATTGCTTGAGCCCAGGAGTTTGAGACCAGCTTGGGACGCATGGCAAGACCCTGTCTCTACTTTAAAAAAAAAAAAAAAAAAAAAAAAAAAAGCCGAGTGTGGCGGGACACGCCTATAGTCCCAGCTCCTCAGAAGGCTTAAGCAGGGGAATTGCTTGACCCTGGGAGGTTGAGGCTGCAGTGAGCCAGGCTGCACCATTGCACTCCAGCCTGGGTGTCTTAGGCTACCGGGTACTTTGTGTCTGCAGCTGAAGAGAGCAGTCACCAGATGGCAGTATGGGCTTATTTGTAATAGTTGGGGCCTTTTGTTGCATTCCTACTAAATCCCAGGCCCTGAGCTTCAAGCTTGCTCTAATAGGCTCATCTCCAGTGAGGGAAACAGATAACTAATTCAGTATAGTACAGTGCATGCAGTGCTGGAAAAACTAAGAATACTGACGACTCAGTTGATGGTAGGAGACATCAAGGAAGCCTTACTGGAGAAGGAGAAATGAAGATTGAGTATTGAAAGACAAGACCTGGTCATGAGGGATGTGCAGGTTTGGTGTCAGGTGAAAAACAAGAGGAAGATTTCATAAACACCACCACCGTCCATCATTTACTAAGTACCTATGACATGCCAAAAACAAAACATCTTAAGCATTTCCTTACTTACCTATTTTAGTCCTCCAAATTCCTATGAGATAGATATTACTTTGATCGTCATTATGCTAATGAGGAAACTAAGGATCAGAAAGGTTATGCCACTTGCTGGCGATCACACAGCTAATAAGTAACAGAACTCATATTTTAACCTTGATTCCTCAGCCAACTTCATTCTACCTTGCCAGTATGTAATCTGTGCCCAGAGGTGGAAGACAGAAAGGACAGTTTGAGAAATAGAAAACAGTCTGATGCAAGATGGGGATGCAGAGAGAGGATGCTGGAGAGGCTGATCAAAGCTAGATCACACAGTTTCTGAGCAGGACTCCCCAAAGATTTGCATCATCTCATCAGAGCTCCCTTCTGGCTTGCATTTCAGCGGAGGAGTCCCTGGCATGTGACAACCCAGGGCTGCCTGAAAATGGATACCAAATCCTGTACAAGCGACTCTACCTGCCAGGAGAGTCCCTCACCTTCATGTGCTACGAAGGCTTTGAGCTCATGGGTGAAGTGACCATCCGCTGCATCCTGGGACAGCCATCCCACTGGAACGGGCCTCTGCCCGTGTGTAAAGGTAAAGAAACCTACTCACCACACAGGGTCCACGGGGCCTGGAGATGTCAGGCTCCTGGCTCACAGGAGTTCTGAACTTGCTCTAAAAAATTGGACTAGGAGTTCGAGACCAGCCTAGGCAACATAGTGAGACTCCCATCTCTACCAAAAAAAAAAAAAAAAAAATTAATCGGGCATGGCAGCACACACCTGTAGTCCCAGCTACTCGGGAGGCTGAGATGGGAGGATCACCTGAGCCTAGGAGGCCAAGGTTGCAGTGAGCCTTGATCATGCCACTGCACTCCAGCCTGGACAGAGCAAGAATCTATCTCAAAAAAATTAAATTAAATTTTAAAATAATAGAGCTGAGCTACTGTACTTCATTAAATCTAAGATGTCACCATTACTTTATGCACCACTAAAAAAGAAAAAAACATGCTGCCAATTATACTATGACACAATGTCTTCTCCTGGCTTAGCATTTTTATTTTTACTTACTAAAGGAGCTTTTGACCAGGCACAGTGGCTCACACCTGTAATCTCAACATTTTGGGAGGCTGAGGCAGGCAGATCACTTGAGGTCAGGAGTTCAAGACCAGCCTGGCCAACATGGTGAAACCCCATCTCTACTAAAAATACAAAAAAATTAGCTGGGTGTAGTGGTGCATGCCTGAAGTCCCAGCTACTCGGGAGGCTGAGGCAGGAGAATCACTTGAATCCGGGAGGCAGAGGTTGCAGTGAGCCGAGGTGGCTCCACTACACTCCAGCCTCGGTGACACAGCGAGATTCTATCTAAAACATAAAAACATAAAGGTCTTTAAGCTTTTTATCATATATCACAATTATGAAAATGTTCAAATGAAAATATAAGCAGCCCAGGTGCAGTGGCTCACACCTGTAATCCTAGCATTTTGGGAGGCTGAGGTGGGAGGATTTCTTGAGCCGAGGAGTTTGAGACTAGCCTGGGTAACATGGTAAAACTGTCTCTACAAAAACAAAATAATAATAATAATAGTAATAATAATAATAATACAAAAATTAACCTGATGTGGTGACGTGTGCCTGTAGTCCCAGCTACTTGGGAGGCTAAGATGGGAGGATCACTTGATCCCAGGAGACAGAGGTTGCAATGAGCTATGATCATGCTACTGCACTCCAGCCTGGGTGACAGAGTGAGACTCTGTCTCAAACAAACAAACAAAATACAAGCAAAATAAATTGGTTCCAGTGTATTTAAAACTTCCCCACCTTCAAAGTTTGGCACTTTTGATTTTCTAAATTATTACTAAATTTTTCTGTAGAGACAGGGTCTTGCTATGTTGCCCAGGCTGGCCTAGAACTCCTGACCTCAAGCGATCCTCCCTCCTCTGCCTCTGAGTAGCTGGGATTGCAGGTATGAGCCACCACACCCAGCTGTAGAATCGTTTTTTACTCCAAGTCTTCGACATCCTATTTTTCCACTCAATATTGCTCCTGTTGAATGTCATTCTGTACTAAAATATATATACATTTACATACATACATGTATATGTATACATATACATACATATGTATGTATATATGTATAGCTCCTGTCCCATTAAAGCATCAGGGATGCAGAATTCTGTAGGAACGTCCATAATGAACTAAAGTCTTTGATACAAGGGGCTTGCAGTTACATTGAGGCAGGGCTGGGACGAGTCTGAGGCAAAAGAGGTGCCTGAGGTGAAAAATGTAAGGAGGTGACCAAGTGTCCCGTAGAACAGCCTTAAAAAAAGAGTCTCCGTACACTTCTCGCCCTAGACACCTCTCGCCTTGCCTTAGTCCCGGCCCTGTGATCCAGTCTGGTTTTTGTTTATTTGTTTGTTTGTGTTTGTTTGTTTGTTTGGAGACAGGGTCTTACTCTGTTGCACAGGCTGGAATGCAGTGGTGTGATCATTACTCACTGCAGCCTCAACCACCTGGGCTCAAGCTATCCTCCTACCTCAGCCTCCCGAGTGGCTGGGACCACAAGTGCACGCCACCACGCCCAGCTAAATTTTTTTATTTTTGTAGAGATGGGGGTCTCACTATGTTGCCCAGGCTGGTCTCTACTCCTGGCCTCAAACGATCCTCCCACCTCGTCCTCTCAAAGTGCTGGGATTACCGCATCCGACCTCTGCCTGCTTTTGATCCCTGCTTAGAGAACCCTGCTTAATTATTTCCCACCTCTTGCACCGCCTTCTCACAACCAGTTAGTTACCATGAGTTAGGTGTGTTCCGCCACTGCCTACGGGGTGATCTCCCAGGGCGCTACCCGGCATTCTGCAAACCCTGATACTCTTAACGCCCCACGTTTGTGCACACGGGAAATCGTGAGCGCCACCTGGTGGCAGCTATTATTACACATTATTGCTTTAAGCCTCTCCCCCACCTCCCAGATGGTGAAGTGAGAAAATTGCATCTTAGAATCCATTGAACACTCATCACTAAAATTAAGTTGTAACACACTAAGTAAAATTTGGATTCGTTTATCTGGACTTTTGAAGTGCACAATCAGTAATAGTAACGGAAATATGTTCAGTGTTTTAGGCCAGTGATCTTAACCTTTATTGCATTAGTGCCCCTTTGAGAATCAGGCAAAAGGCTCTGAATTTGCCCTCCAGAAGGAACAGAAGCATGAAGTTTTATGTCTCTACTTGGGAACCCATAACTTCAGTGGATCCCCAAATGCCTTATTCATGAACCCCAGCTCTGAGGCTTAAAACTACTTTCCCAGCTAGTTTGTCCACTCCGAGGTGTATTTCCGAAAGAAGTGAAAACAGGTATTTAAACAAACACTATCTAAGAATGTTTATAGGAGCACTGTTCGCAATAGCCACAAGATGGAAACAACCCAAATGCCCATCAACTGATGAATGGATAAACAGAAGTGTGGCAGAAAAAAGGGAATATTATTCAGCCATAAAAAGGAACGAAATACTGACACATGCCACAACATGGATGAACCTCAAAGCCATTATGCTGAGTGAAGGAAGCCAGACACAAAAGGTCACGTTTTAGGATTCTGTTTATAGGAAACATCTGGAATAGGTAAATCCATAGAGTCAGAAAGCAGAGTCGTGGTTGTCTAGGGACTGCTTAATGAGTATGGGGCTTGTTTTGGAGATGATGAACATGTTTTGGAACTAGGCAGAGGTCATGGTTGCGCAACATTGTGAATGTGCTAAATGCCACTGAATTGTAACACTTTGAAATGGTTAATTTTATGTTATGTGAATTTTATCTACCTAAAAAAAAAATTCCCCTGAATCACCTCGGTTAAGTCTTATGACCACTGTCTAAGATAGGTGAGCCATCTTACCTGTTTTACAGATATGGAAGGAGAAGCTCAGAGAAGTTAAGTGATTTTCCCAAAGCCACACAGCTAGTACAAGACAAAGCTAGGACTTGAACCTGCATCTCATGACTATAAATTTCCCGCCTTCAGGGCTACTAAGAAAGACCCCCAACCAGCCAATCACCGCAGCATGGAAACCTAGGTGTGTTCACACATTCCCGAATCTACCCCAGATCTCCCAAAGCAAAATCATTGAGAGGCGGGCCTGGAATAAACATTTTAACAAGCTCTCAAATGCACTTTGAATGTGAGAACCATTTAAGGCCGTGATTTCCAAACATAAACGGAGTCCTGAGCCCTTTCCACGGAGATTCTGATTCACTGGGTCTAAAGCAGGACCCAGGGACCAGTTTAACTAACCACACAGGTGAATTGTATCATCAGCCAAGTATGGGAAACACTAGCATAAGGGATGCAATTTAATCTTACCAGGTATCAAGAAGCAGGGGCTCATCACATGAATGACAATGACTTATATAAGCAGTTCTTTTTTTTTTTTTTTTTTTGAGACAGAGTCTCGCTCTGTCCCCCAGGCTGGAGTGCAGCGGCTCGATCTCGGCTCACTGCAAGCTCTGCCTCCCGCGTTCACGCCGTTCTCCTGCCTCAGCCTCCAGAGTAGCTGGGCCTACAGGCGCCCGCCACCACGCCTGGCTAATTTTTTGTATTTTTAGTAGAGATGGGGTTTCACCGTGTTAGCCAGGATGGTCTCGATCTCCTGACCTCGTGATTTGCCCACCTCTGCCTCCCAAAGTGCTGGGATTACAGGCGGAGTCACTGCGCCCGGCCGTAAGCAGTTCCTAATAAGAGAATAAGGGGTCCTTTTGAAGAGCAGCGAACAGTAAGAAATCCACAATTAGCATTTAAGACAGCTGCCTTCCCTCATTCCCCCATAATTTTGACTAAGTCCAGCCCTGTGTTTGAATTTATTTTATTTGTGTATTTTTAATAGAGACGGAGTTTTGTCATGTTGCCCAGGCTGGTCTTGAACTCCTGGGCTCAAGGGATCTGCCCACCTCAGCCTCCCAAAGTGCTGGGATTACAGGCGTGAGCCATCATACCCGACCTGAATTTATTTTTGATAGCACAGGAAACCTGCTTTGTAGAGCTTAAGTATTGAGAAGTTCCTGAGTAAAGATTGCCTGTAAACCCTCTGTCACAAGGACATTAATAGAAGTTAATTTGACATTGTTGATGAGTTTTCTGCAGGGGAGAAAAATTAGCAGGATTTGTTTTTTAAGAAACCTCGGCCGGCGTGGAGGCTCACGCCTGTAATCCCAGTACTTTGGGAGGCCAAGGTGGGCAGATCATGAGGTCAGGAGTTCGAGACCATCCTGGCTAACACGGTGAAACCCCGTCTCTACTAAAAATACAAAAAAAAATTAGCCGGGTGTGGTGGCGGGCGCCTGTAGTCCCAGCTACTCGTGAGGCTGAGGCAGGACAATGGCGTGAATGTGGGAGGTGGAGCTTACAGTGAGCCAAGATCGAGCCACTGCACTCCAGCCTGGGTGACAGAATGACACTCTATCTCAAAAAAAAAAAAAAAAAAAAAAAAAAACCCTAAATAAGAAAACCATGAAAAGGGCCACTTTGGCCTGGACAACGTGTTTGTATCTGCCACAGCAGCTTTTTAAATTCTTCTTGGATTAATTGCAAAGGTATCTCATGGAACAAGTAGAAGAAATCAGAGCTTCAAATGGAAGGAGCAGAGTTTTCCTCTCTCCTCCATCCTTTTCTTTCTTCTCCAGAAGCCAGTGCTAATCACCTGAATTTCCAGTGTCACACCTTTCCCTAGGCTTATACACATAGACATATTTGGAAAGAGAGAGGGATGTTTGTTTTTGTTTTACAGAAAAAAAAAAAAAAGAAAAAAAAAGGCTGGGTGTGGTGGCTTACACCTGTAATCCCAGCACTTTGAGAGGCCGAGGTGGGAAGATTACTTGAGCCCAGGAGTTCGAGACCAGCCTAGGCAAAATAGTGGGACCTCATTTCTACAAAAAATCAAAAAATTAGCCGGGCATGGTGACACACTCCTGTAGTCCCAACTACTTGGGAAGCTGAGGCAGGAGCATTGCTTGAGCCCAGGAGTTTGAGGCTGCAGTGAGCCGTGATTGCACCATTGCACTCCAGCCTGGGAAACAGAGAAAGACCCTGTATCACCAAAAAAAAAAAAAAAAAGGGAGGGAGGTTCATATCATGCTGTACTCTGTGTTTTACTTATTACAAAAGTAGCGCCATGTTATTTTTTTTATTTGCCACCCATCATTCCACACTTTGCTTGTTCCCCAGTGCATTCAGCCCTTCCTCTGTTGATGGAGACATCAGTTCTCTTCCAGTTTTTTGTTTGTTTTGTTTTGCCAAAAAAAATCTTGCCCATGAATCCTTGGATGCTGGCACTTTTCATCCTGCAGGACAGATTCCTCAAAGCAGGATTGAAGGTGTGGGCAAAGATCTATGGATATCGAGTTGTCCTGGATGTCACCAAATTGTTTCCCGCAATTGGAGCAATCCACGCTCACCAACAATGTGTAATATGTCCATTTCTCCACCTCCTCGCCAGCACTGTATGTTTTCAATTTTTTTTAATGCTGCCAAACTGAAAAGAAAATAAAACTACCATCAGAATATGCGCAAATGTAGCTGGGCCATGGTGGTGTGCACATGTAATCCCAGCTACTTGGAGGCTGAAGTAGGAGAATTGCTTGAAACCGGGAGGCCGAGGTTGCAGTGGGCCGAGATTGCACCACTGCACTCCAGCCTAGGTGACAGAGCAAGACTCTGTCTTAAAAAAAAAAAAAAAAAAAAAAAGAATATACACAAATGACAAAAAAAGGAAAAAAAAAACAGGAAAAGATAAAAAGAGGCTCCATTTTGCAGGTGATCCCTGAAACCTCTCTTTTCTATGGGCTAGTATCTCTAGAAGCCCCACAAGGTGAATCAGCTCACTGCCTTCTCCCACAACAGTGATGGAATTGCTAGCAAGGCAGGCTCTCGGGAGACCCCTGCACCTTTCTCACCTCTCCACTTCCACTCCTGAGATCTGTCCCACCACCAACTCTGTAAGGAAATGATAAATCACTTCCTCTTCAGAAAAAAACTGGGATGCGTGACATTGTGGTCTACAGGAGGGGAAGCAACTCAGTGCCAATGTGAGGCCACCTGACTGGGACTTGGGGACCCCGGGCTCCAGTCCAGTTCTGCTGTGGACCACCTGTGTGACCTTGAGTGAGCCCCCCTCCCTCTCTGACCTTGGTTTCCCTTTTTGTGAAATAACTAGGGGAGTCTAGATCAGAGTTTCTAAAGAGGAGCCGGTGAGCCCACTGGATGCATCAGAACTGCTGAGGCATTGGTAAGACCTGCAGAGGTCCACCGCTGAGAATACCACTCTGACAAGTCCCAGGAATGGCCCAGGAATCTGCATTTAACATGCCCTGTGGGGTTCATGAGCACAGGGCTCCGAGGGACACATGATTCAATGTCTCCTCCCAGTTCTAAGATTCCATGGACATTCACGCACTCCCACTCAACCACGGTGCAACTCACATCTTGGGGCGGGACCATCTGCTTCAATCTTTCCATTTTCTTGATGCCAGAGCTGCAGAGAAGAGTGCACTTAGTTAGCCAGCTAGCTTTTCAGCTGGTTTTGTTGTCATGGTGTGATGATGGCGTAAACCAGAGAGTGACTTTAACCAAGGCATGGATTAGGATGTCTTGGGATTGGGGACATCAGTATAGCTAAGCCTTTGGTGGCCACTCCCTCCTATCCCTTAATGCTGCAATTTTTTCATCAAAGTCCTTCATGCTGGGGTTTTGCATTCCTGTAATAAACATCCATCCTTGTTGGTATATTTTTGTGCTTAGCTACCATGATGACTGATGACAAAGATGGGGTGCCAGTCCCCATCATGTTGAACCTCCAGAGAAGTTTTACAAAAAACATAAATGATTAAAAATAGTTTCACATGGGATACAAAGCCTCATCAAATATAAAAGGAATAAAAATGAAATTAGAGAGGTTTACATAGATAGTCTTCAAAACAGGAAAACAGTTCCACCTCTGGCTGGATTTTGTATAAAGGTCTTCGGCCTCGCAATTCATTCGTGCTTTGCCCCACATGAAAATGATAAAAAGACCTTAACCACATAATTGAGAGCAGAAACCAGAGAGCTTGAGCAGCCCAGATTGAAATCCTACCTCCATCACTGAGAAGCTGTGTGATGTCAGAGAAGTCACTTCACTTCTCTGAACCTCTGTTTGCTGATCTGTAAAATGGGGATGATAATAGCATTGACCTAACAAGATTGTTGTGAGGATTAAATGAGCAAATGTATATAGAGTTCTTGGCACAATTTTGGACACGCGGTGAGTGTTCAGTAATTATTCGCTATCACTGTTGTTGATCTTGGGTCTTATCTATCTCGTCTTCTCTTGGGAACTTAGGAAGTGAATAGTCCAGGCACGTTCACTGATTATAGTGGCCCAAGATAAGTAAAAACATACCACTAACTTCACCAAAGCATGGCATGGGCTTTTGCATCTAATTTTTTGGCCTCATTTCATGCAAATGAAGTGAATTCACTTTACATTGACCAATGCTTCCTGATTTCTCTTTCAGTTAATCAAGACAGTTTTGAACATGCTTTAGAAGGTGAGTTCCAGAACGAAAAAAAAAAAAGTTCAATAAATCAAACTAATAGCACAAAACAAGGGCAGGTCTTTGAGTATCTTTATTTAGACACTTAAAAAAAATAAATTCTACCTTCAGACTGCAAAAGATAATTTTAAAATAATATTGTAAGGGAAAAAAAAAATTATGGGATTTGCAAGTCAGGACCCTAACAATAACCTGAAAGGGATTTGACAGCTGTTCTATACATGGTAACAGCAATGAGATAAGGAAAGCTCAGAGCCCATAAGCCTGAGAAAGGCATAACCCTATTGTAAAACTTTTCATGATGTCATTCTAGAAGGGGAACTAAATCTAGTGACATGTCACCTTCCATGCTGAGAGTCCTTTTGGTTTCCAGAGGGAAGAGTTTGCCCTGGAAGCATTCAGTGGTCCATTTTTCCCTGAGTCTTTTTTCCCCTCAACATACCCACCCCTTCTCCCATCTCTCCTTACTTCAGCTCTCCTTTTATTAGAAATTCCCAAATGAGACTTATTAATGAGGAGCAGATGTTAAAATCTATCCAGGATTTTATTTCAGTTTTGTTTTCATTTTGTGGTTCCTTCCCTTTCCAACCCCTCCCGTGTGTAAAATGTCCAGCGTTCTATGTCACCGCTATTGAATTCGGTACAAAACCACTCACCGGGACTGTGATGTAAAATATATACTGTAATATATTACTGTGTGTATATATATATGTAAATACAAATACAGTATATTATAGTATATATATTTAAAAATATATACTGTAATATATTGTTTCTTTTTTTAATGTTTTTACCAAATCAAGCAGTTTTTATTATTCCTGGAGCCATCTTTAGCTTTCTGACAATAATGAGTTCACTTAGAATCTGGGGCTATGTAAATTACATTTCACTAGTGGCTGTTCCTTGTAACAGACAACACTTGAATCCAAGCGGGTGGAACTAGGTCTCAAATATAAGTGAAGGAGCATGAATTATACACTCTACTTGGAAAATAGAGGGCACTTCGTGTTAGTCTCCATTCAGAGTATCCGTTTTCTGCCTTTTGCCAACCAATGAACCATGAGAACGTCTCAAAGGGCTGGAGTTGCTCGGAGCTTATGAGAGCCATTGTAACGTTTTGTGCTCGTGCATTTATTGTGGGTATCAGGATTGATTTTTCAGACCCCATAAAGTGGTGGTTAATGGGTTATAGATTGGTATACAGGCAAGCTCTATTAGATGTGACCATGGAGAATGGCAGAGGAAACCTGGAGGCCAAGTTTCTAGAAGGAATGTAGGATCCCCCTTCGAGCTATGCTGGGAAAGCAGCCTTCTGCCCCAGGTGCCTGCAGCAGCTGTTATAGTTCTTGCAATTGCCACAAACAATGGCAGGTTGAGAGAGCAGCCGGGAAATGTGCAGGGGTAGCCTCTGGGAATCAAACCGGGCCTTCACATTTGGGGTGTCATTGGGGTGTGCAGGACAGAGAGCTGTCCCCAATGCTCAGAGCCCACTCATGGACTGGAGAGTGGAACTCAAAAGGTCTAGGAGGGGCCCGTCAGTCTGCATGCAACAAGCTCCCCAGTCCACAGGTGAGCACCAGGTCTGAGAATCCCTTAGAAACCTTGTGGCTGACCACCAGCACCATTCAACTCAACGACACACACAAACCCAGATCCGCCCACCACTCCTGCATCTGGGGTCCAGACCTATTCCTGTTTCTCTTCTCCACTCCATGGAATGTCCAGCAAATCTGCTTTCCCAGTTACTGAATTTGGGATTTTCTCCAAGTCTTCCTGTGAATTGGACTTTAATCAGATTTTAACTGTAGCCCCCGAAAAATGGGAATGGTACGATCGGGTTTCAAACAGTGTAATTCTCTGTAGCTCCTATGGCCAACCCACCAAAGGATGAGTCTGGGACCCCTTGCAAAGGACCACCACCATTTCCTCTAGTCTTTGGAGATGGCTCTGCAAGGTCTAAGGCCCTCCCAGAGCCTTAGACCTTGGAAAGCTGTCTCCAAAGGGTGGAGAACTGGGCAGTTGGGCACTCACTGGGAGTCAGCTACCTGGGAAATGAGGACCTCACTGGCTCCTGTGTTCAGTAGCAGAAGCGGCAGCAGAGACGTCGCTGGAAGGGGGGAACATGGCCCTGGCTATCTTCATCCCGGTCCTCATCATCTCCTTACTGCTGGGAGGAGCCTACATTTACATCACAAGGTAGGGAGCTGATGGGGGAGACCACTACCAAGCACTCAGCCACCAGTACTCAGAGGGACTGGGCGTTTCACCTCTTTGAGCCTCAGGGTCTCCACCTGGAGCTCGGGCATAGTGGCATTTGTGTTATTGCAGAGATGCCTAGATTCAGCCCAATTCTGTGGGATAAATATTTACATTGGGCAATTATGAAGCCTCCAAGCAAGTAAGACAAATACTATTTCTGCCCTCAAGGAGGTTATGATTTAGTGGGGGACACAGACATGACATATTGCCAGGCATGTTGATTCGTTCCTTCCATCACTCACTCACACATTCACTCATTTATTCAACAAATATGTATTGACAATCTGTTGTATATCAGACATTGTCCCAGGTGTTGAGGGTCTAGAAACTTGCATTTGATGCAGAAGGAAGATATTAAACCATGCCCCAGAATAGCCACTCATTCATTCACATTCACAGTTGTTGAGCACCTACTAGGTGCCAGGCAGTTTTCTCGGTTCTAGAAACATCATTTGTGGAAAAAAAAAAAAAAAATAGAAGGAGATATTTGCCCTCCTGGAGTTCAGGTTCTAACAAGGGAAGATAGACAATAAGCAAAGTATATAAGAAAATATGTAGTGTTAGAAACTGATAAGTGCAGGAAGAGAAGGCTGGGAGGGGGCAAGAATTCTGGAAGAGAAGTGGTGGTTGACTTTTAAATAGTGTAGCTAGAGGAGGCCCCACTGAGAAATGACATTTGAGCAAGGACTTGAAAGTGATCATGAGAAACCTATGCAGGCCAGGCGTGGTGGCTCACACCCGTAATCCCAGGACTTTGGGAGGCCAAGGCAGGCAAATCACTTGAGGTCAGGAGTTCGAGACTAGCCTGGCCAACATGGTGGAACCCCGTCTCTACTAAAAAAATAAAAAATAAAATTAGCCTGGGCATGGTGGTGGGTGCCTGTAATCCCAGCTACTTGGGAAGCTGAGGCAGGAGAATCACTTGAACCTGGGAGGAGGAGGTTGCAGTGAACCAAGATCATGACACTGTACTCCAGCCTGGGCAACAGAGCAAGACTCCATTTCAAAAACAAAAGAAACCTATGGAAATATGTGAAAAAGGAGGGTTTCATGCAGGGAAACAGCATGTACAAAGGTCCTGAGGCAGGAGCGTGACTAAAATAAATCATCCCTGCCCTTATGGAGCCCACAGTCTACTGGGGGCAGGTAGAGTAAATACACAAATAAATTATAACACACTAAGATAAACACAATAAAGGAAATAGGTAGGTGTGGTGAGTAACAGAGAGATCACCTTTAAATAGGTGGTCAGGGGCCAGGCATGGTAGTTCATCCCTGTAATCCCAGCACTTTGGGAGGCCAAGGCTGGAGGATTGCGTGAGCCCAGGAGTTTGAGACCAGCTTGGGCAATGGGCAATATAGTGAGAACTCGCCTCTTAAAAAAAAAAAAAAAAAAAAAAAAACACTTAAAAAGTTAGCCAAGTGTGGTGGTGCACGCAGGCAGGAGAATCACTTGAGCCCAGGAGGCAGAGGTTGCAGTGAGCTGAGATGGCACCACTGCACTACAACCTGGGTGACAGAGCAAGACCCTGTCTCTAAATAAAAAAATAGGTGGTCAAGGAAGGCTGATCTAAGGCAATATGGCATACAGTAGGTGCTCAATAAATGTTCATCCTTGTTCTTGTTTCCCTTTGCATTCAAGAGGGACTTGAATGACCTTCCAGGGGAAAACAAATTAAGCTCCACCCCCTCCCTAGTAAGGAGAGATCACAAGGCTTTGGTTCTCACTGCCTGGGTTGCAAGTTGAGAGCAATTATGATTTCTGCTTTCACCTCACTAGGATTCTCGCCTGCAAAAAGGGCTGTTTGCACACATCCTCGTTGTCATTCACAGAGGTGCCGCTGCTCAGGAAGTGGCACCAACTGTTCCCGTTCAATATTGTAATGTGTCTCCTAGCTGGGGAGAAGTAACTTCTCTCTCCTTTCTCTCCCCCAGATGTCGCTACTATTCCAACCTCCGCCTGCCTCTGATGTACTCCCACCCCTACAGCCAGATCACCGTGGAAACCGAGTTTGACAACCCCATTTACGAGACAGGGGTGAGTTGGTCTCTCTTGTCTCTTCCCAATTCCCTCCCTCTTTGCTCTGAATTCACCAAGAATAAGACAAAACATTTCATTTCCTATTGCTCACAAGAGGCACAGCCAGTGGTCCTGTCTTATCCCCACAAAGAGCCCTAAAGAGATAAATGCTGGGAGAACCCAGCTCTCTTTGCAGGTGATTGGTGCTGAGGACGAGCCTAGGAGGCTGATGACCGTCAGCAGAACACCCACAGAAAAAAGAGGCTGCACCCAAGACCCACAGAGAGCAGACCACCGGTGGCCGGTGGCAACGTGCGGCATTCCCACACATCCCACTGGGCTCCACCCTTTATTCAATGGCAGTGTGAAACATCCCTACACATTTGAGTGTCAGGTCCTGTTTTAGGTGCTAGGAACATAGTCATGAACCCCAATAGACACAGATTCCACCATTAACGAGCCTACCGTCTTGTGAATTATTATTAGCAATAATAATACATGCCATGTGCTGGGCACTTTAAATGCATAATCTCCTTAAATCCTTGCAGGTCTCTGCAGTAGTTTCCACAGTTGTCTCTAATTGATTGATGAGAACGTTGAGGTCCAGAGAGAGGAAAGAATAATTTGGCCAAGGTGGCACACAGCCAGGATGCACAGCCTGAAGCCAGGACGCAAATTCAACCTGACACTCTTAATCGTGATGCTATCTTGCCTCCCTCGAACCTCCGACAATCCAATGTGCCCATGAATATTTTGATTACAACAAATAATACTTTTTAAGGACTATGAAAAAATTGAACAGCGCACTAGGAGAATGTATAATGGGGACACTTAGAGGGAGTTGGGGAAGGCATCGTTGAGAAAGTGAGAGTAAAGCTGAGACATGGGAAGTGGGTAGAGCTTGGACGATGGGCTGAAGAAGATGCCAGACAGAAGGGAGAGCATGTGCAAATGTCCAGGGCACATGCGAGGAAGCAAAAGGCTGGTTATGACTTTGCAAAACTAGCATCCTTCAAATTCACTGTGTAACGATATGCAGCCATCTCCCAACATTTGAGGGGAATAAACCTGACTTGTTTCTTATCCTGCTGACCTTCCTTCACCTCCACTTCCTCTGATCTCCTGTGTTAGTTATCTATTGATGTGTAACAATATTACTGCAAACTTAGGGGCTTAAATTAACAACATACATTTATTATTTCATAGTTTCTATAAGTCAGGAAGCCAGGCACAGCTTAGCTGGACCCCCTGCTTTATGGCTCACAGGCTACAAACAAGGCAGCAACTGGGCTGCAGTCTCATCTGAGGCTCAACCAGGGAAGGATCCACTTCCAAACTCACATGGTTGTTGACAGCATTCAGTTCCTTGCGGGCTGTTAGAATGAGGGCCTCAATTTCTTGTGGGCTGTCTTCTAGGGGCCACCCTCAGTTTCTTCCATGTGGGCCTCTCCATAGAGCAGCTCATGACATGGCAGCTGGCTTCTTCAAAGCCAGCAAGAGAGACAGAGTCATCTTGCAAGACAGAGGTCACAATCTTTTGTCATGCAAACATGGAAGTGACATCCTAGCACCTGTGTATTCTCCTAGTTAGAATCAAGTCACAGGCTCTACTCACCCTTAAAAGGAGGGGACCCCACAAAGGCATGAGCCCCAGGAGGTGGGGATCATGGGGATCACCTTGGGGCCTGCCCACCACAATCCCATGTACCATGAAGCATAGATGTGATTGCATATCTGTGTTGGCTGAATGGGAGCTGGAGACTTCCATTAAAGCATGTGACAGTGACAACTTCCAGGGCTGAGCCTTCTTCTATCTCCTTGCTCCTTGTCCCTGGGGCTTGGAATACATTACTCACACTCCATAAATGTTGAAGAAATCAAACTACCCCCATGTTGTAGTCATTTCATATGGCAATGGTAGATCAGGGCATATGTTATTTTGCATTCTATGTAGCTTGCTTTGAAATCATGGGAAAAGGTCAGACTGAAATAAAGGAGAATTTTAGAGACTAGACATGAATGAATACTTATTAGTAGAGTGTATCAGTGACCTAGAGCTATAGTAATGCTGAGTAACAAAGATCTCTGAACTCAATGACTTAATGCAACAAGCATTCATTTGCTCATCAATCTGTGGCACAGCGTTTTAGGCTTATTTCAGCTGGATGGTAATCCTGGCATTGGCTGGTTGATGGCTGGGTGACTCAGCTCTGCTCTGTGTGTCCCTCATTTTCCTGAAGAGACTAAAGCCTAGCAGGGCACGCCCTGCTCATGGTGATGACAGATGGACAGGATGTGAGCAGAAACACACAAGCATGTTTCAAGCAGCTGTTGTACGCCATTTCCTTATAACCCATTGGCAAAAGCAAGTCAGGGTCAGAGTGGGAGGGCACTGTAAAGTCACGACCAAGGGCATGGACATACGGAGGTGCAAAGAACTGCATCCCGCTATGTATATCCCTCTACCACACAAGCGTTTGACAATCCGTGCTTCTCTCTCTTGCAGGAAACCAGAGAGTATGAGGTTTCTATCTAAAGAGAGCTACACTTGAGAAGGGGACTTGTGAACTCAACCACAATCTCCTCGAGACATTCATCCAGAGACCATGTGGCATTTGATTGAAACCCCAGAATGTCGACTGTCTTTTCTTTAGACTCTTTATTGAAGGTTTACTGTTTTCTTCCCTGTATTTATTATATTTAAAAGTGAAATAGGTGTGGGTTTGGATGTTTCGCGGCCTCAGCCAAATTCATGTTACAGCCTCAATTCTGAAGGCAGGTGGAAGACTTGCAAAATGGCAAACCGCGGCAGCAAAAACACAAAACAACAGATGGAGTTTCTCCCATCAGCAATGCCATGCTAAGGCTGCATCGAATTGCATGCATCTTTGGGAACCATGCCCGTGGTGTTTTCAGTACAAATCTAAGTCCCAAGATTAGGTTGGAAAGGGTATTTCTTGTTGGCTTAGTTTGGGTTGGAATTTAGCATGGGTACTTAAACCCATTTGGGGAGCTGTGCTCCAAAACAAATTCTTTGTCCTCTCTTCCCATTTTGCCAGCTTCTGAAAGGTTTTTCCACAGCCCCTCCCTCTCACGGTTCTTCTGAAGGTAGCAAAGGTGTTATATAAACATTGTCTTTTACCACTCTGGCCTCGCTGGACAGTGACAAAACAAGAAAACGTTTTCTTTCTAAAAAGGTGATAAATGACCAAAGGGAATTTTTCAGAGAAAAATGAGAGATTTGAGAGTTCCAATGAAGAATTGGGTGAGGGGGATCATTGGGTAAGGGAATTGGGTTAATAAAATGTTCTTTTCTTTGACACTCTTTCAACGATGAAAGAGCACGTAATTTATGCTACAAGTGCCAGAATTGATCACCATGTTCAGCAAGCCATTCTCAAGCTGTGGTAATAAACACACAGGCTTGGGAGGCACCAGTGGCCCCACTCATACAGTGACAAGGATTTGTGATGGGAAAAAGGAAGTGCCATGTTTGGAAATCCAGGGGTGAGCTCTGGTTTCTCCTGGGGTTCTGGAATATCTCAGCCCTCAAAATAGAGAAGACTCAAGTGCACTGATTCTCTAAAAGGTGTCATCTTCAGAATATACTTACCATCAAGCATTCCAGGGGGCGGGAGGGTCCTATGAGAAGAAACTATTTTTCTATTCTCTGAAGCTGTCTGGATGTTGGAGGGTGGTGTGAATGCTGACTGAGGAGGTGCGGAGAACAGGGGCAGGGGATTTTAAATCACAGCAAACCATCCAGTGGAATCCTGTGTCATCTGACCTGAACATCAATGAAGACAGAGAGAGGAATTTCATTCAGAAAGGATTCCATAGCCCCACATCTAATCACACGGGCATTCCTCCTATTTTATCAGGGTCTGTTTTCCCCCAACCCAGTGAAACCAGTGAGTGTGTGACTCTTTGGAAGATTCTTTTCTAAATACAGGTATAAAGAGAAGGTGGAGGGTGCGGGTGCATGGAAGAAATACTATGTGTGAAGCAGATTCACC
This sequence comes from Pongo pygmaeus, assembly GCF_028885625.2. NCBI lineage: Eukaryota > Metazoa > Chordata > Mammalia > Primates > Hominidae > Pongo > Pongo pygmaeus. Next base: position 37,224,197 of record NC_085931.1, read on the forward strand.
TCCCTGGGACCGGTGACATGGTGGTGACAGTCAATGTCTTGGACAGGCACACGGGCTCAGTGGCATTTGGAACCCTCTTTGGTGCCCTCCCATTCTCTCTGGAATTGTTTCAAGTCTGCCGGTTTTCAAACAAGAAAAGACCTTTCCTGCCATAGGGAGAATAGAGGGGAGTCTATGTTTTGGTGGTTACATTGGAAACATCTTAAGCAAGATAGGGAAACTTGGTTTTATGCACACATGTACCCTCCTTGCCAGCAGGAATTCAGACTTCAGTCTTGGGGGTCTAAGACCAGAATATTTTCCTTCTGCCAGAAAAGAATCTTGCACATATACTCCTGAAGGCATGCATGTGTGGTCCATGGCAAGAAATAGCTAAAGGCTGCTTTCCAGGACCCAAAGCCCCATTTAATGCAAGAACCAGAGAGGTGTTCTAGGCCATTAGTGAACAATGTCATGTTTGGAGAAAGATAACAACACAAATAATGTAACCTTTCCTTAAAAGGCAGAACCCAATCCATTTTATTTGATGCTTATTCTAACCCTAACCCTGGGTCACCTGGAATGAAGAACTCTATTAATAATATTTGATTTTACAATGTATTATGGTTATGTGAAAACTAAACATATGCCTTTTACAAAGACTGACAAAATATAAATCTTTATTCTAACCCTATCCCCAAAACTAGCCAGGCCACACCCCAGATGTTCTTACTGACTATTGGAAAGACAGAAAAGGCGTTGGGTTTTTTGTTTTGTTGTTGTTGTTGTTGTCGTTGTTGTTTTTTTCAGAAGACCAGTGTCTCAGTTCTGTCTTACTAGTACCACACCTGTAACCATGTTTTAAAAGTTTGTTTTAGCCTAGAGACAGATCATACGAGTTCAACAATGTACAGTGTGATTGAAAAGACAGGTTGGTGTCTATTTTTCTTTTTAAAATATCTGAATGTGTATTTGTAATACGTAAAGGTAAAAAAATAATAGTGCCAAAAATGTGCAAGGCATCTCATTACAGTTCATATACGTCTGTTTTTATAAGATCAATATTAAAACCCATTGGGATTAAATATTTTTGAATAGGATACACTCTTGAGAAACTCGAGAATGGACTGAGCCTTCCTACAAGCCACTCTTTGTTTTTAAAACAGTGGGGAAATACGTTTACAGAGATTGTGAGCTTCAGAGAATGCATGTGATGGCGTGTATTACATGCTAATTCATATAAGCTGTATCTGTCAGCTACCACCCTGTGCTTTAAAAATGCACACACTCGACCCTCTTTAGCTTGGAGCTCAGCTTTTTGCTTTTTTTTTTTTTTTGTAGAATTATTTAGCTAACATAAGTATTCTGATCGCTACCTGATGGCCATTCTTACTTAGTTTCATAGATGTGCTTTAACTATGATCCTTTGAAGCTCACCCCTTGGAGAGCCTACAGAACCTCAGGCTGATAGCTTTGAAGACTGCCAAATAGCCCAGAAGGAAGCAAAGCATCTGCATAATCAGGAGGGTTGTATAAGACGTAGTGATTTGGCAAATATGTGGGTAGCTTTAGGCTGAGGCACGGGCCTCAGGCAAAAATGCCCTTCGAGTGAATCTGAAGGGCATGACCTTCCTATGTCCTTGACTAGGCATGACGAGTCATTTGAGGTCAGATATTATTTGAGTTGTTCAGCACCCCCAAAGGTAGGCATTCTCCTGGGAAATTTTCATTTCCGTTTTATTGCCAAACAGAATAAAAAGCAAAACAAACTTTCTAAGCTAGAATAATGAAATTAAGTCATTTTCCACTTTGTATATATTGATGCTAATAAAACAGATGAAAAAGACTCAAGTGTGTGGGATTTTTGTTACAGACACTTCAGGATGGCACCAAGTGGAATGTATCCAGTTTCTGGGGATTGGGTTGGGGTAATACCTACTGATACTTTGAATGCTAAGACAGGACATCCCACTCTGGAATGGTTCTGGGACCTTCAAGGGATGTTTGGGACAAGATGGTTTTGATGGCACTGCCATCATCCGATGTTCCACCATCCTCCCTGTCTTAGCTCAGCCTATCATAAGAAAATACCACAGACTAGATGGATTAAGCAACAGAAACCTGTTTCTCAAAGTTCTAGAAGCTGAGAAGTCCAAGATCAGGGTACCAGCCAATTCAGTTCCTGGTGAGAGCTCTCTTCCTGGCTTATAGATGACCTTTTTGCTGTGTCTTCACACAGTGGAGGGAAGGGAAAAGGCAGGAAGGAGGGGAGGAGAGGAAGAGAAAGAGGGAGAGGCAGCTGTTCCTCTTCTTAAAAGGCCACAGTCTTATCAAATGAGGTCCAACCCTTATGACCTTATTTAGCCTTAATTACCTGCTAATGGCCTTATCTCCAACAACGGTCACATTGGGGGTTAGAGCTTTAACATATGAATTTTGGAGGGACACAGCTGTCTATAGCATTGCACGCCTGGCACCCCCAAAATGTATGTCCTTCTTGCCCATAAAATACATTTCCTCTACTCCAACAGCCTCCAAAGTCTTAACTCATAACACCATCGACTTGTCTAAAGTCTCATCTAAATATCATTTAAATCAGATATGAGTGAGACTCAAGGTATGATTTATCCTGAGGCAAACTGCTCTCTATCTGTAAATCTGTGACCCCACACAAGTTATGTGCTTCCAAAACACAATGGTGGGACAGGCGAAGGATGGACATTGCTGTACCAAAAGGGAGAAATAAGGAAAGAGGAAAGGGGTGTCGGGTTTCAAGCAAGTGCAAAACGTAGCAAGGCAAATTTCATTAGATCTCAAGACTTGAGAATAAGCTTCTATGGTTTGATGCTCTGCCCTAAAGGCCCACTGAGGTGGCAGCAACACCTCCACGGCTCTTTCAAGCTGCCCTGTTCACACGGCTTTCTTCAGAGAGCAGCCCACTCCTGAGGCACTGGATGGGATTGTCCTGGCTGAAACCAGAGACACAGCCCTGCCCTTGGAAACAGAGGAGAAAACACCTTGGTTCTGGGACCTATGGTAGCAGTGGCACCCCTGATGATTCCTTAATCACCTTCTGGTTCATTCTTAGCACGCATTCGCAGCTGATGGCTCTATGGTTTGGTTCTGTAGATTCCAAGAAGGTTGAGAGTTATCCTTCATTGTGTCCTGCTTTCTCTACCCCCTTTAGTTCAAACTGGCAGTGTCTTCACTGGTATAATTCCATTCCTGGATTCTGCCAAGATAGCTGATGAAGTCCACGAGTTGTACTCATGATCTCTATTACTTAAATTTTTATTTTTTTTAATAGGGACAGGGTCTCACTATGTTGCCCAGGCTGATGTCGAACTCCTGGGCTAAAGTGATCCCCTCACCTCAGCCTCCCAAAGTGCTGGGATTACAGGCATGAGCCACCATTCCTGGCCTCGTGATCTCTTCACCACGTGATTGTTCAGACACATCCTCAGTGTTCTCTTCAGAACAAGCTTTCTATTTTTTTTTTTTTTTTTTGCAATATAGATAGGCTGAAATTTTGCCAAATCTTCAAGTTCTGCTTCCTTTTTGCTTAATTGGTTTTTCTGACAATGAAAATGAGTGATGGAGGCAGGTGTCTCAATCAATCAAGGTTTATGGAGCCAGCTGAAGGGTGCACCCAGGAAAAATGTGAGTCACAGACACATCTGTGGCTGTATTTTCCAGAGAGGTTCTTAAGAGGTTTAGTAGTTCTACATTTTCCTTAAAAGGAAGGAGGGGGCAATGAGGTAAATGATTACATAGTTGTGAGAGACTTTAGTTAGTGCCCAAAAAATTTACATTTTACGTAAGATAAGATGAATATTTGAAGAAAAAAGGAATAGAGGAAGCAGACATCTCAGGGAGAGGTGAAGAAACGATGAATCTCATCTTGTCTTTGTTCTGTACCTGGGAAAATAAGCAAGTTGTCTACATTATCAGTGTGTAGTCTTTTGAAAGGGCTGGTTTCTGTTTAGCCCTTAGAAAAGAAAGACTGATGGCAATTATTGAGGGCAAGGGGATAATGAGGTATGTCTGACCCCTGTCCCATCATGGCCAGAAACTCAGCTTCAGTTTCCCTGGGGTCTCCTTGGCCAAGAGGAAATTCATTCTGTCCGTTGGGAACTGAGAATTCTATTGTTATTTCTCACTTTTTTTTTTTTTTTTTTTTTTTTTTGAGACAGAGTCTTGATCTGTCGCCCAGGCTGGAGTGCAGTGGCACAATCTAGGCTCACTGCAACCTCTGCCTCCCAGGTTCAAGCAGTTCTCCTGCCTCAGCCTCCCAAGTAGCTAGGATTACAGGTGCATGCCACCACGCCTGGCTAATATTTGTATTTTAGTAGACACAGGGTTTCAACGTGTTGGCCAGGCTGGTCTCAAATTCCTGACCTCAGGTGATCCACCTGCCTCAGCCTCCAAAAGTGCTGGGATTATAGGCGTGACTTCTCACTTATTTAATTAATCTCTCTGCTTTCACATTTTACTATAAGCAGTCAGGAGGAATCAAGCCACTCCTTCAACACTTTGCTTTGGAATCTCCTCAGCTAAATATAGTAGTTCCCTCTTACCTGATGTAAGTGGATGCCTGAAACCACAGATAGTACTGAACTCTATATATACTATGTTTTCTCATATACATACATATCTATGATAAAGTCTAACTTATAAATTAGGTACATAAAGAGATGAAGAATAATATTAAAATAGAATAATTATAACAATATACCAGCATCACTACTCTTGAACTTCGGGGCTATTATTAAGTAAAGTAAAGGTTACTTGAACACAAACCCTGAAACACCACAATAGTCCATCTGACAACCAAGATGGCTACTAAGTGATGGGCAGGCACGTAGCATAGACAGCATGGACATGCTAAACAAAGGGGTGATTCATGTCCCAGGAGGGACAAAATGAGGTAGTGCAAGATTTTATCATGCTACTCAGAAGAACGGGGCACAATGTAAAACTTACAAATTGTTTACTTCTGGAATTTTCTTTTTTTTTTTTGAGACAGAGTTTTTGCTCGTTGCCCAGGCTGGAATGCAATGGTGTGATCTCAGCTCACTGCAACCTCTGCCTCCGGAGTTCAGGCGATTCTCCTGCCTTAGCCTCCTGAGTAGCTGGGATTACAGGTGCCTGCCACCACGCTCAGCTCATTTTTGTATGTTTAGTAGAGACGAGGCTTCAACTTGTTGGCCAGTCTGGTCTCAAACTCTTGATCTCAGGTGACCCACTGGCCTCGGCCTCCTAAAGTGCTAGGATTACAGGTGTGAGCCACTGCGGCCAGCCTATTTCTGGAATTTTTCATTTAAGATTTTCAGATGGCAGTTGACCTTGGGTAACAGAAATGCAGAAAGCAAAACCATGGATAAGGGGGGACTACCGTCTCCAGTTTCATTGTTCACAAATTCTACCTTCCATAAAACACTAGGACGAAGTTCAGCTAAGTTCTTTTTCACTTACAACTAGGACTGCCTTAATTCCAGTTTCAAATAACATGTTTCTAGTTTCTGCCTGAGATCTCAGCAGACCAGAATGACCTTTTTTTTTTTGAGACAGAGTCTCACTCTGTCACCCAGGCTAGAGTGCAATGAAGTGATCACAGCTCACTGCAGCCTGGACCTCCTGGGCTCAATTGATCCTCCTACCTCAGCCTCCCAAATAGCTGGACCACAGGCATGCACCACCACACCCAGCTAAGTTTTGTATTTTTTGTAGAAATGGGGTTTCGTCACATTGTCCAGGCTGGTCTCGAACCCCTGGGCTCAAGTAATCCACTTGCCTGAGCCTCCCAAAGTGCAGAATGATCTTAAATGCTCATATGCCTACCAACATTCTGTTCATGGCAATGTAGGTTAGCATGCATCTCAAAACCCTTCCAGCCTCTACTCATTACCCAGTTCCAAAGCCACTTCCACAAGAAACAAAACTAATAAAGTGAGTGTGTGTGTGTATGGAGAGAGAGAGAGAGAGAGAGAGTACAAGGAATTGGGTCATGCTATTATGAAGAGTGAGAAGTCCCAAGATCTGTGGCCAGGGAGCTGGAAACCCAGGAAGCTGATATGTAGTTCCAGTCCAAGTCCTAAGGCCTGAGACCTAGAAGAACCAATGACGTAAGTTCTGGTCTGGAAGCCAGCAGGCATAAGACACAAGAAGAGCAGACACTTCCATTCAAATCCAAAGGTCATGAAAGAACAATGTCCTGGCTCAAAGCAGTCGGGCAGGAGGGGTTCCCTCTTACTGATGGGAGGGTCAGCCTTTGGGTTATATTCAGACCTTCAACTGATGGGATGACGGTTCTATATTAGGAAGGGCAATCTGCTTTACTTAGTCTACCAATTCAAATGTTAATCTTATCCCAAAACAACCTCATGAGGACACTCAGAATAATGTCTGACCAAAGAGCTGGACATCCCATGGCCGAGTCAAATTGACAAAAATTAACTGTCACACTCCCAAAGCCCTATAAATGCAAGGTGACAACTCTAATGAGCTATGGTGTCCATGCTAAAGTCTTGCAATGACGCTGCTATTTCTCAGAGAGAAACAGAAGAATGTTTTCACAACTCTTAAGATATAGGCATATTTGACTTACCCCCATATCTTAGGTTGGGCTCCCCCAGAAGCAAACCTTCAGATAAAAATTCAAGAGCAAATAATGTATTTGCTAGGCAATTCCACAGAGTACCAGTAGAGGAGTGGTGAAGTGAGACTAGAAAGGAAAATAAGCCAATAAAAAGTGCATTGGTCAAGCAAGTTACTCCTGGGGACAACTGGGAATCCATCGCGCTGGATAATTCTGCGAGGTGGTGAAGAAAAAGCCTCAGGGTTGTTCCCTCTGAGCAGTGAGGGAGCTGGGGTATTTATCCACCAGTTCCCAACTGTCACTGATTGAGTTGTTTCTGGGAGGCATTAACTCCTAGGCACCTCTGGGATTCCCTGTGCTAAGAGAAAGAGAGTTATCTATGCCTGCAGGTAGAAAGCATCAAGTAGAGTTCATGGGAAAGCAACTACCAAAGGAATATGGGCAAAGCACCTACAGCATCTTTTACACCTACTTATTGCCCAAGTCAATTGTCAATCAATTCATCAACAAATATTTTTAGCACCTAAAAAAGCAGCTTATTGTGATGCCAACACCTTGGTAAGTTGGTCAAATGTGGGAAAGCCTAAAAATATAAGTAAATGTGGGATCAAAACTTAAAAGACTAAAGATGTCGTTCAACCTGAGAAAGCTGACTGACCAAAAAAAAAAAAAAAAAAAGAAAGCCTAAGATTTCAAAGTAATTTCATTGAAAATTAACCCTTCCCCTTCTGATGATAATAATGTCTTTCAATTAACATACAGATTTAAACAGTGTTTTCAAACGAAGGCACACTAGCTCATTTCTTTGTTTTTTTTAAAATTCTTTTTTCTTTTGCTCACTTCTTTAAAAAAAAAAAAAGTCCATAACGTTTAGAAATTTTTCAATTGACATTTCTGAAACTAATGTTTCCATCTCAGTAATAATATTTGAGATGAAAAAAAAATTCCCACATCAGCAATTTGTGTTTTTAAGAGCTTGGATCTTTCCTCAAAAAAGAAAAAAATCTGAGTGACAAAATTCTGGTTAGTTTTGCTTTCATGATTCATTGTATCACCTCTAATACTAATGGGACCAAAACTGTTAGCTAGGAGGGAATTGTAAGAGGATGAAAATGAGGCTATTAGAGACCAGGAAAGGATGGATGAAAGATCTCAACAAAAGGGAGTGATAGTCTTCAGTCTTGATGAGGTTACACTTTGTCGTTGTCCTCTATAAATGCTTACCCTTAAAATAAGCAAAATAGGCGTGTTAAGAAGGAAAGAGGCCAGGTGCGGTGGCTCGCGCCTCTAATCCCAGCACTTTGGGAGGCCCAGGTGGGCGGATCACCTGAGGTCAGGAATTCAAGACCAGCCTGGACAACACGGTGAAACCCCATCTCTACTAAAAATACAAAAATTAGCCAAGCATGGTGGTGGGCACCTGTAATCCCAGCTACTGGGGAGGCTGAGGCAGGAGAATCGCTTGAACCCAGGAGGTGGAGGTTGCAGTGAGCCGAGATCACGCCATTGCACTTCAGCCTGGGCAACAAGAGTGAGACTCCCACTCAAAAATAAATAAATAAATAAATAAATAAAAAGGAAAGAAAGAAATTGATAGTATACGTAATGCCAAAGTTTTGGAACATGACTTGGTGAAACAGTGGCCACTGGTGAGATCAGCAAGGAGAAAAGATAGAATTACAAGGATTTTAATTGTGCTTAACATTTTTTTGATTAAATGATTTCTACTCTGGGCAGAGAGTCTACCCTGTGCACTTCTTTTTTGTTTTTTGTATTGAGACAGGGTCTCACTCTGTCACCCAGGCAGGAGTGTAGTGGCGCAATCTTGGCTCACCGCAATCTCCGCCTCCCGGGTTCAAGTGATTCTCTTGCCTCAGCCTCCCAAGTAGCTGGACTCCAGGCACCTGCCACCATGCCCAGCTCAGCTAATTTTTGTTTTGGGGGGGTTTGTTGTTGTTGCTGTTTGTTTGTTTGTTTTGTAGAGATGGGGTTTCACCATATTGCCCAGGCTGATCTTGAACTCCTGAGCTCAAGTGATCCACGTGCCTCGGCCTCCCAAAGTGCTGGGATTACAGGCATGAGCCACTGCACCTGGCCCCACTTCTTTCTTGTATAGCTTTCTGCAGGATAGAGAGTTTTTTTAAATGAGGGTTTGCAAGTAACCTAAGAGTTTTGTAACTACTTCTTGATCTACCCTTTATGAATTGGAAATCTATTAACATGACAGACACAGATTGGCAGTGTAAGATAAGTGTGTGTGTTTTTGTTTTGTTTTTTCAAAAGCCTACAGCACTTGTAGGCTTTTGTATTCCCAGGCAGTCTCCCATCCAAGATACTAAGTAGGCCCGATCCTGCTTAGCTTCCAGGATCAGATAAGATCGGGCACATTTACAGCGGCAAGACCCTATGGACAAGTATATGTTTTCATGCCATGATCCTGCATGAGAATTCATTCACCATTGTTTGCTTCCTCACAGACTGTTTCCTAAATCTACAAAAAAGTTGAATTGACAGTATAAAACAAAGCTTTAATCACAGTAGTGTCCCCTACCATCCTTAAGCAACAGAGAAAATGCCTTTTGGGTGACTTTCCTTGGCCCTAATATACCCAAGTACCATCAAATGTTTCCTACACATTACATAGGATTTAGAGTCAGCCATCAAAAAGATCACATTACAGCCTTTCCAGAAAGTGATGTGAAGTGGGCAAAACTGGTGTCTTTTTAGTTGATGTTTTCTCCCAGGCCTGTATCCATTTGACAAACCAATTCTCCCGATGATGCCCAGAAGAAAGGACAGAAGAAAAATCTTAACGGGAAGTAGAGCAACACAGCCCAAAGAAAACAATTTGGCCAAGCGGTGGCACGAAAATTGCTGTTCTTAAATCCTTCAAGTTCAATCTGTTCCCCAGCAATTGGGCAGAGGACCAAGGGGTGAGAAATAAGAAAGACAGTTCCATCTACAGTCTTTCCTCTGGTGTGAAATGCAACAAAATATTCAGCACACACACACATACACAAAGAACAGAAAAACTAGCTGTGATGTTTTGTGACTGTATTGGTTATGAAATAGAGATCAGCAAAAATATCAGAATCTCTCTCTTGAGCCTGGTAATGCCAAGTTCCCGTAAGGGGGTCAGAATCCTATTTATTCATTCAAAAATTGTTTATTGAACATTTGCCTCCAGTTGCAACATAAAAGGCTCAAGAAATCATTGCTTCCACCCAACCCTGAGAACAATCCAGTTAAGCTTAAAAAAAAAAAAAGTTTTTTCAAAAACCCCAAAGCTGTCAGAGATCTGGGGATACAAATGCACCCAAATTACTTAAATTCCAGAAAGAGTTGAGCCCTTCTTGAGAGACAAGAATTTCCATGGCTCTTAATCTCTGGGGGCATTGTGGAAGAGTAAGAAGACAAAGAGCTGACTTTTTTCAAATGTTTAATGGCCCCTTGGGAATTCCAAAAAGCCCCAGCCATAAAGGGAGTCAGTGTCCATCCTTCAACTGTATCCCACAGTGCTCCCATTGAACATACTGGCCATGCCTGGAGCTCGGATCAGGACAGGAGAGCTGGGAGAGATGCCCTCTGTACCCAGGAAGGCACAGTCACCATAGGGCCAATCAGAATCCATGCAATCCTAGGTGGCCTTCAAAGAATTCAGCCAGGCGCGGTGGCTCACACCTGTAATCCCAGCACTTTGGGAGGCTGAGGCGGGTGGATCACTTGAGTCCAGGAGTTCAAGACCAGCCTAGCCAACATGGTGAGACCCCATCTCTACTAAAAATTAGCTGGGCTTGGTGGCACACACCTGTAATCCCAGCACTTTGGGAAGCCGAGGTGGGTGGATCACCTGAGGTCAGGAGTTCGAGACCAGCTTGACCAATATGGTGAAACCCCATCTCTACTAAAAATACAAAAATTAGCCAGGTGTGGTGGTGGGTACCTGTAGTCCCAGCTACTTGGAAGGCTGAGACAGGAGAATTGCTTAAAACTGGGAGGCGGAGGTTGCAGTGAGCTGAGACCACGCCACTGCACTCCGGCCTGGGCAACAGAGCAAAACTCCATCTCCAAAAAAAAAAAAAAAAAAGAAGCCTCCCCTAGAAGGTCCAAAATCCCAGCTGGAGATGTTCCTGTCACTCTTCAGCCATCCCACCATCTCTCTCTGTAGTTTCACTACAGATGTTTCTGAGACTGGGGGTTTGTTCACACTGAAGCTCAACAGAATCATAATATATAGGCTAGGATTTTATAAGTACAGATCTCCTGTAACTTAGAATCTTATGAATAAATGCTCCCATGTTATTGTATTCTATAGTATCAGTGTCATATTTTTATTTGATTAACCAACCAATCACTTTGCATGATCTCTAGACATATTTGAAACTTCAAAGGCCTTTTCTGTTTGCCAAGAACTGTATTGGCTATTGTTCTAAGATCATTGAGAAGTTAGCTAGAAGTTTTTTGGTATTTATTTATTTATTTATTTGAGACGGAATTTCGCTCTTGTTGGTCGAGGAAGTGATTGGTATTGAGACCTAAGGCAAGAGTGGAGCAGTAAAGGAACATCAGAGAAAGTTTTCAGGGCAGATGGAGGATGTGGAGGGAGGACAACAGGAGCTTGGCACCTCTGAGGGACAACCAGTGTGGCTGGAGGCTGGAGAGAGGGGGTCATATAGTGGGAGGGGCAGAACTCAACCCACAGAAATAGGGGAGAGACAAGAGTGGACCTCATGTGTGACAACCCCTCTGACAGCCACATGGGGACTGCAATAGTTTGGGTAGCTTCCAAGGAGGAGGATTTGGGGGCTCCACGCTCACCCTTTACCTTCATGGAGGATGCACAACACATAGAGAAGTGGGGGAGGCTTGTTAGGGAAGCATTCTAGGTACATGTCGGGCTGCCCCTTTCCATTAGGGATCCAATTTTTTCCCATTAGAAAACTGAGGGCTGCTGACCAGGCATGGTGGTATGCATCTGTACTTCCAGCTACTCGGGAGGCTGAGGCAGGAGGTTTTCTTGAGCCCAGGAGGTCCAGGCTGCAGTGAGCTATGGCTGTACCACTGCACTCCAGCCTGGGCAATAGAGTGAGACACTGTTTCAAAAAACTTGAAAAAGGGCTGGGCGTGGTGGTTCACGCCTGTAATCCCAGCACTTTGGGAGGCTGAGGCGGGAGGACTACCTGATGTCAGGAATTCGAGACCAGCATAGCCAACATGGTGAAACCCCATCTCTACTAAAAATACAAAAATTAGCCAGGCGTGGTGGTGGGCACCTGTAGTCCCAGCTTCTTAGGAGGCTGAGGCAGGAGAATCGCTTGAACCTGTGAGGTGGAGGTCGCAGTGAGCCGAGACCGTGCCATTGCACTCCAGCCTAGGCGAGAGAGCAAGACTTCATCTCAAAAAAAAAAAAAAAAAAAATTTGAAAAGAAAGAAAGGAAAAAGCAGACAGAGGGCTGGGCTTCTGACGGGCCCCATGGGGAGAAGCCTATTCAGTGAACCTGGGACAGCTGGCAGGGCCAGAGCTCAGCTGATCATTCATGGGCTTGTCACTCAGTCAGTAAAAGAATGGGGATTCCGAGGAAGGACAAACAAAGGAAAGAAAAAAGATGGAAAGGTCACTCCATGCCCCTGATGCCGCAGAAACCCAGATCCTGTTTACCAGGACTGGCTGTCCTCCAAGTTTAGAATAATAGCGAAGAGACAGAGCTTCTCCTGAGATCAGAACCTACCTCACTAGTAGATGTACTTCAGACAAACAAAACAAGATAGAGAGACCTGGGCCAGGAGAGAGAAAGGACCCCAAAAAAGTGACCAAAGAGATCCCTGTCAGGATAACACAGTAACGACAATAATAATAATTGCTGGCATTTGTTGACTGCTAGCTAATTATTTTTTGGTTTTTTTTTTTGTTTGTTTGTTTTTGTTTTGTTTGTTTTTTCTTTTTTGAGACAGAGTCTTGCTCTGTCGTCCAGGATGGAGTGCAGTGGTGTGATCTCGGCTCACTGCAACCTCCGCCTCCTGGGTTCAAGCAATTCTCTTGTCTCTGCCTCCGGAGCAGCTGGGATTCCAGGCACCTGCCACCACACCCAGGTAATTTTTGCATTTTTAGTAGAGACGGGGTTTCACCATGTTGGCCAGGATGATCTCGAACTCCTGACCTCAAGTGATCCAACTGTCTTGGCCTCCCAAAGTGCTGGGATTACAGGCGTAAGCCACCACGCCCAGCTTGTTTTGCTTTTTGTATTTTATTTTATATATGTTTTTATTTTAGAGACACAGTCTGGCTCTGTCGTCCAGGTTGGAGAGCAACGGTATAGTCACAAGCTCACTGCAACCTCAAACTCCTGCACTTACACCATCTTCCCACCTCAGCCTCCCACAGTGTTGGGATTACAAGTGTGACCCACCACATCTGGCTGTTTTTTACATTTTAAATACACCTTTTAAATTCTAGAATACTTTTTAGATTTCCTAACTATTCGATGCACTTTAATATCTCATTTACTTTTGTGGGTAAAGAAACTAGCCATCTTCTTTTATAGATGCGGCGTCTGAAGTGCAAATAGGCGAAGTCACTTACCCAGGTTCACACAGCTGGTACATGAAGGAACAGCACCCAGGAGGTCTGGCTCCCCTTGGATGCCAGGGTAGAAATCACTAAAGGCCAACCTTCAGAGAGCAGAGCTACTTCCTCCCAGGGTGCTCAGAACAAAGCAGGGCTCTTTCAGCCTGGGGATGCCCTGGATGCAGAAGCCCGGCCTTATTTGGCTCATATCCCAGGAGGTGTTAGGGATGGATTAGGCAGTGGCTAAGAGCTGGAACTTTGGGTTTGAATCTCAACTCCATCCGTGATTAGCAGCTTAGTGGAGTGAGGGACCCTGGAGGGGATAGATTTCCTCCTGTATCATTGTGGGACTCTCCAAGAGGGTGTTCCTACCTCCCCATGCAAAAGAAAGAGAAAAAGTTATACTAACTGTCATAGAATGTTGGGGCAGACACTCAAAAGTACCTAGCCATATCTGTTTCCTTTCCCTTTGCTAACAGAATCCCAATTTTGTTCGGAGCAACTATGAACCCGGCCACAGGCAATGCATCATGGTTGGTTTTACTTAGGATAATCCTGTCACTCATTTTTTTCAGCTTCCCCTGCTGCTAGGGTTGATCCTCTTGACTCCTTTTGGCCAATGAGCCTCAGCAGAAACTGGCTTGGGGCAGAGGGGCTGTTCTCAGAAAGTATTCGCTTTCCTGATAAAAGGGGGCAGACACAGTTGCAACAGCTCCAGCCCCAGGCCCCTGTCTTCCTACCCTGAACCCCGTCATGGTGTGTCATAACTTCCATGGCCATCTCACAATGGATGTGATCAGCTTGAAGACAAAAGCAATACATGAAGAATGTTGGGGTGGACAAGCAGAAAACCCTGGGTCTCAGAAATCCTACTACTGGGCGTCTACCCAAAGAAAAAGAAATTATTGCATCAGAAAGACACCCGCACTCATCATGCATTTATCACGATACAATCCACAATAGCAAGTCATGGAATCAACCCAAGTGTCTATCAGTAGATGATGGGATTAAAAAAAAAATTGATACATATGCCCCATTGAATACTATGCAGCCATTACAAAGAATAAACTCATGTCTTGCAGCAACATGGATGGAACTCAGGCCATTATTCTAAGTGAAATGACTCAAAAGCAGAAAATCAAATACCAAACATTCTCGCTTATCGGTGGGAGCTAAACAATGGGTACTCATGGACATAAAGATAAAAATAATGAGGCAGGGCACGGTGGCTCACGCCTGTAATCCCAGCACTTTGGGAGGCTGAGGCGGGCGGATCACGAGGTCAGGAGAACGAGACCATCCTGGCTAACACAGTGAAAGCCCGTCTCTACTAAAAATACAGAAAAATTAGCTGGGTGTGGTGGCGGGCGCCTGTAGTCCCAGCTCCTTGGGAGGCTGAGGCAGGAGAATGGCGTGAACCCTGGAGGTGGAGCTTGCAGTGAGCCGAGATTGCGCCAGTGCACTCCAGCCTGGGCGACAAAGCGAGACTCCGTCTCAAAAAATAAATAAATAAATAAATAAATAAATATAAAAATAATAATAATAATAATAAAAAACACTGGGGACTCCAAAAGGGAGGAAAGGTGGGAGGGGCAAAGGGAGGAAGGGTTGAAAAGTTACCTGCTCACAATAGGTACAATGGCACGATGCTCACTATTTGGGTTATGGGTGGCACAATTGGTACAATGCTCACTATTTGGGTGATGGGTACACTAGAAGCCCAGACATCACCATGACATAGTATAACCATGTAACAAACCTGTACAAGTACCCCCTGTGTCTATGAAACTTAAAAAATGTTTTTTATGGCAAAAAGAGGGAGAAAATTCTGGGTTTCTGAGGGTGCCAACATAATTCCACCTGAGAGAATCATAAAACATAATTCGTGAAACTAGCTATGTACATTGTGAAATTTAAGTGATAGATCTACATGTCCTGCAAAAGTATAAGGCAAGAAAATTGTTCATCAAGGTGGAATCTAAAAACACAGATAAGGTATAAATGCCATTTTCTGGAAAGTTCTACCTACTTTTCAGATCTTGTGCCCCCGCAAACTTCCCATGGCAAGCTTCGCCCTCTCCCTCCCTCTCCTCTCCCTCCCTCTCTCTCTTTCTCTCTCCATATTATGTCACTGTCCAAGATTAACTAACCCTTTGCACTGAAAGATGATATAGCAAAGTAAAACACAGTTTCAACATTAATTTCATGGCTTAAAAGTCTTAAAGACCTAAGTTTTCATTTTCTTATACTCCCAATATAAATTTTTATTTGCATTGAACTAAGAAATTACAGGTACACCTTGGAGATCATGCAGATTCTGTTTCAGACCACTACAATAAAGCTAATATCACAACAAAGCAAATCCCGCATCTTTTTTGGTTTCCCAGTGCATAGAAAAGTTACGTTGGCACTATACTGTAGTCTGTTAAGTGTGCAATAGCACTATTTCTAAAAAACAATTACATAGCTTAATTTAAAAATACTTTATTGCTAAAAATGCTAATGATCATCAGAGCCTTCAGTGGGTCATAATCTTTTTGCTGGTGGAGGGCCTTGCCTTGATATTATTGATAGCTGCTGACTAATCAGGGCAGTAGTTTCTGAAGGCTGAGTGACTGTGGAAATTTCTTAAAATAAGACAACAGTAAAATTTGTCACAAAATTGTGAAGTTTGACTCTTCCTTTCATGAAAGATTTTCCTGAGGCATGCAATGTTATTTGATAGCATTTTACCCACAGTAGAACTTCTTTCAGAATTGCCGTCGATCCTCTCAAATCCTGCTGCTCCTTTATGAACTCAGTTGATGTAATGTTCTAAATCCACTGCTGTCATTTTAACTATGTTCACAGCAGCTTCACCAGGATTAGACTCCATCTCAAGAAACCACTTTCTTTGCTCATCTGTAAGAAGAAGCTTCTCATCATTGCAGCAATTCAGTTATGTCTTCAGGTTCCACTTCTCATTCTAGTTGTCTTGTTATTTCTACCACATTTGAATCACTTTCTCTGCTGAAGTATTAAACCCCTCAAAGTCATCCAGAAAGGTTAGAATCAAATTCTTCCAAACTCTTGTTAAGGTTGATATTTTGACCCCCTCCCATGGATCACAAATGTTCTTAATGGTGTCTAGAATGGTGAATTCTTTCCAGAAGGTTTTCAATTTACTTTGCCCAAAGCCATCAGAGGAATCACTATCTGTGGCGGCTATAGCCTTAGAAGATGTACTTCTTAAACAAGACTTAAAAGTTAAAATTACTCCTTCATCCATGGGCTGTAGAATGGATTTCATGTTAGCAGGCATGAAAACAACAGTAATCTCCTTGTACATCTCTATCAAAGCCCATGGGTGACCAGGTGCATTGTCAATGAGTAATAATATTTTGAACGGAATCTTTTTCTGAGCAGTAGGTCTCAACAGTGGGTTTAAAATATGTAGTAAACTATGCCATAGACAGATGTGCTATACATGCACAGGCAGAGTAGTAGATTTTGCATAATTCTTAAGGGCCCCGGGATTTTTGAAACAGTAAATGAGCACTGGCCTC
Source organism: Pongo pygmaeus (assembly GCF_028885625.2). NCBI lineage: Eukaryota > Metazoa > Chordata > Mammalia > Primates > Hominidae > Pongo > Pongo pygmaeus. Next base: position 37,240,884 of record NC_085931.1, read on the forward strand.
AACTTAGAGTCACCAGCTGCATTAGCCCCTAACAAGAGAGTCAGCCTGTTCTTTGAAGTTTGAAAGCCAGGCATTGACTTCTCCTCTCTAGCTATGAAAGTCCTAGATGGCATCTTCTTCCAATAGAAGGCTGTTTCATCTATGCTGAAAATCCATTATTTAATGTAGCTACCTTCCTCAATGATCTTAACTGGATCTTTTGGATAGTTTGATGCAGTTTCTATATCAGCACTTGCCACTTCACCTTGCACTTCAATGTTATAGAGAGAGCTTCTTTCCTTCAACCTCATGAACCAACCTCTGCTAGATTCAACCTTTTCTTCTGCAGCTTCCTCATCTCTCTCAGCCTTCACAGAATTGAAGAGAGGTAGGGCCTTGCTCTTAATTAGGCTTTGGCTTAAGGAGATGTGGTGGCTAGTTTGATCTTCTATCCAGATCTTTAAACTTTCTCCATATCAACAATAAGGCTATTCTGCTTTCTTTTCATTTGTGTTTTCACTGGAGTGGCACTTTTTAATTTTCTTTAATAATTTTTCCTTTCCATTCACAACTTGGCTAAGCTGCAAAAGAGACCTAGCAATAGGCCAGTCTTGGCTTCCAACATACCTACTTCACGAAGCTTAATCATTTCTACCTCTTGATTCAAAATGAGAGATGGGCAACTCTTCCTTTCACTTGAACACTTAGAGGCCATTGCAGGGTTATTAATTGGCCTAACTTCAATATTGTTGTGTCTTAAGGAACAGAGAGGCCCAAAAATTGGAAGAGAGATGGTGAAACAGCCAGTCTGTGCAGCAGTCAGAACACACACAGCATTTATGGAATAAGTTTGCCATCTTCTATGGGTGCAGTTCATGACACCACAAAACAATTACAGTAGTAACATCAAAGATCACCTATCATAGATAACTCTAATAGATATAATAATAATTAAAAAGTTGAAATATTGTGAGAATTAACAAAACATGACACAGAGACATAAAGTAAGCACATGCTGTTGGGAAATTGGCATCAGTAGACTTGTTCCATGCAGGGTTGCTACAAACCTTCAATCTGTAAAAAAATCAGTCTCTGCAAAGTGCAATAAAGCAAAGCCCAATGAAACAAGGTATGCCTGCATCACTCTAAAACTATGTCATTAATACTATTGTTGGTGGCGCTATCACGGTGCCTGGCACAGAGTAGGCACTCAAATATTTGGTGAAGAAATGACTATCAGCCAGTAGAGAAGCCCAAAGCAGGGCTGGTGTCACTGGCAAGCTGGGTCCCTTTAAACCACCAGATGGCATCCTCAGCATGGGATTCTCAAGGAAGGCCTTGAGAATCCTACAGAAACTGAATCACACTTCTGTTTCCTCACAATGGTTATTTTCTTTGGACAAAGACATGTGATGAAATGGATTCTTTCCGGTAAAACAAAATATGATTTGGAGAATTAGCAGGCTGCCCTTCATTCTTGGCAGTAAAAGAAACCAGCGTCATTGTTACTCATCCTTGCCCAGGCTGCGTGTTACAGATAAAAAATGGGGTGGCTTTGGACCCAGGGCTCAAACAATGCTGCCCCCAACCAGAGAACCACACAAAAGACTTTCAAAGATTCTAACTTGTACTGATGTTCTCTAGAAGGGACTGAGTGGGAAGTATATTACCAGGCGCATCACACAGAAAAACTTCTATAAAATCCTCTGTACCAATTTCTGTCCCCAAGAGTCTCACGTTCCTGGGAACCTACTCGAATCGCTCTCCTTCCCCAAACTCAGGAATTCTCCCACCCCCTACCCATCTGACTTTCTTCCACGTAGGGTTACCAAATGTACAAAATAAAAATACAAGACATCCAATTAAATTTGAAAATTAAATAAATCTGTAGTATTAATAATAAGTCCTGACTGTGGGACACCTCACCATGGTCTGGCCAATCAGAGGTTCCATGATTAGTGGAGAGATGGTCGCATGAGCCAAGCTGGGCCAATGGGAAAGTGCAATATTTGGGACATAGTTATACTAAAAAAAAAAAAAAAAAAAAAAGTGTTGTTTATCTGAAATTCAAATTTAACTGGGATCCTGCATTTTCTCTAGCAACCCTACCACCACACCCTTCTTATATAAAAATAATGCATAAGATGAACAAGTTCTACAATGCTATATTGTACACTTAAAAATCTGTTCGGGGCCAGGTGCAGTGGCTCACCCCAGTAATCCTAGCACTTTGGGAGGCCAAGGTCGGAGGATCGCTTGAGGTCAGGAGTTTGAGACCTGCCTGGGCAACATGGCAAGACCCGACCTTCACAAAAAAATTAAAAACTTAGCTTAGCGTGATGGTGCATGCTTGTAGTCCTAGCTACTGGAGAGGCTGAGGCAGCAGGATCCCTTGAGCCCAGGAGTTTGAAGTTACAGTAAGCTATTATCACACCACTGCATTCCAGCCTGGGAGACAAAGCGAGACTCTGTCTTAAAAAAAAAAAAAAAATTTAATCTGTTAAAAGTTGAGATCTCATGTTAAGTGTTCTTGCCACAACCAATTTTTTAAAAAGAAAGAAAAATAAAATATGCTATTCATAGTGCATAATCAACATAATCCCACTTGCAAGTACAGTATCATACAAAATGAACCATTTGATTTGCAAATTTTCCAACGTCGTGAATCTCACAACTTTTGTGCCAGGTGAGACTGCTTGAGAGGACTTCCTTTACTAATAAAATCTCGGGCTGAATATATTCATACATAGATACATGCAAGCAAGGTCTCCCTTTTCAGTTCCCCATCCATCCACCTGCAGGACCCTCCTTGGTGTCCTTCCTTCTAAGAAGGCAGGGGTAGGGGCAAGTAGATATCCGTAGAGTTTAATATTGGGGGACCGTTAACAATACAATAATTTTTTTTTCCTTTCACATTTCGTTTTATGGCATGTGAAACGTATACATGCTTTTTATCTCGAGAGGCTTTACTAGTTGATCTAGAAGTCATCTTTTCTTATCAGTCTGGACCTGACCTTCAATACTCCAGGATCCCATCTGGAGGAAGATGGCTTCCACCTGGCCCTCCTCTCCAGTGAATATTTGAAGCCTTGCTCTGCTCTGCTTCCCCAGTTTCCCTCCCCATAGTCCTGCCTTCCTTTCTTTCAACTATCTTCTACTGGTGAATTTTCTGAGAGATTATATAATCAAAAGTATTTCATCAAATGATGAAAGAGCAGCCATACACCATGGCAAAGCAATTGCATGTCTCTCTAGAAAGACCCTGGTACATTTTGGCCTAGAGCTCAACATTTTCCAAAAGAAGGGTCCCTTTTTCACTTCAGGAACTCCATATGTTGGTTATAATGGAAATCTAGGCCCTCTTCTCATGGTAACAGTTCCTCAATTTTTCCTTTGAGGAAGGAGAGAGGGGCTCTGGGGCTACATGCTTAAGTGGAACTGATCCTCCCTCCTGACACCATGAGGACCTGACCACAGCCTGGGCAATCAAAGATTCCACTGTAGCTCAGAGAAAGTCACATGGTCCAAACTGACCAATGGGAAACTGACTTGCTCTTTTGGCAGGAGCTCCCAGGCCTCTAGGAGGTGTGCCTGGATCCACTGGCAGCCATTTTATTGCCGTGCAGGGCAATCATGACTGCAAATGAAAACAAGAGAGAATAAAACAGAGCCTAGAAAGAGAAAAAGACAGATCCCTGGTGATGTTGTTGGAGTTTCTAGAGTCAGCTGGACTGAAAGTGAGACCCACCCACCTCTCACCTTTGCAGTCATATGAACCAAACATTCTCTTTGGGATGAAGCCAGTTTGAGTTGGGTTTCTGTCCGTTGAAATTAAAAGAGGTCTTGGTAATAGAACACTATTTGTATTTCAAGTAATTAAGAAAATACATCCTATCGGCCAGGCGTTGTGGCCCATGCCTATAATCCCAGCACTTTGGAAAGCTAAGGCAGGAGGATCCCTTGAGTCCGGGAGTTTGAGACCAGCCTGGGCAACATAGGGAGACCCCATCTGTATACACAATTTAAAAATTAGCCAAGTGTGGTGGTGTGCACCTGTGGTCTCAGCTACTTGGGAGGCTGAGGCAGGAGGATCTCCTGAGGCAGGAGGATCTCCCGAGCCCAGGAGGTCAAGGCTACAGTGAGCCATGATCGTGCCACTGCACTCCAGCCTGGGCCACAGAGCAAGATCTTGTCTCAAAAAAAAAAAAAAAAAAAAAGAAAGAAAGAAAGAAAATACATCCTGCCTCCCCACCCCACCCCAACTTCACACATACAGAGAGCTATTAAGAATTCAGTCATACTTACAAAACACCTATACTTCATCTGCAAAGTTATCATATTGATGTAACATACAAACAGTTTTCCTACTTCTAACAATAAGTCTGAGATCCGTAAGGATTCAAGACCCACAGGTAAGAATCAAATACTCTATGCTGGCGGCTTATAAGGCATCTGGAACTGCCAGAGAGATATGCCTGGAAGCGGACCTCAGCTAAAGAGGGATGGGGTTGAGGGGTAAATACCCAGCTCCTCCTTTCCTTGGGAGGGACACCTTTGAGGCATGTTCTGCGCCGTCCCCAGAGTTCCCAGGGAGATCGAGGCCTCGGTTGTCCACAGCGCTCAGTAACATGCCTTTTATTGGCTTTCTTCCTTTCCGAGACTCACTTCTCTGTCCTTTTTCTGGTGCATTCTGGTATCACCTCCAAATGAACCACTTCTAGAGGAATCCATGACTCAGGGTCGGCTTCCAGAGAACCAAACCAGGAAAGCTCTATTCAAACTCAGGAGACTCCCAACAAACCAGAGTCCACCCACATCCTCAGACTAAAAATCCCTGTTCTAAAGGACTCCACACACCAAGCAAGCGGTGCTCACTGCAAAGCCACCTGATATGGTGACTTAGCGCCTTGTTAAAAAAAGAAACAAATTCCCGAGACCCTGTAGCTCCTTATACCTGATATTCTCATTGCCATCAGTTTGTGAATTTTTGAACTCTTCTAATCCTCGTGTTCCAAGGACACAGGCAGGTTGTGCTTTTAGGGGCATGATTTATTGTTCCTTGCCAATTCTGCCCAAACCTCCACTGTGTTAAAAACCCTATGTTTATGTGGAACAGCCTTCTTACTGTTTTAATTCAGCTCCCTGTGATCTGCCTGCCCACAAGAAGAATTCCTGAAGCAGATGCTCCTTCCCTACCCGCTGAGCCTCACTTTCTGTCTCCTGTCCCATTTAGAAGAGCAATAGTGAGCCGGGAGCGGTGGCTCACGCCTGTAATCCCAGCACTTTGGGAGGCCAAGGCAGGTGGATCACCTGAGGTCAGGAGTTTGAGATCAGCCTGGCCAACATGGCAAAACTGCATCTCCACTAAAAATACAAAAAGTTAGCCGAGCGTGGTGGCAGGCACCTGTAATCTCAGCTACTTGGGAGGCTGAGGCAGGAGAATCACTTTAGCCCAAGAGGCAGAGGTTGCAGTGAGCCAAAATCATACCATTGCACTCCAGCGTGAGTGGCAAAATGAGACTCTGTGTCAAAAAAACAAAAACAAGAAAAAGGAGGAGGAGGAGAGGAGGAAGAAGAGGAGGAAGAAAGAAAACAGGAGGAGGAGGAGGAGGAAGGAGGAAGGAGGAAAGAGGAAGGAGGAAGGGCAATAGTGATTGGAATGGCCTAATGGCACAGTGAGAGATCCAGGCAGGCAGACCTGGCTCTATCACTTAATACCCCTGGGACTTTGGCCAGAGGTGTCAGTTTCCCAGTCTGTAAAATGGATCTATAATAATGATAACTACTCTATATAGTTACTAGTGAGAACAAAGTGAGATAATACAGGTAAAATGTTTAGCACGGTGCCTGGCACATGGAAAATGCTTGAGAAATGGAGGCCTTTGTTGCCACTCAAGTCTAGCAGTCTTAAATATTTGTTGAATGAATGAATGAAGTCAAGAGAAGGCCAAGCTGTGGGCAGTGCCTTTGGCTAAATCCCAGAGGACCTGAGGTCCTGCCTCTCTTAGCCACTCTCTCCTGATTCTCTGTCTCTTTGTCTTTCTGTCTGTCTCTTCTAGTTCCATCCCTGCCTCTCTCTGTGTGTCTCTCTTCTCCTATTCTCTTTTCTTGTGGTCTATTTCACTCTGTGTGTGTGTGTGTGTGTGTGTGTGTGTGTGTGTGTTTCTGTGTGGCTCTGTTTCTTTCTCTCTGTCTCTTTTTCTCACTTTCTGTTTCTCTCCTGGTCTCTGTCTGTATCCCACCCCCGCCACATCACCCCCACACCAGCCTCCTCTTGCAGGGACCAAGTTGTCAGGCTGCTCACGTCGTGGGCTGCCTTGAAACAACCTGCCACGCACGTTCTCATAGATAGATTTCTCCTGCGTCCACCTCTACTTAAAACAAAAAAATCTTTTGACTTTTGAGATTCAAATAAAAAGACCATAGAATGGCCTCAGGGAATAGCAGTGCCTGGAAAAAACAAACCTCATTCCTAAACTTTGTGATTATTTTTTATTTTATTTCTGTCTCTGCTGCCTGAAGCAGAATAAACTTTGTGTTTTTTTGAAAGACACATAGCACGAGGGTATGGGAACCCCTGGAAGCCCTCAGTGGGAGTTGCCCCACAAGCAATCCTCCAAGTGAAGTTCTCCCCAGTGCCCACCATGAACACCAAAGTGAGTTGAGCTGATAACAATTTTGTTTTCTGGAATCTGTCAACATGCACAGCAGATGTGCCCAGCAGTTGCCTCCTAATCCTGCTGAGCCATTAGCCACAAATTCCTCTTTTGTTACAATTTAGCTGTGAGCTTCAGAGAGTGACAAGAGTCAGGAGAAGGGAGAGTAGGGTAAGGCTGTGAAAAGATCCTGAAGAGGTGTTAAGAGCTCAGCAGTTGAGCCAGACATCCGTGGGTTCAAGCCTGGCCAGAACACTTAAGGGCTGGCTAACCTTGGGCAGACTGACAGCTAACAAGTGTTCAGTACTTGCAATGTGTTTGGCATTGTGATAAGCTCCATAAAGATGATCTCATTTAATCTTCCCTGCAATCCTGTAAATGACAAACTGGCTGCAGCTCAGAGAGGCTGGCTAACTCAGCCAATGTTATGCAGCTAAGTGGTCTACTCTTTGAACAGTCCAGTTCCTTGGCCCAATACCTGGAGACTTTGAGTTGGGGGGAATGCTGGTTCCTGGTACTCCCCACCTCACCTCTGAGTGCACTAAGCACCATGGTCACTCCCAGTGGAATTTTCACCCATCATATAGTGCCTCTGGAAGGTGTGTAACTGCCTTTAGTGCTGACCCCTCATTGGAGTGGACTCCAAACAGTCCTACAAATTCAAAGAACCACGACACCCTGGTTGTCAAGGCAGATGGGTAAGTGAGTACAGGGCATTTTCAGCAAGCCTTTGGGGGTGGGGTCTGGGGGTCTGTTTCTTGAGCATCCAGAGCTCCAGCCAGTAGCTTCCTAGTGCATGACTGTGGGCCACTGGAGAACGGGCAGGAAGGTGTGGAGGGTTAACCAGGAAGCTGGGCATGGTGGCAGGTGTCTGTAGCCTGTAGTCCCAGCTACTTGGGAGGCTGAAGTGGGAGAATCACTTGAGGCTAGGAATGTGAGGCTGAGTGTTCCATGATTAAGCCTGTGAATAGCCACTGCACTCTAGCCTAGGCAACATAGAGACCTCATCTCTTAAAAAAAAAAAAAAATTGGGGGTGGGGGTAAACACTACTCAACTCTTCAGATAGACTCTCCTCCAGAGAGGGTGAGATGACCTCCAGTCCAGCAATCTAAGACAGTTTCTTTCCTTTCACATATGAACATTTCTGAAATTAGGATATATCTTACAACTGATGCTATTTTATAACTACTTGGCAGCATCGTCTTCAGCATATGTAAAAGAACAGTGAATCCTACAAAGATGTACCTCCTATTCAATGATCTATGGTAGCTCAGAGGCTGGCTCTTATTGGCCCAACTTGGGTCACGTGCTTCTCCCTGGCCAATCATGGAGTCTCTAGTTGTAATGCCTCAGACACATGCACCTCTAGGGTTGGAAGTTGAGGTCAGCCTCATCCGAGCAGCTGGATCGACAAAGGATGAGTGGTTTCTGGGAGGAAAATCAAAATGTCATTACCAGGAGAGAGAGCTGTGGATTCTAGGGAGATAGAAGCAACCACTGCATCCTCTACCCAGAATCATTATGAGATTCCATGAGAATATCGGTGTGAGACAATTGGCCCATAGAAAACGCTCAGTACTCTCACCTGCTAATGTTACTAAAGATGCCAAGTTGAAATGTTTTACCTGAACCTATTCAAACCTCTACACAAAACTTCTAGTTTGCAGGAAATGCCCAATTAGAAGTGGAGGGTATATACAGGAGGTGTTCTGTGTCCTTTTTTTTTTTTAAACTTCTCAATGTGTTTGGAATTTTTCAAAATGAAAACAAATTAGTAAGACAGATGCCTAGGCTGGGTGTGATGGCTCCCAACTATAATCCCAACACTTTGAGAGGCCAAGGCTGGAAGATTACTTGAGCCCAGGAGTTTGAGACAAGTCTGGGGAACATAGTGAGACCTTGTCTCTACCAAAAAAAAAAAAAAATTAATTAAATTAGCAAGGTGTGGTGGTGCATGCCTCTAATCCCAGCTACTTAGGAGGCTGAGGTGGAAGGATAACTTGAGCCCAGGAGTTTGAGACTGCAATGAGCTATGGTCATGTGCACTCCAGCCTAGGTGACAGAGCAAGACCCTGTCTATAAAAATAAAGAAAAAAGATGCTTACCATCACCAATAATTAGAGAAATGCAAACAGAAACAGAGATTACCACTTCACACCCACTAGTATGCCATAATAAAAACAAAAACAGAAACAGAAGATGGCAAGTATTGGCAAAGATGGGGAGAAACTGCAATCCTTGTATAGCTGCTGTGCAAACAGTTGAGTGATTCTCAAAGAAGTTAATGGAATTGTCATGTGATGCTACGATTCCACTTTTAAGTATATGCTCAAAGGAATTTAAAAAACAGGTGCTCAAACAAATACTTGTACCTGGATGTTCAAAGCAGCACTCTTCAGCCAAGAGGTGGAAACAACCCAAATGTCCATTAATGGACAAAAGAATAAGTATATTGTGGCCTATACAATGGAATATTATTCAGCCATAAAAAAGGATGAAATGGGCCAGGCGCAGTGGCTCATGCCTGTAATCCCAGCACTTTGGGAGGCCGAGGCAGGTGGATCACGAGGTCAGGAGATCGAGACCATCCTGGATAACACAGTGAAACCCCATCTCTACTAAAAATACAAAAAATTAGCCGGGCATGGTGGCGGGCGCCTGTAGTCCCAGCTACTCGGGAGGCTGAGGCAGGAGAATGGCATGAACCCAGGAGGCGGAGCTTGCAGTGAGCCAAGATCGCACCACTGCACTCCAGCCTGGGCAACAGAGCGAGACTCCATCAAAAAAAAAAAAAAAAAGATGAAATACTGATGCATGCTGTAACACACATAAACCTTGAAAACATTATCCTAAGTGAAAGAAGCCAGACACAAAAGATCACATATTCTATGCTTCCATCAATATGAAATATCCAGAAGAGGCAAATCCATACAGACAGGAAGCAGATTGGTGGTTGCCAGGGACTAGGGGTGGAAAAGAAGGAGGAGTAACTGCTTAATGTGTACCAGGTATTCTTTTGAGGTGATGAAAATATTTTGGAATTAGCAGTGGGGTTGCACAACATTGCGCCTATACTAAATGCCATTGAACTGTTTACTTTGCAAAGGTTCGTTTTGTGTTACGCGAATTTCGCCTCAATAAAAAAAAGTTGATGGGAAAATGAAATAAAAATAAATACATAAGAAGCCCTCCCGGGAAATATTTATAGGAAAGTAGGGAAATAAGACAGGGAAGAGGCGACAGTTAGTAAAAAAGTACATTGAGCAAGTTAGTCCTGTGGGCGACTGGAGCTCCATCCCTCTGGGGACCTCAGGGGGCCAGTGGAGAATACACACTTTGGTCTTCCTATTCCAAATGGTGAAGGAATAGAGATATTTGTCTTCCAGCTCTCAGCAGTCATTGTATGAGGGCAGCTCTCAGAGGATGTTAATCCCTGATACTTTCAGGCCTGCCCCCTGTGTCAACAAATGGAGGTCTCCAGAGAAAGCCCTCAAGGCAAGGGACGCAGGTGCACATAAGTGCTCAAGAACAAGGGCATATGTGGCATCTCCTGCAAGTTCTAAGATGAGAGTGTGTGATGAGACAAACAAGAGTGCCTCTTCTGCGGTCAAATGGCTTGTAAAAGCCAGAGCGAAATATATATAACAGTTTCTCCGTTTGCGTTTGTGAGAGCAGTGAAGTGTTTTTGCTGAATCTTATTGAAAATTACATTTCTTTGCTTTTTTCCTTTCTTCCTTCTTTCCTTACCTCCCTCCTCTCTCCCTCCCTTTCTCCCTTTCTCCCTCTTCCTTCCCTCCCTCCCTTCCTCCCTTCTTTCTTTCCTTCCTTCCTTTCTTCCTTCCTCCCTCCCTCCCTTCCTTCCTTTTTCTTTCTTGAGACACAGTCTCACTCTGTTGCCCAGGCTGGAGTGCAGTGGCACAATCACAGCTCACTACAGCTTCGACCTCCTGGACTCAAAGGATCCTCCTGCCTCAGCCTCCCGAGTAGCTGGGACTACAAGCACATACCACCATGCCCAGCTTATTTATTTATTTATTTATTTATTTATTTATTTATTTTATTTTATTTTTTGAGACAGAGTCTCACTCTGTCGCCAGGCTGGAGTGCCGTGTCACAGTCTTGGCTCATTGCAGCCTCCACCTCCTGGATTCAAGTGATTCTCCTGCCTCAGCCTCTCGAGTAGCTGGGACTATAGGTGCACACCACTATGCCTGGCTAATATTTTGTATTTTTTTAGTAGAGACGGGGCTTCACCGTGTTGCCCAGGCTGATCTCAAACTCTTGAGCTCAGGCAATCCTCCCACCTCGGCCTCCCAAAATGCTAGGATTACAGGCATGAGCCATCATGCCTGGCCTTTTTTTTTTTTTGTAGAGACAGGGTTTTGCTGTGCTGCCCAGGCTGGTCTCAAACTCCTGTATTCAAGCAATCCACTTGCCTCGGCCTCCCAAAGCACTGGGATTACAGGCATGAGCCCCCACACCCACCCTACATATATTTGTTTCCATAAAAACGTATCATTACCAGCTGATTAGGAAGCTGGAGTGGAAGGTCAGCACTGCTTTCCTGTTGATAGTGCTCCATGCCTGGCCTACAAGTAATTGGATTTTTGCAGGTGGGTCCCGCCTCCAAGGATCAATCAGGAATGTCTCCCCAAATCCAGAAGAATCCCAGGGTTTGTGAAAAATGCATGCTCCTCTCTCCCCCACACATGCATATGTGAAAACCATGAATTCTTTAAGCAACTGCCCCAACCTGAAATTTACTAGTAAGAAAAGCTAGGGTTCCTGGGAATGAATCCCACAAGCGAGGAAATACCAGCCAATGGAAAAGTAGCCTCGCCTTGCCAGAGCCATCTCCCTAGCACTGTGATCACAAGATTCACGCAGGCGTCAGTCACCGCATCTGCCCCACTGGTGGCTTAAAAGTGGGAGTGCTGAAGATGAATTGGAACAATGACTTGGTGATGTAAAAAGGAACTAGTGTATAGGCTTAAAATGCTGGGGGGAAAAATGACTTCATCTTCATCATTCTGCTTCTCTTCCTTCGGAAGGTCAAGTTGGGTGTGCTGGAGAAAGCCCCAGAACTGTGGGTATTTTGCTATTGACTTTAACCGATAGACTGACATGCACTCCCCATGGTAGCTCATATGTGCTCCACCTGTCACCGCCTCTTAAAAACATTATTGGTTTCCATGGAGACAAAAAAGCACTTGCTGGAAGAGCTGCTAGAAATTTCAAGTCAAGATGTCCAGAACTACCCTGCCATATATTTTCTAAGACCTGATGTAAAAGAGAAACAATAGCACAACTTTGCAAAGAGGACAAAGGAAAACAAACCATCATAAGAATGGCTTGACACCATTTCTAGATCCCAACATCCTGTCTGGATTTTTCTGTCCTTTTAAAAACAAGCTCTGGGCAGCTATCGTGTGAAGCAGACCTGCTGATCTGCAGGCTCCTGACTTCAGACGTGATTTTATTATGGGCAAGAAACCAGTTTGCTCTTCTCAGAGTTTAAATCTTGACAGGTCAATGCAACAACATGACTGTGAATACGCTTACAAAATGAACCCAGCATCTCTTGCATGCCAACCTACCTCCCACTCTCAGGGCTAAAAAAGAGCTCCTCGACTTGTTTGATTATACAGTATATCTATTTTTTAAATCTATTCTGTAAGGCAGTAATGTGAAATGAAAGATAATAGCATCTTCTAACAGCTGTCAGATTAACATACCATAAGATGAAATTTTAAAAGAGAGCTTCTAAAGAGAACACTCAATTTATTTTTAAAAAATAGATTCAAAAAAAATAGAGAAACTAAAATTTTTGTTTCTCTGTTATGATATAAAAACTTAGCTATTCTGACAAAGGTCCCATTCTGGCCTTTATTTTTCTGGTAAACTTCATTTGAGCCATTAGAAAACTATGACTTTACCTTTTGGTTTTTATCCATGATTCCAATAGTTAATGGGAAACTTCTGACTTCTCCATTTCAGATGCTGGAATCACTATCCTTCTTCCAGTTACCCAAGGTAGAAAGCTGGGACTCAACCTGGATTCCTTCTTCTCCCTTAACCCCCACATCCATCAATCACCAAATTTTGTTTATCTCCTAAATGTTTCTCAAGTTTCTTTGCTCCTTTTCATTGCCACGATCATTGTCCCAGTTGATATGCTTGCTAAGACTACTGCAGTAGCATCCTAGCTAATCTCTCTGCTCCTGATCTTGCCCTCCTCAGATCCACCCTCCATGTAGTAGCCCTGTTTTCCAAAAATTGAGGCCAGATATTATAGTATGAAAGCTGGATATCATAAAAAGGCATAAGTATAGCTGAGGAGTTCCAGGGGTGGACTGTATCAGTCACAATTGATGCTCCCCCTCTTGGAAAGCCCAGACACCATTATCACAGCCAAAGCCTCTACTGCCCCACTGCTGACCTTCTTGCCTTCTCTGAGATAACAGTCTTCACTGCATTCACCATGGCAGGAGCCATAGCAGCTGGACACCCAAGTTCCTGACCACACCAACCTCATAGAGACTTGACTCTGCTCATGATGTCTAGATTTAGATGAAGCACCATGAAACATAGCCTGGGATCTGGCCTTCCCAGCAGCTTCCCAGAAATGCTAGTTTAAGTATGGAGACTTAATGCTCCGTGAAATAAACTTTAATTAATGAGAGTCAAGAGTCAAGAGGAAACAAGGGAAAAATTCGTCTCTCTTCCTCTCTTTGATGAACTGTTCTGAGGCACAGTGTTTCTCTACAGCCTGCTCAGAGATGTCCCACGTGACTGAGAAACTGGCTCTGCCTCTTCTTGGAGCTGTGGCTTGCTCAGTATCCCATCGCTTTATGTTTGTTCCATCTCCATCTTTGGCTCATGCCTTGCCCTGCAATCTTTACCTAACTTTTGCTCACCCCTTAAGACTTGGCCCAAGTATCAACTTCCCTATCCTCTTACCATTTCCATCCCACAAAAAGGTCTAAGTCAGGTGCCCCTTTTCAGTACTCCACAGAAATCTGAATCCTTGGAACTATCAGCTTTATTGAATTATCTGCTCTTCCGTCCCCCTTCCCTATCAGACTGTGAACTCCTCCGAGAGCAGGGACCACGCTTTATTTATTTGTCTTCCCTAGTACCTAGCACTGTGCCTAAAACTCAGTAAAGATTGGCTAAAACAAAGGGCTGATTTATAGGCACTTCATGAGGCTTCAAATAGTGAAAAAAGATTTTTACAGATGCACAACACCAAAGGAAGGCGTTCCTGGACATAGACACAGCCTGAGCTGTGTATCCAGCTTTCATACCTAAAGGAGGAAAATGTCAGTGTATAGGGGATATGCCCAGCCAGATACGGGCTTTCTTGTGGAAGGTCTTGACAACCAGGCTGATGAGTTTGTATATCTTTTCCATTGGTTAACTGAGAGCCATTGAAACCAAGTTGTTCATTTAGGAGGCTTAAGCCATGAATGATATGTAGGATGAATGGGGAAGAGGGTACAGATTGGGGAATTGTGCAGATTGGAATTACCATGGTAGCAAAGAGAATGGGAAAGAGATGCTTGTGAGAAAGACAAGGGAGGTAGACTGTATGGGATGTAGCAAGCATTTATAAATGAAAAGGATCAAAGTTGGCTTCTAATATTCAAAACTGGGCTCTGGGAGAATGGCAGCGTCAGTAACTGAAAAGGAAAAGATAGAAGGATTTCAGATTTAGGGCTGGAAGTAAGGACTGAAGAATCGTCAGAAGCATTTTAATAAAAGATGAGACTATTCACTGCAACATACATGCAGAGATACACATTATCACTATCACCACCACCACCAGCAATAGGTGCCAATCAAGTGAGTCCCAGCCTTCATTCTCCCACCACTGCTCTTATCATCAGTGAGGGGCACAGGAGTAAAATAATATTTCTACAAATTCAGAGGGCAAGAGCCATCTGTCCTGCCAACATATGCCTCTTTATTAATTTTTTTGACAGAGTTTTGCTCTGTCATCCAGGCTGGAATACAGCGGCATGATTATGGCTCACTGCAGCCTGAAACTCCCAGGCTCAATCGATCCTTGCACCTCAGTCTCTTGAGAAGCTGGGACTACAGGTGCACACCACCATGCCTGGCTAATCTTTCTATTTTTTGTACAGATGGGGTCTCCCTATGTTGCTCAGGCTGATCTTGAACTCCTGGGCTCAAGCAGTCCTCCCACCTCAGCTTCCCAAAGTGCTAGGACTACAGGCATGAGCCACAATTTATGCTTTAAATGTAAGGTGAGTCAGCAACAGCAAAATTGTTAGCATCCCCTTTTGTTCATCCTGCAAAGTCCCATCTCTCTGTGTTAACCTAGAAATCCATACTGTAAACATATTCTTGAGTCTACATGAAAAATTTCCTTTAGAGCCAGATCATTTTGATGGGTTAGAAAAGAAAGCAAAAGAGTAGGGAAGAAAAAGTGAAAGTTACATAGCAATATAAAAATCCCTTTTTTGCCTGGCACAGTGACTCATGCCTGTAATTCCAGTACTTTGGGAGGCTGAAGTGGGAGGATAACTTCAGGCCAGGAGTTTGAAACCAGCCTGGGTGACATAGTGGGACCCCATCTCTACAAAACATACAAAAATTAGCCAGGCATTGTGGCATGTGCCTATAATCCCAGACTTTTGGGAGGCTGAGGCAGGAGGATCACTTGAGCCCAGTTCAAGGCTGCAGGGAGCCATGATCATGCCACTGCACTCCAGCCTGGGTGGAGACTCTGTCTCAAAAAAAGAGGAAAGGTAAATTCCTCTTTCCTTACATCAAGTCATTGGTGTTATGGAAAGGGAGAAACATGGAAGCTGTTATTATTAGTATTGCACTTGTCCTCATTTTCATGTTTTAAGCCCCTACTCAGGGCCCTGCTGTGGCTGTTAATCGGTCCAGGAGTTAAGAGCATTAAGCGAGCATCCTCTTGAACAGCTGGAACTAAGAGAAGATAGAAAATAGAAGTTGCAATCTTCATTCTTTGAGGTTACTTTCTAAAATGAGCAATCCAAACACAAAGGATCGTTTAGAAATAAGAGACTAGAGACTATTAGATAATGGACACTAACAGGCTAAAAGTAAAAATAAATAAATACATATCTTTATAATGTGAAAGCAAGTGGGGCATTTAGGAAGAAGGAGTGTTTTGAGAGACGTGGAGCATCATTTTTGAATGGAGCAATTTGGAGAAATTTGTCTCTTCCTTTTCATAAAGTTATTCTGGGTGGCCTTCACCAAGGTGATCTATAAAGCTATGAAGAGCTATTAGATCGAGTGCCTGGATATTGCAAAGTGATTCGGAGATAAGTAGAGAGGAAAAGTCTACTCCAGAAGGGAGATATATTGTTGGGGGAAATCCGCCCATATCTATGAGGCAAGTATTTCTCAATGTGGTCCTCAAAACATCTGCATTCGAACTACTAGAGCAGCTGATAAATACAGGCCTCCATGTTCCTGATTCAGATTCTGATTGAGTAGGTCAGGAGTTTCAACCCAACCACAGGTGAGTCTCAGGCAACTGAGGTTTGAGAAGCACTGCAAGTCTTTCTCCCAGGCACTCTTATTCCCACCCACCTCTATAATAGCTCTCGTGTCTACAATCACTTATTTAAATACACTTACTGAAGGTTGGGCGTGGTGGCTCCTGCCTGTAAGCCTAGCACTCTGGGAGGCCAGGGCAGGTGGATTGCTTGAGCCCAGGAGTTTAAGACTAGCCTGGGCAATGTGGTGAAACCCCATCTCTACAAATATTAGCCCTGCTAATTTTTTTATTAGCTGGGCTGCCAAGTAGCCTTCCAGCTACTCAGGAGGCTGAGGTAAGAGGATCACTTGAGCCCAGGGAGGCAGAGGCTACAGTAAGCCATGAGCGCACCACCGCACTCCAGCCTGGGTTACTGAATGAGACCCTGTCTCAAAATAAATAAATAAACAAACAAACAAATTTACTGAGTCTCGGTGCCAAGCTTTACTCCAGTCACTGAAGATGCAGGAGAGACCCAAAGAGACCGCATCCCTGCCCTCATAGGGCTTACATGCTAGTGGATATGACAAACAGTAAACAAATAAGTGTATAATAAATATGCAACATGGCTGGGCGTGGTGTCTCACACCTGTAATCCCAACAGCTTGGGAGGCCAAGGCAGGTGGATCACCTGAGGTCAGGAGTTTGAGACCAGCCTGACCAATATGGCAAAACCTCATCTCTACTAAAAATACAAAAATTAGCCAGGCATGGTGGCTTGTGCCTGTAATCCCAGCTACTTGAGAGGCTGAGGCAGGAGAATCACTTGAACCTAGGAGGCAGCAGTTGCAGTGAGCCGAGATCGTGCCATTGCACTGCAGCCTGGATGACAGAGCGAGACTCTGTCTCAAGAAAAAATAAATAAATAAATATGCAATATGATAATAAGCACTGTGAGAAGGGACTGATGGAGTGCTGTTGTGCATGTCAAAGAGGGCTTCTCTGATAAGGGCATTTAAGCAGGGACCCAATTCTTCTAAGTTCCCTGAGACCACCAGTGGTTTGCCCATTCACCCGATCCTCCAAATGTATTCATTCACCAATATTAATTGAGGGCCTCTTGTGTGCCAGGCAAACCTGTCCAATATCCCCTGCATGGCCCCATTAGGGAGGCGTAAATTTCATTCCCTAGGATTCTCAGCAGTCCCACAGTTTTTCACAGACCCTCTCAAGTCCCCTGAGTCCCTGGCACACCCTTACATTCCATGACCCCTGACCACCCACCTTCTGCATTTCTAGTTCATTGCTCTGAATCTACCACTTCCCAAATCAACATGGTACAACAAACATCACACTCTTCATATGACACCACCTAGCAGAAGGTTTGTTGAGGGTGCTGTGTTGCCTGGGTCAAGGGAGCTACAAGGGGTAATGAAAGCTGTGAGTAATGATACAGTTCTTCATGTTCATGCTAACTCTTCTTGTGGTCAAGCAAGATCCTGGAGTCAGTAGCTTGAATAAAAGTGGTTAAAATGTGTGTGCTTTGGTGGATAAGGAGGCTGAGCACAGGAGGAAACTAAAAATTGTTGGGCACTCCTAAGTCAGACTGTGTGTAAGTGGTTTGCTTATATTATCCCATTTGATTGCTACGACAATACTGTGAGGTTGGTAATAAGCCCATTGTTACAGATGGACAACTGAGGCTCCGAGAGCTTCAGTAACCCATGTCTAAGGCTACATAGCCAATGATGGGTAAAACGGGGATTCAAACCTACATTTGAGCCTAAAGCTCCTTGTTTTCTTCCACCAGGTGTAAAAGCAAAAATTCTGAACAGTGCCTCTTAGGTTAACAGAAATCATAATGACTTTGCCAGCAAAAGACTCGGAGGAACATTGAGTACACAGCCTCTCAGCTGTAGGTAGGTCATATGTGTCAGCCAGTAGGTTGAATTTATAACAGTCACATCGTGACCTGAACACCCTCCCACTCCACTGCTGAATCAACTAGATAGAATCTGGCAGGGATGATATATAACTACCTTAGACAGGTGTAAGGGAGGGGAAAATACAGACAAAAAGACAACAAAAAGGAAGCTTGCAAGAAAAATGAAAAAAACTGAACTAACCCCTAATGCATCTGATTAAGGCTTCTGCAAAACTACCAGATGCATTCAGATCAAACTAATTATTAAGAAACGCAAAGAATTGGATGCTGTCTTAGGCTGAAACAAAACAAAACAAAAAAGAAGTGCAAAGAAAACTTAGCTCCTTGGAGCTGTCCTAAATTCATTTACCATGCTTGAGCTTGTAACACTGATCCAGGTGACTCCCAGTTATGGTGCTCAGCTTGTTCCCTCTAGGTATGTGCTACGTGATGAGGAGACATACTGTCTGGGCTCTTCAGACAGGCTTCTTTCTCCCTGGAACTCAGAAAATTCCAACTACCTGCAGTGTGCAAAGGCAGCTGGCCAGGGAAGGATGCTGGCTCCAGGTCCTGGGGCCCCTCCCTGGAGGGAACAAATGCCTCTCGGATTGCAGCTGCAGAAAGAGAGAGGAGAATCAGGGAATGGGGTGGTGTGCTGCAGAGGCAGTGGTTTGGACAGCGACTGGGTGACTCATGCCCCAGGCAGCTTTTTACAGGAGTTGCAAATTCCAGTAATAGCAGATCAGGAACATCTCTCTAGGGACACCCTACCAATCGAAGGTGCCTCTTGCACCATCTTGGCAGCCCTGAGTGGGCATCTGAATAGCTTATCTATTCAGATCCTTTGCCGGACCCCAAAGATTCTCCTTGCTTTGGCCCCTGGGCTTCCTGAAACCGGGCAATTATTCTCCCCGTAAGTTGGAGGAATTGAATAATATTGTCTACAGACACCACACTTGAATCTTATCCCTACTACTACAAATAGGGATGCTATTTTCTTGTCCTGTGTCCTGGATGAATAGAGTATCTTGTGCCCTTCCAAAAGCCACTCTATGGCCACCTCCTCTCTGTCCTAGGTTCCTGGAGGCTAACTGTGTAGCCCCCATCCATGAGCGTCCTCTCTCTGGCTTTTAGTTGGGTATACCCTACAGGCAGCCCTGGCAGGAAATAAAAAGGTGGGAGAAGAGTGAGGTCATTTCTCCTGGCTTTCTCTTTGTGGAGTCACCACAAGCTGACTGTGTCCCTTATGAGAATAATCCAGCCCTCTCTAAACAATATGGGTCTCTCCAGGTTCTGGTAGCCACTCTCCAGGTTCTGGTAGCTTCCTTTGTCCATTCAGGCCCAAAGGGATGACATCTCCCCTGTTCCTAGTCTCCCCCTGTTACTAGTCTGTTATTAGTCTGGGGTACCATATCCTCCTTGGAGTTTTCTTCAACCCTGTTTACTCCCTTTACTAAACCTTCTTCAGGCTGGGTGTGGTGGTTCACACCTATAATCCCAACACTTTGGGAGGACAGGCAGGAGGATCACTTGAGGCTAGGAGTTCCAAGACCAGCCTGGGCAACATAGCAAGACTCCATCTCTACAAAATATTTTAAAAATTAGCCAGGTATGATAGCGCACACCTGTGGTCCCAGCTACTCAGGAGGCTGAGGCTGAAGAATCACTTGAGCCCAGGAGTTGAAGGCTGCAGTGGGTCATAATTGCACAACTGCATTCCAGCCTGGGTGGCAGAGCAAGACCTGATCTCTAAAAATAAATAAATAAATAAATAACTAGCAAGCCCTCTTCAAAGGACCCAACGTGGGAGCATATCATTTCCCCACTGCTGGATACCTGAGCGATACTAATAGTTTAGGTAGATGCAAACCTCACCCGCCTCTCCTCTCTCCTACTATTGCTATTACCGTAGCTACATGAAGTAACAAGATCCAAGCCTTGTTAAGGAGAGGAGAGCAAAAACTATGTCATGCCACTTAGAATGAAACCCAAGTTCCTTACCATGGCTTAAAAGGTCTGAGCTGGCTCTCCAAATTCCTCTGCCTCCACACTCCCTCTCGTCTGTCCCAGCCACAACAGGCCTTTTGCCATGCTTGAAGCCAAGCTTATTCACACATATAAGCCTTTGTACTTGCAGTTTCTTCCTTCCCTCTGCTTGCTACTGGGTCCTGGGTGAGGGAATATCTTAGGTTGTCAAGTTTAATCCTTCCTCCTGCAAACTCCCTGAGCTGCCTCTTTTTTTGTTGTTTTGTTTTTTTTGGGTTTTGGCATCATTGTGTTCCAGGAGCTGCAAACTCAAGTGTCTTTGGAACATGACAGGTAACAGAAACAAGAGAAGGGGCCAAGACTAATAAAAATCATTCAGCCCTCTTGGTCTGGCTTTTGTTTTTCCCCTTTTGACAGAGACGTGGGAGCAGAGAAATATTTCCTTACTATAAACACTCACACACACACACACACACACACACTCATATACGTACTCATACACAGTGCAAAGAGGATTAGAATGGCAAGTGACAATTGTCACTGGAGCTGGAGAGCAAGAGGGACTGGGTGAGCACTGCAGCAAACCACACACCAGCCAATTTGCTGTTTTGCAGAAATCTGACCCAGGGTGACCAGATATTGCTGTTTTCCAAGAGAAACTGAAAATCTAGATTTTTTTATGGTTTCTCCTAGTTTTTAAATGTTGGCAATTTTTAAAACCCTGTGCAGGCCACATTAAGCATATCTTTGTGCTGGATTTAACGCAGAGGCTGCTGGTATACAATCACTGCTGTATGTTCAGTGGGCTTAGCATAGTATATGCTCAATAATTATATGTTGAATAAATGAATAGCTTTCCCAGTTGACTTCTCAGCATTTAGAAGTAGCTGACAGGTAGTTCACCTCCCCTCTGTTGGGAACATTTTGTAAAAGTAGATTCAGAACAGGAAGAAGCTTCTCCATTATAGCTGGAAGCTTTAAGGTATAGCTGCTCCTGGACTCAGATGCAACCCATCAGAAATTTCTTGAAGATTAGATTTCTGTATCACTCAGACTGGGGCTGGTGTATGAATCAGTAAGTAATGACATGGCCATGTCTGTTTTTTATAGCCAGCATCCGTTCTGATGGACAGATTGTTAAGTAATTTTAATATCACCCCCAACTGGGTGCAGAAATGGAAACCTCTTACTGGTCATAGTCTTTTACCACCAAGAAAGGCTCATGGAGGTGGGAAATGACACGTGTTGTCAAAACAAGATCTAGTTCACTTAGGTGTTGAATTCTATTCCAGGTTTTATAGAGGGCTGATTCTCTCAAATCTCTTATTGGAACCTGGCCACGCTTCTCATTTCTATTTTTCCATCTAGGAGACATACAGGCTCTCACACCTAGTTTCCATGCCCAGCCAAAGCTATTGCAAAGCTCCTAGACAACATGGAATGACTGGAGACATCCGGATAAAGGTCACACGTTGGAACAAGTGCAGGGTGACCCAGTGGAAAGCAGTGGTGGAAACAGGTGATGACTTTGGGAAGAGATTCTAACTAATTCACTTTCCCCAGTGTATAAAAGCAAGCTTTTCCCCAGGCTTCACAAACAGCAGGCTCCTGTCTAGCTCTACCTACTTGTACCGTAAGCAGGAAGTTCATCGTCTGTTCAAATGCTAAATAGATGTTAGCAGCACTTTATTGGATCAGCTCAAGGTGATTTCGATTTGCTCTGGGAACAGATTCATCATCTTATAACATGTGTGTGGCTCTGCTTTCTGGACAGATAGAATTACTCATGTGTGTGTGTCAACCAACCAAATTAAATCATCCAATGTGATAAACCCATTTGGAGGGCTATTCCCTTTAATTTATTCTAGGGAAATAATATTCTAGGCAAACTTATTCCCTAGAATTTGTGACTCAGGTTTAACTTCATATTTCCCAGAGCAAAGCTTCCCAACTTTTATTTGGGGCAGTACAAAGTTATTTTAGTCCTAGGATCCTTCATAATAGCTGCCAAATACAGAGGCCAATATATAAAGCTGAGAAAGGTCAAGCAGATCAGAGGGAAGAACTGGGAAACCTGGGCATTTCCTCTGCCCGTCTCTTGTTGCCGATGTGCGTGGACTACCAGGAACCTCTAGAAACACACTTGAAACAGCTGCACTTGCAAATCTCCAAATAGCTCAAGCTGTGTTGGAAACTCACAACTCAAACTTTCAAAAACAAAGGGTTAATTTTACCGTGTCAAATTGCCTTCTTATAATTTTTAATCGCATAATATTTCCAACATTCCTAAAGAAAAATAGAACAAATATTTATGTACCCATCACTCAACTTTATCAAATCTTAACATTTTGTTTTGGTTATTTTTAAAGGAGTAAAATATTACAAATATTGTTGAAGCCCCTTTATGCGGTCCTCCCAAATCTCATTCTCCTTTCCCCCTTCCTTCCTCCTCAGAAATAACCACTACACTGAACTCGTATTGATCATCCCCATGAAAGATTTTTCCTATAAATACATATTAATATATACATTTTCCCCTAGTGAGAATATGTATATATGCAGTGGCTCATGCCTATAATCCCAACACTTTTGGACGCAGAGACAGGAGGATGGCTGGAGCCTAGGAGCTTAAGGCCAGCCTGAGCAACATAGCAAAATCCCATCTCTACAAATGATCAAAAAATTAGCCAGGCATGGTAGCATGTGCCTATAGTTCCAGCTACTCAGGAAGCTCAGGTGAGCCCAGAAGGTTGAGGCCTCTATGAGCCAAGATCATGCCACTGCACTCCAGCCTAGGCAACAGAGCAAGACCCTATCACACACATACAAAAAATAATAATGTTGCAAACATCAATCTGCAATTTGCTCTTCTAGCTCAACATTGTGTTTTGGAGATTTGTCCATCTTGATGCATTTAGCTCTGGCCCATGCACTTTAACTACTACATCATATTGTGTTGTATGAATTTTTTCTTTTTTTTTTGAGATGGAGTTTCACTCTTGTTGCCCAGACTAGAGTGCAATGACATGATCTCGGCTCACCGCAACCTCCGCCTCCAGGTTCAAGCAATTCTCCTGCCCCAGCCTCCTGAGTAGTTGGGATTACAGGCATACGCCACCATGCCCAGCCAATTTTGTATTTTTAGTAGAGATGGGGTTTCTCCATGTTGGTCAGGCTGGTCTCGAACTCCTGACCTCAGATGATCCGCCCACCTCAGCCTCCCAAAGTGCTGGGATTACAAGTGTGAGCCACCATGCCCGGCCTGTTGTATGAATTTGTGTGTGCATTTTCCATTTTATGAATGCTGCCTCAAATTTTTCACAAAATGTTGCAACGAACATTCTTGTGCATGTATCTACTCTGAAAACTTCTCTAGGACCCAGTGCAACACACACACACACACACACACAAACACAAAGTAAAACAAAGTTTCACAAAACAATTGTCTTACTACACTTTCAGAAGCTTTCTCATAATGTATATCATAGTTCTTTTTATCAGGTTGACATTTCCCTTCCATTCCTAGTTTGCTGAGAGTTGTTCATCATGAATGGGTGTTGAATTTTTTCAAATACTTCTTTTTTCACAAATAGGATTTTTTATTTCCCACTTATTATAAGTCCGAACTTTAAACAGATTCTTGGACTGGTGGTTCATATCCATCAGCTTGTTCATCTTTAGCACCTATCTTGTCCCCAGTGGCTTTTCCAGAACTACTTCCTTCACCATGAAGCTCCATGAGTTTTCCCAATTCATACTTGGGTTTCTTCAGCATTTTTACCTTTTTTTTTTTTTTTGAGACAGAGTCTTGCTCTGTCACCAAGCTGCAGTGCAGTGGCATGATCTTGGCTCACTGTAACCTCTGCCTCCCGGGTTCAAGCGATTCTCCTGCCTCACCCTCTCGAATAGCTGGGACTACAGGTGTGCGCCACCATGCCCGGCTAATTTTTGTATTTTTAGTAGAGACAGGGTTTCACCATGTTGGCCAGGATAGTCTCGATCTCTTGACCTCATGATCCACCTGCCTCAGCCTGCCAAAGTGCTGAGATTACAGGCGTGAGCCACTGCGCCCAGCCAGCATTTTTACTTTTCTAATGAAAACATCATGGAGAGGATAAATAGATTGGCAAGCCTTTTCTATGTCTTTTCCAATGCTGTCTGGAGTCAATTTACTGACCACTTCTTTCAAGTCATTTGTCTGCACCTCTCAGGTCATGATTTCCATATCTTCTTCCAGATTTGGTGGACCTGTTGCTGCTAAAGATAAGAAGTCTTCCATATTTGATTGTTGCATTTTTTAGTAAAACCAACACAGAACAGACAAAGCAAGTAACCATTGGTAGTCTTGACATCAACATGAGCTTCGATCACTGTCTGCCATTTTTGACCATGGAACACATTTTGTCACGGGTAAGATCCATGCCATGGAAGTTAGTCAGGCAGCTTTTGCCCTGAACATCTTCAGTAATCAGCTTGAATTTTCTAAATGCAACTTCATCATTCTGCAAATCAGCAAAACTCACTTCAAACACATGACCCTTGAGGCCATCAGAGGCAATTTTGGTTCCTTGGGTCCTGGTGACTAGCATCTTTCCTATATTTCTTACATTGAACATAGCAGGTGCTTTCACATTGTACAAATCTTCCTTAGAAAATGGATCAACCACTTTCTTCTTGGCTCCCTTTTTGCCACCTTTCATAAGGCGCTTGTTCTTGCCAACTGCCATGGTGCTGCTCAGAAAGCCAAAAGGGGATTATAGGGGTTTTTAAAAGAAATTCTATCAATAAGGTAAACTACGATGATTAATTTTCAAATGTTGAACCAACCTTGCATTCCTGAGATAAGCCCCATTTGGCCATAGGATGTTGCAATGAGTGCCAAGCTGCGAATATGAGAGCAGAGTTCTCCACAAGACTGCCCTCACTTCAGATACCAGCAGCACGTCTAGGGGTCCCTAGGGCCATCCTCATTTCATACTAGCTGGCGACAAGTTTGAGCATCCCAAAAGACTTCCTCAGATTTGATAATTCAGAAAAATGAGTCACAGAACTCAGGAAAGCAATATACTTACAATTATAGTTTTATTACAGCAAAGCATAGAAACTGGAACTAGCCAAAAGAAGACACACAAAGTCTGAGAGGGTTTGAAACATAAAGGACACATTGATCTCTGGGCATCAAAGTGTGGCAATACTCTAAAAGTATGGCCAACCAGGAAAGCTTACCCAAGCTTCAGTGTCCAGAGTTTTTATTGTGGCTTCATTATGTAGACATGATTGATTGAATCACCAGCTATATCATTGAACTCAATCTCCAGTCCCCCTCCCTTCCATGGAGATGATACCATTTAGCTCAAAGTCTCAATCCTCTAATCACATGATTGGTCTTTCTGGTGTGGCCAACCCTCATCCTGAGTTATCACATTAGCACAAACTATTGAGTGGGGCCTGAGGGGTCTACCACAAATGCACAAACAAAGACACACTTATTATTCAAGAAATTATAAAGGTTTAGGGGTTAAGAACTGGGGACAAAAACAAGCTAAATTCTTCATTATACACACATGTTATGTTTTCTAATATTGCTTGACTTGATTAGTTATTATTTTGTTAATGATGCATGTGTCTGTACTCATGAAGAATATTAACCTGTAGCATGGTAGGTTTTGACAGATACCTTTTATCCAATTTTTTAAAGTTTTCTTTTTTTCTGAGATGGAGTTTTGCTTTTGTTGCCCAGGCTGGAGTGCAATGGCATGATCTGGGCTCACTGCAGCCTCTGCATCCCAGGTTCAAACAATTCTCCTGCCTCAGCCTCCCGAGTAGCTGGGATTACAGGCGCCTCTCACCATGCCCAATTAAATTTTTGTTGTTGTATTTTTAGTAGAGATAGGGTTTCACCATGTTGGCCAGGCTGGTCTCAAACTCCTGGCCTCAGGTGATCCACCCACCTCGGGCTCCCAAAGTGCTATGGTGTGCACCACCACACCTGTAGTGTGAGCTACCATGCCTGGCCTAAAGTTTTCTTATATTCCCAGTTTTCTAGGAGTTTTAATCATAAATGGATGTTTGACTTCTGTCAAATGCTTTTTCTGCATCTGTTGAGATCATGGTGTCATTCTTCTCCTTTACTTTGTTAATCGAATGAATTCTATTAAAATACTTTCTGATGTTGAACAATTCTACACTCTTGAAAGATAATATTTAATGTGAATAAAATTTTTCTTTTATTTAAAATTTTTTTTGAGACAAGCTCTCACTATGTTGCCCAGGGTGGTCTTGAAATCCTGGTCTCAAATAATCCTCCCACCTCAGCCTCCCAAGTAGCTGAGGTTACAGGTGTGAGCCACCATGCCCGGCTTTAAAAACCATTTTAATATCACAAATAACATACTAATACTTATTTTTTAAAAGTTAAACTTACTTTTTAAAAGTTAAAAGTTAAGCTATTTCCAAATATTTGCAAGTGCAAAGCATATTCCTGAAAAGATGAATAAGAAATTTGTTATAATGGCTGTCTTAACTAAAGAAAACCAAGTGGTTGAGGGATAGGAGAGTGACACGGTCCCAGTAACTTTCTGCATGTTGTTCCAGAGTATTTAAACACCTTTGAAAATATTAAATTAAAACATCACAGAAAATGCTGGAGTTTTCCTTGCCTACTGCTCCCAATTCCTTGTTCCTTCTTGGTCCCCCCTGAAGTTACAACTCTTATGAATTTGGTATGCTTCCTCTGAGGGATATTATTTGCACTTACAAACATGTAATTATTTTGCATTTTATATAGGAGAACATACTAGTGTGTTCTTCTAGTGCTTTCCCTGCTTTTATATAAATACATGTGTATACCCACATGTGTACAGGTGCGTGTTATGTAGATAAAATCATACCACAATCATAATTCTGCTTTTTTTTATTTTCGCCCTATTATTTGTCTAGGAGTTTTACCACGTTGCTATATATACATCTAGCTCCTGCTTTTAATAGCTTAACAGTATTATGTAATATGAAAAAACAACTATTCTTTCATCTATCCCAGAATCCCTCTAGGTTAGATATAGCATAGTGAAATTGTTGGTTTCAGTGTATACACATTTGTTGTTGTTTTAAGGAATACTACCAAATTGCTCTCTAAAGTGATCATAGCAGTTTCTTTAATGCACCAAGCAAGCACATCTCCCTCCCTCCCTCCCTCCTTCACTCCCTCCCTCCCTCCCTTCCTTCCTTCTCCTCCTTCCCTCTCTCCCTCCCTCCCTCTCTCTTCCTTTCCTTCTTTCCTCCTCCCTTCCTTCCTTTCTTTCTCTCTCTCTTCTTTCTTTCCTTCCTTCCTTCTTTCTTTCTTCCTTCCTTTCCCTCCCTCCCTCCCTCCCTCTCTCTCTCTCTTTCTTTCTTTTTCTTTTTTCAGAGAGTTTTGCTCTGTTACCCAGGCTGGAATGCAGTAGTGCAATCTCAGCTCACTGCAACCTCTGCCTCCTGGGTTTGAGCAATTCTCCTGCCTCAGCCTCCAGAGTAGCTGGGACTACAGGCGGGCACCACCACACCTGTAGTTAATTAACACAAAAATTAATACAAAAATTTTTGTACTTTTAGTAGAGACAGGGTTTCAACATGTTGATCAGGATGGTCTAGGACTTCTGACCTCAGGTGATCCACTGGCCTCGGCCTCCAAAAGTGCTGGGGTTACAGGTGTGAGCCACCCCGGCTGGCCGCAAGCGCATTTTCCACTGACTTGCTGCAACCTTGATTGAGCAAGGCATGTTTTCTCTCTGGGCTTCCATCTGTAGGAGGAGAGAGTTGAGTGGACCCCGTGAGTGTATGAGATGGTGTAATGACAGGTTGTGTAGTCTCAGAGTGGGTAGGATGACTGCGCTAAAGAAGGCAGCAAGAGCAGGAGGATGCAGGTGGCAGCCAAGCTGAAGGCAGGCAATTCAGATGCCCTTGGTCCTCCTCTCCGCCTGTCCATGAGCACAGTGACAATTTATCTGGAGCTCTCACCCAAAATTCCCCTCTGAAAGGCATGGATATCCTTTTCTGCAGAATTCACCTACTAGGGTCTCCCAGGGGTTGACAGAAGCCCGGGTCATTTCCATTTATTGAGACTCCCAGCTAATTAAAAAGATGAAGAAATGGTAAGCAGGGCTAACAAAATTGCATGTATAGTAATATTGCCATTGAACAAATAAATACTAACAAATGCAGAGCAGTGGTCTACAGATATCATACAATTGCACTGGTCAAGGACAATTATAGGATTAACAGACAATATTAATTCATAACACAGTACAGATAAGATGGTGCAGGAATGGAACACACATTTACAATATAAAAATATCTTTTTTTTTTCAAACCTGCCAGGATAATGCTGTGATAGAACATATGAGTGCCTTTGGAGAATTCTAAGTTTAAGCAACTTTCTGAATGTGAGATGAGTCAAACACCCCCCACCCCATTTTCTCCACCCTACCCAGGCTCAACCACTCTTAGGCTGACAGTGAAGAGAGACATCCCATTTAATGTTTCTAAATCTGATGCCTGTGTTGATTATCCACACTTTGAGCAAATCTGTGCATATTATGGTTTCCCAATATATGTGTTTTGGTTTATTTTAGTAGAATAAAAGAGAAAAAACGTTCTTCCTCTTTTGGAGTTGAGAAAAGGGGAGAAATGACAGAGATGAAGTAGAGTCTAAGACATGGAAGAGGTGTATTCTGGGACATGGGAGAGGTGTATTCTGGGACATGGAAGAAGTGGGTTCTGGGACATGACAAACTGGGTTCTGGAACAGGGAGGAGGTGGATTCAAGGCTATCACAGTAGAGGCAGATTCTTAGGTCAGGGACCAGGTGGATTTTGGGACAGAGATGAGAGGTGGGTTCTGGGACATGGTGGAGGTGGGCTCTGGGACAGGGAGGAGGTACATTTTGGAACAGGGTGAAGGTGGCTTCTGGAACAGGGAGGAGGTGGGTACTGGGACAGGGTGGAGGTGGGTCTTGGAACAGGGAGAAGGTGAGTTCTGGAACAGGATGGAGGTGAGTTCTGGAACAGGGAGGGGGTGGGTCCTGGAATAGGGAGGAGGTGGGTTCTGGCACAGGGTGGAGGTGGGTCCTGGGACAGGGAGGAGGTGGGTCTTGGAACAGGGAAGAGGTGGGTCCTGGGACAGGGAGGAGGTGGGTTCTGGGACAGGGAGGAGCTGAGTTCTGGGACAGAAAGAAGGTAGGTTCTGGAAGAGGGAGGAGGTGGGTTCTGGAAGAGGGAGGAGGTGGGTTCTGGGACAGGGTGGAGGTGGGTTCTGGAACAGGGAGGAGGTGAGTTCTGGAACAGGGAGGAGGTGAGTTCTGGAACAGGGAGGAGGTGAGTTCTGGAACAGGGTGGAGGTGAGTTCTGGAACAGGGAGGAGGTGAGTTCTGGAACAGGGTGGAGGTGAGTTCTGGGACAGGGAGGAGGTGGGTTCTGGAACAGAAAGAAGGTAGGTTCTGGAAGAAGGAGGAGGTGGGTTCTAGGATAGGGAGGAGGTGGGTTCTGGAACAGGAAGGAGGTAAGTTCTGGAACGGGGGAAGGTGGCTTCTGGATCAGGGTGAAGGTGGCTTCAGGAACAGGAAGGAGGTGGGTTCCCGAACAGGGTGGAGGTGAGCCTTGGGACAGGGAGGAGGTGGGTTCTGGAACAGGGAGGAGGTGGGTTCCTGAACAGGGTGGAGGTGAGTCCTGGTACAGAAAGAAGGTAGGTTCTGGAAGAGGGAGGAGGTGGGTTCTGGAAGAGAGAGGAGGTGGGTTCTGTAACAGGAAGGAGGTGAGTTCTGGCACAGGGTGGAGGTGGGTCCTGGGACAGGGAGTAGGTGGGTTCTGGAACAGGAAGGAGGTGGGTTCTGGGACAGGGTGGAGGTGGGTCCTGGGACAGGGTGGAGGTGCGTCCTGGTACAGAAAGAAGGTAGGTTCTGGAAGAGGGAGGAGGTGGGTTCTGGAAGAGGGAGGAGGTGGGTTCTGGAACAGGAAGGAGGTGAGTTCCGGAACAGGGGGAAGGTGGCTTCTGGATCAGGGTGAAGGTGGCTTCAGGAACAGGAAGGAAGTGGGTTCCTGAACAGGGTGGAGGTGAGCCTTGGGACAGGGAGGAGGTGGGTCCTGGGACAGGGTGGAGGTGGGTCCTGGTACAGAAAGAAGGTAGGTTCTGGAAGAGGGAGGTGGGTTCTGGAAGAGGGAGGAGGTGGGTTCTGTAACAGGAAGGAGGTGGGTTCTGGAAGAGAGAGGAGGTGGGTTCTGTAACAGGAAGGAGGTGGGTTCTGGTACAGGGTGAAGGTGGGTCCTGGGACAGGGAGTAGGTGGGTTCTGGAACAGGAAGGAGGTGGGAACAGGGTGAAGGTGGCTTCTGGAATAGGGAGGAGGTGGGTTCTGGGACAGGGTGGAGGTGGGTTCTGGGACAGGGAGGAGGTGGGTCCTGGGACAGGGAGGA
Organism: Pongo pygmaeus; assembly: GCF_028885625.2. Taxonomy (NCBI): domain Eukaryota; kingdom Metazoa; phylum Chordata; class Mammalia; order Primates; family Hominidae; genus Pongo; species Pongo pygmaeus. The sequence goes on from NC_085931.1 coordinate 37,271,354, forward strand.
GGTGGGTCCTGGGACGGGGTGGAGGTGGGCCTTGGGACAGAAAGAAGGTAGGTTCTGGAAGAGGGAGGAGGTGGGTTCTGTAACAGGCAGGAGGTGAGTTCTGGCACAGGGTGGAGGTGGGTCCTGGGACAGGGAGGAGGCGGGTCCTGGAACAGGAAGGAGGTATGTTCTGGAACAGGGTGAAGGTGGCTTCTGGAATAGGGATGAGAAATGGATTCTGGGACAGACATGAGGTGGCTTCTGGGCCATGTCAGAGATAAATTCTGGGAGACAAGAGAGGTGGGTCTGGGACAGAGACAGATGGATTGTGGGCGGGCCATCCTACTCTATGCTCCCAGAACCCACCCATGCAGTTTCCCTGGTGCCCCTAACACATCCCGTAGCCACTGTTAGCCTGTCTCCCCCAGGTCTTAGCTCAAACGTCAGCTCCTCCAAGCAGCCTCTTTGGGGCCTCCATTCGCAGCTCATCAGTCCCCTGGTCAGACAACCGTCCTGCCTGTGCTTCCCCTCCTAAACCCTACCCGGGGGTGAGGGTCCCCTCCCGCTAGACGGTGGCTCACTGAGGGCAGGGCGGGCCTGAGCGCTCACCGCGCACGCTCAGCGCAGCAGGCAGGCACGGGGACCCAGGCTGGCCCATCATTACTGTACTGAGCGAATGAGTTTTCCATGAGACTAAGAATCCGGTTCGATTTGCGGTTTCATTCCAAGTGCCTGAGGGCCTCAGAAGTCCGTGTTGAGTCCATCAATAAAGGAAAGAAGGCGTTAGGGCGAGAGGAAGTGAGGTGGGGGGGAAGTGAAAGAGAATGAAAAGGAGGAAATGGAGACGAGGGCGACTCAGAGAGGAACAGAGAGACAGAGGGAGGGAGAACAGAGAAAGACACAGAGCGAAAAACGAAAGAGCGAAGGAAGCGACGCGAGCCTTTCTTAATGAATGACTGCACGCCCGTCGCCGCCTGCGCGCATCCTCGGGCTGGGCGGGCGCTGCGTCTCGGGGCGCACTGCCAGGACCCTCCGGAGCGGCGGCGGGCGCGGCCTCGGGTCGCCTCCCGCACTGCGAGCGCAGGTGCCGGGTGCAGGGGGGTCCCCGGCCCCGCCCCGCAGGCCCCGCCCCCCCGGTGCCCCCTCCCCCGGCGGCCCAGCGCGCGCGGCATTGTGGGAGTTGTGGTCTTCGCGGCCCCGCGGAGCGCAGCGCGGCGTCGGCACCGGCAGGGGCACCGGCGCGGCTTGGGCTCGGGCTCGGGCTCGGGCTCCCGCGGCGTGGGCTGGGCAGCAGCCGGGCGGCGGCTCCGCGGCGCCGGGCACGGGGCGTCCGCGGGTCCGCGCCCTCGGGCGGCGGCGTCTCCTGGGTCCCGGCAGCCGTCCGCGCGCCCGGGCGCAGGTAAGCTTCGTCTCCGGGGGCTGCCGGGGCTGGAGGGCGGCGCGGCCGGGCCGACCCCAGGACAGGGGTTGGAGGCGGGAGCCCGGCAGCTGCAGGCCCGCGGCCCTCCCTTCCCGGCGCCGCCGCCGCCGCCCCCGCCCCCGCCGAGGATGCTCCGGGACCCGGGCGCCCGCATCCCGGCCCGGCCGAGGCCAGTGCTCGTACGTGCTGAGCGCCGCCGCCTCGGAGCCGTGCATCACCCTCTCTAGACCTCCTCCTACTCCTCTTCCCTGCCCCATCGTGGTCCCTTCCTCCGCCTCCCTCCTCCTCTGTGACCCCTCTTTCCTCACCTCCTGTCCCCTCCCCCAGCCCTCAGCATCACCCACTTCCCATATTTCACGTGGTGACCCTCCTCCCCTGTCCCACGAATTATCAGGCGCCATAAACCTCCTTCCACAATCTTGAGCTGATCGTCCACTTTTCCTGGCAACACTCACCTTTCCATCGTCCCATCCCCCTCCTCCCCGACCTCCTGGTGGTCACCATCTGTGCTAACCCATCTTCAGCCGTCCCCTCTTTCCCACTCTCCAGGGCAGGTGGGTGCTGAGAAGCTGGCCAAGAGAGGGAAGGTCCCCAGGTCTGCACCGGGAAGGGCTGGCCCCACGGCATCTCTCTGGCTCCTGAGTGGAGAGGGTGACAGGCATCACACACCTTGCCCAGTGCTGCTCACTGGGGGGCTTCCAGGGTGATTTGGCCTCATCCTGAGGGTGAGCAGACAGTCTTTGGTATTAGGCAGCCTCTGGGAATGGACATCTGAACTAGGCTGACCAGGTCAGGCCTGAGACCGGCTCTCCCAGGTGTTCATGGTGTGAGGAGTTGTCTTGGATTGAACTTGCTCTCCAACTGGCCATGGATTTGGACTCAATTCCCCAGAGCCAACTGAGCTGGAAGATCTGGGGTTGCTTATTATTAAAGTGCAGAGCTGCAATGAGATGTCCCCATCCCTGATGAGGACAGAAATAACACAGATGACAATGAACAGATGTGTGAAGGAAGCTGGAAGCTACTGTGGTCACTGGGCAAGGAGCTGTCGGGGGAGAGAGTCTCTCCTCTCCCCACTGGGGAGATGGGGAGTTGTCACTAGGTAGCTGTGAGGATCAAATGTTTGAAGCAGTGCTTAATAAACTGCCAGTCACTCTGCAAATGTAAGTGTTTCTTTTATTGTCATAGTTCAGCTTTGAGCTTGTAAATCCACCTCTGGGTGCAGGGGCCTATTGGCATATTTTGGCTCAAAGTGACTGACAGGTATGAAAAGTCCTAACTTGAGCTCTCAGTGCTATTTATGATCTCGGGAGGAGGGTCGGAAGCTGGGGTTCAGAATCTTTTACATTCTTTTGCTTACAGCTCAGCCTTAGGGAGGGCTTATGGCTGGCTTAGTACAGAAGGAGGCTTTCCTGAGAAGAGTACAGGGCTGGGGTGTCCAGTGGAGAGGTTTCTCCATCATCCACCCTGTTTTCTGTGTCTGCATTTTGCTTGACTTAAGTGATTAGCAGGGCTGATGGGAACTAACACTTTACAGGTGCTTGTTAAATTATCACCATCTCACTCTTAGACCATTTAAGAAAAAAACCTTTCCTCCTGACAGACTCAGTTGAAAAGTTCCAGTTAGGGGTTTAGCTCAGTGATGGGGGAAATCCTTTTAGTAAAAGTGCTTGGTATCACATAGATGATTGTTTCACACTGAATTTCAGGAACTCTGGAGTTCTGTTTGGGAGGTGACTTGAAAACAAAACATCTTTCATCTGGATTTTCTTTCCTTTTCCTAAAGAGATAACAGCTGCCAGTTTATGATCTAACAAGGAGAGAAACGGGGCTGAAGGGGTTTCTTAACCTCCAGTGAGTCATAGCCTTTTCCTCTTCTCTTGAATCTGAGAAGAAATTGAGAAGGTGTGGGAAAGAAAAAAAAAAAAAAAACAACAACTTAGCTTCTAACCTCCTCACTCTTGTATTTTTCCTAGAAACATAAAAAATTTCCATGAATATTCAGCATGTGTGTTTTTGACTTACTAAACATTATAGTCAAGTGATTATTCAACCGAAACTGGGAAAAAGCAAGTAGGCAGTTAATGAGCACCTAAGCTTTCCCTTTCATGTTTAGCTTAGCAAGTCTGGGGACGAAAAAGCCACTCAATACATGAGGCAACAAGAGTGTCCAGGATTTGCCTTTAACTGTTGGAATTCCGAGTCTTGCGATACCATTCGCTCATGCCTCACTTTTGGAATGCTGGCTACTCATTATGGGATGCCACCCATCCTGACTGTCGCCTGCATATATTGGGTGCTCATTATGACGTGGTCGTAAGGGCTGTCCATCCGCCATCATTCATCTTCATCCAGTGAGATGAACACGAACCCCATTTCATGGATAAAGAAACTGAGGCGGCCAGGTGCAGTGGCTCATGCCTGTAATCCCAACATTTTGGGAGGCTGAGGTGGACGGATCACCTGAGGTTGGGATTTCAAGACCAGCCTGACCAACATGGAAAACCCCATCTCTACTAAAAATACAAAATTAGCTGGGCGTGATGGTGCATGCCTGTAATCCCAGCTACTCAGGAGGCTGAGATAGGAGAATCACTTGAACCTGGGAGGTGGAGGTTGTGGTGAGCCGAGATCGCACCATTGCACCCCAGCCTGGGCGATAAGAGTGAAACTCCGTCTCAAAAGAAAAGAAACGGGCTTAGGAGAAGTGATCTGCCCAAGGTTGGGATGAATCCTCAACTGGGCCCATCTCTAATTTGGCTCCTCTCTGCTACGACGCTGCAAGAATTTTCAGGCCAAATTTAGTCCCTGGGTAAAGGGAGGGTACAACTTTTCCATTTTTTAAGCTGTGAGAGGGTAGAGTACAAAAGGGATATTCGAAATTGTGTTCCCTGAGTATCAGACTTGTAGAAGCAGAGACCTGGCTGTTCTCATTGTATTAGAAGAAGCCGGATGAACAAAAGGTTTTGGAGAATGCTGGGAAACACGGCTGGGGTTTGGGAGACTTAGGCAGCATGACATTCAAGCCCTTTTAGGTTATTAGGACAATGAGGGTTCCGGGCCCTGTCCCTAACCCCCAGCTAGGTAAGTGGCAAAGCACTTCTGGCTGTTTTGGAGATGCTGTCGGCTGTGGGAAACTGAGGCAGAGGCCTGGAAGGGCTTTTATTTTCATTCTACCTCCCTCATTTTCCTTTTATGACCCTATGGGTAAGACCATAGGTAGTCTCCAAGTGGGTAGACAGAAAATGCCCTTTCTCTGCCGCAGGCATGACCTCAAGAGTGCCTACTTCCTCTTCCAACTTGGTATTAGCCCAACCTCTGTCAGAAGGGCAACAGAATGAAATAAGGATGATGAAATGCTTGCAAAGAGAAAGTGAAATGGAGAATATGCAGTTTTTAAGTCCCTTTGCCATTTTTAAGATGCTTTTGAATCCAGGATTCTTTTGAATTAAAGGTACAGCGATTACAGGAGTATAAGCATTGATTAAATACCTATGATGAAATAGCACAGCAAAATGGATAGACATGGGCCTTGAAGTCAGATGGGGTTTGAGTCTCTGCCCTGGCTGTATAACTCTCGTGAGTTATGTAACTTCTCTGAGCCTCAGTTTTCTCATCTGTAAAATGGGGATAATAGCACCTCCTATGGAGGGCACAAAGCAGATGGGACCACTGTAATTCTAAGCAGTACTTGATGCAGATGAAGTACTACTGGCCTTTTAGGAAATGGGGGTGGCAGTAGAATGGGGAGGGAATACACAAGATTGCAAAGTGTGACCCCCACCAACTAGGATCCTACAGAATGATCTAACACTTTACATTTCAGTTGAGGACTTTTCCAGGTGTAAAATTTATGCTGATTTTTTTTTTCCATCCCAGGTTTGGTTGTCCTAAACAAATCCTTTCACAGGGACCGACGGCACTTGATAATGTGACAAAAACCAGCCTCTTCCACCCCACTGCAGTGACTTTTGCCGGAAAGTGGAGCAGTGGGCACGGCCAACCTTGTCGTTCATCAATGCCGCCCCTGGCAGGATCTGAGGATCGGTGGCAGCCATGCCTCCCCCTGCCCCAGCCCCTCCTTCCCCCCCACGCTAATCTGCATGGTGTGGGCGCCCTTGGGACCTCCGAGGACTGATTGTCTGACCTTGCTTCACACCCCCAGTAACGACTCCCCCAAGATGTCGCTCGAGTGGCTGGTGGCCTGGAGCTGGTCGCTGGATGGCCTGAGGGACTGCATCGCCACCGGCATCCAGTCCGTGCGGGACTGCGACACCACCGCTGTCATCACTGTGGCCTGCCTCCTGGTCCTCTTCGTGTGGTACTGTTATCACGTGGGCAGGGAGCAGCCCCGGCCCTACGTCTCCGTCAACTCCCTCATGCAGGCTGCCGATGCCAACGGGCTGCAGAATGGCTACGTGTACTGCCAGTCCCCCGAGTGCGTGCGCTGCACCCACAACGAGGGCCTCAACCAGAAGCTGTACCACAACCTGCAGGAGTACGCCAAGCGCTACTCCTGGTCCGGCATGGGCCGCATCCACAAGGGAATCCGCGAGCAGGGCCGGTACCTCAACAGCCGGCCCTCCATCCAGAAGCCCGAGGTCTTCTTTCTGCCCGACCTGCCCACCACGCCCTATTTCTCCCGGGACGCACAGAAACATGACGTGGAAGTGCTGGAACGGAACTTCCAGACCATCCTGTGCGAGTTTGAGACCCTCTACAAAGCTTTCTCAAACTGCAGCCTCCCGCAAGGATGGAAAATGAACAGCACCCCCAGCGGAGAGTGGTTCACCTTTTACTTGGTCAATCAGGGGGTTTGTGTTCCCAGGAACTGTAGGAAGTGCCCACGGACGTACCGCTTGCTCGGAAGCCTTCGGACCTGTATTGGGAACAATGTTTTTGGGAACGCGTGCATCTCTGTGCTGAGCCCTGGGACTGTGATAACGGAGCACTATGGACCCACCAACATCCGCATCCGATGCCATTTAGGTATGTTGCAGGGACGGGGGTCTCCCGGCATGCACATTTGCAAGCTCAGCCCCTCTCCATCAAAACATCGCGAAAGCTCAAATGTTCAGAATTGTGCCTTTTCGCATTGTTCACTTTTAGCAAAAACTGATGAATTGCATGTAAACAATTTTGACAGCAGAGATTGAGTCAAAAAGAAATCTTGTGATCAGTGCAAACCTAATTTCTGACAGCAGCTCTGTGCAAAGAACTTTCTGCAGTGACAGAAATGTTCTCCATCTTCATTGTCCAAAATGGTAGCCACTAGACACATGTGACTAATTGAGTGCTTGAAACGTGGCTCCTGTAACTGAGGAACTAAATTTTAATTTAATTTAAATAGCAGTGACACATACGGTTAGTGGCTACCGTATGGGGACAGTGTCGTTCTAGAGCCAAAGACTTGTTAAAATGATTACCGAGCTTCATAATGATGTCCAGGAGGCTGTGAAAGATACTTAAGCAGCTTTGCAGTCATCAAGGGTGAAATGATCCTTGGTGATAAGCTTGTTTTACTCCGATTCTGAGAAAAGTTGTCGTATGCGTACTGTGTGTGTGGCTGTGGTTTTGCAAACAAAGTCTGGAGTTAGATGGCCTTTGTTTGCATCTTGGCCCCACCACGAGCTGTGCTACTGTAGGCAAGTCATTTCACCTCTCTGAGCCTCAATTTCACCATTTGGGAAGTGGAGGTAAAAAGATCTTCCCCTAAAGAGTTATTCTGAGGATCAAATCAGATAATTTGTATTGTATGTATGCACACAGAGCCTAAAATAGAGCAAGTATTCAATAAAGGTAGGCTTAAAACAACTTGATCATGGAGGTATTAGTTCCCCGGAATGCCTTATTCCTGGTGAGTGGCGATAAAAAGCTCGTCTCTGGGATGGTGGCATCACCAGTTAGCATCTCAGATTGGAGTGTGCAGAGACAGCCTCGGCAGCGTCCAGCCTTAGAAAGTTTGCAACGCTGCCTCAGCTTCAGTAGGGAGGAAGGAAGAGCAGCAGGAGCAACCTGGAGCATGGGTTGGAGTGGGAGTTTCATAACATGTTCTGCAGAGGAGCCTCAGGGCTGTCTGGGAAGGAGCCGGAGCTGGGGGCCCCCGAGCCCTCTTCACCCTCAGCAGCTCTGCTTCTCCTGCTGTCTGTGTGGGGGTTCTGAGTAAGATGTGGTTTGGATGGAGGATATCACTGCACTAAGAAAAAAAAAAAAAAAGAAAGAAAAGAAAGAACTATAACTAGATTTGAGCAATTGACATGGTAGGAATTTCAAGAGTAACGGGCGGACTGGGTGGAGGCTCTAGGGGAGGTGGCCTGAATTCCCGGTCAGCAGTCAGCCGTGAGACTTCGAGCAGGTCACTGAGTCCCTCTCTGCCTCATCTCTTCATCTGTAAAATGGGGAGATGGTACTTACTTCACAGGATTGTTGAGAGGATTCAATGAGTGGCATCTTACATGGCCCCTTGGCAGGGTGCCTGGCGCGTGACAGCATTTGATGAATGGGAGCTAGTAGCTATTATCAAGGACTGTGTTGGACCATGTGAAAAATGATCCATAAGACATGGACCCTGCCCCCAGGAAACAGTGGGAAAGGAACAGGCTTTGGAAGCAAACAGATCTGGACTCAGGTCTTGACCTCGCCCCATTTGCTGAGTGACCTTGGGCAGGGCTCTGAACCTCCTTAAGCCTCCGTTTTCTCCTCTCTAAAACAGAGATGACGATTCCCACTTGCAGGCTGTTTTGAGGAGTGGGAAGTAATACGTGTAAAATGCTTGGCAGGTAGAGGGCAGTGGACAGTAAGCTAATCTAAGTGATGGGATGATAATCCAGGTGATGGTCATTAGCAAAACTGCTGTGCGAGGCCCCAAGCCTCACTCGGCTGCAGACAGGGTGCCCTGGGGAGGTAGGTCTGACACTGGAGGATCCCCACACAGCAATCAGGTGCCGCCAGGGTGGAGCAAGGGAGCAGAGTCGTCCCCCGGGGCTTGGGGAAGCTGGGTCTAGGGTTGCTGGGGAGGCCAGTAGTGTGGGCTGAGGTTGGACAGGTCAGGCGGGAGCAAACCTCAGAGGCCCTTGATGCCAGGCTTGAGAATGGAGGCCGTGGGCAATGGGGAGTGATGCTCTTCTTTTGAAAGGTTTGCCTTTATGTGTTGTTTTAAAACTTCAGAATGACATCTGGGGAAGGGCATTTGAGGACTGATGTGGTAGAATTTCAAACAGGTGTGAGTAGGAAGCGATGGTAGCAAGGAAAATCTGGGGTTTGCTTTCTGTAGATTAACGCTTGTTGTTCATCTGTATGATATGTGTGCATGAGTGTGTGTGTGCGTGTGTGTGTAAAACATGCCCACGCTGGCTCACACTGTGGCCTGTGTCCTGTCATTCCCTTCTCAGCCCAGCTAGGTGCTTGCCAGAAAAAGTAGGCCCTCCATGTTCCCATAGATGGCAGGAAACCTTCTTGGAAGATGTCCCACTGTGGTGTGGCTTGTTCTCCACGGCCAAGGCAAGCTCCCTGGTTGGGTTTTCTCAGCGTTTCCTTCTTTTCACCGTCATGCCCACATTAATATCCACCCAGGAAGGAAACAAAGGTGTGTCGGATTTACGTGACCTTGTGTGTTGACAGAGAGGGAGTCCAGAGAATGAGGTCAGAAGCAGGATAAGCCTGGTGCGTACCTGGTGGCCACACCTCTGCTGGTTACCTGGCTGAAGGTGGAGGCACCTGCAGTTCCAGAACTGTGCTCTTGAAATGCCAGTGCTTTCTTTTCTTCTGCCTTCTGCCTGAGCTGTGACTGACGGAATTGTCTCTGTGGACCACTGAATCCCCAGCCACTGCTCGTCACTAACACAGCCCATTTGTTCGAGACATATTTGCTGAGCCCTGCTGTGAGCTACTTCTAGAGGTGGCATCACCCAGTCCCGACTTCATATGGGACCACAGGACAGCTTCAGCCCACCCCCCACTCAGCATCGTACACAATGCTGGGATATTCCAACTGCACTGCCACAAACTTCCAGAAAACCACCTCTGAAACTCCTCTGAAACTCACCAGGCAGATGTTACCAGGGAGGCAGATACTTCATGAAAATGCATGAATATGTTCAGCAAATTCTAGCTAAAGAAGCACAATTAGACTCTTGTGTTTCTTTTCTGCACGTCATCAGATTTCTAGGTGGTCTAGCTGGGTGTTAACAGTAGATCAGCTCATGTTCCCCTTGCCCACCCTGAGTGCCCGGTTGCCAGCCGCCTGAAGTGGGGGCCGCTGGTGGACAGAGCCCTTTCTCTACCCTCCTTCAGGGCTCGGTAGGGACACAGCAGCAAACCTTGCGCCATAGAGGAGCGTATGGGACTATCTGAGGCCATGTGTGGGACCTGTCACTGTCCCCAAGAGCCACTGGAATGATCTGTTTAGGGAAGAATTGAGCTCGTCTGCCAACTAAGCTGGTTTGTGGGCAACAGGCAGGAATGGGGGCAGGAGCAGAATGAAGGGGAGGCAGAGAACAAGAAGCAGGGGGGTGTCAAGCCAGCAGGCCAGGCCATTTTTCTATCGCACCATGGCGCGTGGCGATGAATCATTTAGTGGCCCAGAGAAAGGGGAACTTCTTTCTGAAACCCCGGGGTGGCTGTCCCTGCAGCGAATTGCCCATTCCTAAAGGCCTTCACCACCTGAACCAGCCAGTAGGGGCACACGCCAAAGGAGAACGTAGCCTCTGAGTCCCTCCATCTGGGCGTCTTTACAGCCCTGCCTCCCCCAGCTGCTGTTAACCATAGCGGGAAATCATGGCTTCTGTCAGGATGAGCGGTCTCAGCTGATTTAATGAAATGTACTATTGAGAGTTGAAACATATTAGGGTCCTCTTAGAGGGACAGAACTAATAGGAGATATATATATATATACACACACACATATATATATAAAGGGGAGTTTATTAAGTATTAACTCACATGATCACAAGGTCCCACAATAGGCTGTCTGCAAACTGAGGAGCAAGGAGAGCCAGTCAATTTCCAAAGCTGAAGAACTTGGAGTCCAATGTTTGAGGGCAGGAAGCTTCGAGCACTGGAAAAAGATATAGGCTGGGAGGCTAGGCCAGTCTCACTTTTTTATGTTTTTCTGCCTGCTTTATATTTGCTGGAAGCTGATTAGATTGTGCCTGCCAGATTAAGGGTGGATCTGCCTTCCCCAGCCCACTAACTCAGATGTTAATCTCTTTTGGCAACACTCACATAGACACACCCAGGATTAATACTTTGTATCCCTCAATCTAATCAAGTTGACACTCAGTATTAACTATCACACATGTTAACTACAAGAAAATCAGCAATCAGGCCAGGCACAGTGGCTCAAGCCTGTAATCCCAGCACTTTGGGAGGCCTAGTCAGGTGGATCTCTTGAGGCCAGAAGTTCGAGACCAGCCTGGCCAACATGGCGAAACCCTATCTCTACTGAAAATACAAAAATTAGCCGGGCATGGTAGTGCATGCTTGTAATCCCAGCTACTTGGGAGGCTGAGGCAGGAGAATCGCTTGAACCCGAGAGGTAGAGGCCGCAGTGAGCCGAGATCATGCCACTGCACTCCAGCCTGGGCAACAGAACAAGACTCTGTCTCAAAAAATAATAATAATAAAGAAAGCAAAATCGAAAAATCCACAATCACGTTAATTCCTCTGTTAATAGTATAACAACTAGCATTTATATCATCATGTCCAGTTTTATAACAGCCTGTTCTTTGGAGTCAGGCTGACTCAGCAACACTAAATGGTAACTTTTTAGCAGGTCATTTAACTTCTCAGTTACCCCATCTGGAAAGTGGGTGAAGTGATACCTGTTAAGTGTGTATTTAGCACAAAGCTGAGTAGGAAGACACAGTAGGTCTTCAGTTATTGGTAACAAGGGTGAAAGCCGCATAGCAGTCCTGGAAGGTTCGGTATGCTAATGTGCCCTCTTTACAGGTGAGGGTATGGCTCAGAGAGGCTGAGTGACTTGCCCAAAGTCACACAGCACATAAGGGTCACAACCAGTCGTCTGTCCCCAAGTCCTCTGTCCTTCTCTTTCCTCCATGTGGCCTCTTTATTTGAATTATTACTCTGAACGTACTTCCTGGAACCATTATTTCTGGTTCAAAGAATACATTAAAATACTCTGGCTGCTGGAAGGAAAGCTATTTCATTTTTATGCTAAAGGACATTAAATCAGAGGGGAACGCCAACTTGCCCAGGGTCATTGTGGCCACAGTGAGTCACTGAAGACAGACAAGACCACCACTCGTCCCAGCTCCTCTTCCAGGACTCTGCTTCCCCCTGGGTGGGCCTTCCTGAGAGCTGTTGGGCTGACCCGACCCCTTCCAAAATCATTAGACAGCCACGGTGGCCCCTTCTTTTCTGGACGTCAAGGTAGTGATGGAGGCCAAGTGTTTCTGCAGACCCTTGCGTTGGAAAGGGCGACTGAGGGTCACGCATGGCAGTGTTCCAACCGGACCCCACTGGCCTTTGAAGCATATGGCTTCTTTTTTATTTTTATTTTTTATTTTTGAGACAGAGTCTCACTCTGTTGCCCAGGCTGGAGTGCAGTGGTGCGATTCGCCCAGGCTGGTAGTGCAGTGGTGCAATCTCGGCTCACTGCAACCTTTGCCTCCTGGGTTCAAGCAATTCTCATGCCTCAGCCCCCCGAGTAGCTGGCATTACAGGCATCTGCCACCATGCCTGGCTCATTTTGGATTATTAGTAGAGAGAGGGTTTCACGATGTTTGAGACCAGGCTGGTCTCGAACTCCTGGCCTCACGCGATATGCTCGCCCCTCGGCCTCCCAAAGTGCTGGGATTACAGGTGTGAGCCACCGTGCCTGGCCAAGTATACGGCTTCTTACAAAAGTGCCAGTCTGTTTCCTCTTGAACCTCAGCCATTACCTTAGAAGTGTCCTCCAGTTTCCCAGAATGAGGGCAGACAAAGAGCATGCCATCCTCCAGCCTCAAAATGGATTAAAAGGCTAGAACCCAAAGAGGAGAACACTGTGTGAGCCTTTGATTCTTTAATTGCAACTGAGATAGTCCTAGAGGGGAGACTACAGTAAACACAGTTACTGGGTAAGGCAGGGTTCTAAACCCAACCTCCCTGGATTTCTGGGGGTCCCCTGGTTGGGCTTCAGAGTGTAGTACAAATGTCAGTCTGTGACTTTCATCAAAGGAATCTATGACCCAGAATAGATGAAGCCAATGAAGGAATGAATTTTTGCCAAGAGCGCAGTGAGGATCTAGATGGTGGCTTATAAACAACAAAATGTAGAACTCACAGTTCTGAGGCTGGAAGCCCAAGATCAAGGTGCCAGCAGATTTGGTGTCTGGTGAAGGCCTGCTTCTGGTTCATAAATGACACCTTCTCACTGTGACTTCACATGGTGAAAGGAGGTGGCCAGGAGCAGTGGCTCTTGCCTGTAATCCCAACACTTTGGGAGGCCAAGGTGGGAGGATAGCTTGAGGCCAGGAGTTTGAGACCAGCCTGGACAACATAGCAAGACCCCATCTTTACAAAAAAAGAAGTTTAAATTAGCTGGGCATGATGGTGCACACCTGTAGTCTCAGCTACTCAAGAGGGTGAGGCTGGAGGATCTCTAGAGCCTAGGAGGTGGAGGCTGCAGTGAACTATGGTGGAGCCACTGCATTTCAGCCTGGGCAACAGAACAAGACCTTGTATCTAAAAAAAAAAAAAGATGTCAGGCCAGGTGCTGTGGCTCACACCTGTAATCCCAGCACTTTGGGAGGCTGAGGCAAGCAAATCACTTGAGGTCAGGAGTTCGAGACCAGCCTGGCCAACATGGTGGAACCCCATTTCTATTAAAAATACAAAAATTCGGCCAGGCGCAGTGGCTCACACCTGTAATCCCAGCACTTTGGGAGGCCGAGGTGGGTGGACACGAGGTCAGGAGTTCAAGACCAGCCTGGCCAAGATGGTGAAACCCCGTCTCTACTAAAAATACAAAAATTGGCCTAGCGCAGTGGCGGGTGCCTGTAATCCCAGCTACTCAGGAGGCTGAGGCAGGAGAATCGCTTGAACCTGGGTGGCAGAGGTTCCAGTGAGCCAGGATTGCGCCACTGTACTCCAGCCTGGGTGACAGAGTGAGACTCTGTCTGAAACAAAACAAAACAAAACAAAACAAAACAAAACAAAAAAATTAGCCGGGTGAGGTGGCGGGTGCCTGTAAGCTACTCCAGTGCCTCCCAGCTACTCCGGAGGCTGAGGCAGGAGTATCATTTGAACCTGGGAGGCGGAGGTTGCGGTGAGCCGAGATCACACCACTGCACTCCAGCCTGGGCAACAGAGAGAGACTCCATCTCAAAAAAAATAAATAAATAAAGGGAAAAGAAAAAAAAGATGCGAAAGGAGGTAAGGAAGCTCCCTTGGGCCTGTTTTATAAGGGTGCTACTCCCATTTATTAGGACCCCGCCTTCATGATCTGATCACTTTCCAAAGGCCCCACCTCCTAACACCATCACCTTGGGGTCAGGTGTCAACATAGGAATTTTGCAGGGACACAAGCCTTCAGACCATAGCACGGGCTCCAGAGGGGTGAGGCAGGTCAGGTGCTTTAGAAGTCAAAAACCTTCACTAAGGCAAATCACCCCCTACCTCCTGGCCTTCCCTGAATCTTGCCTGCCTTCGCTCACCTTTCTCTGGTTTTCCTACAAGGTCTGAAAACTCCAAATGGCTGTGAGCTGGTGGTGGGGGGAGAGCCCCAGTGCTGGGCAGAAGGGCGCTGCCTTCTCTTTGATGACTCTTTCCTGCATGCTGCGTTCCATGAAGGTGAGTGGCTGCCTTTCCCACTTCCTTTTGTTTTTCAATGAATAGACTTTATTTTTTTTAGAGGAGTTTTAGGTTTCCAGAGAAATCAGGCAGAAAGTACCAAGGAGGCCCCTTCGTATCACCCCATAACACATACACACACACAGTATAGACGCGTTATTATTACCTAAAGTTCATGGTTGACATTAAGGTTCACTCTTGGTGTTGTCCATCCGTTCTGTGGGTTTTGACAAATGGATAATGACACGGACCTACCATGACAGTATCATGCAGAATAGTTTCACTGCCCTAAAAATTCCCACTTAAGATCCCTCCATCTCCCCATTTCCTTTTGTCCACCCTGCTCAGAAGCCCATGAAACCAGATTTATATTCTCAATGAGAGAGGAGGTGGTCCGATCCGAGCCGAGGGACAGGATGGGGTCCCTGCCCCGAAGCTGAGCACGTAGGGTCCAGCCCTGCCTGGATCCTGGGTCCTGACTCCAGGGTGGTTTGAACCTCTCCTCTCACCCCTCCTTCCCCTCCAGGTTCAGCAGAGGATGGCCCACGGGTGGTTTTCATGGTGGATTTGTGGCATCCAAACGTCGCAGCGGCCGAACGGCAGGCCCTTGATTTCATCTTTGCTCCGGGACGATGAGAGTATTTCCCATGCTGAAATCAGCGAGAAGGGCCGAGGCGGGGCCTGGGCAGACTGTGGTCCGGTCCAGTCCCTACCGGTGTTATGTTTCCATGCTCAGAAACCTGCCTCAGCGGAAAGCTCTTATTTGGGATTTTATATCATGTCGGGTCCCTCTTTCCCTTGGTTATTGTAAATGGAAACTTTTCAGCTTGTATTTCCTTAGATTTTTTTTTTCCTTCCAATCATTTGCTTCAGAGACTCCTTTCTGGCCTAACAGCGCATTCCTTTGATTGGTCCTTGAGTGACCAGAGACTTAGTGCCCTTGTAAGTCTGTCTTCTGTTGCTACTTGTTTTTTTCAGTGCTCTGAAATAGAGTAACTAAATGATTATTTGTCTGAATATAATAATGTAAAACTTCTTGTGGTCATCTTAAAAAAAAAAAAAAAAAAAAAAAACTAAACTAAAAACTGCAAACCAGAGGGCTAGAGAACTTGGCCTCTGATGCTGGCACACAGGGGACCCTTCAGCCACCCGACGGCAGGGGGACAGTCTGCAGCCCCCGCACCTGACTGGCTTCAGTAGCCAGGTGGAGAGGCTGCCAGACACGGTCAGGGTGGCGCACAGTGTCCAGGCCCAGGGATACTGTCACCATCCCTAAACCTTGTCACCCTAAACCTTGTCAGGTCCCTGATGGCAAAAGCACTGGGCCAGCAGGACTGGAGGCTACTCTTTAAACACGGCTTTCCTGAAAAGCTGAAGCTGGTGTCCCCCAGCGCCAAGCTGCAGCTCACACAGATCAGCCACGGAACGTGTGATCCGCTTACCTCACTGCCTACAGAAGCCCTACTGCCAAACTGGGCCTGGAAAATTCCCAGTTTTAGCTGTTTTGAGTCCATAGTGATGAACGTTAAGGCCACCAGGTTGGCTGATAGGAGCTGTAGGGGGATAAGACCGCGCTCACCCCGTGACATTCGGGGAAAGCCTTTCTCTGGCAAAACTGGAATAATAGATCTGACCAAAGTTTCCGTTTTGCTTTGGAGTTCTGTTGCCTATGTGTTTTTTTTGTTTGTTTTTGTTTTTTTTTTTTTTCATTTATTTGTCTGTACATAAATGTTCAAACACTAGACTCGGAGATAGTGGAAGAGTTGGCCCTGTGTCTTTGTCACGGCACAAAGGTGTGCACTGCGTGACGATGACCCAAGCCAGTGTGTGCTAGTGAGGAGACAGAGAAGACCTACATGCCCAGAGGACCCGTGGCTGTTGTGCTGGTTTTCTGGTCTCCTGTGAAGAACATGTGGATCTCTTCCCGAAGGAAAAGGTCCCAGGAGAACAGTTTGAGGCACTCAGTCTAGAAATAGCCTGTGTTAGCTGATGTGTGAAAGCGTAGCCGGCCAGCCACACTAGAGACGCCTTTTCTGAATAATGTATAATGAGCAGTGTCAGATTTATAAAGCCGAGGAGTGGTTTGGAATATACAGCTGGTCGCAGGTGCAGGTCCAGCATTTAGATCCGAATGGAAAACAGCAGCTTCTAAGAGGTACAACTGTCGGAAGAAAACAATTGAAATGCACCAGGCAGGTACTAGCAAGTGTGCAAAGAGCACATATCTATATTTGAGTAAAATGTCTACACAGATATTTGTCAGTGATGAGAATGCAGGAAAAGGCAGACTTTCAAACACACCTGAAGTCTTTTTACTCATTAAGTATCTTGTTAAAGAATCACTGAGGTGCATGATTTCTACACATCCTGACTACTCTGCTCTGCGTTTACAAAACCAACAGCCCGCCCAGGTACCTAGCTACCTGCATTCATGTGACGTGTCTGGGGAACAGAAGATAAATAAAGGATCTTGCTGAAAACCAGAGTGAAGTGGTGAGGTCATCTGTTGTAAAGAAAGACTTAGGCCAGGCTCAGTGGCTCACGCCTGTAATCCTAACACTTTGGGAAGCTGAGCGGGGAAGATCGCTTGAGCCGAGGAGTTTGAGACCAGCCTGAGTAATGTAGTGAGACGTTGTCTCTACCAAACAAACAAACAAACAGAGTGTGGTGGTGCACACCTGTAGTCCCAGCTATTTGACAGGCTGAGGTGGGAGAGGATCACTTGAACCTGGGAGGCGGGGGCTGCAGTGAGCCTAGATCACTTAAGTGCACTCCAGCCAAGACGACAGAACAAGACCCTGTCCAAAAAAAAAAAGACTTGCCAGGCAGAAGGGGGCTAGTGACTTTGAGGCTCTTGTGTTTTGAGTGATGTCACAGAGACCAGGTGGGTCACTAGAACTGATTGTGGATAGTGAATGAAGGAAAATGTCCCAAAGTAATGGGACTAGTGGGGTGGGGGCAACAAGAGCACATCTAGGGTATGTTAAGGAGCAATAGATGTCTAACTGGGCAAAGAACAAGGACTCTGACTTCAGAAAAGCTGAGGATTTAGGACTCCGTGCTAGGAGTTTGCACCCTTGGGACCTTGGGCAAGTCCCTTAGCCTCTCATAGCCTCAGTTTCTCCTCTGTGGGTATGTGCAGTACCTGGCATACAAAGGGCACTCAACAACCTTGTTTCCCTTTCTGCCACAGCTGAGTAGAGAAACAGGTGAAGAGGAAGGCTGCCAAACGGAAGAGATGGGAAAACACATCGGGACAGCAGTGGGTGTGGCCAGAGAAGCCAGTGGCTACTTTCAATTGCCTGTGTCTAATCACAGAGGAAGAAACATGTCCCTCAGTAGCTATGTTTTTCATGTTTTTCCCTTTAGAAGAGAGGGAGACAGGGGGTCTCCCAGCCAAGAGCCCTAGAAGGAGCCGGGCTGCCGCGTGTTTTCACCTGCAAGTGAGGTTCCAGCCAGCAGTCCTGGCTGGGCTGCCACAGCGAGCGGAAGGGAAGAGCACCACTCACCTGGGATCGCGATGTTTCTCACCCTCCTCAAGTGTGCACTGCCAACTAGGCATTGCTAAACTAATTAAATGTTGTAGCTCTGGAGGCTCAAGGTGAGAAAGGGGAGCCAGCGGGCTGCAAACAGGAATCCTGCCTTCCACCCGAGACAGCCTGGACTGGCCTTAAGCTCCCTCTGTTCCCATGTACTCAAGGCCAGACCAATTACTATTTGTACAAGGTCACACCCCATTCTTCTGATCCCAAACCCTTTCTCCCAGGCACCTGTTCATCAGCCCCTAGAGTCACCCAGATTGTCTGGGTTCTGTCCTTGGTGACAGCGACTAAACTTGTAACATTGAGTGCTCCGTAGCATACCGTGGGGGAGAGGAGTGATCCTGGTGTGCTGGTCCTTGACTGTGGCTGCACGATGCAGTCACCTGGGAACTTGTCAGAAACCCCAAAGCCCACATCCCACTCCCAAAGCATCTTTTTTCATTGTTCTGAGAGTGGGGTCCAGGCACGGGTCTTTGTTTTAAACTCATTTCCGGTCATGATTCTAATGTGTAGCTCGGGCTGAGGGGGTCGCTGCTGTGAGTAGCAATAATAATAAGGCCTTTGAAACCATTCAGCCTGGAGGTTAAAGTCTGAGCTATGGCCCTGTGTAACACCGGGCAGGCCACCTAACCTTGGTCTCTAGAGGACAGTCACTGTTTTTTGTTGTCTGTTTTTGTTTTTTTGAGACAGAGTCTCCTCTGTTGCCCAGGCTGGAGTGCAGTGGCGCAATCTCGGCTCACTGCAACCTCTACCTTCTGGTGATTCTCCTGCCTCAGCCTTGCGACTAGCTGGACTTACAGACGCCCGCTTCCACGCCTGGCTAATTTTTGTATTTTTAGTAGAGACAGTTCCACTATGTTGGCCAGGCTGATCTCGAACTCCTGACCTCAAGTGATCAGCCTGCCTCTGCCCCGCAAAGTGCTGGCATTACAGGCGTGAGCCACCACGCCTGGCCGGCAGGCACTGCTTTTAAACCTATCCTGCCAACAGTATGAGCCTCTTGCAAGACCATAACATCCTCATGCTCAGTCCTTGGGTCTCCAGGGCTGGGCCCATGATCCAGATCTGACCAATCAGTCTTCCAAACTCTGGGCCACTGAGAGATTGGGTCAGGGCTGGGCACGTGATCCAAGTTCTTTTTCTGGGACGACTGTGAAAGAGAGGCCACTTTTTATTAGGTGGGGTGGTGGGGGGAGGTAAAGGGAAAGAAGCTGAGAGAGAAACCCATGGAGGCAAGCGGGGCCTGCGCTGTGGAGATCACGTGAGTCCTGAACGCAGCTCTGCCGAAAACCAGCTCTACCTCTGCACTTTTCTGTTACATGAGCCAATAAATGCGCCTTTTATTCGTAAGCCAAGTTTGAGTTGTGGTTTCTATCCTTGCCACCAAAAGTCCTAAACCACTCTGTGAGTGTCAAGTGAGGTTTTGGTAAGATGCTATTATGTCGTGGTCTGGGTGGATGGGAGAGGTACTCTATACACATTGTCAAGATGTAAACATGAGTAGCAGAGGCTAAGCACAGAATGAGGTTTTTGAGGACCGTCATGCCTGCTGCCAGCAACCTTCCATAACATTTAACTCCCCAGCCAAATCTTGCTAACCAGATGTAAACACAGGGAAAAGGACAGAATAAGCCACATATTTTAGAACTGCTGACAGATGGCAGGGAAAATACTCAAGCAGATTGCAGCATTAGGAGGCAGGAGGCAGCACACACAGGGATTGGTTTACTTTCCGCCTCCTTCCCAGGCACACACGTTGCTTCTAACTTCTGGGTACCTGCCTTTCCCCATATCTCCCTGCTTCCCATACATTAGCCACCCCCAAGTTCAAGGTGAGGGCACCTGCTTCTTTGAGCGTGGAGAGCACTGTGCACCCTACGAGGTTCCTTCCCCTACCTTATCCTTGTCAACTGCACATTTAACACATGAGAAAACAGGCTCAGAGCGGGCAGTTGACATGATCAAGGTCACGTGGCCAGCTGCAGGGCAAGCTGGAATTGGAAGCCGAGTATCCAGGCTCACAGCACAGCGCATCTTCTGACGTCTGCACACACAACCAGGCCTCACTTCCTCAGCATGCAGAAGGACCACACCCCTCCGGCCCCCCAGGTCCTTCTCCCTGTCCCGGGAGGCCACTTGCCTTCTCAGAACACTCAACAGGGCCCTCCATTTGCTGAAGGCCCATGATAGGCCAAGTCCTTACGTCCATTTCCTTCTCCTATCCATTTTAAAGAAGAGGACACTGAGGCTCAGAGACAGAAGAGCAACTTGCCCTGATTTCCAGCAATAAGTGGCAGAGCTGCGATTTGAACCCAGGTGTCTGACACCAAAGCCCATGTGCTCCTGCCACAGCCACACGAGCCAGTCCAGCCTGGGTGGGGAGGAAGGATGCACAAGGTGTCTTTTAGCAGCACACTCGGTAGAGGACTTGTCTCCCTCTCCTCCCCATTGGTTTGGCAGCCCGGGCCTCAAGCCCTTTTCTTGGGGTGCTTGGCCCAGCTGATAGCGAGGCAGGGCAGGGGAGAAGGGTTGCAACTTTTTGGCTTGTACCTCGACATGCACAGGCAATCATAAAACACCTCCCAGCTCTTGACAGGATTCCAAAGCACTCTCTGGGTTTTATTCTCAGGGGAAGTACAGCTAATTTCAGGTTTGGACATTTAAATCCTGGATCAACAGAGAAGGTGTCCTATTTTCACCTTGAAGCCCTTAGAATCTTCACTGTAAGCTTCCCAAACTCACCAAATATGTTGAAGAAAGAAAGATCTAGAGTATGTTTTATTTCTAAGCTAGGATGCTGAGCGTGGGTCTGACACCTGCCCTCCCCCGTCTCCTCAGAGAGAGCCGGGTGGCAGTCAGAATCAAGAAGCAAAGCAGGAGACAAGTGCTTTCCCACACCCACTGCCCTTTTCCCAGGAGCAGCAGTGGGTTCAGGGGTTGGGACAGGCGTGTGTGAGGCTGAGAGTATTAGTGTGGGTTTCCTGCTCACTCCCTCCACCAGCTCCTTCAGGGCAGGAATCTCTCTCCTTGGCTGCCTTCTCCCCTGGGGCTGTCCCTCCCCACCCCAAACCTAATCTGTGCCCAGGCTCATCTGTCCATTATCTGGCCTCCTCTCTTTCAGCCATTCCGCTTCCCACCTGGACAACCACAGCCTCCTGGTGGTTTCCACTCTTGCCCAGCTTATCCCCTACTCAGGAGCTAGTGACGTTCCTCATGAGAACCAGCTCAAGTCACTCCGCTGCATTTTTTTTTTTTTTGAGACAGAGTCTCACTCTGTCGCCCAGGCTGGAGTGTGATGAATCTCAGCTCGGCTCACTGCAACCACCGCCTCCTGGATTTAAGCGATTCTCCTGCTTCAGCCTCCCGAGTAGCTGGGATTACAGGAACACGCCACCACACCTGGTTAATTTTTGTATTTTTAGTAGAGATGGGGTTTCATCATGTTGGCCAGGCTGCTCTTGAACTCCTGAGCTCAAGTGATCCACCCACCTTGACCTCCCAAAGTGCTGGAATTATACAGGCGTGACACTGCGCCTATCTCACTCCCCTACTTAAAGGCTCCCCTGTGCCCCGCAACATGGCAACCTCATGTGGGGCCCCAGCTCTTCTCATGCCCTACCCGTGCTCTGTGGCTCGGTGCTACTGAGAGAGAGGGAACTGGGCATCACAAGAAGAAAGCAAGTTGGCAGGAGGATGGATTTGTTTCCTGTGGCTGCTGTAACAAATAAGCACACACCTGGAGGCTTACAACACAAACCTATGCTCTCACAGTTCTGGAGGCCAAAGTCTGAAATCAGTTTCACGGGACCGAATTCAGTATGTTGAGAGTCACAGTCCCTCCGCACACTCTAGGGCAGAATCCACTTCTTGCCTTTTCTGGCACCTGGTGGCTGCTGGCATTCCTTGACTGGCGGCCACATCACTTCAGTCTTTGCCATCTTCACGTGGCCTTCTCTGTGTGAGTAACCTCCCCCTGCCCCTCTCCTAAAAGCACATTTGTGAGGGCATTTAGGGACCACAGGATAAGCCAGGATCGTCTCTTCGTCTCAAGATCCTTCACTCAACCACATCTGCAAACATCCGATCCAACAAGGCAACATTCACAGGTTCTGGGGATCGGGACCTGATCTTTGGGGGCCACCATTCAGCTCACTACACACACAGGGAAGTGGCCTGTGGCAGGGAGGCTCACACCAGAGAAAGGTCTGCTGCTACTCACCCACCTCCAGCAGGGCGGGGTGTTAAGAACGCAGTTAACTGGGCGGCATGGGAAGTACATCTTAGCCACATTGGAAAAGACCACCAAATATGCAAGACAGACACCATGGAGGGCGACTTCAACAAAGCCCCTGGGCTCCACTTGCTACCACCCTCTGTCTGTGGAAGTGACAACGGCCCACAAGTCTAAATGCTTCCCTCCAGGGGAGGAGACAGTTTGATTAGGCTCAAACATCCCCTCTAGGGGTCCTTTCCCAGTAGGAATCTGATTGCCACTTGATATGGTTTGGCTGTGTTCCCACCCAAATCTCATTTTGTAGTTCTCATAGTCCCCACATGTCGTGGGACGGACCCGGTGGGAGGTAATTGAATTATGGGGGTGGTTACTTCCATGCTGTTCTTTCGACAGTGAGTTCTCGCGAGATCTGATGGTTGTATAAGGGGCTTTTCCCCCCTTTCACTCTGCACTTCTCTTTGCTGCCACCATGTGAAGGCTGTGTTTGGTTCCTCTTCTGCCATGATTGTAAGTTTCCCAAGGTCTCTCCAGCCCTGCGGAACTGTGAGTCAGTTAAACCTCTTTCCTTTATGAAGTACACAGTCTCGGGTATGTCTTTATTAGAAGCGTTGAGAACGGACTAACAGACCACTGTTAATCACTCATGCGACCTTTATCCTTACAGTTCACAGGTGGCAGATGGCTGGCACAGACGGAGCCAAAACAGAGGCTTTTCTGCCCTGAAGAGTCACTAGAATCTGTGGTCCTGGATCGCTGACAGTGGCACTCGGTGTCAACTAGGAGTCCAGGGTGGGCAGGCTGTCCTGCACACTGCCTTCCCTTGGGAAACGTGGCCATAAGAGGTTGTGGTGCCCATTCCAGCAAGAACACGCTGCTTGGCTGTCCGTCGCTGGGCCTGTACTCTGGGGATGCTAATTTTGAGGCGATGGGCCTGGGGCTGTGGGATAAACCGTGTCCTGAGTGACCCCCTGAAACCTCTGAAATATTAAAAAACGGGAAAACAGCGGGCTAAGTGTTTCTTCTCTGCAGCCTCTGGGCCACAGTTACCAAGCTTTAGAGATGACGGCTGCAGCTGCCAGTGCCCTGGGGCTCTGAGCAGAACCTCCACTGCAGAAACTAAGCAGGATCAAAGGAGGAAAGAAAGGGGCACACCTGCAAAGTAGTTTCAGGACTTTACTTTTTCTGAGTTAATCCAAGTGGATGAGACTTTTCCATATACACGGATAGGCTTTGTACGGTTCCATTTTGGGTCAGTGGAAGAATTTTCACAACACAAATGACATTATAAAGTTGTCTTCTCTGGCCTGGTACTGGGGACCACTGGTCAAAGACAACGTGAGACATTGCGGGGGCTTCCTGGAGCTGCAGCAACCACAGCAGAGAACTTGTAATGAATTTTTTCTGGGAGAACATAGCAGAGGACTAAGACAACATTTATCCTAGCTTCCAATAGGATCCTCTTCCATCTAGGCAGATGGGATCCAAGAGACAGCAGAGATCCTGGAGAGAGGTGACAGAAGAGGGAGACACAGGCTTGGTGTATTCGATCAGCTGCAGCTGGTGCTCCCTGGAGCAGCAGGCTGCAGCCTGGCACCCCTGCAAACAGACGGTCCTTACCCAGCCACACTGAACCCAGGGAAGGAAAAGAGGGATGTGCCCACGTTACACTTACACACACACACACACACACACACACACACACACTGTCTTAACCCTTACCTTTGTCACAAAAAATGCTGCCATTTAATTACTCGGAACTCTAGCATTTTTTGGCTATTTTATTTTTAGCCCTTGGAAGCTTGTTTCAAGAAAAAGACACCATATCATAAACATCAGATATCAGTTCACTGACATGAAATTATTAACAATACAACTCTCAAATGGAATCTCAAGTACTTCCAGTAAACATTCAGTTAAGATTTTGACAAATATTTTCATCCTGCAATCTGTCTCATACTGTCAAAAAAATGTCTGACTATAATGTAATAGAACTGAGGTTTTAACTACCACACAAGTCCAGGAACACACAACTGAATGTCATTCCCTTTTACGCAGCCACCACTGAAAAGCACAGTTGCTTTTACCCCCCAACATCTTGTAAACTCCTATTTAGGGACACTCGCTCGAGGGGAACCAGCTGCACAGCCCACTTGTAGTCAAAGGCAGCGCAGGTTGGTCCTGTTGTCACTGAATTCTCAGGGTTCAGCTCCCAGGGCTTTTATAAAGGGATCTCAAAAGCCCAAACTCCCTTCCATATTATTAAGGCTTGCCCCCATTGTGGGTCCAAAGAAGACGCCCCTAGATTTGAGTAGAGTTCCAACAGAATTCAACCAGGCAGTCTCCGTGTGCTGCCGCTTCCCTGCAGGAACGATGCAGACCTCCCAGCAGGACCACACTGGAGAAACCTACCTGCGGCGTGGGCGTGGAGTCGGCCTGCTCACAGATCCAGCACCTCGATGTGCAGTCACACCGCCTACCACCACCTGGTGTGGGGGTTGAACACACACACTCTGGGCTAGTGGACGATCAAGTTCTAGAAAAAATGCCAACTTGGAATCTTGTGGCACCAGTTCAAGCTGGGATGAAACAGCAGCAGGAGATATGAAATACCTCAGGCTCAGTATGGCAGAGAGGGAGCCAAGCCCGTCCCGGCCCCAACACCACCGATTAAATACAGTTCTTTATCAAGTGCTCTGGGTCTGCTGACCTGAAGAACTAACCCCTGCCCCCAAAACACATCCCAATCTGCAAAAGGAATAACAAAAACTCAAATATCATTATGTTCCTAAAAAAGGGAATGTTTTCAAGAAAAATAAAATAGAGGGGCCTTTTCAGTTATAAAAGGCAGAGCTTCCTTTACTGGTTTTCTCCTTTCCAGTCACCTCCTGGGTGCAGTTCAGAGCAAGTTCACCCCGTGCTTCAGCAGCTTCTGCTTGGCTTTGCCGGAGAGGCTGAAGGCGCCATCCTGAGGGTTTGGGAAGCCGGAGCTCCGTGCTGCAGGTGCCAGCTGCTGGAAATATGTCTCCTGGATGGGGTTGCAACAGGCGTACACGGCCGTGGAGGCATTTCTGTTGGAGGAAGAAGGAAGACAGCGGCCCGATGCTGCTGGTGCTAATCTCAGACCACACAGAGACCTCAGTAAGGTTCTTGTCACAGAGGACCCAGGACACCCAATGTGGCATGTGCAGCTGTCATGGCACGGAATTCTATTTATTCAGCTGAGTTTCAGGCTTCAGTGCCAATACCACCTTTCCTTCCTTTCAGCTCACTAGATGCTGGAAGAGTACGTGGCGGGACCATCCACAGTGGCAGCAGCCACAGAGCCTGGAGTTATAAGTACTGCATAAAGGAACTGTGGAGTGCCGGCTTTCTTGATATACTGGCAGCTATGCAATGTGCTCTGCATACAGTCTCTGCTTTGCCCCTCACATGAGCTCTGCAGTGGTGGTATGGTCCCATTTCACAGACGAGGACCCTGAGGCTCAGAGTGAGTAGCTGGGGCTGCCCTGCCTCTATGACGACGCAATGACAGTGTCCGAGAAAGGAATCTAGTCTGCTCTCCACACTGGGGGTGGCTGGATAGACTAAGGGGGAGTGAAGGACAGGAGTGGGTGTGACATGAAGTGACAAGAAGCCTGTGGACACGGAGAGGGAGGGATGAGGGCACTACACAGAGGCGGAGCCACCTGGGAGGAGCCAACTCCAGGCCAAGGTAAACCCCCCTGGTTTCTGGATCCTGCCTCTCCAACTATTATGGGCCTCAGTTTCCCCCAAATCTAGTGAGAAAGGGTGGAGTCAGGGACTGCTAAGGCTCCCCTCACTCAATTCTCTCCTTCCCTGTAAGGGAGAAAAATCCCACTCTATTCCAAGCTTCAGTGTCTCCTGCACCCACTGGCCCAGCAAGACAATCTCTTCTCACAGCCCTGTGGGAGGGCTCCGAGGCCAGGTGGTTATGAGCATGGATCTGGAGTCACACACACTCAGGTGCTAATCCCAGCCCTATTACTTTCTAGTGTGTGTCCTGGGCTGCTATTCAACATTTCTGAGTCCCAGCTTTTTCATCTGTACAGTGGATGTTGCAACAGCATGTGCCCTCATTGGTGTTTTGTTTTGTTTTGTTTTAAAGAATGAGATTAAGTGAGTGCTTAACACATTGTGAGTGGTTAAGAAATGGTAGCTGTTCATATGTAGAAAGCTGAAACTGGATCCCTTCCTTACACCTTATACAAAAATTAACTCAAGATGGATTAAAGACTTACATGTTAGACCTAAAACCATAAAAACCCTAGAAGAAAACCTAGGCAATACCATTCAGGACATAGGCATGGGCAAGGACTTCATGTCTAAAACACCAAAAGCAATGGCAACAAAAGCCAAAATTGACAAATAGGATCTAATTAAAGAGCTTCTGCACAGCAAAAGAAACTACCATCAGAGTGAACAGGCAACCTACAGAATGGGAGAAAACTTTTGCAACCTACTCATCTGACAAAGGGCTAATATCCAGAATCTACAATGAACTCCAACAAATTTACAAGAAAAAAACAAACCACCCCACCAAAAAGTGGGCGAAGGATATGAACAGACACTTCTCAAAAGAAGACATTTATGCAGCCAAAAAACACATGAAAAAATGTTCATCATCACTGGCCATCAGAGAAATGCAAATCAAAACCATAATGAGATACCATCTCACACCAGTTAGAATGGCGATCATTAAAAAGTCAGGAAACAACAGGTGCTGGAGAGGATGTGGAGAAATAGGAACACTTTTACACTGTTGGTGGGACTGTAAACTAGTTCAACCATTGTGGAAGTCAGTGTGGCGATTCCTCAGGGATCTAGAACTAGAAATACCATTTGACCCAGCCATCCCATTACTGGGTATATACCCAAAGGATTATACATCATGCTGCTATAAAGACACATGCACACGTATGTTTATAGTGACACTATTCACAATAGCAAAGACTTGGAACCAACCTAAATGTTCAACAACGATAGACTGGATTAAGAAAATGTGGCACATATACACCATGGAATACTATGCAGCCATAAAAAATGATGAGTTCATGTCCTTTGTAGGGACATGGATGAAACTGGAAACCATCATTCTCAGCAAACTATCGCAAGGACCAAAAACCAAACACCGCATGTTCTCACTCATAGATGGGAACTGAACAATGAGAACACATGGACACAGGAAGGGGAGCATCACACACCAGGGACTGTTGTGGGGTAGGCGGAGGGGGGAGGGATAGTATTAGGAGATATACCTAATGCTAAATGACGAGTTAATGGGTGCAGCACACCAACATGGCACATGTATACATATGTAACAAACCTGCACATTGTGCACAGCACATGTACCCTAAAACTTAAAGTATAATAATAATAAAATTAAAAAAAAAAAAAAGAAATGGTAGCTGTTGTTTCTATTACTATTATTGAAATAATCTCTCAACAAATGCCTTGAGCCATGTATCTCAACACTAAACCCCTCTCAGCTCTGAGGAAGGTGACATACTGCAGGGCCACAAGGTGGTTGGTGGAGCAGATGCTGACATTTTACTTGTTTCCGCTCCCACAAAACAGACACACACACCCCCAACACAGCCAGTTCCCAAACCAGTGACTGTAGATGCAATTTGCCTCTGGGTTGCCAGCCTGGGGCAGCTGTGAATTAAAGCCAAAGACACATTTCTGACAGAAAGATCTATTGAAATATTGGCTGGAGACGGTGAGAGGCAGCAGAACACCTGGCGCTCAAGTGTGGTGGGTGACAGGGCATCAGAACAATCCTAATCACCCACCCAGGCTCCCTGTCAGTCCACCACCCATGCCCCTCGCACTGGACTACACTGCCCCAACACTGAAATGTGTGTGGAAAGGTCATACATGTGCTTAACAGTTGGAGAAAATGCTTCAAATCCTGGCCCTGCCACTTAAGAAGAATATAACCCTGGGCAAGCTGCTTATCCTATTTGTGCTTCAATTTTCTCATCTATAAAATGAGGATTTAAAAAATGCCCTTGAAGCCGGGTGCAGTGGCTCATGCCTGTAATCCCAGCACTTTGGAAGGCCAAGGTGGGCAGATCACTAGGTCAAAACATTGAGACTATCCTGGCCAACATGGTGAAACCCTATCTCTACTAAAAATACAAAAATTAGCTGGGTATGGTGGCAGGCGCCTGTAGTCCCAGCTACTCAGGAGGCTGAGGCAGGAGAATTGCTTGAAACCAGGAGGCAGAGGTTGCAATGAGCCGAGATTGAGCCCCTGCACTCCAGCCTGGTGACAGAGTGAGACTCCATCTCAAAATAAATGAATAAAAAATAATGCCCTTGACCAGATGGTTCCAAGGGCTACGTGGACTAATATACACATTGTCAGCACTGCCCTTGACCTGCTAACTTGCTTTATTTTCTGTTACCAGTTGTCAACCAAATTCTCAGGTCCCAGCCTCCTAGGGCTTTTATAAAGTGATCTCTAAAGCCCAAACTCCCTTTCTGGTTTCATAAGAGAAGCATATAGAAAGAAAAAAACAAATTTGCTTGCTTAAATACTGTAAATTACAATAATCATTAATAGATCTATATTTCTTCTGGCATGGAGGTGTTCAAGCTATGCCATAATGTGAAAAAAGACAACTGTAAAATTGTACATTAGTAGAATCCTATTTTCTAGAAGACTTAAAATAATTAAAAATACAATTTATCTATATGTACAAAAAATAAAAACCAAAAACCAATAAAACCTGGAGCAATATATACCAAACTGTAAAATGTGGTTATTTCTTGGTGTGTGATGGAGATGAGAGAGGAAAATGTTTTACTTGATAGATTTCCAAGCATTCTGCATGACTGTATGGTCAGCACATATTACCTTTTTTTTTTTTTTTTTTTGAGACGCAGTCTCACTCTGTTGCCCAGGCTGGAGTGCAATGGTGTGACCTCAGCTCACTATAACCTCTGCCACCCGGGTTCAAGTGATTCTCCTGCCTCAGCCTCCTGAGTAGCTGGGACTACAGGCACCCACCACCCTGCCCAGTTAATTTTTTGTATTTTTAGTAGAGACAGGGTTTCACCAGGTTGGCCAGGCTGGTCTTGAACCCTGACCTCAAGTGATCCCCCTGCCTCCCAAAGTGCTGAGATTACAGGTGTGAGCCACTGTACCCAGCCATAATACTTTTTAATTAGAAAGACAACAATATTTCAACACTGTTTCTAGAAAGGAGACGGAGCCACTGTCCCTAGTAACGGATGTAGCTCCATGATGGTGAGAACCTCAGGTTCCTTCACTGCTGGACCCCAAGCATCTAAAGTAGGAAGGGAACCAGAAAGTCCATGGCACGTGACTGCACAACAGTGGATGATGGCGGCAATAGGAACAGAAAAAGGAAGGCCTTAAGGGAGTAACTAGAATGTTTTTCATCTACTTAGGAATAAGGCGCTGCCTGGGACCCACAGGTGGTTCCCATGAGCAGGACCGTGGAGAGTAAGTGGGGGAGCGACTCAGGGAGGCTCACCTGACAGTCATTTCATAAAGCGCGGGCAGCTGGGCAAATTCGCTATGCATCAGGCTGACGGCCTGGAGGAAGCGGCGATCCTGCGGGGTGGCCACCTGCGGCAGGTTTGCTTCCAAAAGAGGACACAGAGTTGTGAAGAGCAGACAGTTACCATCCGCCCTCCCACCCCCTGAAGCCTGGTACTGAACACAGGGACTGAGCACGGCTCAAGGCCATGAGTTGGCTGCCCGGGGCAGAGACAAAGGCCCGGGGCATTGGGCTTCTGCTGCCGCCGCCATGCGATGCAGCACCCGGTTTCTGCGTGTGGATCTCAACATTCTGAGACAAACCTATCACAGATATGTGAACATGAACTTCTCTCAAAACACTGGGAAACGCCAAAAACAGACATATGAGCAGAGAAGCGTCTGCCCAGTGAACGCCACACTCCGTGGGAGCGGGCTCCCGGTGAGGAGACAGCCCTGAACGCAGGTCAGACAACTCTGCACAGCCGTGTCATCACGATGCTAGGGCTCAAGTTCTCACCTCCACCCGTCTAGAATCTGGTATCTCTGTCGCCCCAGGCCCCTTGGCTGGTTCTTACCCATCAGCAAGCTCTGAATGCGGTCGTAATGTGTGAAGTTGTAGGTGCTGCTTGTGGAGGCTGCCTCATCCCTGGGCAGCGTCTCTTTCAGGTGGACTTCCAGCCCATTCAGCGACGCCAGGCTGCTGTGGTACTGCAAAGGGGGAGAGGGTCATGGGCTTGTAGGGCTGACCTCAGCAAGCCTTCTGAGGGCTAGTTAACCACAGACTTAGTTAAAAAAAAAATCCTCCAACCAGGCACGGTGGCTCACACCTATAATCCCAGTGCTTTGTGAGACCGAGGCGGGAGGATCACTTGAGCCAGGAGTTCAAGGCTGCAGTGAGCCGAGACCACACCACCGCACTCCAGCCTGGGTGATAGAGTGAGACTCTGCCTCAAAAAAAAAAAAAAAAAAATCATTCATGGAGTATCTTACTGCCTAC
The DNA here is from genome assembly GCF_028885625.2 of Pongo pygmaeus. NCBI lineage: Eukaryota > Metazoa > Chordata > Mammalia > Primates > Hominidae > Pongo > Pongo pygmaeus. Next base: position 37,301,852 of record NC_085931.1, read on the forward strand.
TTGATCCAGCAAAATGGACTCTCACCAACATTTTTCTTTCACCCTTATGTTCTAATGTTTTTAAAATTAATGATTATATTGTAGATTTAGAAAAGAGATGAGCAAAAAAATAACAAGAAAAACTACCCATCATTTCACCATCCAGTAATAGCCACTGTCACCACTGTGGTGTATCTTATTTTAACCATGGCTTTCCTACCCAGGCTGCATGATTTCACAATACAAACAACCTGGGACCATCCCGCATTGTTTCTCACTGGCCCTGGGTACAGAAGTCCCTCACTGGATGTAACATGGTAACTTCTCTCTGCTACATCTAGCACGGTCCTGGCTTTCTTGGAAGGACTAAGTGTCAGTCACACAGCTTTCTGCACTTGATGGTTCAGAGGAGGAATACAGTTGAGGACGACTGTCAAGCAGATGGGTTCAAGTACCTGTATTTTTACAAACCTCCAAGGAGATAAAGTTTAAGTACAATTGAAAACACTGGACTATACCGTTTTGTGTAACTCTTTTTCTGTAAAATAAAAATGAGATCAAATCATAAATAATGACTGATAGTTTTTTAACCTAACAACATAGGATGCACTGCTTTTCTCATCTTTAAATATTCTATCATATAATTCTTTAATGGCTGTGAGGTGTTCTTCAAGCTCCACTGAGGGCTTGACTCAGTAGGCCAGGCCTGTCGTAATAGGCTTGGTCTGAAATGGGGTTTCCTGGGCCTGCTTCAGCCACAAGAAAGAAGGCCACTGTCCCCAAGCATTTGCAGTTCCCAGGTAAAAAACATCCCAAGTTCAGCCTCTTTTTAGTCAAATGACCAGGAGCAAGTTACCAAGTTTTCTGTGCCTCATTTTTCTATTCATCTGCAAAATGGGAACAGTACAGGACTATTGAGTGACTTAAATGAAATGACACATCCAAAAGTCCTTTGTAAACTCTAAAGTGCTATCCTGAGGCAGAGTCTTTTTATACAGTCAAGGAAATGAAAATAATCATATAAAAGAAATGGTGTCTCTTTAGAGATCACAGATAATTTGTGGACTATTTTTCAACAGCTATGTAAGAAAAATAAGTGCATATAAAAAGTACAGAGATGCAAACAGAATGCTTCTGAAGTAAATGTCATGAAGCTTACATGTTATTTTGGGAGTATATTGGTGTTAAATCAGTTTTCCTGTATGAAAGTCTCAGAAATGATATTTCAAGTCAATAGGTGTGACATACAAAGTTATTTTCTATGCGCGCAGTTTTGTATCCTCAATGCTTAGTAGAGTGCCTGACTCCTAGTAGGTGCTCAATAAATGAATCCACTAAATGAATGAATAAATGAACACATCCAATGCCAAGCACTGCCAATTTATGAGCTATTTGGTTTAAACCAAGGGTGCAGAGCTATGTAAAAAGATATGTGCTCAGGAAAGACAATCATAATATCTCATGTTCAGATCACTGAGAGAGCCTGACCAATACTGCGTTTAACACTGAGCCTCTTATTTGAACAGATGTGTGTGTGTGCATGTGCCCACACCCACACGGGCACACATAAGCATTCACCTGATGAAGTCAAACCACAGCCCACTGAAAGTTTTTGGACCTCAAGAACCTGCTAACAGTCATCCCTTCCATGTTGAGCTGGTGTCCAGAGGAAGAAACAACAGGAACAGAGAGTGAGCCATGCCAAAAACTGTTTCCCCATAGGCACTGAGCTTTGCTTCCAGAACCTTCTGCCTAACTTGCACTCAAGATAGGATCACTTAACCATAAAAACACAGTTAATCACCAGATGCTATGTCAGATGACATGTGGATAATTTTTTACTGATAACCAAGTGCTTTCATACATACCAGGGGTCAGCAAACTCTAGCCTATAAACTAAATCCAGCCTGTTGCCTATCTTTGTACAGCCTGAGACCTAAGAATGGTTTTTATATTTTTTTACATGGTTGGGGAAAAAAGTCAAAAGAATAATGTTGTAACATGTGCAAATTATATGAAGTTCCAATTCCATGTCCATAAATAATTACTGGAATACAGTCATACCATTTATATACTGTCTATGGCTGTTTTTGTACTGCAACAGCAGAGCTGAAAAGCTGTGCAAAGCTGAAAATATTTGCTTTCTGGTCCTTTACATAAAACGTTTGCCAGCCACCGATATATACTGCTACATAATGTGATCCTCACAACAGCCCTAGGCGACGCAGAGCTGAGGCTAATTCCTGGGTCCTCTGACTTCTAGTGCACACAAAAGCAAGTGGCACAAATGTCAGTGTGTGACACAGCGTGCAGAAGGAGCAATGCATGGAACACACATTCACTTAGAAATACCGGCTTCCCAGTTGGGGGAAGGTGTTTTTTCATAAAATGTTTTATGGCAACACTCTCACACTAACTTCAAGCCTCATGTACTGTACACAGAAGCTCCATGTCCTATTGTAGTGATAAATAATTAATCTGATCACTGTGTTTGAAGGTCAATGAGATTATCTTGGGGTTTGAGTAATGGACTATCAGCGGCTCTATGCTGCCCCCTGGTGTGAGCCTATTACGCTCCCTCTGAGGGAATTCCAGCCCCAATCCCAACCCTCCTGGCTGCTCCACCCACGGCTCCTTCCACCATCCCAAGCCCTGCTGCCCCTCACCCTACCCCCACTCCCTGTGGAAGCTGATCCACCCAAAGACAAGATAGCCAAATGACACAAGGGCAGTTTGGCAGTATGTAACATCATTAAGGAGCCCTTGCAAAAGGGGTGTGCTCACCATAACTGGGGGTATTTGGTTTTTCTAGACAGTAGCAGAGGGGCTGCAGGGAAATCAGATAAAGTATTTTCAAGGCTAGTCTGGGACAAAAAGGCAATCAAACACCTCTTCTCAATTATAAAACAGAAATCCTTTGGGTCTGATTAACAAACCCACTCTCAAACCAGTGGGCTGATCAAAGTTAGTCACTCCATACTAGAAAAGATCAGCTTTTCAGGGCTGGGTGCAATCATGCCTGTAATCCCAGCACTTTGGGAGGCCGAGACGGGCAGATTACCTGAGGTCAGGAGTTCGAGACCAGCCTGACCAACATGGAGAAACCCCGTCTCTACTAAAAATACAAAATTAGTTGGACCTGGTGGTACATGCCTGTAATCCCAGATACTCAGGAGGTTGAGGTAGAAGAACCGCTTGAATCGGGGAGGTGGAGGTTGCAGTGAGCTGAGATTACGCCATTGCACTCCAGCCTGGGCAACAAGAGTGAAACTCCATCTCAAAAAAAAAAAAAAAAAAAAAAAGGAGAAAAGATTAGCTTTTTCTCTTCCATAAAACTGCAGTCTATTTCCCGGGGCCTAGCCAGCATCAAACCCTGCTTTCCACAGAAGCCCATGGAGGCTGATATCATAACAGCATGGATAGACCTTGACACACCAGGGGATATGGCCATAGAGCACGAGCCACAGAAGGCAGGACACTGACCCCCTTTCTTCAGCTTCCCAGCTATCACCGCAAGGGCAGGGCAGTCGGGGGACAGAGAGGCTGGGGTGGGGAACCAGAAACAAGCGAGAATTCTGGACCTGCCACTTGCAGGAGATCTTTCCATCTCAATGAGGCTGTTTTCTTACTGGTAAAATGGGAGTTACAAGGCCTCCTTCCCAGAACTGTTCTAAGGCTTGGCTAAAACAAGAGATGCAAAGTATTTCGCATATAGTTGGTGCAGAATACATCTCAAAGAGCAGCCTGGGCTATTTTTTCCTTTTTGTGGGGGAAGGTAAAAAGAAAGGTATTATATCCACTTTATTGCATTCAAACACTGGGCCCTTCAAAATGACATTTCTAATGCTCGACACTGTGCAGAATAGACCATGAAAACCAAGGCATCGGCAGGGAGATGAAGCGTTCAACACTGCAGCCACAACTCCCTGCATTGTTATAAGAAGGAGATGGATAGTCACTCCTAGCTATGGTGAATGGGGATACAGGAAGCAAATGAGCCGTAACTCAGTGATCCAGGGTCTGTGGAAAGGGGACAGAGAAGCCTGACAGCTCCAGAGAGCATTCTCTTGCTAGGAGCTCTGTGCAAGGAAGCTGCTGTGCAGTCTTATCTCTTCTTCTGTATTTCAAGGTAACTAGCTCATTTATGGAGGGTCACAAGCCCTGCATGATAGTAAGATCAGCTTAGAATAATACACATTTAAGAATAAAAACAAGGAAAGCCCCAAGACACCATTTGCCCTGCAGCAATTTCAACCTGCTGTTCTTGCTGCTACCACTTTCCCTGCCTACTAAAGCAAGGCTGTTACTATAGCAACTGAATCTCCAGTGTGAGCCCCAGGGAAGGTCAGTTTACCACTCTAAGCCTCTAAGCGGGGAAGGGGCTGGAATAGTTTAAGACCCCTCCAGAGCCAGGTAGGATTTCAGACGTCCCAGCCTTCTAGGAAGGAGCTTCACATCAGGTACGATGCTGGGGCTATGGAGGGAAACACTGGGTTTCCAGGGAACTCCCAACCCAGGCTGTGACACACTGCAGAGGAGTTTCCAGCCGACACGGAACCTAGAGCTGTCCAGGCTAGGAAATGAGGCCATGAGCAGAGGCGGCACAACAGTGACCGTGCACGTATGCGTGCAGTGTCTGCCTGCATTATCTTACTGCATCTGGAACAGGAGGGTCTACCACCACCCCTACATGACTGAGGAGTTAGCCGAGGCTCAAGGGGACAAAAGTCTGTGGGCAAGTTCACACAGCTAGAGGACAAGGGCCAGGATTCCATCTCAGGCCTTCCCTTCCTCCAAGGCCTGCGCTCTGCAAAACTAGAAACAGCAGAAGAAGAGAACCAACACTTGTTGGATGCCAATGCACCACCAGTGCTATGCGCTTGCTTGACTCACTCTTACCCCCCACAAAAACCCACAGAGGCAGGTACTACCTCCATCGTCTAAACAAGAACGTCTTGCCCAGGGTCACATAACTGAGGGCTGAGCCTTTATCCCTTCCCTGGGTGTCAGCACAGTGCTGTGAGGGAAGCACAGGAGATCAGCAGAGGCCTCAGAGGGGCAGGAGAAGGTCTGAGGACACTCACCACTTCCTCTATGGCTGCGCTGTCTCCCAGCAGTGGCTCCTCAGCTAGCAGGGACAGCACCAGCCCTTTGATGCAGTGAGTGTAGAGATTCATCCTCATGAGCCCCATGCAGGACCCTGCTGGTGTCAGCCTGGAGCTGATTCCATCTGCAGAGGGGCCAGCACCCTGACAGTTTGCTGAGCCTGAACTGCGTTCCAGACCAGGGGCTGCGTGGCTTTCACAGGCCCCATCAACATCCTGATCCAGGCCTTGTTCCCCCGTGGGAAGCCTGTTTCCTCTCTGCCCTGGATCTAAGCGAGGCAATAACAAGGGCCTGCGGGTCCTTCTGGGGAGAGGGTCTGCTCTGGGAATGGGGGCTTGGCTGCTATGGCCAGGATGGTCTTCGAGCTGCTCTTGGGCTCCATGCTGGGTGAGCACCTCAGGAGCAGAGGGAGGGCGCAGGCTGCTGACGGCTGTGTCCTCAGGAGACGTGGGTTCCAGGCTGCTGGAGGCGCTGAGAGATGCCTTGCAGTAAGGAGCCCTGCCATCTGGAACAGGCACATGTAGGAAGGCAAAATGACCTGAGGCCGTTTCCACTTCCTGAGCCTCTGGAATGTGGATTTCAGACAAGTCGAGTTCTTCTTGGAGAAAGACTAGTTCCTTCCCCAGGGAGCAGCTGAGGCCAAGAACCTCACCCCTGGCAGTGTTGTGCAGTCCTGCGGGCCTGATGCTCTCCAGATCATGGCCAGACAAGCATCTGTTCTCCTTCCTGCCATCTGGACAAGCTTCGTCAGGGGATGTGGGCTCTGGGGTGGTCCAGACCATGGATTCCACATGGCCAGTGGCATTTTCTTTCAGGGCAGATGTGCGCCCACCCTTTGGATGGTGCTGGGCTGAACCATCCTGGAGTCCTGCTGGAGATGCTAGAGACCTGGCAAACAAGACAGATGTGAGGAAGGGGCACGTTGACAGATTGCAGGGCAAGTGCCCTTCCACAGTGAGGACTAAAGCACAGGCATCAAGGACAAGGGGGTGCCTGAGGCCACAAAGCCTAAGAGGCCACCAGAGTTAAATCACAGGGGTAAAAATACAGCAACATCTGGCCCTCGGGGCTTCACGTAGTGACACCAGGCTCACCTACTGAAAATGGCAGAGCCCACTGAATAAGACTGACCCACATTTGGAAGGTCTCCTACGCATCAGGCCCTATACTAGGTGCTGTACATATACTATTTTCAAGTGTCACAATGAACTCATGAAAGGGATACTATTGTGTCTACTTTTCAGATGAAAAAACTGAGGCTCAGGCAGGGAATGGACTTGCCCAAGGTCCCATAGCTGGTATAAGTAAGAGAGCTGGGATGTGAAAGCCAATATCATCTCACTATGCCACTCTGTTTCTTAACAAACTCAAGATCCAGATGCTCCAAGACAGGGCATGGGGAAGATGGAATTAAGGAAGGATAGGATGTATCAGAGGTTTGTTTTTTAACCAATCACGTGATGGGGTCCCTCAGGTGTGGTATAAGGTTAACTCTCTGTGCACTCCCTTACCTTGTCATCTGTTCCACCGGGAACTCGTGGAGACTAATGGCTTCCTCTTTGGTCACAAAAACAGGGATAATCTGGACATTCGGGGGCAATGCCGCTCCTGGAATTGCAAAGCAATATGAACAGGGCTCTCCCCCGCGCCAGAGAGGGCAGAGGGGCAATAGCTGCACTGGCGTCATGCATCCAACCCACACGCGGGCTCGGAAAGGGGTGTTGTGAGTGCATTCCTCAGCCAGGACACAGGTTGGCAAACTGCACCTCGAACTCCTGGACCCAGTAAGGAAAGAGTCCCTGCAGGCAACATGACTCCCAGCTTTGGAGAAGGAAGATGTTCGGGAGAGAAAGGTTGAAAAGCACTTTTACAAGAAGAAGATATAAGCTAAGAAAGGGATCTGCTCCAACTCAGGCTTCAGAATAAATCGAAATAACTCTCCTGAGGACGCCTCCACATCCTGCAAAAGGTCTTTCTGGCAGTCGCTGTTTGTCTTACCCTCTCCCAATCACAATCTCCTGGCACTTGACCGAGCAGTCTCACAATATGAAGTTAAGGAGGGTCTGAAAGCAGGGATTTGACAGCATGCCTAAAATCATAGCTTTACCATTAGGGTTCTGGTGGGTAACTTGATTCTTGAAGCTCCATAACATCCATTTTCCTATTATGAGCAGAGGAAATAAACATGCAGATGGCTTGGCCCTTCGCATAACTTGTACAGGGATAGGTAACATAAAAGACCGCCGTTCTCAAGAGGCAACCATGCACCTCACCACTTACCATGTTCCTGCGGGGCATCCCCTCCCGTAGGGAGTCTCTGAAAACAAACACACACAGAAGTTGGCGCTGGGCACCACATTCTCCTCTTGACCTAACCATCAGGAATTTGCTGTGCCATCTGTTCATAAAACAGCCAGGCCCAGAAAGCTTGTCCCAACCACATGCTAAGAGCCAAGCAGATGGAACAGAAGCTCCCCCAAGCTGCTGGCTCCCATTATGGCTGGGATGAAGCAAGAACCTGGGCCCACACAGGCTGCAAGGCAGCAGCTCCACCCAAACTCACATCACACTCTACGTTCTGATTTTCTCAGTCTCTCTCCCTTCTGGGAATAAAACTGAGGATTCGTGTTCTCTTTTACACCTTTGGGGAACTCATATTCTAGAATACAGTCACATATGCCACAGCCCTGATGTAGAATTCACATAAATTCCATTACAATAAAAATGTCAAAGTACTGTGACTCTCACTATAAAGGATTTGACCTAAACAAAATGCTATACCAGATCTCTCGTTTGTTCTGGTTCACAATCAGGGCCTAAAACCTGATGATTTTCTCAAAAATGAAAACATCTCTCATCTCAATCTGAGGGTTCCAAAAGAACCCACCAAAACAAAACCAAACCAAACCAAACAAGAACTGCTCTTCTAGCCAAAATGACTTTCAATCTTAGAATGATATGGTGTTCTTCGTTTTTTGGTGATTTTTTAAAAAACCATGTTTTAGATTACTAAGCCTAACCTCAATTTACTCTAGCCAAAGCGTTGAAAAAAAAAAAATCACATACAATCCCTCATCCCCAAGCTAGTACTATTAATGTTAGGTATTTTTTCCTTAAGCCTATGCATTTTTTATACTTTTGAGGCCACACTATATAAACTTTCATATTTCTGCTTAAAACAGTAACATGCAATTCCTGCCATTAAAACATTTCTGGCCATTTTAAACGGCTGATTAAAATTTTATGAAGGTTTAAGTGATATGAGTGAATTAATCATTTACCTACCTTAGACCAGTAATTAGTAAACTTTCTGTGCAAAAGACAAGACAGTAAATATTTTTGGCTTTGCAGGGCATATGGTCTCTGTCCCACCTACTTGGCTCTGCTATTATAGCTCAAAAGCAGCCAAATAAAACTTCATTTGTAGGCAGGTGGCCCACAGGCCATAATTTGCCACCTCCTACCTTAAGCATTCAAGTTTTGTCTGATTTTTCACTTTCATAAAGCTTGTTGTGATCAAGTTTTGAGTATAACTTTTTTTCAGCAGTTACATTATTTCCTTAAGATATATTCCTAGAAGTCAAATTATTAGGAAAAAAATAAAGGGCATCCTTAACGTTCTCATTATCAAAGTGTTTCCCAGAAAGGCTGCTCAAATTGACACCTATAGCCACAGTGGCTGAGGAGGCTGAATAGAGCCCCACCAGCATTTTACATGCCTGTTCATCTAATATGTGTAAAAAGAGAGCCTCATGATACACTGGAAACCATAGCTTCATACACAAAACAAAAAAAAGGACTGGAAGGAGATATGCCAGATGCTGGCAGTGGTTATCCCTGTACAGTTCAAAGACGGGCAATTTTATTCTCAATGAGCATGCATGACTTTTTTTCAATATAAAAACAATTAAATAAATATAAAATGGAAGTATTTTAGAAAAGTTTGTTTTCTTTATTTTTTTTTTATTTTTATTTTTTGAGACAGAGTCTCACTCTTGCTACCCAGGCTGGAGTGCAGTAGCACGATCTTGGCTCACCTCAACCTCTGCCTGCCAGGTTCAAGCGATTCTCCTGCCTCAGCCTCCCAAGTAGCTGGGATTTACAGGTGTGCACCACCACACCCAGCTAATTTTTGTATTTTAAATAGAGATGGGGTTTCATCATGTTGGCCAGGCTGGTCTTGAACTCCTGACCTCAAGTGATCTGCCTGCCTCAGCCACCCAAAGTGCTGGGATTACAGGTGTGAACCACCGTGCCCGACCCCCTAAATCTTTCTAAAGACACATCCTTTACAGTCTGTCTCTGAAAAGTCTAACATCTCTTTGACATAAAGAGACATCGAATTCTTATGGGAAGTGGAATTCAACCAAGATTTCCTTGGTTCAAAGAAAAAACAACTATCCACGCCTAGCTCATGGAAGAAAACATTTTCTTTCAGCCACGCCAATGGCTTCACTATTGAGGAGGATGACACTGGAGGACTCGGGGTCCTGACAACACCAAGTGAAACAACTGCTCCACGGCCTCTGCCCCTGATCCCTCCAGCCTCAGGCTCAGTGACCGGTGCTCTGGGGGATGCCGTCCAGCCAGGTGGGTGGACTTTACAATACCTGCTCCTGAGGTGCTGTTCGGTGAAGCAGGACCTTGGCGGTGAGGGAGGGCGGGAGCTGGGTGCTGACAATCCTAGGAGGTCACACACAGAACAAGAACACCATGAGAAGAAATACACCAAAACACTCCGAATTTTAAAGGTGCCTAACAGCCTGTATTGACAAGGATCTTGGGTACTTGGCTGGTAGGAGTTTCAACTGGTAAAACCCTTACAGAGGGCACTCCGGCAGTTCCTACCAACATTTAAAATATCCAAACCCTTTGACTCAGCTTGTACCAAGATGTATGCATAAGAATACTCATTACAGGGAGAATGGTAAAAACAATTAAAAATGAGTAAACCATCAAAATGTTCATCAACAAGACAGTAAAGCACAACACAGCCAGAATCCCAAAAAGTATGCAGCCCTCATAAGAATGAGGTGGACCCATATGAACCGGTAAAGAAATCTTCACTATATGCATTGAGAAACCATGTGACCCTATTTAAGGAGATAGCAAAAATAAAATCAATATACGCATATATGTACTGGTGGGGACAAACACACAGAAAGAGCAAGATGCCCACCAAACTGCCAATGGTGAGGACAGATTAAGGGTGAGGGAGACGGTGGGCACAGTGGCTTACTCCTGCAATAACAGCACTTTGGGAGGCTGAGGTGGGAGAATAACTTGAGCTTAGGAGTTTGAGACCTCCATGAGCAACATAGTGAGACCCCATCTCTACAAAAAAAAAAAAAAAATCAAAAACTTGGCCAGGTGTGGCAGCAAGTGCTTGTTGTCCCAGCTACATGGGAGGCTGAGGTGGGAGGATCACTTGAGTCCAAGAGGTCGAGGCTGTAGTAAGCTGTGTTTATGCCACTGCACTACAGCCTGGGCAACAAAGCAAGACTGTGTCTCAAAAACAAACAAACAAACAAACAAAAACAGTGAAGAAAGAAGGGGGGCTCTGTGTGTTCCTCTATTGATTGATTTCTTTACAGTGAAAATGTATTCATGTATTAGCTGTATAATTTAAATACAGGCTGGGTGCAGTGGCTCATGCCTATAATCCAAGCAGTTTGGGAAGCTGAGGATTGCTTGAAGCCAGGTGTTTGAGACCAGCCTGGGCAACATAGCAAGACCTCGTCCCTACAAAAAAGAAATATATATATATATATATATACACATTTAAGAAATGCAAAATGAGAAGAGGGGAAAAAAATACTCTCTTTGGTGGGTATGTCGCTGACGAACTTGGAAGTCCCACAGCTGATTCAGAACCATCATGATAAGAACCGGGGCAAGGAAGAAGAGTGCAAAGCCCACCAGGGTCTATGCTCGGTTCTTCCACATCTGTCATCTCATTTCATTCTTCACAAGAGATGTCTATTTCCCAGAAGAGAAAATTGAGGCTAAGCAACTTGCCCAAGACTGCATGGCTGGCAAAAGAAGGCAGGATCTGGGGCCCAGCCTGTCTGGCCCAAGGGCCCCTGCGAGAGCCTGAGTGCTTCTCCAGTTGCACAGTAGTCGCCTGCTCCTCAGGAAGCTCCGGACACAGCGCAATCGCCCTGCTTGCCCTGGGCTGTGACAGCAAACCCTCCATGAGGAGAGAGGCCTTAGATTACCTAGAGTGGCTCTTGGGCACTCAGATTCATGAAGAAGCCCTCCAACTACGTGAAGAAGTGCAGTGAGTTCTCAGAGGCCAACCAAGACACAGGCCCAGCCAAGAGGCTGGAAGGCAGCTGGATAAGGGCCTGTAAAGCTGCTTTGCAGAGCTGAACTGAGGCAAGCACACCAGGGTCTCTGGGCAGCAGGAGGAGGGTCATAGCAGGCCCCTTCCATGCCTCTTGACTTACAGTGCTGGCTGCTGGCAACGCTGGGGACTCTGCATTAGCATTTTGCAGACTGACAACTATTCCAGCATGCTCCATACTGAGAATTATAGGGATTCCTTGTACATCCTTAACTCTTTTCTGAACACAACTATTTCCAATTTCTCAGCTTTGCTCAAAGACAGGTACACACCTGTCTTTCTAAACTAAGTCAAATCTAAACTACCTGATATTTGCCAAACCAGCCCACTTGGAACTGGCCAGAGACTGGACTCCCCGCTGTGATCTGGAGGTGGCTGATGGGCAGTTGTGCAGCAGGGGAATGGGGCTGGAGGAGAGGGGTCTGGAGTTACTCACAGTCCTTTATAGAGGATGCAGCCAGCAAGAATGTGAGGCGAGCGCTGGCAGGTCTGCAGAATGCGGGCTGCCTTCAGCAACAACAGGGGCTCCACCTGTGCAGGGCAAGAGGCATCATGCCCACCCATCAGCATGCTCACAATTAGGAAGGGAGAAAAGGGGAAAGGGTTGTACAGAACAGCTGGACAGGGTGTAGCTCAAAGCCTGGAAAAGGAGAATGCGTCACACAGTGAAAGCTGTGCCACGGCTTGGGACTATTCTACCTCTCTATACTCAGAACTGTTGATACCACTAAATGCCAAATTCTTAGAACAAGGTGGCCTGTCCAGAAGCTAGAAGGTGCAGCAAATATGGCATATGGCTATTCAAAGGGGTCAAAGTAGATGGCCTGGGAGACCCTGACTATCTACCCTGACAATGCTAAGACCTGACGGCAGCAGAAGAGGAGGGTGTATCCTATAAATACATGTCATGGTACCAGGTGAAACCCACCTACCCTATCCTCCACCTTCCTTCTGAAGCACAATCCCCATGGTGATACAGGTGGCTTGATGTCTGACCAGGTTCCATGACTGTATTCCACCACATAAAATGAAAACATCATGCTCTTTCACTCAGGGAAATATGCCTCAGTTCCACATTCCTTGTATGGAGTCAGGGGCCTAGAAGTCCCTAAAAATACAAGAAAAGCATCTGGACCTGGTCAGGAAGAGCCAGCAATAACCAGCAGCCTCCTCAGACTTCCACCTGCCAGCTAGAACCAGCAAGTATCCACCAGCTGTTAGAACTAGTGTTAATGGAGCCTCCGGAGCTGCTGACACATTAAGAAGTTTATTCTTCATAGCCTCAAGACTGTGCCATCCCAGCCAGCCATTCTATAAAGCTTTGGGGCCAGCTACAGGAAGTTTTCCAGACTGGAGCAGGGAAAACCCTTCCCCATGTCTGGTGGAGTCATGCTCTGTGAAGGCTGAGTCACAGCACCACACCCCTGCTACAGGGACACTATTTACTATCACAGTGAGACACAAGAGAGGGCTGTGAGTCAGGGCTCAGGTAGCTAGCTCTTAATGGGGCAGCACAGGTGGTCAGGCCAGCCACACAAGCAGCCTAGGTTTCACTGAGTGCCAACCGCAAACGGAGCGGCTCAGAGATACAAAAACAGTTTCCAACCATTCTCTCTCAAAGACAGCAACCTTGTTTTTGAAATGTTCATGCTGGGCATTTTTGATGCTGAGAATAACTAGATCATACAATGTCAATATCAAGAGAGGCAGCCTTCAGATTACTGAGTTCAACACTTCTGAGGCATGAACAAAATAATAATTCCCTTTACTGAGCATTTACTTGGTGTCATTTGAGGTACTGCTTCACTTGATCACCAAAACAGTTCTAGAAGGCAGGTATGCTGACACCATTCTTTGGATAAGGGAGATGAGGCTGAGAGGTGACCTGCCGTGTCATGGCCCTGCCTGAGAAGTGACATTCTACTCACTTTTCCAGATATAGTTCACTTCAGGAATATTAAAAAAGTATCCAGAAGCCCTAGTCTTACATATAAAATGAATAAGGAGGATGAAAATGTTACTTTAGTTTGGTCCAAGTTCCAGAGGGAATTGAAAATCTTATGCAGATCACTGGTGTTTTTCAGAATTTGTTCGATGAAGGTGTCCCACTCCGTGCTCAGTTCTTCCTGAGAACAATTCTAAAACAGAAAGAGCCTCAGGTCAATATCTGAGATTTTGAGGGACAGACTCTTTGGCTGGAGTCCCAACTACCTCAAAAATTGTTCCTCACACAGGAAACTGACCGCAAGGGAGGACCTGTTTTAAACCTACCCCATCACGGATCCACAGCACCTGCCGCATGGGGGTGACAAGCAGGGCCTGTGCTTTCTAAACATCCCAGGGAGGAGATAGGGATAAACATTTGGAATAAATGTGACCTATGCCACTAGGCCCAAAAGCATATGAGGGGCTCCCAGAGCTCCTGACCTTGTCCCCAGACACAATGTGTTTATATGAAGTACACAAGAGCCCAGAGTAAGTGCTGCATTCTGGCAATATCGGTTTTTATAAAGAAGCCCAATGTAAGACTCCTCAACCCCATACTCGTACCCCATAAGCTAGGGAAACAGGTCCATTGTAAAAATTAAAGAATCCAATTAGCTGATCCAGAAACCGCTTGCAGCTGACATCAGGGAGCTCCACAGCACAGCCCAGCACCTGTAAAGACAGAAACCAGGAAGACAAGCATTTTCCTTCTCTTTGAGTCCAAACCCAGAATCCTGGCATCCAGGGCTCTCAATTACCTGACTTCACTGGCCCATTGAAATTGATCTATTGTCCCTGAGTCCACACCCTCCATTCTGGCCAAGTTAATCTCCACGGACAAGTAAGTTCTGTACCTCAATTCATTTTGTCCAATCTCAAATGTCCTCTTCCTTATTGTTCATTTCCCCAGAACTTACTCATAACCTTCAGTGCCCACCACCGATTTCAGTATCTCCATGAGGTCTGTTCTATTACCTCGAGCCAATAATGCTGACCTTTTTCTGACCCTTGCATTGTTAGGACTGTTATTTGGACAGTAGATGTTTAATCTGGATTCCATTACAAACGATGGACAGGACTCAAACTCCTTCATGAATGGCCATCATGTCTCTCCAGCTGGATAGAGTGCTTTAAGAGCAAGAACTGACCGCAGTCTTCCCAGTCCTAGAGCTCCAAAATGCTGAGCGTAGTGCTTAGTTCCACAGAAGATAAATACTTTGCCAGGCACGATGGCTCACGCCTGTAATCCCAGCACTTTGGGAGGTCGAGACGAGTGGATCACGAGGTCAAGAGATCGAGACCATCCTGACCAACAGGGTGAAACCCCGTCTCTACTAAAAATACTGGGCGTGGTGGTATGCGCCTGTAGTCCCAGCTACTCAGGAGGCTGAGACAGGAGAATCGCTTGAACCTGGGAGACAGAGGTTGCAGCCAGCCGAGATTGCGCTACTGCACTCCAGCCTGGCAACAGAGCGAGACTCCGTCTCAAAAAAAAAAAAGTACTTGCTGAGTTAGAAAGTAATCTGGTCATATGTTTAAAGAGCCTGAAAAAGTTCCTATTACTTGATGTAGTAATTCTACTTCTAGGAATCTGTCCTAAGAGAATTATCAGATATTTAAACTAATAAACCCTGACAGAAAACAAATAAACAAAAATTCCCTCTGAATGTAAGCTACAGTAGCACAAGGATCTTTGCTTTGTTCCCAGATGTAATCCAGAGCTTACAACAGTCTGGCATGTAAGAAGTGTTCAATTCTTCCAATTGATGAACAGACTGAATGCAATTCCAATCATAATCCCACCAGCTTTTCTTCAGAAACCGACAAACTGATTGTACAATGAAAACACAAAGAACCTGAAATATCCAAAGCTATCTTGAGAAAGAATAAGGTTGGAGGACTTATACTATCTGGTTTCAAGACTTACTATAAAGCTATAGAAATCAAGACAGTGTGGTACTCACACAGAATCTTCAAACAGATCTGTGGAAAAGCCGAAGAGAGTCCAGAAATAGACCCAAGCTTAAATGGTCATCTGATCTTTGGCAAAGGAACCAAAGGGAAATCCAATAGGGAAAGGAAAATGTTTTCAACAATGATGCTGGAAGAACTGGTTATCCAGATGGAAAAAAAAAAAAAGATCCTTGACCTCTATTCACACCATTCACAAATATTAACCCAAAGTGGATTACAGATCTAAATTTAAAAGCTAAAACTATCAAATTCTTACAAAAATTAAAAAGGGAGACTATCTCCTCCAATGGAGTAGGCAGTGGTTTTTTTCAGGCAAGACACAGAAAGCAATAACCATAAAAAGATAAAATTGATAAGTTAGACTTCATTAAAATGAAAAATTTCTGCTAATCAAAAGACAACAGGAAAATAGGCATGGCACAAACTGGGAGAAATTATTTTAAAAAGATGTATCTGACAAAGAGCTGGTATCTAGGATATAAAAAGAACTACAATTCAATTAAAAAAATAAAACCCAATTTAAAAAATGGGCAGGGCTTTGAATGGACACTTCATAAAGGAAGATATTCAAGTGGTCATTAAGCACATGAAAAGGCCTCACTATCATTAGTCATTAGGGAAGTGAAGACTAAAACCACAATAACATACCACTGCACATCCAGCAGAATGGCTAAGATGAACAGACTGTCAATCTCAATGCTGATGAGGATGTGGAGTAACTGGAATTCTCATACATTCTTGGTAGGAATGTAAAATGGTACAACCACTGAAGGAAAAGGTCTAACAGTTTCCTATAAAGTCCAACATACACCCACTCTATGACCCAGCAATTCCAGGACCGGATATTTACCCAGGAGAGATGAAAACATGTGTTCACCAAAATACTTGTATAGGAATGTTCCCAGAAGCCTTATCCTTAATATCCCCAACTGGACACAGTTCAGATGTCCATCAAAAGAAGAACAGATTGTGATATATTCAGACAACAGAATACTGTTTGATAATAAAATGGAATGAATGCTGATAGATGCAACAACATGAACGAATTTCACAAGTGTTAAGTGGCAAGACAGATGCCTGTAAAGCATGTAATGTAACCACAAACAAACATTAAATTTCCTTTTTTTTTTTGAGATGGAGTTTCACTTTTCAGGCTGTAGTGCAATGGCACGATCTCAGCTCACTGCAACCTCTGCCTCCCGGGTTCAAGCGAGTCTCCTGCCTCAGCCTCCCGAGTAGCTGGGATTACAGGCATGTGCCACCACACCTGGCTAATTTTGTATTTTTAGTACAGACAGGGTTTCTCCATGTTGGTCAGGCTGGTCTTGAACTC
Organism: Pongo pygmaeus; assembly: GCF_028885625.2. Lineage (NCBI taxonomy): Eukaryota > Metazoa > Chordata > Mammalia > Primates > Hominidae > Pongo > Pongo pygmaeus. The sequence goes on from NC_085931.1 coordinate 37,318,576, forward strand.
CTGACCTCAGGTGATCCGACCGTCTTGGCCTCCCAAAGTGCTGGGATTACAGGCCTGAGCCACAGCACTCGGCCCCAAACATTAAATTTTAGTTGATGATATGCATGATAGAGTATCTGCGTGGAGAGTACACTAATGTGTGCAACTTACTTTGAAAATTGTAACAAAATAATTTGGGGCTGGGTTACAGTGTCTCGTGCCTGTAATCCCAGCACTTTGGGAGGCCAAGGCGGGAGGATTCCTTGAGCTGAGGAGTTCAAGACCAGCCTGAGCAACATGGTGAAACCCTGCCTCTAGAAAAAATTTTAAAAAATTAGCTGGGCATGGTGGTGCATGCCTGCGGTCCTAGCAACTCAGGAGGCTGAGATGGGAGGATCGTTTGAGCCTGGGAGGCAGAGGTTGCAGTAAACCAAGGTCACACCTTGGCACTCCAGCCTGGGCAACAGATTGAGACCCTGTCTCAATAAAATAAAATAAAAATAATTTGAATTAATGGGAAGATAAAGGAATGAATAGATAGGTAATAAAACAACTATAATAAAATGCTAATTGTAGAATTGAGGAGGTATATGAGTATTTACTGTAAAATTCAACTGTTAAGTAGTTTTAAAAATTTTCATAATAAAATGTTGGAAATAATACCTACAAAGTTGAATATAGCATCCCACACTTAAGCATCCCTTTATCTCAGGAAGCCTTAAAATAAATGTAGCCATGGGAAACAGCACTTTAGATTATATGCTACTATTAGAATGTAAAGGAATGATTTTTATTCTTTTTTTTTTTTTTTTTTAAGACAGGGTCTCACTCTGTTGCCTAGGCTAGAGTGCAGTGGCAATCATGGCTCACTGCAGCCTGAAACTCCTAGGCTCAAGCAATCCTCCCCTCAGCCTCCCCAGTAGCTAAGACCACAGACATGAGCCACCACACCTGGTTAATTTTTTAATATTTTTTGTAGAGACGGGGGTCTTACTAGGTTGCCCAGGCTGATATCGAACTCCTGGACCCAAGCAATAATCTTTTTTTTTTTTTTTTAATGGGTTCTCTAAAATCTAACACATATCTATCAGTGTTTTTTCTGGGTCACTTACCCAGTAAGTGTAGAGAGCATGGAGAAGAAAAGATGATGATAAAAACTCAATTTACAACACAGAGTAAACAGAATTTCCACAAGTTGGCCTAAGTCTTTGAAAGAAAAAGAGAAACCAGCTGTGTGCAATGCAGGATATGTTAGAAATGTTTTGGAAAGCACTTGATGATGAGAACCTGCAGAGAGTACCACAGGAAGCGAGGGTGATTACTAAACACAGTACATGGATGAGGTGGCGGGGGGGGTGGGCAGATAATTCTAAATTCAAGACTCAGAAACAACATAACTTCCTAAACTTATCATTGCAACACTTTAGCACTGATTCTGCCATTCAACTTACCCAAAGGTAATCTCCATCAACTTTTACGGCAAACTTCAGTTTTCTCAGACGAACAAGAGTAGGAGGAGAGTCAGAAATGTCAGAAACACAGCGGACAACTCCAGCAATCTGTCCACAAAGCAACTCCTGTTGGTCAAGCAGGGTCTGTGGGAAAGGAGCACATTCCAGATAGGAAGCTGAAATTCTTGAACTCTTAAGTCATTTCTTATGGCATACTAAAGCCTGCAAGCCAAATCCAGTCTGTTGCCTGTTTTCCTATGGGCTGTAAGCTAAAAATGGTTCTTATACTTTTTAAAGGTTACAACAAAGAAGAACATGTGATTGAGACCTTACATGCCTTGCAAAGCCTAAAATATTTACTGTCTGGCCCTTTACAAAGTTTGCCAACCCCTACCTGAGATGAATGAACCCTAAGAGAACACCCAGCAGGAACACATGAGATGATTGCACAGAACTGCATTTCTGCTGCTAGTATTATAGGCATATGCTTAGCAGAAGCATGAGCCTTTCACTCCTACTCAAATCCCCCATACAGAGTGGCCAGAGGGACGCAGATTAACCCCAACTATCCATGTCAGAGCACAGTCACAGGAGGGAATATACAGAATCTCCTAATCAACCTTAGCCTTAACTAAAGCACAGGACAGCCAGACAGTATGGGATGCACAGGAAATGTACACACCACCCATGAAGAATTCTTACCTAGAAAACTGAGCTTGAACCTAACCAAGACTCTAGATCTTACTACTAATGTAAAGGAAATACAGTGGGTAGGAGACATTAAATGACACCACCATGAGGAACAAATCAGCCAAATCTAGAGTGTGGGACATTCTAACACTCTACTACACATATGACCTGGTTTCTTCAATAATTCAATGGCATGGTGGGGGGAAAAGATGAGTGGCTGGGTGAGGACTGTTATTAAAAGGACTTAAAATACAAAATAACCAAATAGAATATGTGGATGCGGTTTGGATCCTTATTGGGAAAAAGAAACAGAAATGGAAGGATGGAAGTGTGGGTGCATGGAAGAAAGGAAGAGCAGAATAAGTAATATCCAAGACAATAAGGCAAAATTTGAATACAGTCTGGGTATCAGGTAATATTAAGGAATTACTGTTACTAATTACTGTAACTTTCGTTAGGTGTGGTAACGTTCAAAATAATGCCCTTTTCAGTTAGAGATGTTGCTTGATACTGGTGAGATGACGCAACATCTAGAATTTGCTCCAGGAAAAAAAAAGAGAGAGAAGAGGAGGTTCAGATAGGTCATATAAAATAGGCAAAGTATTGCCGGGCGCGGTGGCTCACGCCTGTAATCCCAGCACTTTGGGAGGCCGAGGCGGGTGGATCACGAGGTCAGGAGATCGAAACGATCCTGGCTAACACGGTAAAACCCCGTCTCTACTAAAAATACAAAAATTAGCCGGGCGTGGTAGCGGGCGCTTGTAGTCCCAACTACTCAGGAGGTTGAGGCAGGAGAATGGCATGAACCTGGGAAGTGGAGCATGCAGTGAGCAGAGATCACGCCACTGCACTCCACCCTGGGCGACAGAGTGAGACTCCATCTCAAACCAACAAACAAACAAACAAAAAAATTGGCAAAGTACTGATAATTGTTGAAGCTACTGATGGCATATGAGGGTTCATGATACTTGTCTCTCTGTTTTTGTATATGTTTGAATACAAACTTACTTATTTATTTTTTTGAGACAGAGTTTTGCTCTCATTGCCCAGGCTGCTGTGCAATGGCGTGGTCTCTGCTCACTGCAACCTCTGCCTCCCGGATTCAAGCGATTCTTGTGCCTCAGCCTCCCAGGTAGCTGGGATTACAGGGGCATGCCACCACGCCCAGCTAATTTTGGGATTTTTAGTACAAACAGGGTTTCATCATGCTGGCCAGGCTGGTCTCAAACTCCTGACCTCAGGTGATCCATCCACCTCAGCCTCCCAAAGAACTGGGATTGCAGGCGTAAGCCACCGTGCCCAGCCGAATACTAACTTTTAAAAACCGAGCTGATCAAAAAATTGGGGGTAGAGGGAGGCAGACAAAAATCATGATGGAAATAGAAAGCTAAAGACAATGAAAGTGCTGAGCTGCCTGGAAATTTTAAGACCAGAACAACAAGAAATAGTACAACTAAGAATAAGACAGTAGAAATGTCATTGTCTGGATTAGCCAAACTGTCCTAATGTAAACCCTATACTTTTGAAAAGTCACCACTTGGAGGCACTGGGATCCTCACTGAACAATAAAATTGTTGTGTGGCTTACCTGGGAAGGATAAAAGTAACAAATGCCAGCTCTTGTTGGATCGCCTTCTTCCTTTACCTTGGAACCATCATAAAGAAAAAAATAATTCCACCTGGCAAGAGAACAGAGTGGAGCCATGTTTCCTTTAATCCAGTGATCACGGCATTTAAAACACAGCTTCCTGTTTCCCAGCCCGAGGAGGGCTCATTACTGTGTTTGAAAGCCTTCAGGTGGCCCCAGAGAAGAAAGAACCCCAGTAGCTACAAATTAGATAAAACCATTCTGTAAGCGCAGGAAATTCAAACTAAAAATATGCCTCTATCCAGCCGTTAGACCATCTGCTGGAGAAGACACAAGTAGCTAGAAAAAAAAACGAGGCGCCCACAATGACTGCTCTTATTTGAAACACTGAACCTTAACTATACAACCACATAGTCTGATACACTGTCTTTTAAGGCTCTGATAACAAAATAAGTTAGGGATGTATTAGATGCACTCCTCATAAGTGCTGAGCACAAAGATTTCCAGAAACAGCCTTTCTACCAGGAATTCATGCATTCACTTAAACATTTACTGAGGGCCCACAGTGTGCTCTGCGGTTGCTGAGCAAACACGCAGTTTCAATGCAGGACAGTGAGTCCATAAGTCCGTAACGGGGAAAAAACAGGGACCTATGAGAATTTAGAGAGAAACTCTGAACTCCTCTCTACCATGCCAAACCTCACCAAGTATCACTCAAGCACACTTCCTCATTAACTGTCTCCTGATTCCCTCAGCCCAGAGATATATCTTTGTTCTGAATTTCCATGACCCTCTGTTCTTCCCCAAAGACTTAGAGACTACACTGCAGTATAACTGTATTACGTAATGTTATTATCTGATTACCTCTTTAAGACCATAAAACATACACCTCAAAGGCCGGGCCTCAATTTTGTTTTGTTTTTACAGGGTCTCACTCTGTAGCCCTGTAGGCTGGAGTGCAGTGGTGCGATTGCGGTTCAGTGCAAACTCAATCTCCCAGGCTCAAGCCATCCTCCCGCCTCAGCCTCTCAAGTAGATGGGACTACAGGAGTGTGCCACCATGCTCGGCTACTTTTTTAAAAATTTTTTGTAGAAACGAGTCTCACTATATTGCCCAGGCTGGTCTCAAATTCCTGGACTCAAATAATCCTGCCCTGGCCTCCCAAAGTGCTGGAATTACAGGTGTGAGCCACTGCGCCTGGCTGGACCTGTTTTACTTCTAAGTCTCTGAGAACACACTTATGAGGCTATAGCATGAAGAAGCAATGGGACCAATGTGTCATCTGCTCTCTTCCCTGGATCTATGCCCTCTCTGAGGCCTCCCTCCATGGCTCCCACCCTGCCTTCCTGATGAAAAAGCACCAACTTGGCTGGGCACAGTGACTCACACCTATAATTCCAGCACTTTGAGAGGCCTAGGCAGGAGGACTGCTTGAGCTCAGGAGTTCGAGATTACCCTGGGCAACATGGTAAAACCCCATCTCCACAAAAAATAGACAAAATTAGCCAGGCATGGTGGGATGTGCCTGTGGTCCCAGTTACTTGGGATGCTGAGGTAGGAGGATCACTTGAGCCTGGGTGATTGAGGCTACAGTGACCTGAGATCATGCCACTGCACTCTGGCCTGGAGGACAGAGCAAGACCCTGTCTCAAAAATAAATAAATAAATAAAGCACTAACTTGGTCTCTGGCACTGTCCACTTTCCCAATACCTAAGGCTGGATGTACAACTGGCTGCAGGGTAAGCTCAGATCAAAAAGCCTCAAAAAAGTTTCAAAGCCAACTCAGAAACTCCATGTGCACCCCATCCTCCCCTGTCCCCACGTTCTCTTGGTGAAAAGCATCCCTGCTTGTATGGGCACACGAAAGAAAACTTGAGTGTCATTTTGAACCGCTCCATCTTTTTGACTTCCACATAAATAATCAGTCACTAAATCCTGCTAATTCTAGCTAAACCTGCTTTTCACCTTCATCTCCTCCAAGACTGATGTTTGCTAAACCTAATTATGGGAAAGGATTAACGCATTTAGGGTTGAGAAGGGAACAGGGTTTCAGACAGACATTGAGTAATACCCTTCAATACCCAGTCTGGCCAAACCTCTTCTTGTGGTGTAATTCTCAAATGCAACCATACCTCATCTCTGCAAATTGAAGACTACAATATTCACATTATCATCAAAGCTGGCTGCATGATCAGGCTGTGGCTATCTTTTCTACAATCTCCCAGCAATGCCAGACTCATTCAAACACTGGGAGAGGCTTGCAAGGTTAAAACACGTTAGCTTTGGAGAGAAATGGCTCATGTGCTTGATTCAGCTGCTCTGAGGAAAATGGCATTTTTATTGTTATGTTAATAAAATTAACACCATCTGGCTGGGGATTTTCAATTAACCCCAAAACTCTATCCAACAGCCCAGCAAAAGCTATGCCATGGCAGGCCTTGCTACTCACCACGAGGCTGACTTTGTCTCTGTGGAGGTAGAGGTGGCCATCTACTTTGCAGTCATCCTCATTCTCTTCATTTAGGTTTTCTTTTCCAGTATCACTTCCTTCTCCCTAGCTGTGACCGTTCCTCTATCCCCCAATCCAGTGAATCCGGACGTGGTAGGTTTCAGTGTTTTCAGTCACAACTGCCACTTGGTTAGTTTTCACTCAGCATGGAAAGTGCCACTTCCCTTCCTTGCAGGTTCTTCAGTTTCATGTATATTTCGATGCCTCTTACAACTCAGGGAGAAACGATAACAAAGAGAATCCTAGCAGAAAAGTCAAATCCATTCCTCTGGTTTCCTGAGGGTCACTGTGGCTGTCTGCAGAACCACCTCTTCAAGCTCCTCTCCAGGAAAGCCAAAAGTGGGAGATGCATGCTAGAGCTGGTGTTCTGAAGAAATTTCTAGCTTGTCTAGTTCAAACCCATCCTGAAGACTCTTATTAAAAGTTTTGAAGTTTCCAGTTCAAACATCAGTGCCTTGGCTCTGAAATAAACACAAGGAATAGATATTTCAGAAACTCGTGAGAGAGCATGTGACCCAGCAGGATTAAACGAATGGTATATTTCAAAAGAGCTTTCTGTGAGGGTGACAATCATGCTTCAAAATCAAAGAGGGAGGCCTGCAGAGACTTCAGAGTAAGGGCTTTAGTTTCTCGAACAGTTAAGGGAAACACACCACAAGCTTCGCGGAAGATAAAATCAAATGATAGCGTGAAAATGCTCTAGGTGTGGACAGCTATACAAATAAACCAGTTGCTGTGGTAATAATGGAACCCAAATTAAGGAACTGTCATCTTGACAGTCCAAAAGTAACCTGAACATGCAGAATTCCAGAGCGGGGCAAGTTTCTAAAAAATGAAGAGAACTTTATTAAATGGCTTTCAAACTTCCACAAGAGAAAGACAGCTCAGTGTATCATGGAATTTCAGAGTCGGAAGGAACCCTGGCATCGTTTACTCTACTCTCCTGCACTCTTTTCCAAAAATTACCTTGGCTGTCTCTACTTTACACCCTCCAGAGATACGTGGTTCACTACGTTACATTTCTCCTTCCAACAAACTAAAATCTGCGTTCCATATTTTACACCTGCCTCCCACTCGCTAGTCTGGATAACGCTCTGCAGGAAAACACAAAACAAGGTCTAATTATTCCATGTGACAACCTCTTGGTCACTTCAGAACTATTGTCTAATTCTTACTGTCACTTTCTCCAAGCTTAACGCTCTAGCAACATGGTCTCAAATGCTTGCTCACCATTCTGCAATCTGCGGGTACACAACACAGTTTGTTAAAAGTCTCTAGAGACGACCCCCATTGAATATTTGACGGCCTGTAAAATCTCTCTCTCTCCTCAGCTCTAGATATTTTGGATTGGGCCTCCATAGGACCATACTCATTGTATTCTATGGAGCATATTTAGGTGCCTGTGGAGGGGGTATCTCTGTTCCTGGAACCAAGGACAGCAGCCTAAAACTCCCCATCCCTTGTTCCCAGAGGACTGGGCCCTACACTACCGAGGTCCTCTCTTATCTCTGAAAGGTCCAGAAGAGACCAATAATGGCCCTGGCGTAGGGACAGACGTCGGAACGTGAGCAGAAAAGGATCTGGTAGCCTGGAAAGTGATAGTAACAACCCGGGGCAGGGGCTGGTGATAGTGCTGTGGCAAGGGTCCTCACTGGAGCAGCAGGGCTGGAAAACGGACGCTAATGGCTGGAAAAGGGGCAGGAAGCTGCTGGGCACAGCCCCCGGGGCGCAGGCAGCGATTGGTAACAGCACTAGGGCTGCGCGGTGTCTGGCCCCAGCTCCAGGGGACTGGGAAATAGTGGGCGAAGGCCTAAGGATCAGGCGGGGTCGGGTCACGCTCTAGGCTCGGGGCCCGCCCCTCGGTATCCCCGCGCTTCGAGCGCCGCCCACCCACCGGAGTAGCCAGGCATCCCAGTGCTCGGGGTTCGGGACTCTGGACCAGAAATGTGGGCGGCAGCTGGGCACCTGCGACTTCGGTCCCGTACCTGCGCGCGCGGCAGAGAGGCCTTAGGTCACGCGCCGCCCCGCCTACCTCCCCCTCCAGCTCCTGGCAAGCCGGCGCGCGGCGATGACGTGCCGAGTGCGCCGCGCGCCGCTGACGTCAGAGACCAATGGCTGCGGCCGCAGCTGCGGCGCTGGAATCCTGGCAGGCGGCGGCTCCGCGGAAGAGGCGCTCGGCGGCTCGACGGCCGCGGCGGAGGGAGGCGGCGCCCCCGGGCCCCGAGGCGGAGTTCGAGTCTGACAGCGGAGTCGTGCTTCGTCGCATCTGGGAGGCTGAGTGAGTGCAGGGTCGGCCCTGATGGAATCTTTGCGCCCATGGGCAATTCTGAGCCACAGTCTCCCCATCTGTAGAGTGGCGATATAATGCACACCCTTTAAGGAGTTATTATGAAGATTTAACGTAGGTAACGAGCTCATTAAAGATGTGGATTATAGTAAGCGCTCAGTTAAAGGTTATCTTTCCTTTTATTACGGTTACAGCTGCGTGACCTTGGACAATTTATAATCGCTGTGCCTCAGTTTTCTCATCTGTGGGATGGGGATGAAAATACTACATACGTAGGTTTGTTTTGAGGATTCAATGAATTAGTAAACGGAAACCATTTTCTGGCACGTGGTAAGCACTGTGCCAATGTTTGCTATTAATATTATGCCGATGTTGGTATATTATTGGTGGTGGTAACACGAGGGAAGCAACATGAATACGTGACTGCTATCATCAGGCAGCTGCTGTGTGCCTGACATTAGCTTAATCATTCTACACACTTTATGTTAAACATTGCAGGCACACTAGGACCCTGGTAGCTCACTGATTCTCAAAGAGACAAAATGTTTGGAACCAGATTTCAAACCCAGGTCTTTGTGACAAAAACCAGTGCTTCCAGCTTTCCATTGTGCTGGTTGCTTATCCCAGCCCAGATTCTCACATACCTTGCTCCGTACCTTAGGAAGTACATGGAGAGTGCCTAATACAGAGGAAGCACTCAATAAATGTTACCTATTATTGTTATTTAGTATTATTATCTTTATTTGCAGTTCTGTTAGGCTCAATAAATAACAGTTTTAGTTAGCACTTAAGATCAGCATCTGAAGGGCCATCACAAGGGGAGAAATTAGATTAATTTTGTGTGCTCCTCTCCCCTAGAATTAGGGTCAAGAGGCAGTAATGTCCCAGAGTTTACCTCTGAAGAGGAAGTTGCTGATCAATTGGCTGAGCCTGAATAAAAAGCATCTGCGATTCTTTTTAAGCTCTCAGAGGGTGCCAGTGAGAGTGAATGTGTCTGGGGGTTTGGAAAACTCAAGGCATTTTTCATATCCCTTGACATTGTCACGATTTCCTCAACTGCTTCAGTATTCCCCAGGAGCTCCTTGCTTCTCCCAACACCCAAGTGTGGTGCAATCACCATCGCTCTGAGTAGGGATTGGGCCAGCATTTTACACGCTTATCTATGTATGCATTTACCAGTTCATAAAGCATTCCTGTGTACATCAGAACTCTCTCCTTTACCCTCTGTGAGAAACGTGCAGCAGCCTCTGGGCCGACTTTCAATTCTCTGTACTCCTTTCTAAACCCCATAATCACTGTCTCTGGCCATGGCTTGTCAGTTCAAATCCAGTTCATTTTAATTCACTGTTGACTTTGTTTTGCTCTGGGTCTGTAAAACCAGTTGACTTGAATAAAGAAAGCCCAGACACTTGGTTTTGTCTCTTTACTTTCCCCTTAGAACTATTTATAATAACAAATACCATTTATTGAGTATCTGCTATGTGCCAGACACTGTGCTAAGAATGTTAACCCATTTTATGCCTCTAAACTCCTCCGTGTTGGGAATGATTTTTATCCCCATTTTAGAGATGAGGAAACTAAAGCTCAGAAAGGCTAATTCTGAGCACTTAACAACCATTTATTGAGCTGCAATTCTATGCTAGGCTCTGTTGTAGACCGAGAATAGACCCAGACCTCCCTCTGGGAATCAAGGACCTCCTCCAGCATCCTCTCTCCTGCAGTCTCTGAGCCCCAGCAGTATGTGCTCTGGCTCTGGACATATTCAACATATATCCCCCTCCTATCACTTGGTAAGGGTGGGCCCTGCATTGCAGGACACCTCATTCTCTATGCATTCGGGTCATGATGAGGAAAGTTACTGTTGGGGCAGCCCTGAAATGGGTGGGACATGACTGTGCCATTGTTTTTCTCAACAGGAAGGACCTGTTTATCTCTGATTTCTGGAGTTCAGCACTAGGTGGGTAACACCTGGCCAAGGGTAGGGATTGCGGGGCAGAAAAGAGAATCAGTCCTCATTTGAGGACATTTTGCTTCACAGAGGGATAACTTGCTGGGTTCTAACGCCCCCTGCCCCTTACAGTTGTGTGTCTTTTGGCACTTAATTCTGACCCTCAGTTTCTTTATCTGTGAAATGGGGATAATGTGTATATCCTGTAGTTTTGAGAATTGAAGCTGTTTAGTTAAATGCTTGCCTGCTGTATACAAGGCAATAAATGTTGTCATTATTATTGCTGAAATTTATATTTATCCTGTTCCTTTTCCATGATATTACAATGTAGCCTTTTCCTCATGCAGTGATAATCTCTTCCTAAACATAGTGTGTGGGTGGCAACATAATATTTATGCATGGAGTGGATGTACCATAGGTATCATTTTTATTGTGGGACATTTAGTTTTCTTCCGTTGTTTTTCAGTTATTATTTTAGGACAGGGTCTTACTCTTCACCTAGGCTGGAGTACAATGGTGCAATCATAGTTCACTGCAGCCTGTACCTCCTGAGCTCAAGTGATCCTCCCGCCTACAGCTTCCCAAAGCGCTGGGATTATAGGCATGAGCCACCACAACCAGCCTTTTTAAGTTATTATACATAATTTTGCAATGAGTAACTTTATGCATAAAGCTTTTACCAAACTTAAGATGATCTTCTTAGGATATATTCCCAGAAGTGGAATTAAATGAAAGGCGGTGACTAACTTGATATCTATTGTCAAGTTATCCAGAAAATTTTCACCAATTCTTTTATCAAAATTGACCTGAAGAGCCAGTTTTTCCTGGCCTGGGGTCTTGTTTAAAGATGTCTTTGCTGCTTTTTTTTTTCTTTTGAGACGGAGTCTTACTGTGTCACCCAGGCTGGAGTGCAGGGGTATGATCTCTGCTCACTGCAATCTCCACCTCCTGGGTTCAAACAATCCTGCCTCAGCCTCCTGAGTAGCTGGGACTACAGGTGTGCGCCACTACCCCTGGCTAATTTTTGTATTTTTGTAGAGATGGGGTTTCACCATGTTGGCCAGACTGGTCTCGAACTCCTGACCTCAAGTGATCTGCCCGCCTTGGTCTCCCAAGGTACTGGGATTACAGGTGTGAGCCACCATGCCTGGCCCTTTGCTGGTATCTTAAGTGAAAAATTGGTATCTTATTGGAATGCACAGCTTTTTTTGTTTTGCGAAATTCAGTACCAGTACAATAAAAGGAGAGACAAGAGAACCTACCTCTACATGAGAAGACTTAAACAGAGCATAACTTTATTTTATTTTTTTGAGATGGAGTCTTGCTCTGTTGCCCAGGCTGGAATGCAGTGGTGTGATCTCGGCTCACTGCAACCTCCACCTCCCTGGTTCAAGTGATTCTTCTGTTTCAGCCTCCCAAGTAGCTGGGACTACAGGCGTGCGCCAGTACGCCTGACTAATTTTTTGTATTTTTAGTAGAGACGGGGTTTTGCCATGTTGGCCAGGCTGGTCTTGAATTCCTGACCTCAGGTGATCCACCCACCTCGGCCTCCCAAAGTGCTAGGATTACAGGCGTGAGCCACCGCACCTGGTTTGTTACAACTTTAAAAGTATGCATTTCAGAGTATAGTCTACATTTACTAGGAGCCTCTTGTTAAATTAGAATGAGTTCACATTAGAGTTTTAGATGGAAACTGCCCTTGAGTGAAACCCAATTTCTGCTTGCAACATGCTCTTGGACCATGGGAGTCCAGGGACCGGGACAGTTTGTCAGTTGGTGGTGAATGTGACTGTATGTCCAGGCATGTTTGGGAATGAGGCCAGCAGCTTCTCTCTCTCTCTGAAAAATTGAAACCTTTTACTGCCCTGATCTCTTTCTCCCCAAATGTGTGAACTTCTTTTGTGGATGATTTGGTTCACAGGGTCAGAGCATGCCCTCTAACTGCATTTGGGGGCCTGCTCTTTCAGAAACCATCAATAGATGTCTCACAAAACATCTGGAACAACTGAAGGCCCCTGTGGGGACTCTTTCGGACATCTTTGGAAACCTGCATCTTGACTCATTGCCAGAGGAGTCAGATGTGGCCCCTGATTCTATCCCAAGAGAGACCCTGGTCACAGGAACCTGCCATTTGAAGTGTGTGTGTTACGGCATTGGGAACTTTGCCACCTGCATCATAGCTAGAAACCAGCTAACGTTTTTGCTGCTTTTGTTGGAAAAGTGCCAGGTACATTTTTGGATTCATTTTCATCTCCTCCTCCTCTGGTCCTGTACATGGGTGCAAACAGATGTTTGGGTTGAAGTAAACAACTCATTCTTCCCTTCTAGATTCCCAGAAGTCACTGTTGGGTATATGACCCTCTGTTTAGCCAACTTGAAACTGATGTACTTAACACCCTTGGTGTGACTGTTCTCAGTGAGAACGAGGTAAGTGGTTTAAATGGGAGAAGACAGAACTGTAAAAATCCTGACCAGACTCACCCCAGGCTCTGCCTGTGGACACCAGCATTCTTTGCAGTGGCAGCCATTCCTCTCTTACCGCCTGCTCGCTTTTGTAGTGCCTGAACGATGTAACCAGCCAGTCAGTTACCTACATTTTGGCTTGTGTTGTGCCCATCAGAAAAAAATTACACAGACAGCATGAACCAGGACATGTTAGGTCTGCACCACTTTTGTGAGAATTACTTGTCTGGAAATTATGCTAACTTGGTATTTGCTGTTGCTACTGAAACATGAAAGTCTAGGTGCCTCAAGCGAGATCTTTGTGGTTGGATTTTACCCTGTCCCAGGGAGGTAATAAAAGGGGATGCAGCATTCCTCTTTGATGCCATAACCCAGTCAAACCCATAGCACCTGGCTGTGAGTTGTGGATTAATTCTCTGCCCACATTTGCACCCCCCAAAATAGCTGGGATTTGACACTTCTGAGACCTGTGGAATAAAGAAATGCATCTCTCAAGCACAGGGCCAAAGCCAGTATGAGCAAATCCCTCCAATTTCGGTTTTGTATTGTCTTGGGGATTAGAATCATTTCATTCCTGTGTGTGTGCTGAAACTGCCATCTTATTGCTTGTTATGTATGAAAATTTGGCTCAGTTGAGAGAAGAGTCATTCCCTGATATTGGCAAGGTCCTAAAACACTGTCACTCAGTTCAGATCATCTTTCTGGGTACCTGCTCTGTGCTAGGCAGGGAGCTTTGGGGAGACCAAGAAAAATGGGAGCCAGTCCCTGTGTTCAGGGAGCCCATGGTCACATCAGGGCATGTGAGCTGTAAACAAGTGAATGAGGAATGAAATAGGCAGAACCTTGTACTAGGAGCTGAGACAAGAGAGGTGTTTGGAGGGATGGAGGAAGGATTCCTGGGTCTGAGCTGGGCTTTGAAGGTCTACCAGGAGTTTGCTAGTGGGACAGAACCAGGATTGCAGGTAGCTGTGCAGTGCTGGCTGTTCAGGAAACCACTGCCAGTTTGTTATTAACACAAGGGAAGCTGCAAGGAGAGGAGAGGCAGGCCAGAGGTGGGCAAGGGTCAGACAAAGGGCCTTATGTTCCCTGCTAGAGTTTGGCCGGAAAGCAGTGGTTCTCAGGAGGGGTGATTGTGCCTCAGGGACATTGGAAGAGGACTTAGTTATGCAGATCTGCAGGAAGTGACACAGGAAGTGTGGATTACTGAACATAGGGGAAATACATGGGGTAAGTAACATCACTATCCCTCCTGTTCTTGCTGTCATAGACCCAGGAAGCCCCTCTGTCAGTGCAGGGTTTTGTGTTCATGAGAACACAATGTGTACATTTGTTAAGTAAACATGAGTTCTTTCGGGACATCATGATTTCCTGACTCTTTAGTCCTGTAACTGTATAGATTTCATATACGAGTGTAACTGTTCCACAAAATGAGTTTTTTTCCATTTGATCCTTTAGTTTGTCTTATGATTATCCCCATCCTTACCTCTCCCTCACCTTGCTGTAAAGAATAGGTTGTGGGCATGTTTACACCTGTGAATGTCGTATCCCCAGGAAGGGAAACGGAGTATTCGCGGGGAGCCTACCATCTTTTACATGCTCCATTGTGGGACGGCCTTGTACAACAATCTTTTATGGAGTAACTGGTCAGTAGATGCCCTTTCTAAGATGGTCATCATTGGGAACAGTTTCAAAGGACTTGAGGAGAGGTAAGTCTGAGAATGCTGAGATTCCGTCAGGCCCTGAGGTGAAGCCCATACCTCAGATTGACCCACATGCAGAAAACGTTTCCTTGACGATCATACTGGGGAAATGCTTTTCCATAGGGAACTGGATGAAGGCTTAAAGACAGGAGATGTCAAACCCTGATTCGAACTGTGAAGCAAGTTAAGGAGTCTTTTTGCCACGAATTCCTCCCTTCCATTATGATACACAGAAATGGTTTTGAAAACAGGGAAAAGCTATTTGATTCCTCTGCCTACAGCTCCACATTCTCATTCTGTTTCCCATGCTTAGGAGTCTGCTCAGTCATTTCTCTTGATGAAATGGGCACAATTACTGGAATATTTGCTTTTTTTTTTTTTTTTTTTTTGAGATGGAGTCTCACTCTGTCCTCCCCGGCTGGAGTGCAGTGGTATGATCTCAGCTCACTGCAACCTCTGTCTCCCGGGTCCAAGCGGTACTCCTACCTCAGCCTAATGAGTAGCTGGGATTACAGATGCGCACCAGGACGCCTGGCTGATTTTTGCATTTTTAGTAGTGATGGGGTTTTACCATGTTGGCCAGGCTGGTCTTGAACTCCTGACCTCAAATGATCTGCCCGCCTCAGTCTCCCGAAGTGCTGGGATTACCCACACCTGACCCACATTTTCAACTATTTAACTGGTTTACTCCACATCTTGGGTTTTTTCCTGAATTCTTACTGTGCTTCAATCATCTTGCCCTTCTATGTGTCTTAAGTTGAATGAAACTATCCTCATACCTCCTAATCATTTTTTTTAATTTCTAGGTTGTTGGCAAGGATTCTGCAGAAAAATTATCCCTACATTGCAAAGGTATCTATCTGAATAAAGGGGCTGGGATGGAAAAGGGTGTGAAACTGTGAAGAATTCTATCTTTACAGGCATAGGAGGAAACTCACGGGCTAAGTGGCACTAGTGTACTGTCAGCTCTCTCCATGGGTCTGTGTTCCAGAAAGCTATGACTTTTTAATGCATCTCTTAGTTTTTTCCTTATTTCCTTTATTCTCAGGATCACAGTCTATGATACCCACTGTCCTTGGGGCGCTCAATTCATTGTGCAAAAGCATTTAAATCGAAATACCCTATT
Organism: Pongo pygmaeus; assembly: GCF_028885625.2. NCBI lineage: Eukaryota > Metazoa > Chordata > Mammalia > Primates > Hominidae > Pongo > Pongo pygmaeus. The sequence goes on from NC_085931.1 coordinate 37,334,318, forward strand.
TGTTATTTTTTTAAAAAGGAAAGTGGGGATGACAAGTAAAATGGAAATTTATCCCAGAAGAGTGGGGATTACTGTGAATATCTAAAGTTTTTATACTTGAATTTTTCTGCTCAGATTTTAAAAGGACTGGAGGAGCTTGAGTTTCCTCAGACTTCACAATACATGGACATATTTAATGATACCTCTGTCCACTGGTTCCCTGTGCAAAAGCTAGAACAGCTCTCCACAGATATTTGGGAGTTTCGGGAAGAACCAGATTATCAGGACTGTGAGGACCTTGAAATCATCAGGAAGAAGAGAGAAGATCCTTCTGCTACTGACTGAACTTGCTGTGAGGTACTCAGTGGTGGCTGAGGTAGAAGCTGCCACCGGAGACTCAAGGGAAGGCTGCCATGGAGGAACTAGAGAGCACTCCTTTGCCAGGAAAGAACATCAACTTGGCCGTCCTGTTTTGAGGACGATACCCCACATGAGGACTTGGTATAAAGATTCCTGCACTAAGTGGCATCGTCCCATTTTACATCCTTCCCTCGTGACCTGGCCTGATGTGGAGCAGCTCCTGAGTAAAGAAGTTACCCTTTTGAAGGTGATCTAAAATACTGTTTATTTACAATAGATCCCTCTCAGGGGCAAGTCTCTGGCTGGTTCTGGACCTGCCACAGTTCACTTGGCCATGTCGATCAGGCTCTGCAGTGAGGTGGGCACCCACGTCTTCTCGCCCTGGACAAAGACCACTCCCCGGTCGATGTAGATCACAATGCGGCCAAAGGTGTAGAGCTGCTTCCCTTCGTGTCGCTTCCCAATGACGGGCATGAAGACAATGTTGTGCTCCTCAGCCTTGGTCTCAATGAGGTCCTTAAAGTTCATGGGCACAGAGCTGGCAGCCACGCCAATGCCCCTCTGAGCCATGTTCTCAGCCTCCCGCCTCTCCTGCATGGCCTCATACTGGAAGTCCTTCCTCCGCTCCGTGTGGGTGAGATAGGCAATGTTCTCCCGCGCTCCTGGCTGCATGTAGGCACCTAAGAGATACAGGAGGACAGGGCGGTGAGGAGAGGTGTTTCCAGGTGTATGGAAGTTGACACTGTGACTTGGTCCAAGTCTTGGGTGTGCCAGAGTGCTTGTGACTCACTGAAGGGCAGCTCTGCCTCAAAGATACAACTTTGGAGGAAGTTTAGACAACTGGCCAGTATCACATAAAAACTGTTCAGAAGGTTCCTGGCTAGTATCTAGTAACCAAACAGATTATTAATATTCAACATTTTAAAATGAAGTATCTGCAAGTGATTTGTTCTTTCAGAGCTGGAAACATTAACAGAGAGTCCTCAGCCACTCTTCTGTTCCCACCTTGCTCTGTAGAGTTTCCACTTCACACCACCAAAGAGGCAGCTTTTAGTACCTTGAAAACATAGGGCCCACACTGGCTTTATTTTTAACCTACCCACACAGGCCCCTCATCCTGAAAGAAGTTCACATATATTTAGGGAGCTGAAATGGGTGTTTAAAGGATAATACCAAGACCATAAATGCTAAGTGCTAATTGAGGGGTATATTCAGGGAAGTTTTGGAAACATGAGGCCAAGGGTAGCTAAGGAAGAGTTTTTAGAAAGAACTTGATAATTACAGAAGCAGAGAAGTATATTTGCCTTGTTACTTAATCTCTGTTTTCACAGAATAGGCTATTTTTTCTTTTTTTTTTTGAGACCGAGTCTCGTTCTTGTCACTTAGGCTGGAGTGCAGTGCTTGCAATCTCGGCTCACTACAACCTCCACCTCCCAGGTTTAAGCGATTCTTCTGCCTCAGCCTCCTGAGTAGCTGGCATTACAGGCATGTGCCACCACGCCCAGCCAATTTTTGCATTTTTAGTAGAGACGGGGTTTCACCATGTTGGTCAGGCTGGTCTCAAACTCCTGACCTCGTGATCTACCCGCCTCGGCCTCCCAAAGTGCCGGGACTACAGGCGTGAGCCACTGCGCCTGGCCTAGGCTATTAAATAACAAGAATTAAAGACTCAGGAAACAGAAATTCCAGTTCTAACTGCCACCCTTTAACTATGTGACCTTGAACAGGCTCTTAGCCTCGCTGGGCTTATCTGTAAAACAGACTAGATGATCCCATTTCAATGCTGTGAATCGGCTAATGAGCAACACTGGAGCACAGGACTGGTTGAAATAGGCTCCCAAATGTAGAAACATAAACATACTCTCACTTATGATCTAGGCAGAATGACTTACCTAGAACTTGGGAATAGATACAGTACACGAACAGCGAACTGCCGGTTTTTGACAACACAGACACCACCTATTGAAGGCTACACACGAGCATGAACTCAATCTCCCTTTTAGCCTATGAAGTAGATCTTACTGTTTAACAGGTAAAATGGGGCTGATTAAGGCTGAGCAATCACCAAGTGTCAGACCGTGTGCCGAACTCCACACTGTAAGATGCGTCACCTGAGCAGCATGCTCAGGCCTGAATGAGCCTTAAAAGGCCACACAGCACAGCGGTTAAGAGGGCGGGGCCTGGGGTTAGACTGACATCATCTGAATCCAGCTTAAGTCAGTCTCCACTCAGGGAAGATGCCCCTCTCAGTCATGGTAGACCTGGGCAGTGGGTGCCAGCCGACCATGTACCCCAATCAGCAGGGTGAGAGTCTGTTGCTATGTGCAAAAGTGACTAACGTTTAGGCTGCCTACAGGAACCAGAAAACTCTGATTCTGTGCATTTACATGTGTAAAATCTGAAACTCGGGGCCAGGACATCCAAAATGGGAATCCTCACTTACCAACGTTGGAGGACACCGCCCGGTTCATGATATCAAGTGCCTCATTAAATTTGTCCTTGACAGATGGGTGTGCCAGCACTTGGTCTGAGAACATAGACTTCCAACCCAGGTACCACTTGGTGATCTCCTCATAATTTGGGCTGTTACTGAGCCAAGAGCACAGCACCTGCCAAAAAGAAAAATTACTTGCATCCATGGTGGCAACAAATGAAGGCAAGATTTCTGAAGGGGCCGTTTGTTTTGTTTTGATCCTGGTCCTGCAAGCTAGTGACACCACTTTACAGGGATTTATAGTAGCTAAACAGTCTAGCACTTATGAATATGGATTTTGGAGTCAGCCTGGTAGCTAAAGTGCCCTTGCATGTAAACTCTGAGCCTCAGCTTCCATGTCTACACAACAGGGATACCATATCCCCTACCCCATAGGGTTGCTGAGAGGAGCATGGCAAATGTCCAATAAATGGTGCCCACTATGAAGATGACCTAACTCATTCCTACTCCACCACGTAATTTATTTTCATTATGGAATTGTACCTACAGTCAGGCCTTGGCAGAAAATTAACTTAATCCCCATCCAGTTCCCTCCCCCAGAAAGCCAAGCAAAACAAAGTGTACCTGAAGCCACTTGGGGAAGAAGTGCTTTTCAAGAAGTCCCACCAGGCTAGAGACAGAGATCATCCCTTCCCAGTCAATCACCCAATAGAATGCATCCATGTGCTGCTGGTGGGGGTTAATGACTAGCTCACCAAGACACATCCCTGGAAGAGAAAACCGGTCTGTAAGGCACAGCTTTACTACTGGCAAAGCCACAGAAGCACAAAGAGCAAAGACAATGTCCGTTTTCATCTCAGCTCACAGCAATCTCTGCCTCCCGGGTTCAAGTCACTCTTGTGCCTCAGCCTCCCGAGTAGCTGGGAGTACAGGTGTGCACCACCGTGGCCAGCTAATTTTTGTGTTTTTATTAGAGACAGCATGTTTTTATTAGAGACAGCATGTTGCCCAGGCTGGTCTCAAACTCCTGGTCTCAGGTGATCTGCCCACCTCAGCCTCCCAAAGTGCTGGGATTACAGGCATTAAGTCACAGCTCCTGGCTTTTTTTTTTTTTTTTTTTGCCCAGGCTGGAGTGCAATGGCAGATCTTGGCTCACTACAACCTCTGCCTCCCAGGTTCAAGCCATCCTCCCGCCTCAGCCTCCCTAGTAGCTGGTACCACAGGCGCCCGCCACCACACCTGGCTAGTTTGTATTTTTGGTAGAGATAGGGTTTCACCATGTTGCTCAGGCTTTAATCTGCTTTTAAAGGTCAAATTTAAGCTCCCGACATAGCAATTCTTAAAAAATATTTTCTTTTTGCTAACCCGGAAATAACTCCCTAATAATTTAGAGTAAAATACCACAAAAATTTCAGAACTCCAATGGCTGTCCTATTACCAGAAGCCAAAACCAATCGGGAAAACCACAAGGCAGAGTCCAATATTGTCACTGTCGACTATTAGTCACTGTTGTAAATAAACAGCAGAAAGGACCCAAGTTACATTTATGTTCAGCCTCTGAAAAAAATGGTACCTTTTTCACAGCAAGGAATATTGTGTACCAAGCATTTTCATGAACACAAAGGCTATGCTTTAAGTCATCACCGCTGACCACAGAAACCAGGGCACCAAAGCTGCAGGGCTTGGAATGTATTTTCCCCATATCCTTACCCAGCTTGGGCACTATGTTTTTGACCATGAATGCTTCCCAGGAGCCAGGAGTGAAGACATCCTTCCAGGGCTGGAGGATGAGCTTGGCAGAGGAGTCGCTGGGGTGCCATTTCTGCAGGGCGCTGGACAGCTTGCTACGGATGGGGGAATAGAGCGGCTCCAGCCGTGCCTGCATAAGGGGCAGCCACGGGTGGATCCAAGAGTGGATGGGAACAGTGTCTGTGAGCGGGTTCCAGTTTTCCACCTGCGAAGCGGGCAGAAGAATCAGTTCATGTCGCCTGTGGGGCAGTCACATAACACCCCTGTATGGCTAAAGGCAAGAGCTGCCCCTGGAGGAGGCCCCGTGCTCTCCGAGGCCCACGGTCCTTTGTACATTGCCAAACAAATATGCCCATTCATTTGATTACATCTCAGAAATAGCACAATTCTAATTTTAGTGATGAAATCAAGAAAATGAATTCCCTCCTGAGGGTGGCTTGGGGAAAAAAGTGCTGAGAAAAAGGCTGGAATTAACACTATAGGTCAATAGCTGTGTTGACAAATTCTGTTAATTCCAGGCGTTTTAACAGCACTGATCTAATGAAGACATAGACTGAACAAGTCCCTGTGGTTAGTGATGACGGCTGTTTCCCATGACTCTCATCCCACCTCCTTTTGCAGCTTGGGGAAGATGAGTTGGTCCAGTATGTTATCTAAGATCCACACAGGAATAATGTGCACCCAACTATCCAAAAAGTCCACCATCGGGTCACAGTTCCTTGGCTGCCACTGGGTGACAATATTTCGAACAAAAGGCATCCAGACTTCCCATATCAACCTATGGGAGAAAGGCAGAGGACAGGCTGGTTAATTACACTCATTGGTTTCAAAGTACACCACCATCGCCTGCCTCTCTAGAATCAGGAATAAAAATACAACAGCATGGAAATTCAATCAGAGGAAACCATCAGGCCAGTCACCATACTGGCCAGACCTGAGCCTGCCTCTTTCCTTGTTCTCGTGACTCTCCTCTCAATCTGAGGCCTCGGTCTCCTAAGTAGTGCCTGCCCACCTGGCAGAGCTGCTTTAGGGTCACAAGGGCTTCTTCCCAGGTATCAAGTGCTTTCCCACCTATAGGCTTCTATTCATGAGCTGACGCCTCTCACCCTCTTACCACAATTTCAATGTCACCTCCCCTAAGACCTCTGTGCCAACCCCCATTCCAAGTAGGTCGCGCCTGCAATTCTCTATCGCTGTACCTGGTGTGCATCCTGCCTTTATTTGTTCACTACCTTATTTCCCATCTGCCTTTTTTGCTGTACGGTAGGCAGAGGCTGTCTGCTGTACTCCTAGGGTAAGCCCAGCACCTAGCACAAGCATGATACGCAACAGACATTTGACAAGTGTCAGCTGAATTCATGGCCAAATGTAATTGTACAACCACTATGGAAAACAGTGTGGAGATTCCTTAGAGAACTAAAAGTACAACTACCATTTGATCCAGCAATCCCACTACTGGGTATCTACCCAGAGAAAAAGAAGTCATGGCTGGGCACGGTGGCTCATGCCTGTAATTCCAGCACTTTGGGAGGCCAAGGCAGGCGGATCACGAGGTCAAGAGATCGAGACCATCCTGGCCAACATGGTGAAACCCTGTCTCTACTAAAAATACAAAAATTAGCTGGGCATGGTGGCGAGCACCTGTAGTCCCAGCTACTCGGGAGGCTGAGGCAGGAGAATCACTTGAACCCAGGAGGCAGAGGTTGCAGTGAGCCGAGATCGCGCCACTGCACTCCAGCCTGGCGACAAAGCAAGACTTCATCTCAAAAAAAAAAAAAAGTCATTATACAAAAAAGATACTTGCTCACGCAAGTTTACAGCAGCACAATTCGCAATTGCAAAAATGTGGAACCAACCCAAATGCCCACCAATCAACGAGTGGATAAAGAAACTGTGGTATAAATATAATGGAATATGACTCAGCCATAAAAAGGAATGAATTAATGGCATTCGCAGCAACCTGGTTGGAATTGGAGACTATTATTCTAAGTGAAGTAACTCAAGAATGGAAAACCAAACATCTTATGTTCTCACTTATGAGTGGAAGCTAAGCTATGAGGATGCAAAGGCATAAGAATGACACAATGGACTTTGGGGACTCGGGGAAAGGGTGGGAAGGGGGTGAGGGATAAAAGATTACAAATTGAACCAGGCACGGTGGCTCACGCCTGTAATCCCAGCACTTTTTTGGAGGCCGAGGCAGGCGGATCACGAGGTGAGGAGATCGAGATCATCCTGGCCAACATGGTGAAACCCTGTCTCTACTAAAAATACAAAAATTAGCTGGGCATGGTGGCGCGTGCCTGTGATCCCAGCTACTCGGGAGGCTGAGGCAGAAGAATCGCTTGAACCAGGCAATTGGAGGCTGCAGTGAGCTGAGATCACACCACTGCACTCTAGCCTGGCGACAGAGTGAGACTCCGTCTCAAAAAAAAAAAAAAAAAAGACTACAAATTGGGTTCAATGTATACTGCTCAGGAGATGGGTACACCAAAATCTCACGAATCACCACTAAAGAACTTACTCATGTAACCAAATACTACCTGTTCCCCAAAACCCTATGGAAATAAAACATTTCAAAAAAATAAAATAAAAAAAAGAATTCATAGCCAAATGAATTTAAATTCCTAAAGCAGTGTCAGCATGAGCAGAAAATTAATCAAGGCCAGCACTGCTGCCTTCCCCCACCTTCAGCAATCCTTCCCAACCCCCCAGGAGAAAGGAGCTGGGGTGCAGAGCCCTGCTCTGTGGTACCTGTGAAAGGCATCTGCCGAGAGGTCCTGTCCGCCATGGGACAAGAGCTGGTCATTCTCCAGGAGGCTTTTCCACTTGGAGATGATCTCGGTGCCGTAAGTGCAGTCCTGAGGAAAAAGGCAAGCAGCTGAGGGGCCTCGGGCTCTCCAGCCCTCCCTGCCCATTGGACCAACTCATCAAGCAAGGGTAAGCCCAACCGAGAGGCAGGGATAGGTTGATTTTCCCAACAACTCACTTTGAGGGGATCCCACTCCTTGAAGTACTCCTTCATGAGTGGATAGACGATGGCCACGGCGAGGTCCACACGGTCGGACATCCTGTACTCCTCATAGTACTTGTCCTGCAGGGTTTCAAAGATGCGGGCACACTCGTCCAGGGTGAGGGGGTTGCTGCAGTTGGGCTGCATCCGCCGCTCGCACTCCTCCACCATCTCCAGGACCTTGCTGAGGTTGGAGATGACCCGCTCCTCGTGGTCCAGGACCTCGGTCATCTTCTCCAGCTCGTGGAAGAGGTTGACCACCATGTCCCGCTCATACTGTAGCTGCCGGTCATTCTGGATGATCTCCTGCTCCGTGAGGTCAATGAGCAGCTGCAGGTTGTGCTCCAGCTCGGGCAGCGCGAAGCCCGGGGCCTTGGCCTCTTTGCCAGACTGTGGCAGCTGTTGGGACTGCAGCGGCAGCCCATCATCGGGAACGTTGTGCTTGTGGCTGATCTGACTGTAGCTGTAGTAGACCTTCTGCTCCCGGCCTGTCATGTCTATGACCTTGGAAAACGTAGAGGGACGAAGGTTAACACCGCTGCAGCCCTGTTAAACACACAGCTAAGCCCAGGAGAAGGCCCCATGACAGGGGAAGTGTGTAGAAACCACATTATTCAACAGAGCTGGAGAAGGGCAGTGTTATAAGGTGGGAACCACACTGTCCTAGCCTAAAGGAGACTCCAGGGACAAAATCAGATGCAGCAAGCAGTTCTAGGTTGGATCACTGTGAACAAGCCAGATAGAGAAGACTTTTTAGGGAAACATGGAATTTAAATAGGGACTGAGTATTAGTAGATGTGAAAAATTTATTTTAATGGAAAGGTAGAAGCTATACTGATCAAGGAAGGTAACATACAATCAGAATATCACATTTTGATTAAAAAAATGCACATAAGCATAGAAAAAGATCTAGGATGTATAACAAGATGTTAACATTTGGTAATCTTGGAAGGATGGGAAATATTTTCTACATTTTTGCCTATTTCCTAATTTTCTAAAATGTACTACACACTGCTATTGTAATAACAAAGTTGTTTTTTTATTTAATTTTATTTATTTATTATTTATTTTTATTTATTTTTTTGAGATGGAGTCTCGCTCTGTTGCCCAGGCTGGAATGCAGTGGTGCGATCTCAGCTCACTGCAAGCTCCGCCTCCCAGGTTTATGCCATTCTCCTGCCTCAGCCTCCCAAGTAGCTGGGACTACGGGCGCCCATCACAACACCTGGCTAATTTTTTGTATTTTTAGTAGGGACGGGGTTTCACCGTGTTAGCCAGGAAGGTCTCAATCTCTTGACCTTGTGATCCGCCCGCCTCGGCCTCCCAAAGTGCTGGGATTACAGGTGTGAGCAACTGCGCCCGGCCTTTTAATTTTAAAACAAAATAAAATATACAAAAGGCTAATTGAACAAAGGCAACCTAGACAATGAGCTAATTCCAATATTTTAGGAAAACAGGAAATGTGAATATGGACTGCACTTCTGAAACAGAATGATTCAGAATCTTAATGATTCAGATACTTAATGATTTTTAAGTAAGAGTGTGATCCATGAACCACCAGCTTTAGAATCACTGGAGGGAAAAAAAAAAAGACTCCTGAGGTTCAGTCTAGACTCAAAATTCCTGGGAGGCACCTAGACACCCGTATTTCTTATCAGGTCATCCAGATAACAGCTCATGTTTAAGAACCCCACTAAAGGCTTTCTTTGAGGTCTATGACACACTACATATCCTACAGCAAATGACAACAGGCAACTGTCACCACTGTTCTTTGACTACTTGGAAAAGTAATGGAAAACTGTTTTGTTGTTGTTGTTTTTTTTTGAGATGGAGTCTCGCTCTGTCCCCCAGGCTGGAGTGCAGTGGCACGATCTCTGCTCACTGCAAGTTCCGCCTCCTGGAATGCCATTCTCCTGCCTCAGCCTCCCGAGTAGCTGGGACTACAGGCACCCGCCACCACGTCCGGCTAATTTTTTGTATTTTTAGTAGAGACAGGGTTTCACCATATTACAAGGCGGTCTCAATCTCCTGACCTCGTGATCCGCCCGCCTAGGCCTCCCAAAGTGCTGGGATTACAGGCATGAGCCACCATGCCCTGCCAAGTAATGGAAAACTTAATACACTATATGCACGTAACAGTGGCTGAAAATTTAATCTATCTTAAAAAAAGAAAATACTCAATGCTGGCTAAGGAGCCCTGGGGACTCTCCCCTGCCCTCCTGGTCAGAGAGAGTTAACACAACCTTCTGAGTATTTAAATGCCTTAAGTACTTTTGTATTCAACATGGTGATTGTACATGTACATGTCTATCCTTAAAAAATGTCTGAAACAAAAACAAAGTTTTATATACAAACTAACCAGCCAAAAACCCAAACTAAACCAGATAAAAGCTAAACGTCTAACAATGGAGGTAGGATCAAGTAATACAGTATAGCCACTGTCTGGAATTATGCGCTCATTATAAACACTTCGCACTGAGTTTTTAATAACAAGAATGTTATTAAATTCACTGATGTAAGCTCCAGAAACACAGGAACATCATTTGGTTTACCAGTGTAGTGCCGTGAAGAGTGCCTGGCAGAGAAGGAACTTGGTAACTATTACTAAATATGGGAGTGTAATGAATAGGAACGTGATATTAATACTATGTGAGCATAGTATTAATTCATTACACTCCCATAAATAAGTGAGAAAAGCAAGGTACCAAAAAAAAAAAGAAAAAGAAAAAGCCTAGCTGAAAGATCCAAAAACCCCTAGAACATGTTCTGTGATTAATTCTGGGGTGTAGATGCTGTACCTTGACTTGAGAAAGTTCCTTCTGGGGAGCAGTGAGCTTCTTGCTAATCCTGCCCTTGGCCTTCAACTCTTCCACGGTCTTGTAAGAGTATTTGGGCTTCTTCTTGCTTCCACTTGGGTCTTTCCTCCACTGGCTCAGCTCCTTTTGAAACTCCTGGACCAGAAGAACACAGTCAGATGCAGCAAGGAACAACCACTTTTTACAACAGGTGAGGTAGCTGAGACCATTAGCAGATGTCACCATTCACTGTCTTAGATTTATTTACAGGCTCTAGATGAAGGAAGGAAAGGATGCCCCTGCAAGACACCAAAACTATCTAATGATACTCCTTGACCACATTCGCCCTCTTACAAATAATGAGGTTCAGAAGGCAGGTGCACCAGATGGGAGGGAGAAACAAAAATAAAGATAAAGGAAACAACATTTATTGAGCATCTACTATGGGCAGGCACTATACTACTTTTAAAGGTACCTCATGTAAAACTTAAAAATGCAATGTAAAGGATTTTTTAAGTACACAAAACCTTGTTTCTAACTTTAAAATGACGATAAATAAGCAGGCCCTAACTCTTAAAGCAAAGATATCTCTTACAATCAGGGTCTGCAAAACCTTTCTACAGGAGGAGCTAAGGCAAGCTTGTCCAACCCGCAGCCCAGGACGGCTCTGAATGTGGCCCAACACAAATTTGTAAACTTTCTTAGTGTGACAGTAGTAGAGTCCAGCCCACAGAAGTTGGTTTTGGGGTTGTCATTATGTTTTTCTCATACTGGTTAAGACTTGTCATTTTTTCTCTAGAAGTATCTAGACATCTGACTACTTTAGGAAAATCAGAGGACCAGGCAATACTGAGCCCACATCCTCATAAGCAACAATCACCTAGAGCTGAATAAAGATTTACCTTCTACACAGACTACAGCCTCACTTGTGTGCCACAGTCCCCACTACTCTTTATTGTCTAGCACCTGGCTCATCTTACTTGCTTCTGTGGTATGCCTGGCACCTGTAGGCTTCTAAGTCTGAGAACCCCTGACTCAGAGTGGCCAATCCCACATTTATCAAATGACTCTTTCATCAAAAGGTCAGTGACATGAAGAGTAACATGTTTCTTTGCAGCATCCTGCTTCCCCCATAAATTCAAACGGGAAAAGAGTAATACTTCAATCAAGAGAGCTGGCCCCTTCTATCACTGGGGAAAAGGGACACAAAGCTGCCAGCAGATGGCTCCCTGCTGCACTTGGGATGAAACCCGAGCACCTAAAAATGGCTGTCATGGCTGTCTTGTGGACCATCCACCCCTCTGAATGCACTTCCTTCCCCCTCTGCTTTGTGTACCACCCTCCCACCACAAGGGCTTCCTTTATGGTTTCTTAACCACCAAGCTCAGAGCCTCTCAGTGTCCTCTGGCTTCTCAGCTCACCCTTCTGCCAAGTCTCAACTGAAATGTTTCCTTTCCTAAAAGGTTTCCCTGACCAGCCTATTTATAAAAGTAGGTCAACACCACCTCCCAACCCCCAACCTTATTTTCTGTCTAGGCAGCTCCTAGCACCTTCTGCCATTTCAACTGCCACTTCCACGCCACAGCTGCTTGTTTACTCTGTCCACCCTCGCCCTCTCATCATGGTGCACCTAGCCTTCAGCCCAGTACCTGGCATATGGTACATGTACAATAAACATCTGACGACTAACAGAATGAAGGGATAAATGAACAGCCATTAGAAATGGACAGGACACCATCCACCCATGTCTCCTGACTTCCAGTTACCTCTTCAGCTTCTTCCTCTGAGTCAACCACAGGGAAGTCTTGCATGGACTGAGTGGTGCGCTCGGACCCATAAGCCCCCACAGCACCTTTTCCCTTTCTCTGCTTGGCTTCGATTGGGTTAATGATACCTGAGGAATTTCAGCAAAAAAAAGAGAGTCTTACGATCACAGCAATTCATGTATGTGAATCAGCCACTCAGTGAAATGACAGTTTCTTGCTCCTTCCACAAAATAACATGCTACTCAGGAAAGAGAGCTATTCTCTGCCCTCAGAACACTATTGTCCCTTGTGATTTGAAACTTATGAGCATTTATGCTACCACAGAACAGTCTGCTGACTAGTTTATTTATATCCCAAATAGATTTCCATTTCCACTTGGATTGTTTAGTGGACAGGAAGAAAACAGAACACTACATTTATAACTGAGAACTCCAGCATACTAAATTCTATGCTTCACTTCCTTGGGAGCCTCTATTAGGGAAAATGCAGTAATTCCGATACTATATTGATTCTGACTGAAGTGAAGCTGCAACTTAATATAAGACTCCTCACATATTTTACTTAGGAGTTCCTATCTCCTATGTTTAACTTTTTTATAACAAGTTTAAACCCTAGAAATAAATGTTGTTTTTCTCATGAAAGAGTTTACGAATAGGACCACAACATTTCAATGAAGACATTCCCCCGACTCCAAATTTTCCATCCCTGCCTCCCTTCCATTTAGTTCCACTGAAGTCTTAAATAAAAGCTATCCCTGGGCCAGGCGTTGTGGCTCATGCTTGTAATCCTAGCACTTTGGGAGGCCAAGGTCTTGAACCAGCCTGGGCAACATAGTAAGACCCCCATCTACAAAAAAAGAAAAAATTAGCCAGGCACGGCAGAGTGTGCCTGTGGTCCCAGCTACTTGGCAGGCTTGAGCCCAGGAGGTTGAGGCTGCAGTGGGCTACGATCATGCCATGCCACTGCACTCTACCCTAGGTAACAGAGTGAGACCTTGTATCAAAAAAAAGCAAAAAAACTATCCCCTCATTCTCATTCAGTGTATCTTTACTCAAGTTCATGTATTTTTCATGTACCTAATGTTTTCAACACATAATCTGGACTGGATTTCACTTTAATAATTATTTAGAGGCCAGGCACAGTGGCTCACACCTATAATCCCAGCACTTTGGGAGGCTGAGGAGGCTGGATCACTTGAGGTCAGGGGTTCGAGACTAGCCTGGCCAACACAGTAAAACCCCGTCTCTACCAAAAATACAAAAATTAGCTGGGCACGGTGGCAGGTGCCTGTAATCCCTGCTACTCGGGAGGCTGAGGCAGGAGAATCACTTGAACCCAGGAGGTGGAGGTTGCAGATGAGTTGAGATCGTGCCACTGCACTCCAGTCTGGGCAACAAGAGTAAAATTCTGTCTCAAAAAATAATAATGTTATTATTATTATTTAGAGACTGGAATTTGAATGTGTAGGATACATTTGATGATATCTACTTGGCAATCATGCATAGGAAATAGCTCAAGAAGAGGAGGAAATGTTCCTGTAGGAAGAATCCAACTGTTTGGTTTGAAAGGCTTTGGTCTCAAGAAGATAAGAGTGTGACAGGGGCTGTATCTCAATGGGGCTGGCCACGAGAAGACAGGAGGAGACTGGGCTACCAGAGGAAGATGGAAGTAACCAATGCAGGATTTGCTCAGCCAGTTTTACAGCCATATGGCACTAGCTATTAAAAAAGCTATGCACAATGTTTTACTGACATTCCTGAAGGACAAATAACTGTTTCCACAAAACTAAAACCCTTGTGAATAGGGATAGCGAACTCAAATGACTCTGGGACCAAGAAAAGTTCCTGTGGGTTGGGGTGGAAGACAACAGGGGGTAATGGAGACTGCCTCCAAGAGAAGGCCATGTCCATCGTCCCAGGAGCAGCTCTCACTTGCCTCAACTAACTACTGCCAGGCAAAATCTAGAATTTTAGGTGAAATTGTCTGTTTTTTAAATATTAGCAACTAATTCATTTTTGTTTTTATTTATTCTATTTATTTATTTATTTATTTATTTATTCAGAGACGGAGTCTCGCTCTGTTGCCCAGGCTGGAGTGCAGTGGCGTGATCTTGGCTCACTGCAACCCCTACTTCCTGGGTTCAAGCGATTCTCCTGCCTCAGCCTTCTGAGTAGCTGGGATTACAGGCTCATGCCTCCACACCCAACTGATTTTTGTATTTTTAGTAGAGACGGGGTTTCACCATGTTCGTCAGGCTGGTCTTGAACTCCTGACCTCAAGCGATCCACCACCCGCCTTGGCCTCCCAAAGTGCTGGGATTACAGGTGTGAGTCACCACACCCAGCCTCATTTTTGTTTTCAGAAGCACTGGTCAGGACCAGAAAAAAAGCCTGTTTTCAACCTGTTTGCAGCCTGTTTTAGACCCTAACCCTTTTCTTGCTGTTGAAACAATTACTTATTTAACTTGAGCTTTGATAAAGCAAGGTAGCTTAGGAGCACAAATGTCTTGTGCTGGCAAACCAGGCTGGAGAGATAAAGTGCTTTTAAAAGGGAAAAGCAAACCTCCTCTCCCAACACCCCTCTCCTTCCCTCTGCCTGCCCTCCTCCATCATGCAAGACAAAGGTGCAATACCTTGTGCATTCTTCCCGAGGCCCCGTCCAGGGACGTAGCCCATCTTCTGAAGAAGCTTCTGTCCAATTCCTTTAGTGTGTCTTTCCCAGCTGCCGAAGTCCATGAACGATTTGGTTCCTCCTGCAAAACCTTTCTGGCTGGGCTTAAAATTGCCACCCTGCAAAGAAGAAAAATCAAAGCTTAGTTAATGGAAAAACAAAAAGAAGAAAAATCTAAGAAAGCCTGGCCAACAGGAAAATGGCCTAAGTTATACAGCACTATGAAATGTGTCATTATGAACCAAAAATGTGTGTGATACGTGTCAGGAAGGAAGAGACTGCACTACACACTTCACAACTCACAGAAACCTGCCACCAAAAGGAGACACTCACAAAATGCATTCCAGATGAGTTTCTCCCTGGCTAGAAAATGCTTGGGCCACAATGACCCAAGCATTGAAGGATATTACTAGGGTCACAATCCTGCAATAAAGACTCTACCGTTTTTAACTTCCTTGGTCCAAAATCCTTAGGAAAGTCGTCCTGCTTAACAGGTTTCTCTTCGTCATCAGAATCTTCCAACTCTGCCTCCTCCGCTGCCCCTTTCTTGAGCCCTGCGCTGATGAAGTTGACTGGTGCAGAGTAGTCACGGGCCCTGTAGGCACAGAAACAAAGCCCCACCGGGTCGATAAAGAACTCTTTTCTCTGCAGCGATCCCTTTGCGGAAACTACGTGCTTGAAAACTCCTTAGAGTGAATCTCATGGGAGGTTTTTTAAAAAAGTAACACATTTTTTAATGTGTCAAAAAATCCAAAGGACCCCAGATTTGGCTTCCTGTAGTCACATTTAACATTTTACCTGATATATTCCTCTACGGCTGAAGAGTTATCACGTCAATGTAGGGTTGATTACAAATTCAAAATATGATGTGATAATACAATTTTCCTACATTTTAAAAATTAATTTATCATAAAAAGCATTTGTTTTGAAAACTATATCAAGTACAAAAAGCCAACAGGAGCAGAAATTTTGACGGATAATCATAAATAAATAAAACCCATTGAAAGATTATATGAATGTAAAGCATGTAACAATTATATTAATCAAACTTAGAAAAAGCTCCTAGCCATTAAATTTATTTGAATGTGAAAATTTCCAGCCAGGGCAACATGGTGAGACTTCGTCTCTATAAAAAAAATAAATAAAAATTAGCCAGGCATGGTTGTGCAAGCCTGTGGTCCTAACTACATGGGAAGCTGAGATGGGAGGATTGCCTGAGCCCAGGAAGTTGAAGCTGCGGTGAGCTATAATCATGTCACTGCGCCCCAGCCTGGCAAAAGAGTGAGACCTTGTCTCCAAAAAAAAAACAAAAAAAAGAAAAGAAAAAAAGAAAATTATACTAAAGTCCCCTAAGAAATAAGAAATTAACTCTGTAAAATGAAATATATTGATTTAAACTCTGACTGCTTCAAGCACTTACATCAAGCCATTAACCTCAGGTCCTTTTTGTATAAAATAAAATTGATGTATTTGTACTGTGTGGTTTAAAAAAGAAAAAATTACAATAAAAAACCCTGGAGCCAGGTACAGCGGCTCACGCCCGTAATCTCAGCACTTTGGGAGGCTTGAGGCCAGGAGTTCGAGACCAGCCTGGCCAACATAGCAAAATCCTATCTCTAATAAAAATACAAAAAATTAGCTGAGTGTGGTGGCACACGCCTGTAATCCCACGCCACTCAGGAGGCTGACACATGAGAAACACTTGAACCCAGAAGACAGAGGGTGCAGTGAGCTGAGGTCACGCCACTGCACACTCCAGCTTGGGTAACAGAGACTGTGTTTCAAAGAAAAAAGAAAACCTGGGAATACAGCAAATAAAGTGATACCTTGTCAAATGACCAACCTAGTAATTCAACATCCTCAGGGCAACAACAGAATTTAGGGAGTTTTTTCCTAAAATTGTAATATAACTTAGTGATTTAGATCCCAAACTCTAGAGTCAGATAGGTCCAGGTTCCAATTCTAGCTTAGCCTCTGCCTAGTTGTATGACCATTAGCCTTAGTCTCTTAATCTGTAAAATGGGGACAATAATGGTACCTTTCTCATAAGGAAAATTAATCCAGGCTTGTGAAATAGCCAGAACAAGTAAGCAGCCAAGAGATGTTAGCTATTATTATTATCTTATGATTATGCAATTCTTGTTCCCTGATCTATCTGTCATCTACTTTCAGACTTCCTTGTGGATGAGAAGTTTGGACTAATCTCTATACTCTTTCTCCCCCAGTCTCCTTTGAAAAAGGCACATTCTCAGCTGGGCGTGGTGGCTCACGCCTGTAATCCCAGCACTTTCGGAGGCCGAGGCAGGCGGATGACAAGGTCAAGAGATCCTGGCCAACATGGTGAAACCCCGTCTCTACTAAAAATACAAAACTTAGCTGGTGTGATGGCATGTGCCTGTAGTCCCAGCTACTCGGGAGGCTGAGGCAGGAGAATCGCTTGAACCCGGGAGGCAGAGGTTGCAGTGAGCCAAGATCGCACCACTGTACTCCAGCCTGGCGACAGAGCAAGACTCCATCTCAAAAAGAAAGAAAAAGCAAAAGGCACACTCTCAATAGGATGGAGCCCAGAGGCTACAGGTGAGGCCATGGAGGAAAAAACCCCAACCTGGCACACCCTGGTTGAGTGAGGTTCAGCCAGGGCACACATAACCTTGTGCTGGGGAGGAGACATGCAGCCTGAGTCCTCATCGCCTACCACCATCCTAGACCAGTCCTCCACTACCTGTGCAGGGACCACTGGCTTGGCCTCCTCACAGTCTTCCACTGTGGCTCCATGCTGATTCAGCACACCAGCAAAAGGGTCTTCTCAAAACATAACCCAGCCCCACATCACACCCTCTCTATCACACACTCTATGCTACCCTTCCCTCTCTCTGCTCCAGCCCCCAAGCCTTTCATATCCTTGTGGATACCGTGATGCTTCCCATCAAGGGCCTTTGCATATTGGGACCTCTTCTACCACCCTAGTTACCTTCTACTGTCAGTCATATCAGCTTAAGGGTCACTTTTCTCCACAGAAATCTTCCTTGACCTCTCAGAAGAGGTGAAATGCCCTAAAATGTGTTCTCCCTCATGTCTTCATGTCCTCATGTCCCTCATGTTCTACATCACAGTTACAAGTTTGATTGTCTGAGTTGTTAATGCCTATTTCCATCTTCTAGTGTCTGGGCTCCAGGAAGGCAAGAATGGGTCTACAGCACAGGCCTAATACATAGTAATCACTCAATAAACACTGGTAATTAAATCAGTGAGGCCAGGCGTGGTGGCTCACGCCTGTAATCCCAGCACTTTGGGAGGCTGAGGTGGGTGGATCACTTGAGGTCAGGAGTTCAAGACCAGCCTGGCCAACATGGCAAAACCCCGTCTCTACTAATAATACAAACATTAGCTGGAGGTGGTGGCGTTTGCCTGTAATCCCAGCTACTCGGGAGGCTGAAGCACAGGAATCACTTAAACCCGGAAGGTGGAGGTTGCAGCTAGCCAAGATCACGTCACTGCACTCCAGCCTGGGCAACAGAGTGAAACCATGTCTCAAAAAAATAAAATAAAATAAATAGAATAAAATAAATCAGTGAAAGAGCAGCACTCTAGCCTAAAGAGGAAACCAGACCTCTCGAGATGATGTCACAGCTAACAGTCTCAACAAGGCCAGATGAGAAGTATACTTATCAGGGTATCTCCTCCACTCCCTGTCCATCTTCCCCCTCTTCCCTAAAGCAAGATGAAGCAGCCCCCATGCCAGGCAATACCGTTTGCCTCCAAAGCTGGGCCTCTCATCATCCGAGTCTCGCTCTGCCCACACCCCGTAGGTGGCTTCTTCCTTGGTCTGCCAGTGGCGCTGTCGGTTGGGGTTGAACTCATTCTGGAGATCCCAGTCAGTGATCTCAAAGTTCTCCCGCTCGTCATCATCATCATCAATGCGGCCTTCCCCATCCCGGTATAAGTGGGACAATGACATGGCCAGTCACTAAAGGAAGAGACAAAAAGAGCACAGGCCGTTAAGTCCTGGGGGCAGCAGTAGAAGGATTCCTTGTGAGTCTCTATTCCTTGCTGCTTTCAGAACTTTCTCCAAATTCAAAGTCCATTAAAGTCGGCATTACTATTCAATAAAAAAGATATTAAAAACCTACTTCTAGATAACAAGCAGTACTAAAACAGGTGAACAAAATACTACTCCCAACAGTCTGATTCTTTAAAAGTACATATTTCCTTGTCCTAGTCAATATCATAAATGTCACACATATTCACCCATACACAAACCACACAAAAATAACTAAGTAGGTTATTTTGTACATTATTACCTTAGAAAATGAGTAGATATCTTCTTAGATCTCAGATTCTTTTTTCTATTACTGAGGAAAGAATTATATCTGGATCCTTGGTGGTCCTAGGAGAGTGATTTTTTTAGAATATGCTTTTTGAAATACATTACTTGATGAAACAAAATTTTCAGTTTTCCTCACAAAACATGAATTTCTTCTGATGAGCTGAAAGACTGTAGCAATTATGAACACTATTTTAATATTCAGATGTCCAGGGATTGATATAGAGAATCTACCTCACGGTAGCTGGGTGACCAGATTCAGTTGTCTTTCTTAAATTGGGATAAACTACTATACCAACCTTAGAGAAGGCTTACAAGGCAAATTCAATGAGTTCAAAATAAGTGCTCAAGAAACGATAGCTTCTACTTTAGTCCCATGATTAGGTTAATCATTGTATTAGTCAGGGTTCTCTAGAGCGACATAACTAATGGAATAGACATACATATACAAAGGGGAGCTTATTAACTATTAACTCACACGATCAAAAGGTCCCACAATAGGCTATCTGCAGGCTGAGAAGCAAGGAGAGCCAGTCAAGTTCCAAAGCTGAAGAACTTGAAGTCCAATGTTGGAGGGCAGGAAGCATCCAGCACGGGAGAAAAATGTAGGCTGAGAGGCTAGGCCAGTCTCTCTTTTCACATTTTTCTGTCTGCTTATATTCTTGCCGTGCTGGCAGCTGATTAGATTATGCCTACACAGATTGAGGGTGGATCTGCCTTTCCCCACCCACAGACTCAAATGTTAATCTCCTTTGGCAACACCCACATAGTCACACCCAGGATCAATACTTCGTATCTTTCAATCCAATCAAGTTGACACTCAGTATTTACCATCAATCATCATTATTATTATGGGACTAGGGTGTAAACTTAGCAAAGTGACTGTAAAATCAGGCACGCTAAAATCGAAGCCTGAGTTCAAATTCAACTCTATCAGATACCCAGTGTATGAGAATTAAATGCACGTGAAGCGCCAAGCATGGTGCACTACACAATAATACACTCAATAGGTGACAGCAATTGTGATTCTTGTCTTGCTGAAAGCGGCCTTAAGGCACACGGAGTTCACTACTTCCACAGGCAGTGTCAAACTCTGGTCACCTCTGGCAAAACGTTATCTCTGCCTTCTTCTACTCACTGGTGCACCGGTTGGGTGCAACAGGTCCCAACCTCTTCCAGGAGTGTTTAGGACAGAAGGGTTTTCAGAAAAGGTGGTGAATCTCAAATACATAAAGTTAAATAATACCACTGCCTGCGTGGGCATAGTTAAGTGGTAATAAGCCCTGAGTAGTCACAAGTTATGAAGCCCTTATCAGTAGACGCTAGGTACATGCTGGTCGCTTGAGACCGATTATCAACTGTCTGCATCAAGACACTTCTGCGAGGTAGGCACCGTTAGTTTTCACGCTTCAGATAAGAAAAAGGAGGTTCAGAGAAGTTAGTAACTTACCCTAGTTCCACTGCTCATAGGGCTCAAACTCAGGAGTGCTAGAAGTCAGGCCTCAGGCTTGTCTCTCTCTTGCTGTCTAGGTTTGGCGAAGGAGGCTCATGTTCTTAACTGAACCCAAGCCCTAAATCCCAGTTGACCCCAAGCGGCACCGCCCCTCTCCGTGCCTCGGCAGAGCTGTCTACGAAATGGATTCCCCTCCCCACACCCCAACGGCTTGGACCGAAGCTCGCCTTCCCTGAGCCTTCGTCCCTACTCCCACTGGCGCTGAGTCCCCTTGTGGCCAGCCTTGCTCACCTCTCCGAGGGTCCAGCGTACCAAATTCAGCTTCACAATCCGCGCGAGAAGACCGCCTCTGCTACCCCAGAACCCGGATGTACCGTGGCCGGCGCGCCGGAAATGACGTTAGTCGACAGCGGCTGTTCTGCTGGCTGCCAGGGCAGCGTGGTACGCTACGGCGGATACGGCTGTAGAGCGGCCGGCTGGGATCGTAGATAGGAGCGGTGGATTTGCAAGGCCTAGAATAGCTGGGGAGTGGTTTCCCCGCGGAATCGGCCTCCCTGCCGCGCCTGCTTTGTACTGTGACGCTCAGCCTGTGATGACTGGTGTGGAATCCGCTGAACCACCTTGGCCTAAGGAGACTTTGCCACTCTGAGATTGTAAATCTGTAAAATAGAGATGTAGGATTAGCCCATAGGGTAGTTGTGGTAAATACTGTGAGACAATACGGGGCCTGGGACACAGCATTCAAATGGGAATAATGAAGGTCAAGACTGTGATTCCTGTATCTTTGACGCTCTCGGTATAAGCACCGTCGTGGGCACAGGGCAGTGGCCTTTATGTAGGAGTTTAAGAGGGAAGGAAGGAATGAATGGGCAAACTCTAGAGTTCCCAAGTATTCTTTCCAGGAGCTGTTTCCATTCTTTTCGTTTCCAGCAGGTTGGTAAATTCATTCATTTATTCATTGATCTAATTAAAATACCTGAGTGCCCCTCACCAGTGCTAGGCCAATGTGATACAATGAGCAGAACAGTCATGGGCCCTCCCTGGGAAGCCCTCACTAGCCCAAGGACTCCTTGTAGACATTTAAGTGTCCACAGGCTCTGGAGTTCCAACCTTGACTGCAGTTTAGCAGCTGTGGACCTTGGGCAAGTCATTACATCTAAGCCTGTTTTCTCTTCTGCAAAATGGTTAAGGATTCAATAAGATAAAACTGTAGGCAATGAAAACCGTACCTGGTAACAGTAGGTGCTGAAGAACTGTTAGCTATTAATTTTTGCTTAATTTTTCTCTCTCTGCTCTATGTGATGAAAAGATTCAAGAGGCAATTGTTGGAGTGTAAAAAGAGCACGGGACTTGGAGTCAAATACTTAAGTCTACCATCAAGTAGTTGTTAAGAATTAAACAACAATTTTTGTGTACCCAGTTAAATGTGGGCTGCTTAGGAATGATGACTGTGTCTTAATGATCTCTGTATTCCTAGTGACATGTAGAATCATTGTGCCTGACACATAGTATGTACTCAGGAAAGAAATAGAAAATGTGGTTTTAGCATTGAAGGCCAGGAGAGAGGGTCTAACAGACTACAAGCCCCACCAGGAGCAGAGTAAGGGAAACAAAGGAGAAAAAAGTGTTTTTAGTCTGTACTGAATGTATTTACACTGTTTGTAGCCCAAAAGCCAAAAGCGTACATAAGCTTGGCTTTTCTGTAGCTATGTTTATGGCTTTACAGCAGATTTTGTGGAGCTGCAATTACTTTGATCATGAGGGACTGATGCTAGTGGATTTACATCACCAAATGGAACTCACTCTGTGGCTTCTGAAGAAGGGACCTTTGTGGACTGTCATGGGGTAGTTAAGAGTGCAGGCTCTGATTTAGTGATCAGAGTCTGCATTGTCAGGAATGGGACAAAGTGAAGTTATGTGGCATTTGATAGGATGCCCTGAGAAGATTGCAACATCACCCCTGTGATATTCCTGCTGAAGATCCATAACCTGGATGTAATCATGAGGATGTATCAGACAAACCCACATAAAGAGACATGCTGTATACAAAACTGTAATCTTAGAAAGTGCCAAGGTCATGAAAATCATAGATGGACCCTGGAACTGTTCCAAACTGAAGGGGACCAAAGAGCCATGACAACCAAACACAACACATGATTCTGAACTGGATCTTTTTGCTTGAAAGGAAGTTACAGGGACAATTGGAAAAGTTTAAATGGGGCCTACGATGCCATGGTAATGATGTGTCCATGTTAATTTCCTGATTTTCATGGTTGCCTGTTAAGTTACATCAGAGGATGTTCTTGTTTGTTGGAAAGTAAATCAATGTATTTGGCAGTGGATAAGGCATCAAATGGTCACCTTAATTTCAAATTATTACGGGAAAAATGCTTCTCTCTGTACTTTTTTTTGTAATTTCTTACAATGAAAGCTCTGGAGTAAAAACTTCAAGGATCCAAATCTCCACTTTGCTACTTCTTAGATGTGGGCCCGAGGGCAGGTTGCTTCACCTCTCGACACCTCAATTTTTCCATCTGTAGATTGGGGATAATGACAGTACTGCTCTAAGAGAGTTGTTTTCAGAAAAACAAAAACAGAAAGTGATAATTAGTGCATGTAAAGCTCCTGGCATGGTAAGAGCTTTCTAAATGATTGTGGCTATATTCTTATTTATTTATTTATTTATTGAGACAGAGTCTCACTCTGTCGCCCAGGCTAGAGTGCCGTGGCACAATCTTGGCTCACTTGCAACCTCTGCCTCCCAGATTCAAGTGATTCTCATGCCTCAGCCTCCTGAGTAGCTGGCGTTACAGGCGCAGCTGTAGTGATTCTCATGCCTCAGCCTCTCGAGTAGCTGGCGTTACGCCACCACGCCTGGCTAATTTTTGTTTTTTTATTTGTTTTAATTTTTTTTTCCCCCAGACAGAGTCTCACTGTGTCACCCAGGCTGGAGTGCAGTGGCACGATCTCAGCTCACTGCAACATATGCTTCCTGGGTTCAAGCAATTCTCCTGTCTCAGCCTCCTGAGTAGCTGGGATTACAGGTGTGCACCAGCATGCCTGGCTACTTTTTGTATTTTTATTAGAGATGGGGTTTCAACATGTTGGCCAGGCTGGTTTCGACCTCCTGACCTCGTGATCCACCTGCCTTGGCCTCCTAAAGTGCTGGGATTACAGGTGTGAGCCACTGCGCCAGCCTTCATTTTTAAAAACCCAATGTCATACCCCTTTCAGTCTCAAAAATCCATGGTTTTTCAGGATTTCTGGGATCAAATGCCCAGCCTTCGAAAAACAAGGAAAAGTTTTACAAGGCAACCAGAGCTTTAGGTTCAAGGTCTCATATCTATCGTGATCTGTCATTTCCCAGAGGGGAAAAAAAACAAAAACGTTGCTTTGAGATTTGGGAACATCCACACTCATTTCTACATTCCCAATGAGATGCTCAGACATGTGGCCTTCGCAGAAGGGGTTGCCAAGCAACAAGCCTCCTTGGGCAGAAGGTGTCGGGCAGGGCCCTCCAGCACTCATGGGTCTATACCTCTCCTTTCACAGCTGAGGCGGTGGGGGAGCCCCTGGCAGAGGGGAGGTGTCAGCACCATACAGTGAGTTTAAGGACAGGGCCAGGCCTGAAACCCGGGAGCTCAAACTCTCTGGCAGGTGCTTTCTTTGCAAAACCATGCATAGGGTCCCACATCATGATTCCTGTGTGTTAGGGGCCACAGAGCCAAACTCTGCAGACATCATCTCTTTGATTCTTCAACCTTCTAAGGTAGTTTGTTATAACCCCAGAGTCCACATTCCTAACCTCTTATTTCTACAGCCTATTCCATACAGCACACTTTCCATATTGCCTACAAAAGATTTGGGGAAAAAAAAAATCCTCGCTCAGTTACAACTTTAAATAGGTTGGTACCATAGAAACAATCCATAAGTGGCATTTCAAAG
Source organism: Pongo pygmaeus (assembly GCF_028885625.2). NCBI lineage: Eukaryota > Metazoa > Chordata > Mammalia > Primates > Hominidae > Pongo > Pongo pygmaeus. The sequence continues at coordinate 37,358,806 of NC_085931.1, forward strand.
CTGATATATTTAAAGACTAGCACATGTACTTTTTCTAGGACAGTGACATTATACAGTTGCACATGGCTTATTCTTATTTTGCATTTTGTCCCAAAAATATATATGGTGTCCTGAACTTGGCAGAATTGAGAACCCAGATCAGCTGAGATTAGCAATTTGATTTCCCTCTAAATGTTTCTTACAGATGGTTTCTACCCTACTTAACTTTCAAGAATTCGTGAAGACTCTATCCTTATATGGAAAGCTGGAACATGAGGTTCCTTAGACTTGGGGTGTTATCTGTAAATGAAATATCCGCAAAACACAGTAAGGGGAGAAACCACAGCCTTCATCATTCATTTATTCATTTGGTCATTAACAAATATTTAATGCGTACCTATGTGTTATCTATTGCAGTGTGAACAATTACCTCCAAACATAGCGGCTTGCAACACCAGTAAACATCATCTCACATAATTTCTTTTGGTAGGAATTTGAGAGTGGCTTAGCTGGGTGGATCTGACTCAGGGTCTTTCATGGGGTTGCAGCCATCTGAAGGCTTGACCAGGGCTGGATGACCAGCTTCCAAGGTGCTTCTCTCACATAGCTGGCAAACTTGTGCTGGTTGTTGGCAGGTTTCGGTTTCTTGCCATGTGAGCCTCTGCATATGGTTACCAAGTGTCCTTATGACATAGTGGCTAGCTTCCCTCAAAACGAGCAAAGCAAGAGAGAGCAAGGCAGAAGCCATAAGGTCTTTTATGGCCTAGTCTTGGAGTCACACTGTCATTTCTGCAATATCTTTTTTTTTTTTTTTTTTGAGACTGAGTTTTGCTCTGTCACCTAGGCTGTGGTACAGTGGTACGATCTCAGCTCACTGCAACTTCCGCCTCCCAGGTTCAGGCAATTCTCCTGTCTCAGCCTCCTGAGTAGGTGGGACTACAGGCGCATGCCACCACACCCGGCTAATTTTTGAATTTTTATGAGATGGGGTTTCACCATATTGGTCAGGCTGGTCTTGAACTCCTGACCTTAGGCAATCCACCCGCCTCGGCCTCCCAAAGTGCTGGGATTACAGGCATGGGGCACCACGCCTGGCCCATTTCTTTTTTTATTTTCTTTATTTTGTATTTTTATTTATTTATTTATTTATTTATTTTTGAGACGCAGTCTCGCTCTGTCACCGGGCTGGAGTGCAGTGGCACAATCTCAGCTCACTGCAACCTCCACCTCCCGGGTTCAAGCGATTCTTCTGCCTCAGCCTCCCGAGTAGCTGGGACTACAGGTGTGCGTCACCATGCCCAGCTAATTTTTATATTTTTAGTAGAGATGGGGGTTTCACCATGTTGGCCAGGATGGTCTCGATCTCTTGACCTCATGATCCACCCGCCTCGGCCTCCCAAAGTGCTGGGATTATAGGCATGAGCCACTGCGCCCGGCTGCGCCTGGCCCATTTTTGCAATATCTTATTGTTTACACATTCAGCCCTATATAGGGTTGCCAGATGTAGTAAATAAAAATACAGGATGCCCAATTAAACTTGAAGTTTAGATAAAACAATGAATAATAGCATATGTATGTCTCGTAAAATATTGCGAAATACTAAAAAATTATCTGAAATTCTAATTTAACCACCATCCTGTATTTAATCTGGAACCCTAACCCTATTCAGTGCACAAAGGAAAAACATGCCAAAGTGGGTGTGAATACCAGGAGGCCAGGTTCACTGGGGGCCATCTTGGAAGCTGGCTTCTGCAACCTTAACATGCTGGGCATGGTAGACTATGGGGATAAATGGTAAACAATGAAAAATAATAATTCCTGTTCTCATGTAGTTTGTAGCCTGTTGAATAAAATCAACTTGAATCAACCCAGCAGGAAAATAAATACAAAACCTTAACAATTATAAAAGTGCTTCAGAGAGAAATAGCTGATGCTTGGGACAGCGATGGGGTCCTCATCAAAATAGCCACTTTTTTTTTTTTTTTTTTTTGAGACAGGGTCTTGCTCTGTCTCCCAGGCTGGAGTGCAGTGGCATAGTCATAGCTCACTGCAGCCTCAACCTCCTGGGCTCAAGTAATCCTTCTGTCTCAGCCTTTCGAGTAGCTTGGACTACAGGCTGCAGTAGCCAAACTCAGCTAATTTTTAAAGATCTTTTTGTAGCGATGAGGGCTGGCTATGTTGCCCAGGCTGGTCTTGAACTCCTGGCTTCAAGTGATCCACCTTGGCCTCCCAAAGTGTTGGGATTATAGGCGTGAGACACCTCACATAGCCCACTTTTGCTTTATAGATTTGAGTTTTTACATGTGATTTGATTTGTCTCTATGGGCGTATAAGGGGTATATGGAGGGTTCTGTTGCTAAAAGGAGGAAATAAAACCCTGAAATGCAAGGTTTTGAACCTTAGCAAAATCCATAAGCACACACAAATGAATGCACGTAAACATGGCGAAAACTGAATAGGGTCTGTAGTCTAGTTAACAGTTTTTACTAATGCTAATTTCCTGGTTTTGCCATTGCACTACAGTTGCATCAGATATCAGCATTGGGGGAAGCCAGGTGAAGGACACATGGAATCCTTTGCACCACTTTTTCCACTTCACATGAGTCTACAATTATTTCAAAATAAAAAGTTAATAAACAACCCATTTTAAAAAAAGCAGCTGTTGTTTGGAAATGGAAACAAGGTTAGATCAAAATAATCCAGACTTGGTGGGGTGTGGTGGCTCATGCCTGTAATCCCAGCACTTTGGGAGGCCGAGGTGGGTGGATCATCTGCGGTCAGGAGTTCAAGACCAGCCTGACCAATATGGCAAAACCCCATCTCCACCAAAAATACAAAAATTAACTGGGCGTCGTGGCATGTGCCTGTAGTCCCAGCTACTTGGGGGGCTGAGACTGGAAATTTGCTTGAATCCAGGAGGCAGAGGTTGCAGTGACCCGAGATCTCGCCACCGCACTCCAGCCGTGATAGAGCAAGACTCAGTATCAAAAAAAAAAAAAAAAAAAAATCCAAATTCATGAAGGGACTGGAGGAGGGCCTGATGGGTGGAGCCAGGGATTCTGTCTGAAGAAATCGAATTCTTTTTTTTTGAGATGGAGTTTTGCTCTTGTTGCCCAGGCTGGAGTGCAATGGTACAATCTCGGCTCACTGCAACCTCCACTTCCCGGGTTCAAGCCATTCTCCTGCCTCAGCCTCCCAAGTAGCTGGGATTACAGGCATGGGCCACCACACTCAGCTAATTTTGTGTTTTTAGTAGAGATGGAGTTTCTCCATGTTGGTCAGGTTGGTCTCGAACTCCCTACCTCAGGTGATCCGCCCAGCTAGGTCTCCCAAAGTGCTGGCATTACAGGTGTGAGCCACCATGCCCAGCAGGAATGGAATTCTTATTGTTAATTATCCTGAGCAGTGTTGGTTTAGAACACAGAATGAGGCCAACTTTGAGGATAAGGGTAAGAGGTGTCCTCCTGGTTCTGGGCCCAGATGTGGGGTCCGGAGAGGCCTGGAACACTTCCATTGGTAGGACCAGTTGTCCCTGGTCCCAAGGAAGAGGCTGGGGAAACCCTCAAAGAAGCCTGGGCTTTTTGGTGACCTAGCCTCTTAATTGAAATAGTAGATGAAAGAAATGTTTTCATTTTCTATCCCAAAATGAAGAAAGGGAACATTCTGGTGACACTGGTGTATCCCAGAGATCTGAAAGCCATTTGCTGACCCACAATTGAGGCTGATCAATTGTTTTTTAAGGATAATTGTGGCCAATTGTTGATGGGTTTTCTGTTGTGGTGGTGGTTTGTTTTTTGTTTTTTGAGACAGGGTCTCGCTCTGTCAACCCAGGCTGGAGTGCAGGCAGTGGCACAGTCAAGGCTCACTGCAGCCTTGTCCTGCTGGGCTTAAGTGGTCCTCCCACCTCAGCCACCCAAGTGGCTGGGACTACAGGTGCTTGCCACCATGCCCAGCTAATATATTTTTTTTGAGACGGAGTCTCACTCTGTCACCCAGGCCGGAGTGCAGTGGCACAATCTCGGCTCACTGCAACCTTTGCCTCCCAGGCTCAAGTGATTCTCCTGCCTCAGCCTCCCGAGTAGCTAGGATACAGGCGTGAGCCACCACGCCCATCTAATTTTTTTGTTTTGTTTTCTTTTGAGACAGGGTCTCACTCTGTCACCCAGATTGGAGTGCAATGCCTCAATCTTGGCTCACCACCACAACCTCTGCCTCCCAGGCTCAAGCGATTCTCCTGTCTCAGCCTCCTGAGTAGCTGGGATTACAGGCGTGCACCACTACCACCCAGCTAATTTTTTTGTATTTTTAGTAGAGAGGAGATTTCACCATGTTGGCCAGGCTGGTCCTTAACTCCTGACCTCAAGATGATCCACCCGCCTTGGTCTCCCAAAGTGCTGGGATTACAGGTGTGAGCCACCACACCCAGCCCCCGGCTAATTTTTTTTTTTTTTTTTTTTTTTTTGTATTTTTAGTAGAGACGGGTTTTTACCATGTTGGCCAGGCTGATCTTGAACTCCTGACCTCAGGTGATCCGCCCGCCTCAGCCTCCCAAAGTGCTGGGATTACAGGCATGAGCCACCACACCCAGCTCGAGCTAATTTTTTAAACTTTTTGTAGAGACAAGGTCTCATTATTTTGCCCAGGCTGGTCTCGAACTCCTGGACTCTTGTGACATTTGTTCAGGGGGAAGCCAACACCATGTATGAAGTTTAACCACCCTGAGATGGCCATGTCCTGAAGAAGCCCAGTCTAGCCATGCGGAGAGACTACATGGATAAGCGATACCCACTAAGCCTCTAGACGCTCCAACCATCCCAGCCCAGGTACCAGACAAATGAATGAAGAAACCTTCAGCTGCCATCTGACTAGAGAACCACCAGCTCACTCTAGTTAATTCCCAAAACTGTGAGTTTTTTTTTTTCAGACAGGGTTTCACTCTGTCCCTCAGGCTGGAGTGCAGTGGCGTAATCACAGCTCACTGCAACCTCCACTTCCCAGGCTCAAGTGATTCTACCTCAGCCTCCCCAGTAGCTGGGACTACAGGCACATGCCACCATGCCATTTTTTTTTTTTTTTTCTAGAGACCAGGGTTTCACCATGTTGCGCAGGCTGGTCTTGAATATCTGGCTCAAATGATCCTCCTGCCTTGGCCTCCCAACTTACTGGGATTACAGGCATGAGCCACTGCACCTGGCTAGAACTGAGAGATTTAACAAGTTGTGGCCAGGCGCGGTGGCTCATGCATGTAATCCCAGCACTTTGGGAGGCCGAGGCAGGTGAATCACCTGAGGTCAGGAGTTCGAGACCAGCCTGGCCAAATTGATGAAACCCCATCTTTACTAAAAATACAAAAATTAGCCAGGTGTGGTGGCGGGTGCCTGTAATCCCAGCTACTTGGGAGGCTGAGGCAGGAGAATTGCTTGAACCCAGGAGGCGGAGGTTGCAGTGAGCCAAGATCACACCACTGCACTCCAGCCTGGGTGACAAGAGTGAAACTCCGTCTCAAAAAAAACATACAAACCAACAAACAAACAAACAAAAAAAACAAGTTGTTTTAAGTCACTCAGTTTGGGGCTGCTTGGTTGGGCCGCAAGAGATGAGTGGAACAATGAATGAGACTGGATGTCCTCTGCTACCCAATGACTGGCAACCATGAGCTTCCTGGGTCTGTAATTCCATCAGCTGTCCATCCCTTACCCTGGAAGGGTAGAGGATTTATTCTTTGGGTAGACATAGGTTAAGAGTTTTTTTTTGTTTTGTTTTTGTTTTTTTTTTTCAATGAAAAATTGCCAAGCCCTTTGGAGGCCCTGATGGCTCAACCAGGTTGGTGGCTGCTAACGAGTGAAGATCTATATTCAGTCCATCTGGCACATGTGCAGAAGACCCTTCTCCAACCCCAGATCATGACTACAAATGGCTATCAGTTGGACAAACATACATCCTGATGAGAAGATATGGTTGGTTCATCACAACCTTTTATTTCACAATATTAATAGTAATCATTATAGCTACCATTTATTAAGCCTTCACCATGGGGCTGTAAGTCTTCATTGCTTAGCTTTACTAAACTAGATAATGTGTTTGCTTATCTCATGGATTTCTCTTAACCATCCCCTGAGATCCCCCTACAGTTCTTATCCCTTTACCCCCATTTTACAGAAGAGGAAAACTGAGGCTCAGAGAAGCGGAGTCACTTGGCCACAGTCACACATTTGGAAAGTGGTAGAGCCAGGATGAGACACTAATTCTGACTCCAAAGCTAGTTATATATAATAATAGCACCCAAGTAATGTATAGATTACCATGTTTTCACATATGGCAAATTAAGGAATCAGAATGAATGATGCATGCTGCCCAAGCTGGACAGAGGATGGGCCAGGGCACAAGTGACGGCTGACCCACTGCTCCATGGAACCCCCAAGAAAGGCTCTAGAACAAAGCTCTGATTTCACAGTGAGATTAAAATTCTGCCCAAATCAGGGTACATGGGTGGAATTAATCAAAAAAGTTAATATGTATGCCTTTCACCCCAGCAATTCTACTTCTCATTTTGCAGAGACTCACTCATACAGTGGCATCAAGAGGTTATATGTGCAGGAGAATGTCCACTGCAGCTTTGCCAGTAGCGATGAAAACTGCTAACAGCCTAAGGGCCTAGCCAAAGTGGAATGCTCAAAAAAGACGGTTTGCTGTAGAACAGGCAGCTGGTAAAGGGAGTAGTGTTAGATCAGCACATGTTCACATCAGAAATGAGGAGCCAGGTGCGGTGGCTCACGCCTGTAAACCCAACTCTTTGAGAGGCTGAGGCAGGATTGCTTGAGCCCAGGAGTTTGAGACCAGCCTGGGCAACATAGTGATTCCCCTCTTTACAAAAAATAAAAAGTTAGCTAGGTTTCATGGTCCAGCTACTCAGGAGGCTAAGGTGAAAGGACTGCTTGAGCCCAGGAGTTAGAGGTTGCAGTGAGCTGTGTTTGTGCCACTGCACTGCAGCCTGAGCAACAAAGTGGGCTGTTTTGGAATAACCTATTCAAAATGGTTTTTTTCATACATCTTTAAGATGATTGAAATAACCTATTCAAAATGGTTAACCTATTCAAAATGGTTTTGGAATAACCTATTCAAAATGGTTTTTTTTGAATAGGTTATTGGAATAACCTATTCAAAATGGTTTTTTTCATACATCTTTAAGATGATAATATTTATATGTTCAAAAATTTAAAGTCTGGAAGACTATGTACAAACAGAAAATGGTAGCATTACCTTTAGGAGACATCGAGAGGAAGCACAAATAGAGCCACTTGCCTTCTTACTATCACTTCTGATTGTCCCATGTTTTATAATACAAATACTCTAAACAAAATCTTTTCAGATCAAATCAGGGGAGATGAAATGAGAGTGGATTCTGAGCCTAGTTTTTTTCAGGGAACAAGACCCAGCGCTACCACTTGGGGGCTAGAAACAGAAATTGTATTTATTTTATTTTGTTTTATTTATTTTATTTTTGAGATGGAGTCTCACTCTGTTGCCCAGACTGCAGTGCACTAGCACGATCTTGGCTCACTGCAACCTCTGCCTCCTGGGTTCAAGCAATTCTCCTGTCTCAGCCTCCCAAGTAGCTGCAACTACAGGCATGCGCCACGACGCCCAGCTAATTTTTGTATTTTTAGTAGATGGGGTTTCGCCACGTTGGCCAGGCTGGTCTCGAACTCCTGACCTCAGCTTATCTGCTCACCTCAGCCTCCCAAAGTGCTGGGATTACAAGCATGAGCCACCGGGCCCAGCCTCTTTATTTTCTTTCAGTGTTTTCCCAGGAGTTCTCTGAATATCCAGGGTCTTCATGGATGGACTTCTCATAAAAGGTAACTCCTGGAACCAGACATAAATTTTTTTTTTGGTGTGTGTGGTGATGGGATACATAGCTGTTGCCAGATTCTCAAAGGAACAGTGTCACACTTAACAGAGCAAGGAGAGTAACTGGTGATTGGTGAATGATCATTTATCAGAGACTGTGTGTCAAAAATTTAAAAAATAAAAAGTAACTGCTAAAGAAATGAACAAAAAGGGTCACACCTTCAAAAAAGCCTAATTACCATTCCAGAGCAATCTCAAGACAAGGAAAGATAAGAGCTGCTTCACACTGAGGGCTTATCTGGTATCAAGGACCACCACCAATGTCATCCATTAGCCATCCCCAATAAACCCATGAAGTTCAGCCTGAACAGCACAGAAAGACCTCGTCTCTACAAAAAAAAAAAAAAAATTTAAAAAGTAGCCAGGTGTGGTGGCACATGCCCAGCTACTCAGGAGGCTAAGGTGGGAGGATCACCTGACCCTAGGAGACCAAGGCTGCAGTGAGCTATGATCACGCCACTGTACTCTAGCCTGAGTGACAGAGCGAGATTCTGTCTAAACACACACATACACACACACACATTATGAAGTTTTAACTTCCCCATTTTACAGATGAAGAGACAAAGTCTCAAGCCATACAGCCAGTAGGTCAGCCTGACTCCAAAAACCCATGCCCCAAGCCATAATAAGTCACTGCCTTCCAAAAGCCTCATATTATCATGAGATACAAGGCAAGGAGGTATGGGTAAAACACCTTAACCCTTAAAGATACAAACTTATTGTAGGCCCAGTTGGTCCCTCAGCATTTGGGGACTGTGCTATAAGGGTTAACTCAGCAGGCTTGAAGTGTCCAAACCCAGCACATCTCAAAGAAAAAACTGGCCTTAATGGGCTCCTGGGAGATAACCTCTAAGTCCTTGGAATATCCTCCCAAGTAGGGATGTCTTTGTATACCTCAGGCCTTGGGCCATACCAGGCCAGATAGTTTGTGCTAATAATATGATTTATGGTGGGGACCTTGGGCCATGCTATATCATTTTGACCTCTGGAGCAGCTGGTGATTAAGTAACTAAAGTCGGTCATGTGATTGCCTTATGTGACTGACATGCAATAAAAACCTAGACCCCAAGGCTAGGGTGAGCTTTCTGGCTGGTAATATTTAGTATGTGTTGTCACATATCATTGCTGGGAAAATTAAGTGTGTCTATAAGACTCCTACCGGGAGACGACAACTGGAAGCTTGAGGCTGGTCTCTCCCGGACTCTGCCCTATGCACCTTTTTCTTTTGTTGATTTTATTTTGAGATGGAGTCTTGCTCTGTCACCCAGGCTGGAGTACAATGGTGCGATCTCTGCTCACTGCAACCTCCACCTCCCAGGTTCAAGCCTCCTGAGTAGCTGGGATTACAGGTGCACACCACCATGCCCAGGTAATTTTTGTATTTTTAGTAGAGACGGGTTTTCACCATGTTGGCCAGGCTGGTGTCGAACTCCTGACCTCAGGCGATCTGTCTGCCTTGGCCTCCCAAAATGCTGGGATTACAGGCGTGAGCCACTCCACCTGGCCTCTTTTGCTGATTTTAATGTTTATCCTTTTGCTGTAATAAACCATAAACATAAGGATAATAGCTCTTCTGAATTCTGAGTTCTTCTAGCCAACCATCGATCCTGGGGGTGGCCCTGGGGACCCTGACACAGGAATTCGGCTGTGCCTTACATGCACCTATATTCTCCAGCTTTTTGCTCATCACAAATCTACCTGACAAAATCCAGTATGGAAAGAAAAAAAAAAAAAAAAACCCTATTCATTCAGTAAAGTAAGGCACAAACAAATGAGCCTCTGTTCACTTTATTCAAAGAGTATTTTTTTTCTCTGTGAAACTAGGTAGAACTGAGGGGGAATCAAAGAAAACCTCATATATTAAATTCTTAAATAGATTCTTTGAATTCAAAGTAAGGGTCAATAGGAGAGGCACAGGTTGTGGGCCTTGTCCCAGCAAACAAAGCCACCAAGGCAGTCCTGCAAATTAAGGAGGATGGCAAATCTGTCTCTTAAAAAAAAGTTCTTGAGGGAAAAAATATAAAATACCTAAGTTTCAAAAGCCGGACTACTTCTACACCCTTCGTTCTCTACCCTGGAGTGTCCAGAGATAGAGAGTTTCGAGGTACGTTTTCAATGATTCAGCTTTTGCAAACATATGCAAATACATTCCTCATCAGCAGTCCTGTTTTGGCGATTAAAAGCAAGCAATATGCTTGGATTAGAGGTCCGATTTCCACTTAAATGCAGTTTCTTCTCTTCTTGGCAACGAAGTCATTTGCGGAGATCTGAAAGGGGGGAAGACTGTGTTAGGCTCAGAGTAATAATTCTGAAATAGATCATTTATATTTATACATGTGATTGCAGAACATACTGTCTTCATCCATTCGCATAAGCATGTAATGTTTTAAGAATGCATCCCAGATGGCCAGAGAGAGTTTAAATTTAAAAACGTTTCCTGGGTTCTTCCCCGCATCTCATCTTGCATCCACTTGACCTCAAATATACACTTTTCTTATGGACACAGAGCAAATGACAGTGATTATGTGATAAATACTGATGAATTCTTGGAGGCAAGAGAAGGATTCATGTTTGTTCAAGGCCAACTCTGTACCCAGGATCAGCTAAAGCACCTCTATATGGTATCTCATTTAAACAGTAAAACAAGTAACGAATCTGCTTTTGTCAATGAGAAGGTCCAGGATTCTACTAATGATCTGCAGAAAGGGAGCGAGGAAACAGAGTTAGTGAGGAACAGGGAGGAAAGGTGTTTTTCATGAGAGGGTTCTTTTCTTTGGAATAGAACTATGGGATCTTGGGTAGGTGTGGTGGCTCATGCCTGTAATCCCAGCACTTTGGGAGGCTGAGGTGGGCAGATCACTTGAGGCCAGGAGTTCGAGACCAGCCTGGCCAACATGGTGAAACCCCGTCTCTACTAAAAATACAAAAATTAGCTGGGTGTGGTAGCGCACACTTGTAACCCCAGCTACTTCGAAGGCTGAGGCACGAGAGTCACTTGAACCCCAGAAGGTGGAGATTGCTGTGAGCTGAGATCGTGCCACTGCACTCCAGCCTGGGCAACAGGGTGAGACTCTGTGTCTCAAAAACAAAAACTACGGGATCTTAGTGCAACTCAAGATGGGAACCCTGATAATGACAGAGTCCTTGCAGGTTGGAGCAAAGTAAATTGAAATAAAAACTAAAACATATGCTGATTGTTTAAAAATAGATAAAGAGACTAAAAATAAGAGTCCAAGCTGGAAGCTGTGTTTCCATGTAAAATAACCTCTCTTGAGGTTTCCTTTAACCTGATCATAGAGGCTGGGGGACAGAAGGAAGTGAGCTCACTCATGCAGCCTTAACTCCAGTGCCCAAGTCCACAGCAAGGGCCCAGCACTTCAGAGTTTCCAAGTACTCCCACCGGGGCCAGCTCACGCCATCTCATGGCCAACCTCAGAGGTGGGCAATGATGAATTCCCATTCTCCAGATGAAGAAAACAGGGGCTGAAGGAAGTTAAACCTGGAGATCTTAAATCTTTGAATTACCAAGTTCAAAAAATCCCTTTCCCCACCCCTTAGTAGAAAACGGATGGATAAATGTGCACTTAAAATCATTCACTAAAAGCAAACCTGGGAGGAATTCTGTCCCTTGCTGGCTGTGTAGCCTTGGGCAAGTCAAAGCCCTTCCTTCTCTGTGCTTTGGTTTTCTCTTCTGTAAAATGGAATGATCATGTCATCCGCCTCCCAAGGATGCTGAGGGTTAAATGAGTAACACAGGACCAGTACCTGGCCCAACGGCCATGGGGGTTATTCTTAGAACAGAACGGCTTGTGACTGTTATTAGAACATTAATTGCTTTGGCCCAACGCTGATGCTGTTTTTAGAAGCCAGACTGGCAGACAGCATGCTGTGCAAAAATGGTTCCAGAATCTCCCCCTCCCCCAACATAGTGGTCCTTCCTGCCCCGTCCCCAGTGTCAGACAAACCTTTTTCTTGTTGGTTCAGCGTTAATCCCTCTCCCTGTCCTTGATCCAGAGCTAGAAAACTAAGCCTTGATTCTATAAATAGCAACCCCAGTCTGTCACCATGGAAACCTCTGTTGGGGCTGGGTCAGCCCACCCTAGTGGACATGTCTCCCCCAGGGAGGCTCTGGAAGAACAGAAAAGTGGCTTTTCAGAAAAGTGGCTCCGGGGCCACCCAGAAGCAGCGGGAACCCCCAGTGAAGTCCACAGGCTTACCTGGAAATCACGAGCTTCCTAAGTGGGAAGAGGTGCTGTTCTGGTTCACCTGGAGAAAGACAATATACAGAAGAAGGGGTCACGGCCAGGTGGGGGATGCCTCGCTGTCTTGAGGGTCACCCCTCAGCATCACTGAGTCATGCACATGCTTATTCATGGAGTATTTACTGTACATCTACTATGTGCCAGGTGCTGGGATAGCGTGGTAAGCGTGACAGACCCAAACCTAGGATCACGGAACTTACGTTCGAGTTGGAGAAAAAGCCTATTGAACACGCACAGATGCAAGAAAATGTCAAACCTGGGCAATGTGACAGGCTGCTATGAGTGATCAGTATCTGTGCTACTTCAAAAACGGTGGCCAGGAAAGGACTCCACAAGATGGCATTTCAGCTGTGGTATAATAATAAATATTTGTTCATTGTCCCCAGTTCCTGGCACATAGCTCCTCAAACTCTTGGAATCTCTGAAGGAATAAGGGTATCTTGGCCGGGCGCCATGGCTCACAGCTGTAATCCCAGCGTTTTGGGAGGCCGAGGCGGGGGGATCACCTGAGGTCAGGAGTTGGATACCAGCCTGGCCAGCATGGCAAAACTCTGTCTCTACTAAAATACAAAAATTAGCCGGGTGTGGTGGCGGGCACCTGTAATCCCAGCTACTCAGGAGGCTGAGGCAGGAGAATCGCTTGAACCCGGGAGGCAGAGGTTGCAGTGAGCCAAGATCATGCCACTGCACTCCAGCCCTGGGCGACAGAGGGAGACTAGGCATCAAAAAAAAAAAAAAAAAAAAAGGTATCTTTTGCATGCTAATGACATGACTAATGGCTGGGGGTCCCTAGATAGCTTCAGGATTAGGGGAAGGGGGTCTCAGAAAGACCAAGGCATGATTAGAGGGTTGGAACTTTTTTTGTTGTTTGAGACGGAGTCTCACTGTGTTGCCCAGGCTGGATGGAGTGTGGTGGTGCAATCTTGGTTCACTGCAACCTCCGTGTCCTGAGCTCAAGCAATTCTCCTGCCTCAGCCTTCCAAGTAGCTGGGACTACAGACGTGTGCCACCACAAACGGCTAATTGTTTTTGTATTTTTACTAGAGACAGGGTTTCACCATGTTGGCCCGGCTGTTTTGAACTGCTGACCTCAAGTGATCTGCCTGCCTCAGTCTCCCAAAGTGCTAGGATTACAGGCGTGAGCCACCACACCCAGCCAGAGGGTTGGAACTTTAAGCCCCACCTGCCTTCTCCCCTCCCTGACCTCCTGGGAGGGGAGAGGGGAGAGGGGAGAGGGGCTAAAGGCTAGGAGCTGGAGATTGGGCAATCACCCATGACCCATGATTTAATCAGCCTCTATGATGAAACCTCCATTGAAATCTCTAAATGACAGAATTTGGAAAGCTTCCTGGTTGGTAAACACATTGAGAGGCTGGGAGGGTGTCATGCCTGGAAAGGGCATGGAAGTTTTGTGACCCATCCCCCATACCTCACCCTACGCTTCTTCCATTTGACTGTACCTGAGTTGTATTCTTTTTTATGAGACAGGGTCTCACTCTGTCACCCAGGCCAGGGTGCAGTGGCACGAACATGTGCCACATGTGCCATACCCAGCTAAGGCTTTCTCTTTTTTGTAGGGAGATGGGGTCTCACTGTGTTGGCCTTGAATTAAAAAAAAAAAAAATTAATGAGATTTGAGAGCTAGGGACCATGGCTTCTGAGCATTTCCTGGTTGTTTGGGGAGAGGTCCCACTCCCTTTGTGGGAATCAGAGACCTATCTTTTGCTGACGTCAAGAAAGTAGCCAGAATTAGTGAGCACTAATTTAGTATTTGTTTTAACCAAAAAGATGATGTAGGCAGAACAACACAGTGGGGATGAGGAGAATTATCCAGAAACTGAAACTTTTCATTTTTGCATGTTGCCTTCGTTTTTGTTGTCGTTGTTGTTGCTGTTGTTTTTAAGAGACAGGGGCTCCAGCGATCCTCCCACCTCAGCCTCCTGAGAACCTGGGACTGCAGGCATGCCACTGCACCCAACTCCTGCGTGTTGCCTTTTTTTGTCCACCTGAATATGCATTTTTACATTAGTTGCAATTGTATGGTATGAGCTGCTTTGTTTTGCTTTCTTACTATTTTTTCATCATTTGGGTTTCACTAGCACCATTTTGGATGGCTACAGATATTCTGTGGAGTGCATGTACCACCAATTACTGACTGCTTTCCTAAGAATGGTTCCAATTTTTGCAGTATTTTAAATGACATCACATCCTGATTCTGCCTCTCTTCTGTTGGGTGCTGAAGCTCTACTGAATCATTCCCTTAGAATTCACTTTTAAAAAATGGAATCATGCTTGAACCCAGGAGGCGGAGGTTGCAGTGGGCTGAGATGGCGCCACTACACTCCAGCCTGGGTGACACAGTGAAACTCCGTCTCAAAAAAAAAAGGAATCAGCAGGTGGAAGGGTTCAGATCTTTTGAAGACTCTTGAACAACAAGGCTAAAAGTGTTTTACAAAAGGGTTGGGGTCAGGAGCAGTGGCTCACGCCTGTAATCCCAGCATTTTGGGAGGCCGAGGTGGGTGGATCACTTGAGGTCAGGAGTTCGAGACCAGCCTGGCCAACATGGCGAAACCTCTTCTCTACTAAAAATACAAAAATTAGCCAGGCGTGGTGGCCGGTCCCTGTAATCCCAGTTACATGAGAGGCTGAGGCAGGAGAATTGCTTGAACCTGGGAGGCAGAAGCCGCAGTGAGCAGAGATCACGGCATTGCACTCCAGCCTGGGCAACAAGAGGAAAACTCCATCTCAAAAACAAAAACAAAAACAAAAGGGTTGGGCCAGTTTCTACTTCCCTGCCATGTATGACATATGCAAGATGTCTAGCTGACCTGGGACTGGTTTTTGTTGCTTTTAGGAACAAAATACGAAGGAATGGCATACCCCCACGTTCAGGAGGGCTGCCCTGCAGATAAGTTGTGTCAAGCCTCTATTTCCAACCCTCATCTCCATACTGTCCTCCACTGTGCACATAATGTCATTCTGGATGTCGTAAAAACTGGAAATGGTCTTGAAGAAGCTGTTTAGTAAATGGTAGCACATGCATTCCACAGAACACTACGTAGCCATCCAAAATGGTGCCAGTGAAACTCAAAAGATAGGAAAATATTAAGAAAGCAAAACAAGGCAGCTTGAACATGAAAACTGCAATGAACATTCCTGTAAACCACATTGGGGTAGAAACAAACAAAAATATAATTGCAACGAATGCAAAAGTGCATACACGCTCCAGAGGTTTTGGCCACACTCCCTACTTTCAGGTATTTACAGTTCCCTCTGCCGGGAAGCCTTTTCTATCCAGATCTTTGTGTGGCAGACCTAGTTTTAATCTTTCAGATATTGGCTTATGGGTGTTTTCCAATATCAGTGACCATTTCTCTGATTATCTGGATACCAACTGGGTGTTCAACAATTCAGTTCAGTTCTGACACTGGCTCCCAGACTTACTTAGCATCAGCTGCCATAGATTAAGGGCCCAGTTCCACAACTGCCCCACTTTAGATGCCAGCTGCAATGGCGTGCGCAAGCTATCCCCACTTCTTCCCAGCCAACTTCAAATCTGGACGTTCCCACAACCCCCACTCTGGTTTGATAATTCACTAGAACAGCTCACAAGACACTAGGGAAAACACTTTACTAACTGCTACCTGTTTATTATAAATAATACAACTCAAGCTTGGGCAACATGCCAAAACCCTGTCTCTACAAAAAACACAAAAATTAGCCAGGCATGGTGGTGTGTGTCTGTAGTCCCAGCTCCTTGGGGGGCTGAGGTGAGAGGATTGCTTGAGCCCAGGAGATTGAGGCTGCAGTGAGCCATGATCACACCACTGCACTCCAGTCTCAACAAGAAAGAAAGCCCAAGAAAAAGTCCCCACGAAATCCCTCCAACTGCATTCAAGCCAGAAGATGAAGTGAGAGGCTGCTTCCTGGCAGAAGGGCCACTGAGATGTGGCCCCAGCTGGATCAGTGCTTAGAGACCCTCTGGTCCAGCACACATCCCCACAGCCCTTTTTTTTTTTTTTTTTTTTTGAGATGAAGTCTTGCTCTGTCGCCCAGGCTAGAGTGCAACGGCGTGATCTCGGCTCACTGCAACCTCTGCCTCCCAGGTTCAAGCGATTCTCCTGCCTCAGCCTCCCAAGTAGCTGGGATTACAGGTGTGTGCCACCATGCCCGGATAATTTTTGTATTTTTAGTAGAGATGGGGTTTCACTGTTTTGGTCAGGCTGGTCTTGAACTCCTGACCTCGTGATCTACTTGCCTTGGCCTCCCAAAGTGCTGGGATTACAGGCAGCCAGCTCACATCCCCCTTTTTATAATGGGAAAACCATCAACTAGACTGGAGAAGTGACACATCTAAGGGTATACAGCCAGATGGTGGTATAGCTGAGAAAGACAGAATTCGGAATTCCCTTTGGGGTTTCTAACCTGAAAATATCCTTTCAGATTGGCTGGTGTTTTATAGTCCCCTTTCAAGACCTAAGGAAGAGAAAAAGAAATATCACTATTATGAAAATGACCAAAAAATAAAATTTAGTCATTCCCAACACATCCAAGTCATCCACCCATCCACCTCGCCACCCACCCATCCCTCCATCCAACAAACATTGATTAAGCACCTCTTCTTCTAGGCATTATTCTAAACATTGTGTCTGGTTGACATGATGCTAACCAGATAATGGAAATTCCTGTTCCCCTGGAGCTACCGTTCTAGAGGGGGCACCAGATAACACACAAGAAACAATAAGCATAAACAAGGACATAGCAAACCATGGGAACTGTTGTGAAGAAAGTACAGTAAAGAGGTGGGATTAGGAGTAACTAGGGGGCTTCTTTTGAGTGGGTGGTCAAGAAGGGACTCTTAGGCCAGGCGCAGTGATTCATGCCTGTAATCCCAGCACTTCTGGAGGCCAAGGCAGGAGGATCACTTGAGTCCAGGAGTTTGAGATCAGCCTGGGAAACATACCAAAACCCCATCTCTAAAAAATTAAAAATTAGATGGGCATGGTGGCATGCACTTATAGTCCCAGCTACTCTGGAGCTACTCCAGCCTCAGCTGGAGGATTGGTTGAGCCCGGGAGGTTGAGGCTGCAGTGAAGTATGATCACATCACTCCACTCCAGCCTGAGTGACAGAGCGAGACCCTGTCTCTAAGAAAATGAATAAATAAAAATAAAAAGGGCCTCTTGAAATAGATAACCTTTGAGCTGAGAACCAAACGACAAGGAAAAATAGGTAGGCTAAGCTCAGAAGAAAAAGCCCTCCAGGCATATGCAACAGAGCAAAGGCTCTGAAGTTAGAACCAGAACATTTCAGGCCTTTCCGCTAGGAGTCACATTTAAAAATAAAATGAAACAAGGGAAATTAATTCTAATAATATCTTTTATTTAACCTGATATAGCTAAATTTTTTTTTTTATTGAGACAGGGTCTCACTCCCATAGCCCAAGCTGGAGTGCAGTGGTGCGATCACGGCTCACTGCAGCCTCCACTTCCCAGCCTCAGGTGATTCTCCCACCTCAGCCTCCTGAGTAGCTGGGACTATAGGCACGTGCCACCATGCCTGGCTAATATTCAATATTTTTAGTAGAGATGAGGTTTCACCATGTTACCCAGGCTGGTCTCAAACTCCTAGGCTCAAGCAGTCTGCCTGCCTTGGCCTCCAAAAGTGCTAGGATTATAGACATGAGGCATCATGTACAGCCTATGTAAAATATTAACATTTCAATATGTAATTTATATAAAAGTGACTAATGAGAAATGTTACATACTTTTTTGTCCTAAGCCTTCAAAATCTAGTGTATTTTACACCTAACAGGAACCTCTCACTGTGGACTAGCCTCCCTTTACAGAATCAGTGGCCACACATGGCTAGTGGCTACCGTATGGGACACTGCAGGCAGAGACGATTCCATCAGCATAGATGTCCTTTTAGCCACTGTGTTTACTGAGCCCCAGGATCCATTACTGGAACACACAGGGTCCACAGCACACACAGAAACACACAGGCATGCATGCAAACTCACAGGGCTTAGTGAGAGGACTTATCTTCGCAGTAACAGCCAAGCTATGGCAAAAACTAAACCAGGGATCTAGCACTTGCCAAGACTTGTTGACCGCCCCAGGCAAGAAACCTCTTTGGATGAAAATCAGAGACAGCTTCCATTTTAAATAAACAAACACAAAAAGCTCCAAAGAGCTGATGTTAACCACCAGTGCTCATGAAAATTATTTGTGTTTTATAAAATACATAATGTCAGGCCTTACTCCAGAAGCGTCTGACCCATATCCTGCGACAAGCCAGGGGCAGCCAGCCACCTTTTAAGGAGACCCCAGAGGAGCCACTGCTGGGCCCTTGGCTGAGAACAGTGAAGTAAGCAACATCCAGCCCACTACTGCTGTGTCCCCAGCTGGCCCTCACCTCTGCTTCTGAGAAGCACCTGGGGCTGGATTGTGAGATCACTACCATCTTTTTAATACAGTTAATTAATTTTTTATTTTGATAATACATGTACAACCCATAGGTAGATAAAAGTATGTAAAACACCTAAGTAGGGTTTAAAGATTACCATTATTAAAGAATAATAAAATAAAAATTAATAATATAATAAAAATAACAAACCACATCTGGGTTGCAGCCATTCACCTGTCAATGTCGGCTGGTATGTACGTTGAATCTGAGTATTTCCATAAATAGATGTCTGCAAAATCAACTAATGTCAAGAGGAAGAGGAACTCACGAGACCCACAAAGCTTACACTTCAATTACAAGGGCACAGCCCCCAAAGCTCAGTGTTAGTAAATTCCCCTTGTTAAAGGGAGATCAGTGAGTGTTGGAGAGGTGCTAATGACTTTTTAGCACCAAATGGAAACTTTCTTCTTGAGCCAACTGAAGAGTTACGGAACTAAGAGACGATTAACTTTTTTCCGTTGTGATTCAATATAATAACTGTTTACTTCCTAAAATCAGCACCCGCTCAGAAATGCTGAGCTTAGCTTAAATTAAAGACTCTGGGTCTTAATGATGTAAGGGCTATGAAAGCTCTTCCTCAGGCCTGGGTCCCATTTTCAAATATTTGCCTATAAGGAAGTTAGAACACAGCACTTACAGTAAACTAGAAGCTGTAACGGCAATGTATAAATAAGGCCATCAACTTGTTAACTGTTCTTTTACCCAGTGGGTGTTAGCCTACTTTAACACTTCAAAAGCATTTTGTCAGTCACTGGAGGCTCACACCTGTAATCTCAGCACTTTGGGAGAGTGAAACAGGGGCATCCCTTACGGCCAGGAGCTCTAGACCAGCCTGGGCAACATAGCGAGACCCCGCCTTTATAAAAAATAAAATTAGCTGTGCATGGTGGCGTGCACCTGCAGTCCTAGCTACTCAGGAGCCTGGGGTGAGAAGATGGCTTAAGCCCAGAAGTATGAGGCTGCAGTAGCTATGACTGCACCAGTGCACCCAGCTTGGGCAACAGAGCAAGACCATGCCTCAAACAAAACAGTACAAAACAAAAAAGTCATTTCCCTTCACCACCTTAACTAAGGAGAATTTTAGACGTAATTTAAACAGCCCTAAACTCACATTTGTCTGAGAAATCCACATTAAACCTTATAAGGCAAGAAAGGGACCAATAGTTTATTTATTTATACCCCCTCTCAACAAAGACTTGAGGTGCTTTACAAACAGATAAACAAATAGCCAGGGAAATAGGGGTAAAAATGTAAATAAAATTAGAGAAGTAAGATGAAATTAGTGTACAAGCTGGCCTGCTGTTAGATGTTAGAGTATGAGAGACAGGCTACCAGTTGGCTTTGAGCTTCCCTGCAGCCCAAGCAAAACGGAAATACAAGCAATCATGTAGTTCACTGTGTCCATCAGATATGAACAAATCAGATGACCAGGAATTGAGAGACTGAACATTTCCTCAGGTGGCTGGAGTTTCCACATCTGCAGAAGCCCCAAATCCCCAAGAGGACACTTCCACAAGTACAGGTGCACACTCACCCGCTGTGTGTTGTTGATGACGAAGGGGTCAGGGTTGCCATAGTTGGGGGGGTTTGCATAAGGGTCATAGCCGAGCTGAGCCAGCATGGGGGCGATCTGGGCCATGTCCCGCACCACGTCCCCAGGGATGTGGCCAGTCCACTTGGAGAGTGCTTCCAGGTTAACAGGCTTGATGACCTGGTCCGTGGACCGCTCGATCCTGGGGAGAGAGGAGACGCTGGAGAGGGTAGGGCAGACCCAGATGGCGCCTGAGCGGGTTCCCTGCTCAGCCACTCTGGGGCAGCAGGAAAGACTGAAGAAACTTGGCCTCCACCCAGCTTTGCCCCATCAACTGTGAGACAGCAGGTGAGTCATTTTTGCCTCCTCATACCTCCTCTGTACAATGGGAACACAGCATGCAGTGAGAAGTCAGAAGAAAGTACTAGCAGTATACACCATTGGTTCATACATTCTGCTTTCTTGACTTCTCCAGCTTAAAAAATAACAACAGTTTAAGTCAGGCACAATGGCTCACACCTGTAATCCCAGCACTTCAGAAAGCCAAGGCAGAAGGATCACTTGAGCTCAGGAGTATGACACCAACTTGGGCAACATGGTGAAACCCCATTACAAAAATAAGCTGGGCATGGTAACAAGCGCCTGTAGTCCCAGCAGCTGCTCAGGAGGCTGAGATGGGAGAATTGCTTGAGCCCAGGAGGTTGAAGAAGCAGTGAGCCTGAGCTGTGATTGTACCACTGTACTCCAGACTGGGCAACAGAGAAAGACCCTGTCTCAAAAAAAAAAAAAAAAAAGAAAAGAAACACTTTTTAATGTATATGACTAACATGAATATTTTGTCCCTAAAAAAAGTTATAAAACACTAATGATAAAGCTGTAAGTCACTGTGTTCATCACTGCCAGCCCATCAGCTTCCTACAGGCACTCAGCCTTTGCATTGTGGAGCACACCACCCTCTCTAACCTTTTCTTTTAGAGTAGTTAAGAGCAAACCAGGGAGCCAGACTGCCTGGGTTCAGACGCCAGCTGTTCCCCAGCTGTGTGGCCTTGGGAAAGTTACTTCACCTCTCTGAGCCTCAGTTTCCTCTTCTGTAATTGGCAATGTTAATAGTACCTACCTCACTGGGGTTGTCTGAAGAGTAAATGAGTTAATACAAAGAAAGTGCTTAGAAGAGCATAGGCACATTGTAAGTTCTTTTTTCTTTTTGGAGACGGAGTCTCACTCTGTTGCCCAGGCTGGAGTGCAGTGGCGCAATCTTGGCTCACTGCAACCTCCACCTCCTGGGTTCAAACGATTCTCATGCCTCAGCCTCCCAAGTAGCTGGAACTACAGGCATGCACCACCATGCCCAGCTAATTTTCATATTTTTTGAAGAGATGGGGTTTCACCATGTTGGCCAGGCTGGTCTCGAACTCCTGACCTCAAGTGATCTGCCCGCCTCAGCCTCCCAAAGTGCTGGGATTCCAGACATAAGCCACTGTGCCTGGTCAACACATTGTAAATTTTTAATAAGGGTTAGCACGCTGTCTCTCCTGCGTGCACGCTCTGTCTCTCTCCCTCTCTGTCTCTCTCTCACACACACACACACGTCTGCAGCTGTAAAACAAATATGCTACAGTTTTTTTCCCCCACTCAATACCTCATTCTTTTTGCCAGCTATGTAGCCTTCCTCCATCACTTATTTTTCCGTTCCCCTGAAGACAGACATTTAGGTTGTTTCCAACTTTTCACAGCTACCACGGAATAACCGTCATCTTCAACCTGCTTCCTAACTCTCCCTGTAACAGGCTTCCCAAGCCACCTGAATGATGCAGATCTTACCAATTATAACTCAGGGGCCTGACAGGATGAATGGTGGGGAATCCCCAGGATCAAGGGCCTAGTTCTAAATGCTTTCCTCCCAACTAAGAGGTGACTTGGGAAAGAACAGAAAGAGGCAGCAAAGGGAAGACAAGACCGGGAATGAGGTGAGGAGAACAGGGGAAGGTGAAAGGGTGTGGACTGGTGGGTAGAACACAGATTCAGAGGCTGCAAACCTGGATTTAAATCTTAACTCTAACCAATATGTCAAAAATCTCGAGTATGTGCACAGCTTTTGCCAAAATCCTTGTCTCTAGGACTTTATGGTGCAGAAATGAGGTGGACACATCCCAGAACATGAATGAGGGCAATGCTTGATACACGTCAGTAAAACTGGAAATAACCGAAGTGTCCAACAATAGGGAATGTGAAGTCGAATATGGCAATCCATGTAGCAGCCTGTTGCACAGCTATTCAAAATGATGCTGCAGGTCAGGCGCAGTGGCTCATGCCTGTAATCCCAGCACTTGGGGAGGCTGAGGTGGGCAGATCACCTGAGGTCATGAGTTCGAGACCAGCCTGGCCAACATGGTGAAACCCCATCTCTACTAAAAATATAAAAATTAGCAGGGCATGGTGGCGGGTGCCTGTAATCCCAGCTATTCCGGAGGCTGAGGCAGGGAGAACTGCTTGAACCCGGGAGGCAGAGGTTGCAGTGAGCCGAGATTACGCCACTACACTCCAGCCTGGGTGACAGAGCGAGACTCCGTCTCAACAACAAAACAACAACAAAAATGCTGCTACCAAAGAGTGCTGGCTGCCACTGGCAAGGGCTCCCACACCACCATGGAAAAAGGCTACAGAGGAGTATGTTTTGTTGGACTCCAGTTTCATCAATAGGCCCTGAAAATGGTGCAGTAGTCCACACATCAAGATCTGGGTGGTGAGATCATGGGTTGTTTCTCTGTTCTTCTTTGGTGTATCTTTCCTAATTTTCTATAGTCAAGATGTATTACTTTGGTAATCTAATATTTTTGTCATAATAATTTATAAAATCCTAGCTCCAGCACCAACTGGCTGGGGTACCCGGCGTGTAGGAACTTCGTTGCTAGCGGAGAGCAGCTGCAAGCCTCTAGCTCTGCTCTGGGCCTGGCACGGGCCCAGCAGGGACCAGCCATGGGAAGGACCACCCTTTCGCTGAGCTCTCAGGATATCCAGAGCCTGATCAGGATGGGAAAGCGTGGAAACTGCACATTCTGCTCCAGCATCGTTCAAAGTGCTCTTGGGTCTCAGGATAGGGACAGCAGCTTTTCCAATGGAAGAAGGCAGGGAGCAAGGGACAGAGGGAGGAAGGAAAGGAAAGGATGAGGGGGAGTGAAGGGGAGGATGGGAGGAGTTCTGGACATGGGGAGTTTAAGAACACAATAGACCAGGCGCCTGTAATCCCAGCACTTTGGGAGGCCAAGGCAGGAGGATGGCTTGAGCTCAGGGGTTGGAGACCAGCCTGGAAGACATACTGAGATCTCATCTCTACTAGGAAAAAAAAAAAAATGAGCTGGGTGTGGAGATGCTCGCCTGTAGTCCCAAATACTCGGGAGACCGAGGTGGGAGAATCACTTGAGCCCAAGAGGTCGAGGCTGCAGTGAGCTGGGATCGTGCCACTGCACTCCAGCCTGGGCAACAGAGTGAAATCCTGTCTCAAAAAAACAAAAACAAAAACAAGAAAAACCCCAAAAAACAGACCTGGGTTCCAATCCCAGCACCATGCTTTGTTAGCTGTGTAGCCTGAGGCCAGTAACTTCTCCTCTGTGAGATTCAGTTTTTTGGTCTATAAAATGTGGGTGAGAGGTGTTCCTATGTCCTCAGGTTGCTGTGAGGATTAAAGGAGATAAACTTGTTGGGGGCTTAACCCAATACTTGCCATACAGTAGGCACTCATTAAATGACAATGGTGAGGATGAGTACTCCATCAATAAAAGCAGTATCAACACTAAAATAGTAATAATAGCACCTAACATGTATTAACCTATTTGATGCCCACAGGTATCTACAAGGTAGGCAAATTATATTTCCATGTTACAGATGAAGCACGGGGGTTGAGTCGCTTTGCCCAGGGTCACACAGCTAGGAAGTGGCAGAGCTGAGGTTTGAACCCAGACATCCTTGTTCCGGAATCTGTGCTCTTAACCTTTACCTACTATTGCCTTACTACAAAGCATATTCAAAGTTTGCAGATTCTAGGCCGGGTGTGGTGGCTCATGCCTGTAATCCCAGGACTCTGGGAGGCTGAGGTGGAAGGATTGCTTGAGGCCAGGAGTTTGAGACCAGCCTGGGCAACAGGGCAAACCCCATCTCTACCAAAAATACAAAAATTAGCCCAGTGGCACATGCCTGTAGTCCCAGCTACTCAGGAAGATGAGGTGGGAGGATCACTTGAACAGGGAGGTGGAGGCTGTAGTGGGCTGTGATCACGCCACTCCACTCCAGCCGGGCAACAGACCGAGACACTGCCTCAAAAAACAAACAGCCCAGGAAGTTTGCAGATTCTCTCAGAAAGGAGAGGAGTAATTGTTGTCATTTTTTGGGATAATGAAACGGAGGCTCAGAGAGATATAGTGACTTGCCCAAGGCCACACAGCTCAAGAGAGGCAGTGCTGATCTTCTTGCCTGGCGCCTCTGACTCCAGGGCCAGAGTCTGAGTGGAAGCATCAGGGGCTCCACTCACTTGGACAGGGAGACACCACCGGGCTTGCCAATGAGGTCTTCATGGTGGAGGACAGCATCGCTCCAGGCGATGCCGAGGAAGTCGAGGATGAGCTTGAGTGAGCGCCTGGGGTGCAGCACCAGCTGCTCGTAGTACACAGGCAGGCACTTCTCCTTGCCCACCTCCATGCACTGGGCATACATCACCTCGATGGCCTTGTTCCACTTGGTGAGGCAGTCACGGTAGCTGCTGAGGTCAAAGCCCGCGATGGTGACTTTGCGCGTGATCATAGAGTGCACGGAGGCCCGGCCGTCCCGCACCATCAGCAGGAACTTGGAGTTGGGGAACAGGCGCGACAGGTAGACCGAGGACTTGAGCGTAAATGGGTCCTTGTTGCAGAGCACGCGGGCCGGCTCTCCGTGCTTGGCAATCACCTCCAGGATGAAGGCCTGCATGGCGGCGTCCAGTACCTCATCCGTCACCCCCGCCTCGTCCAGCCGCAGCTTCTCACGGCCAGACTTGGACCAGGCCTGGCGCATGGCCAGCACGCGCGGGATGATGCGGGTCTCCTCGCCGCAGCGCACCTCGGGGTGGGCGTCCAGCATGGCGCGCATCAACGTGGTGCCACTGCGAGGCACGCCACCCACGAAGATGAGCGGCATGGTCTTGCTGTAGCGGTATTCCACGTGGTTGGTGCCCACCATCACCAGTTCCTCCTGCTCCGGCCGCATGGCCCCCCGGGGGCTCCGCAGGCCCGCCAGCACCGCCCGGCACTCTAGCACCTGCTGCCCCAGCTGAACCGCCAGCACCAGGACCAGGGCGCAGCCGGCTGCCAGCAGCACCCTCCGAACCGACAGGCGCATGCTGGGCCGGAGGCGGGGTAGGCCTGGCCTGAGGGCCCGCTTCTGGGGCTTCAGCGACAGGTTAGCGGGCAGCCCGCCAGGCCCACATCTGGGGAGAGAGGGGGACACGCATAGTCAGGGAGGTCTGTGAGCTGTGAGCTCTCCAATAACTGCAAAGCCCTATAACTGCAAACAAGAGGTTGCTGACATGAATGCAGAGGGCACCTTTCATAAGCACTAGCTGTGTGCCTGGCACCCTACTGGGCACTTTTTAAAAAATTTTTTTTGTTTTTTTTAAAGAGACGGGGTCTCACCATGTTTCCCAGGCTGCTCTTGAACTCGTGGGCCTGGGTGATCCTCCTACCTGTCTCCCAAAGTGATGGGATTACAGGCATGAGCCACCCGGTCCGGAAGATCATGAGGTCAGCAGATCGAGACCAACCTGGCTAACACGGTGAAATCCCATCTCTACTAAAATACAAAAAATTAGCCAGGCATGGTGGTGGGCGCCTGTAGTCCCAGCTACTCGGGAGGCTGCGGCAGGAGAATGGCGTGAACCTGGGAGGCGGAGCTTGCAGTGAGCCGAGATTGCGCCACTGCACTCCAGCCTGAGCAACAGAGCAAGACTCCGTCTCAAAAAAAAAAAAAAAAAAAAAAAGGCTGGAGTGCATTGAGTGGTGAGATCATAGCTCACTGTGGCCTCGGACTTCTGGGCTCAAGCAATCCTCTGCCTCAGCCTCCCAAGTACCTGGGACTACAGGCACACACCACCGCACCTGGCTAATTTTTAGAAACAGGGTCTCGCTTCAAGTGATCCTCCCGTCTCAGCCTCCCAAAATGATGGGATTACAGGCATGAGTCACCCCATCTGGCCCAAGAATATTAGTGATTTCTACCATAATCATTGGTTATTTACTTATTCCAACATTTAATGAGCACCTGCTATGTGCTGGGAGCCTCAGCCTCCGAAGTCTACTCTTACTATGGACCTGTGCCTGAGAGGGACTGATGGGTTCTACCTGCATAGGTGAGGGAAGGCCTCCTGCAGGAGGTAGCCTTCATGCAGAATTTTGAGTGGTGGGTAGGAAACAGGCGGGTGGGGAAGGGAAAGAAGGATGTTCCCAGGAAAGGGAATAGCCAGCGCGGAGCTACAGGCAGGAAAGGATGCAGCACGACTGGGGAACTGCAAGTGACTTAGTGAACGGAGGGTCTGGTGGAAGCCAGTGGGAAGGCAGCATGCCTTTTTGGATGTGAGGTTCCACCCAAAACCACCCAAGGGCCCAGTCTGCGGCTGGGCCTATCCACCTGCAAGGGCTTGGGCTGCCTGTGCCTTCTTAGGCTATAGCAAGTGGAAAATAAACATCAAAGCGGAGGGAACACAGGCCTGGGGTGGAAACTGCTAAGAGACTAGGACTTCCTGGCCGTGTGGCTTGGGAGAGTCACTTCCCTCATCTTAGCCACAGTCTCTTCAGCTGCAAAATCAGGGTGGATCCACTGACCTCAGAGGCTGCTGTGAAAATATGAGAAGCAGCTGACAAACCAGAGATGGCTCTCAGGCTGGGGTCACCGGCCTCTCTGTGCATTGGATAATTTCCCTCTCTTCAGAAAAACGTGCTGTTGAAGTTCTGCTGAAGAGGTTGGGGCTTCATTTGTACCCTCGATTCAGGGTCTGTGATGGGGAAAGCTAATTCAGAGCTACTTCCTGTGGAGAGGCAAGCTGAACAGGACATGAAGCCATTCCGAAATCCCTGCAACAACACTTGGTCTTCATCAGGTGCTCAGTGAAATTCTCCCGAGACCTGTGACCAGAATCCTGTCAGTTATTAGGATTTCAGTGACAGCGTCCCCACCTTGGCTGATTTTTTTTTTGTATTTTTAGTGGAGATGGGGTTTTACCATGTTAGCCAGGCAGGTCTCGAACTCCTGACCTCAGGTGATCCACCCGCCTCAGCCTCCCAAAGTGCTGGGATTACAGGTGTGAGCCACCGCACCCGGCCAGCTTCAGCATTTTATGTTCAGCAAAGGTGTTCGCAATTACGGAGCATAAGCTCTGCTAAAGCATTTTCCCTGCAGTATCTAAGCTCAAAGAGATAAAGCAGCTTGCCCAAGGTTGCATGGCCAGGGTGGGAGTCCTGGATCAGACCAGGCCAAGACTGAAGAAAACAGCTCAAAGCAGGCAAGTCAGAAGTGAGCAGAAGACAGCAACGACCTTCACGATGGCTTAAGAAGAAAAAGCAGGGTGACTTTGGACACAGAAAGCAGCCTGGAACCCACAAAACAGAAAGTAGCTTCCTGGTTACCCAGAGCTAGGGACCCCACTGTGGAAGGAGCTAGAGGGCCCAGCCCAGGGAACTAGGCCTGCCCAACACCCTCATCACCCTGCTGGACCCTGGCAAGGGAGGTGTCCTGGCATCCTCGCAGTGAGGATGATAGGTGAGGGCTTCCAACTTGGAGTACCACACTCCAAGGTTCAAATCTTACTTCTGCCACTTGCCAGCTGGTGATCTGGACAAAAGATATCACTTCTCTGAGCTACTTTCTTCTCCAAAAAAGGAATAATAATACCCTTTTCTCAAGAAAGCTATTCAGAAGGCCAAGGAACTCCTGTGGGGTGCTGAGAAAGCATACCTAAAACACCAACATTAGCAGAACGGGACACAAGAGGGTTTGGGTTCTGGCTGTGCCTTGAATCTGCTCTGTGACACTGGGCAAGTCCCCCGCCCACTTTGGGACTCAGCCTTCTCTCTCCTATCACCTGGAGAATCGTCTTCCTAAGAGACAAGGAAGATGCTCGTGTCTCTATGATGCTTGCTGGGATGCAGCTTTTTCTAGTACCAGATTTCCAACCTGCTGGCTGAATAGAAAGGTGAAAACCAGCCAGGGGAGTTTGCCCAGGCACCCAATCATGGAGGCTGGGGGCATGGAGGGGACTTCTGGAGGGCAGTCTCAGGAGGGGCCGGGACTCCAGGGGAAGTTCCTTCTGGGTGCACTTACCTCCCTTGGGCACTCTCATCTCTGGGCTCCAGCCCTTGTGCCTGTGTGCCAAGGCTGTCTGCTGGGAGAGCCCTGGAGAGGCAAAGGAGATATTGCATCAGGGATGGGCACCGTGGAGAGGGGCCAAGCCCCTGGCCCCTTCAAAGAGGCAGAGTGAGGGTTCAGGCTCCCAAGAGCACCGGACAGTGACATTTGGGAGAAGGACTCTGGAATGCAGGGGAGGCTGCTTCAGCTCAAGATACCACAGCTGGAGTCTCAACTTACCTGCTCCTACAGGGAATGAACTGGCTCACTTCTCAGGCAGAGAGGTGTGAGCTGAAGTCTGAGCTAAGGCGCTGCTGCCTTAGGGAGCCCCTGGTTTATGCCAACCAGGCCTCTCCCCTCCTCTTGGCCTAGGGACCTTGGACTCCAGGAAAAGTAAATATAACAATAAGCAACAACAACCACCACAACACACCACTATTGCCACCTGAGATGGCTGGGTATGGTTGATCAGGTTGTGGACTGCACAATTCCAAACGGTACCATAGGCCCAGCTTACAAGGAATATGCTGCTTCCTGGAATTGAACACAACATCCTACTATCACCACCTAACACTGACCAAATACTGACCACGCAAATACCTGTGTCATTTAAACCCCAATAAAAGGAAAGTGTGATGATCCCAATTTTACAGATGAGAAAGCATGACACCAAGAGGAAGAGCAACTTACCCAAGGAATGGATGGAAAGAGTTTCACCATCCAGATCTGTAAGACCTTCCTAACACTTAATCTCCCGTGGTACAAGAACGAGGCTGTGTCCACGATGAGTCCTGGCAAGTAGCCAGAACCAGGCCAAAGTGGAATCTAGGGGATCCTTATAGCTTTAGGGCTGGGTGTATATATCTCCCAGTGCTGTGTCCTTACCGTTTAGGGTAGGGAAGATTTTTAGTCCAATTCATACCTTCCCCCGTTTTACAGATGGGACAACTGAGGCCCACAAGGAGAAATCATTTTACAGACTCACATACTGAGTCTGAAGCTAAACCTCCCGCCTGTCAAGTCCTGTTTCAGGAGGTGGGTAGTTTGGAATGCAGCTCTGGAGTTGGCCAACTCCTTGAGTATACATATCACTCCTCTGAGACTTTTCCTATTCTGTAAACAGGAGGTTTTAACCAGGGTAACAACATTTTAAAATCTCGGCTTTTTAAATCTCAGCCAGGCCTGGCATGGTGGCTCACGTCTGTGATCCCAGCATTTTGGGAGGGAGAGGCAGGAGGATCGCTTGAACCCAGGAGTTCGAGACCAGCCCGGGCAATATGGGGAGACCCAGTCTCTACAAAAAATAAAAAATTATCCAGGTGATGGTACATGCCTATAGTCCCAGCTACTTGGGAGGCTGAGATGGGAGGATTGCTGAAGCCCAGGAGGTCGAGGCTGCAATGAGCGTGATTGCGTCACTGCACTACAGTCTGGGCAACAGAGCAAGACCGCGTCTCAAAAAAAAAATAGAAAAAAAAAAACAACTCAGCTTTTATTATTTGTGCCATGATGGCAATAAACAGGCTGCAGGCTATTGACTGCATTTCTTGGTCCTCCATTCCTTCCTATTCACTCACTCCTTTTCTCCATACCATTTTCCTATTCCTGAAATATCAGGCCAATTAGGACATCTAAACCCAGATGGAAAAGGGAACGAAGGTGTAACCACAGCAACTAGACCCCCCCAACAGGTCACCCCCAAACTACAGATACTCAAGCCCCGGCACTCCTAGGACATGGGCGGCCAATGATGTGAGGCCTGCTCTTTTGGAATAAATAAAACCAATTAGGAACCAGGCACTTGAAGCTCTTCCAGAGGCAGGATGGCTCGCCCAGCTGCCCTCAGACAGCTCTTGAAATGCCAGCGAGCCCAAGAGGCCTGCCAGCCAGGCAGCTCCCATGGCCCACGAGCCCAGCCATCCCCCTCCAGGGAACACAGGCCCTTTCAGAGCAATGGAATGGGGTTGTCAGGGCTGTCAGTCATTTGGAGCTGTGCATCCAACATGCAGCTGCCAGCCACATGTAACTATTTAAACTCACCTTAGACAACATTAAATACAATTAAGAATCCAGCTTCTCATTTGCACTAACCACACTGCAAGTGCCCAGAAGCCACAAGTGACCAGTGGCTACTGTACTGGACAGTGCACATTTAGGATGGGGTGGGCCAATGATGGCCCAATCCAACCCAGGGCCTGTTTTCAAAGCACCCTTGAACTAAGAATGATTTGTAAATTTTATCAAGGGAAGAGGGTGAAGGGAAGAGAAAGAGGAGAGAGAGGAGGAGGAGCAATGGCAATAGAAACCACATGAACACCACAAAATTTGAAACATTTACTATCTGGACATTTATAGAAATTTGCTGATCTCTGCACTAGAACATTCCCATCACTGCAGAGTGTTCTGCTGGGCAGTGCTGATTAGAGGGCAAATGAGAGGGAGGGGTGGGAGTCAAAGAGCTCTCCTTTTCTTCTTTTTTTGTTGAGATGGGGTCTCACTCTGTCCAGCCCAGGCTGGAGTGCAGTAGCATGATCTTGGTTCACTGCAGCCTTGACTTCCTTGGGCTCAAGCGATCCTCCAAGATCCTCCCATCTCAGCCTCCCAGGTATCCAGGACTACAGGTGCATGCCACCATGCCTGGCTAATATTTGTATTTTTGTGTAGAGATGGAGTCCCGCTATGTTGCCCAGGCTGGTCTCAAACTCCTGGGCTCAAGCAATCCTCTTGCCTGTGCCTCCCAAAGTGCTGGGATTTCAGGTGTGGGCCACTTCATCCAGCCCCTCCTTTTCTTGTAGGAGGAATGTATTAAATACACAGCACCCCTGTGTATTTAACACCAAAGCAAGGGATTTCCGTGCCCCACCTGGTTTCATACTCACATCAACCCAATCAGGTGGGTGGTGTCACGTTCTCCATTTTAAGCTAAGAAAGGCCCATGTGGGTGCAGGGTGAGCACGACTCTACCACACAGCAAAATCACCAACAAATAGAAACCACACTTAAGAAAAAAGACAAGAAGGAAATAAGACTCAACTGCTATCAGGTAACCAGGCAGGGGGTGGTGCACGCCTGTAGTCCCAGCTACTCGGGAGGCCGAGGTGGGGGGATTGCTTGAGCCCAGGAGGTCGAGGCTGCAGTGAGCTATGATCGAGCCACTGTACTCCAGCTTGGATGACAGAATGAGACTGCCCCAAAACAAACAAACAAAAAACATTGCTACCAGGGGTGGTACTCGGGTGGTAGGTGATATTTTTCTCCTAAAAACATAACTTAATGGTGTCATTTTATTGTCTTGCCATATGATAAAATAATAAAGTGACTAGTAATTTTTGAATTGTATGCCATACATGTTATGGGCCCAGACTGCTTGGGTTCAACATCCTGCTGCACTAGCTACTGGCTGAAGGACCTTGGCAAGTCACTTAGTCTCCCTGAGACTTGGTTTTCTCGTCTGTAAAATGGGGATGATAATACAGGTCAAGTAGCCCTAATCCAAAATTTCAAAATCTGAAATGCTCCAAAATCCAAAACTTGTTGAGTGCCAACATGATGCTCACAGAAAACGCTCATCGGGTGTGGGGCATGGTGGTTCACACCTGTAATCCCAGCACTTTGGGAAGCCGAGGTGGGAGAATCACTTAAGCTTGGGAGTTCAAGACAAGCCTGGGCTGTTAATACAGCAAGACCCCATCTTGAAAGGAAAGGGAAGGGGAGGGGAGACGGACGGGGAAAGGGGGGGGGGCGGGGAAGGGGGAGGGGAAAGGAAAGGAAAGGGGAAAGGTAAGGAAAGGAAAAAGAAAAGGAAAGAAAAGAAAAGGAAAAAAGAAGAAAGGAAGGAAGGAAGGAAAAAAGGAAGAAAAAAAGAAAAGCAAGGAAGGAAGGAGAAAGAAAGAGAGAAAGAGAGAAGAAAGAAAGAGAAAGAAAAAGGAAGGAAGGAAGCAAGCAAGCAAGCTCATCAGAGCATTTTGGAGTAGGGATGCTGAACTGATTAGTATGATGCAAATATTCCAAACTCGGAAAAAATTCAGGCTAGGTGTGGTAGCTCATGCCTGTAATCCCGGCACTTTGAGGGCTGAGGCAGGAGGCTCACTTGAGCCCAGGAGTTTGAGACCAGCTTGGGCAACAAAGTGAGACCCCATCACTACAAAAAAAAAATCTTTTTTAATTAGCCAGGTGTGGTGGTGCTTGCCTGTAGTCCCAGCTAACTGGGATGCTGAGGCAGGAGGATCACTTGAACCCAGGAGGTCAAGGCTAAAGTGAGCCATGATCATGCCACTGCACTCCAGCCTGGGTGTCAGAGGGAGATCCTGCCTCAAAAGAAAAAAAAATCTGAAATCCAAAACCTTTCTAGTCCCAAGCATTTCAGATAAAGGGATATGCAACCTGTAACACCTCCTAGAAGGGCACTTTGAAATGTGCCCAGTGCAAATGAGAAACTAGTCTTGTAGGAGTGCTGGGAGGTATAAATAAATTAGGGCATGTTGGAATAGCACCTGGCCCAGAGCAAGTGCTACCTGCCTGCTGGCTCTTGTTTTCAGCAAATCCTTGTATGGTGGAGATTTTTATCCCCATTTGAGAACTGAAGAAATTGAAGCTCCAAGACATGGAGTGATTAGCAGAAGCCACACAACAAGTAAGAAGAAAGGCCAGTTTCCGAATGCGGTTCTGTCTCCAAGGTGCCATCCCTAGCGTGGTGTCATGCGGCTCATAAAACAGGGGCAGCAGCCAGGCACAGGGGCTCACGCCTGTAATCCCGGCACTTTGTGAGGCCGAGGCGGACAGATCACGAGGTCAGGAGATCGAGACCATCCTGGCCAACACAGCAAAATCTCCTCTGTACTAAAATACAAAAAATTAGCCGGGCATGGTGGTGCGTGGCTGTAATCCCAGCTACTCAGGAGGCTGAGGCAGGGGAATCGCTTGAACCTGGGAGGCAGAGGTTGCAGTGAGCCGAGATCGTGCCACTGCACTCCAGCCTGGGTGACAGAGTAAGACTCTGTCTCAAAAAAAAAAAAAAGGATCAGATTCAGATTAAGCCAGAATCAGTTGGTTGTTGGAAACAGCCTGGTTTCATTTCACCAGGTGAAATGTGGTGACTCACACCTATAATCCCAGCACTTTGGGAGGCTGAGGCGGGCAGATCACAAAGTCAGGAGATTGAGACCATCCTGGCTAACATGGTGAAACCCCCTCTCTACTAAAAATATAAGAAAAAAAAAAAATTAAGCAGGTGTGGTGGCAGGCACCTGGGAGCTCCCAGCTACTCGGGAGGCTGAGGCAGGAGAATCGCTTGAACCTGGGAGGCAGAGGTTGCAGTGAGCCGAGATCGTGCCACTGCACTCCAGCCTGGGCGACAGAGCAAGAATCCGTCTCAAAAAAAAAAAAAAAAAAAAAAGAATCAGATTAAGCCAGAATCAGTTGGTTGTTGGAAACAGCGGGGTTTCATTTCAGCAGGTGTGGTGACTCACACGTATAATCCCAGCACTTTGGGAGGCCGAGGCAGGCGGATCACGAAGTCAGGAGATCGAGACCATCCTGGCTAACACAGTGAAACCCCCTCTCTACTAAAAAAAAAAAAAAAAAATTAGCCGGGTGTGGTGGAACGCGCCTGGGAGCTCCCAGCTACTCGGGAGGCTGAGGCAGGAGAATTGCTTGAAACTGGGAGGCAGAGGTTGCAGTGAGACAAGATCGGGCCACTGCACTCCAGCCTGGGTGTCAGAGGGAGACTCCATCTCAAAAAAAAAAAAAACAGGAGACCATGGGAGGAGACTTTGCTCCCTCTTTCCGTTGACCCTGAAATGCCCCTGGAAGGGAGGGGGCTGATCAATCTAAGAGATCCCCTTAGACTCAGATTCATTCATTCCACCAATGTTTACTGAGCAAGTACCATGTGCAGGGCCCTGCTCAAGATACTGGGATACATCAAGGGCAACAGACAAAGGTTCCTGCCTTCACAGAGCTGACATTCCAGTGAGGAGCCAAAAAACCAGTGTGTGAGACAATGACACCAGTGATAAAGGCTCAGAAGCAAATGCCCATGATGAGAGGCGGAGGCATTCCACAGGGGTTAAAGAAGGAAAGAAGGGAGTGACATTTGCACTGAGACCACACTGAGTTTTGGCTCAAATCTATAGGAACTTTCTAAATCATCATTTCTCCAAGCTCAGCAGATCAGGAGGTTCCCAAGAGAAAAGCGGCAGGGGGGCAGGGAGGGGACAACAGCGGGGAGCTGGCAGTGCACAAAGCCAGCTCAGGAGGTCACTGCACTTACAGAGTGGCCCTGGAGCAGGGCCCAGTGCCCACGTGCTCAGGCTCAGCCATCAGCCCTGCGATTGCTCCCCATGGGAACCAGCTCCCAACATTCCATTGCCATGGCTATTCTCAACCCTACCAGACCACGCTGACCACACCACCTCCCACCCACCACGCCCCAACCTTCTGCAGAGCTGGGGAGACGCAGGTCTCTTGGGCAGGGGTCCCTGGGAATCAGGGACCTCTGACCTATTGCGGGGGGAAGCCAGCCAAGAAAGCCCTCCGGATTCCAATGGGGTGTGAGTAAGGGAAAAATAATTCTGAAGCTCTGGACACTGCTTGAGCATAAAAAGCATGCAGAGTGGTTCAAGAGGGAAAAAGGGCAGGGAGGCTGGCATGCGGCCTTAAAAATATTAGCTCAGGCCAGGCACGGTGGCTCACGCCAGGCATGGTGGCTCATGCCTATAATCCCGGCACTTTGGGAGGCTGAGGGGGATGGATTGCTACAGGAAAGGAGTTTGCGACCAGCCTGGAAAATAAGACGAAACCCTGTCTCTACAAAAATTAGCTGGGCATGATGATATACACCCCATAGTCCCAGCTACTTGGGAGGCTGAAGTGGGAGGATGGCTTGAGCCTGGGAGGCAGAGGTTGCAGTGAGCCAAGATCACACCACTGCACTCCAATCTGGGTGACAGAGAGAGATTCTGCCTAAAAAACAAACAAAAAAACATTAGTTCAGACTTAGAGCCCTTATTATATACCAGGCACTGAACTAAGGGTTTTACATATATCATTGCATTTTGTCTTAACCATTGACCCTATTTGACCCTCCCTTATTAACTATCCATTTCCTGGGGCTCAGAGAGGTAAAGGAACCTGCCGAAGGCCATGCAGCTGGGAGGCAGGTGAGCTAGAAGGAAAACTCAAGTCTCTCTCTTTCCAGAGCCTGTGCTCTCCTCCCTGTCTTGCTTTGCATTTTTTTTTTACCTAAAACCATCAAAGCAGGGTCCCACACACTGTCCCAGCCTCCCCTTCAGAGGCCCAGTTCAGCACTCTGTTAGGGACTAGCCGGGGGTGGGGACTGATGAGGCTGGGGGTCACATCCTGGCTCCCCCACTCAGAGGCTGGGTGTCCTGGGTCAATCTGGGGCAGCTCTCTGAGCCTCAGTGTTCTCATCTGAGAAATGGGAATAACACCTGGAAGAGTGCCACGGGAACTATGTAACTTCCATCAAGCCAGGCAGAACCAGCATGAGAAAACTATTACCATTTAATTTTTTTACTTTTCTTTTCTCTTTTTTTTTTTTTTTTTTTGAGACAGGGTCTTGCTCTGTTGCTCAGGCTAGAATACAGCGGCGCAATCATGGCTCGCTGCAGCCTCAAACACCTGGGCTCAAGCAAATTCTCCCATCTCAGCCTCCCAAGTAGCTAGTGCGCCACCATGCCCAGCTAATATTTTATTTTTTTGTAGAAATGGGGTCTTAATACATTGTCCAGGCTGGTCTCAAACTCCTGGGCTCAAGTAATCCTCCTGCCTAGCCCTCTCAAAGTGCTGGGATTACAGGCATGGGCCACCACGCCTGGCTGCCTTTTGATGTTAGGATCAGTCATTACAGCACATGGATAAAGACTGGCAGGGACATACACACAAACTAAGGAACGTGTGGTCCAGTCAGGTGGGATCAGGAGTGACTTCTCCCTGTTCTTTGTCATTAAGAGTAAAAATGCACAGTTGGCCCTGTACATTTTGACTCTAAACGACAACCCTGGACGGTTGGCGCTATTATTAGCCACGTTTTACCGAAGGGGAAACTGAGGCTTAGAGAGGTGAAATGCTTTGTTGGAGGTCACACAGATGGTAACTGGTTGAGCCTGAACTGAAACTCAGGCTATCTGATGCCAGAACCCAAACTGTTTCCCCAACTTTCGACGACCCTGCTTTAACATCTCTCTTGGGGGTAGGCAAGCTTCTGTGAAGTCATAAAACCCACGTTTTTGGCTCTGTGGGCCACAAGAGCTCCACTGTTTCCATTGCAACAAGCTCCACTTGTTTCCATTGCAACTGTAATGCAAACAACCAAGATGACACATACATGAAGGCAAGTGGCTGTGTTCCGATGAGACTAGTTACAAAAACAGGCGGTCAGCTAGATTTGTCCCGTGGGCATAGTTTGTCAACCCCCGGTCTATATCACGAAAAGACACTATCAGCCAGGCGCAGTGGCTCACGCCTATAATCCCAGCACTTTGGGAGGCCAAGGCAGGCAGATTACCTGAGGTCAGGAGTTCGAGACCAGCCTGGCCAACGTGGTGATATCCCATCTCTACTAAAAATACAAAAATTAGCTGGGCGTGGGGCGGGCGCCTGTAGTCCCAGCTACTCGAGAGGCTGAGGCAGGAGAATTGCTTGAACCCGGGAGGTGGAGGTTGCAGTGAGCTGAGATTGTGCCATTGTACTCCAGCCTGGGTGACAAGAGCGAAACTCCGTCTCAAAAAAAAAAAAAAAAAAAAAAAAAAAAAGACACTATCAGCAGCACCTGCCCTCAGTGCAACCTGGGCAAACTCACAAAGCACAAATACAGTGAGCCGAGGTGGAAGCCAGTTTTGGTTCTGGGACTTATCTCAGTAGGGACTGTGGGAGGACCCAGGTGGCCAGCCTTTGGTAAGAGAAAAATGTACAATTCGGGAAAACAAATAGTTGATTAAAAAGAAAAAGAAGTGCACACTCACGCATAGGGAATCATCCAGCATCCTGTCTGTTGCCACGTAAGGACTAGCAGAGAGGCTTGTGTATGCCTGGCAGTTTTTTTTTTTTTTTTTTTAAAGAGACAGGGTCTCCTTCTGTCTCCAAGGCTGGAGTGCAGTGGAGTGATCACTGTTCACTGCAGCCTTGAAACTCCTGGTCTCAAATGATCTGTCTGCCCCAGCCTGTCAAGTAGCTGGGACTACAGGCAAGTGCCACCATGCCCAGTTAATTTTTCATTTTTGTGGAGACGGGGTCTCACTATGTTGCCCAGGCTGGTCTGAGTTTAATCCTCCCACCTCAGCCTCCCAAAGTGCTGGGATTATAGGCATGAGCCACTGCACCTGGCTGGCAGTTTTACATACAGTCGCCCCTCGGTATCATAGAGGATTGATTACAGAATATCCCTCGAATACCAGTATACATCAAGTCCCTTATATAAAATGATGTAATATTCGCATATAACCTACACATATCCTCCCATATACTTTAAATCAGTGCTAGATCAATTATACTACCTAATACAATGTAAATGCTATGTAGGTAGTTGTTACACTGTATTGTTTAGAGAACAATCACAGGACAAAAAAAGCCCCGTTCATGTTCAGTACAGATGCAACCACCCATTTTTTCCCAAATATTTTTGATCCACTGTTGGCTGAATCCCCACATGCAGAACCCATGAAGACAGAGAGCCAACTATATATTTTGACCCTCATGACAGCCTTGGAGGGTAGGCACTATTATTATTAGCCACATTTTACAGAAGGGGAAACTGAGGCTTAGAGAGGTGAAGTGCTTTGTTGGAGATCACACAGATGATAAGTGGCTGAGTTTGATCTGGAACTCAGGTCTATCTGATGCCAGAACCCAAGTTCTTAACTACCTCTTCCAAATCTCGACCCCACCCCATATACAGATGGGGAAGGTATGTGCCCCAGGTCAGACAGCTGCTCGGAGTAGTGCCTGGCTCAGACTCCTGGACCATCTCCCAGTCTTGCCCCTGGCACCTGGCACAGCCCCTGCTCAGGACTTCCTGTCCAGAAACACAGAGGGCCCCTGCCTGGTAAACGAGGCAAACAGGAAAGGGCCAGTGTGATCTTGTAGGGACCGGTGCTTCCTGAGCCCTCACCCCCACCCACCATGGGATCCCATCGCTACTCCTCTGCCCAGAAGCTGTCAGAGGTGGGGGACTGAGCACAGGGGCAGGAATCCTCCACACCTGGCTAATTCCTAGCAATGCAGCCCTGGGTTGGGGGTCAGTGGGGAGATGTTATCTAACTACTTTGTGCCTCACTTTCCTCATCTGTGAAATGGGGAGGCCATTAGCACTTGTGAAGACTAAATAAATAAACTTGCAGTGGCTCATGCCTGCAATCCCAGCACTTTGGGAGGCCAAGGCGGGTGGATCACCTGGGGTCAGGAGTTCGAGACCAGCATGGCCAACATGGTGAAACCTCGTCTCTGCTAAAAATACAGAAATTAGCCAGGCATGGTGGTGAATGCCTGTAATCCCAGCTACTTGGGAGGCTGAAGCACAAGAATTGCTTGAACCCAGGAGGAGGAGGTTGCAGTGAGCCAAGATGGCGTCACTGCACTCCAGCCTGGGTGATACAGCAAGACTCTGTCTCAAAATAAATAAACTCACATAAAGCACTCAGAACAGAACTTTGTTACTACCCGACTGTTATTCCTTCCCTATAGGGTGGTTGTTAAACTTTGGTGTGCTTCTGAATAGCCCAAAACTTTATAAGGCAGATTTCCTGGGGCCTGCCCTCAAATATTCTGATTTGGAAGAGGCAAGGTGGAGCCGAGGGAATCTGCATTTTAGCAAGTGCTGCCGCCCCTTGCCCCCTCTCTATGAAATACCGCTTAGGGCACTGAACTCAGTGTTCTAGTAGGCTGGTGCAAAAGTAATGCAGTTTTTGCCACTGCAAGTAATATCATAGACCGCAATTACTTTTGCACCAGCTAACTATTCACTGGCTGCCCACCTGGGCCAGGCTCGGGAATGCAATCATCGTGGAGTGCAGGGGTCAGGAGTGTAGACCTAAAGTTGGACAGACCCAGGGTGCGATCTTGGTGTAGCCACTCACCAGTGGCCTTGAGCCAGTGACTTCTTGTCTCTGAGCCTCACTCACCTGTTATAACATTTAACATTTCCAAAATAAGTCTGAAAACGGCACCTACCTCGTGGAGCTGTTGTGAAGCTGGCAAAGAGTGTGAGCTCAGAGGCATCAGCTACAATTCTGTACCATTATTTATTAGGACGGACACAGTCCTGCCCATAATGAGTGTCACGGCCATTGAGCTGGCAGACAAGCAACCCAGTGGGACGGATGCCCAGACAGACTGGGGTGTGCAGGAGGTGGTGGGAACACGTTCAGGGCATGCTGGAGCACCTGGTGTCACGTCCTGCCCAGAAGACCTAATAACACCCAACAGACAGGCACCACCGCAAAGTGGCATCGACTCCCACTGCAGGCCTCCCACGGCAACCCTGTGGGGGAGACAGTCCCTCTCTGGCTGGATCGTGAATAAGAAATCCAGAGGTGGAATGGGCTGCTCACACTCTGCTCACACTCACACAGCAGGTGCAGGGCAGCATCAGGACTCAAACCCAGGTCTAATGGGTTCTTCCACCATTTTGTGCCATGGATCTCTTCAACCATCCGGTGAAATCTACGGGCCCCTTCCCAGAATAATGCTTTTAAATGAAATACAATAAAATATAGAGGATGAAAAGGAAACCAATATAGTAAAATTTGGCTAAGAATGTGATTACAAAAATTGCTGTGAAATATTATCTGTAACCTATCTGCTCCTTTATTAAAGCAATCAATAACAAGATCTAGTAGCAGACAGAATAATCACCGTCAGCTGCAAGCAGACACATCTGTGGCACCTAAAATGTGATATAAAAATATGGGCCAGGCGCAGTGGCTCATGTCTGTAATCCCAGCACTTTGGGAGGCCGAGGCGGGTGGATCACCTGAGGTCAGGAGTTCAAGACCCGCCTGGCCAACATGGTGAAACCCTGTCTCTACTAAAAATACAGAAAAATTAGCTGGGCGTGGTGGCAGGTGCCTGTAATCCCAGCTACTTGGGAGGCTGAAGCAAGAGAATCACTTGAACCCGGGAGGCAGAGGTTGCAGTGAGCCGAGATCACGTCATTGCACTCTAGCCTGGGCGACAAGAGCGAAACTCCATCTCAAAAAAGAAGTGTGGTTTCTATTGGTGATGCGAGTGCTGCCACTACTACTGTGATTTATCACCTACGTTGTCACCTGGAGGAAATGTTAAACTAGGGTCAATAAAGATGTAATTTTCCCCCCATCCAAATTCCTAGGCCCCCAAATGCAGCCTGGAACCCCAATTAAGAATCGCTGCCAGCATCTGGCTCCGTTATGGACACAAAATCTATGGCTGTTAGGGCCAGGGAGCCATGGTCCTGCCTCAGGAGTCTAGATTCACCTTCCCTCCCATTCCTGCCCGTTTCCTTGCCGCACCATCAAACACAAGAGCAGTAGGGATTTGCACCAGAAACACTTGATGGCATATTGTGGAGCATGGTTTGCATGTTCTGATTTTATTTTAAGAAGTAAAAGTGGCCAGGAGCAGCGGCTCACGCCTGTGATGCCAGCTGCTCACAAAGCTGAGGCAGGAAGACAGCTTGAGCCCAGGAATTTGAGACCCAGCCTGTGGCTATCAACATAGCAAGCCCCAAATATAAGTAGGTAGGAGATGGCAACTGTTATAAAAGAACCATGGCTCCTCTCCATGCTGGCATCACACACTGGCATGTGACCTTGGCTACTAAGTTAGCAGTGTGAAGGCCAAAAGGGACCAAAGTGGGGGTGACCCTGGCACAGGCACTGTACACATGGCCCTGAGGGAAAGCAAACATCCGCAGTGGATGAGGGGAGGCACAGGCAGGTGGTCAGAGTCCCATGCTGCCAGCCAGCCTGGGTGTGCACCTGCGTCTACCCCAGACCCTTGGCAGCATCACCTCCACTCTCTGGACCTGAGTTTCTTCATCTGTAAAATGGGCCCAATAATTCTCACTAGCGATGCTGCTGTGAGGATTGAGATAGGGGCTTAATAAGGGAAAGACCAGAGGGGTGTGCCTAATGCCTTGCAGCTCTTCAATAACTGCAAGTCCCATCTGAATCTACCGATGAGAAATCAGCAGTGGTAAGCAGGAATAGTGGGGAAAGGAGATTGGCAAGGCCTAGACTGTGCCAGGCTTTGAATGCCAGGTAAGGAGCTTGGAGTTATCCTGGGGACGGTGGGAAATTGTGAGCATTGGTCTGGTTGTGATCTGGGAGGGGACACAGGCCCTCTCTGGTGTAGGATGCCTGAAAAGACAAGGGCTGGAGGCCAAGTGATAGCTGCTGGGGGACCCAGGGAGCCATCTCAAAGAAGAGAGATGGGGTCAGACGTGGTGGCCCATGTCTGTAATCTCAGAACTTCGGGAGGCCAAGGAGGGAGGATTGCTTGAGCTCTGGAGTTCAAGACCAGCCTGAGCAATGTAGTAAGGCTCCATCTCTACAAAAAAATTAAAAATTAGCCGGGTGTGGTGGCACGCTCCTGTAGTCCCAACTACTTGGGAGGCTGAGGCCAGAGGATCACTTGGGCCCAGGAGGTCAAGACTGCAGTGAGCTGTTATCACACCACTGTACTCCAGCCTGGTTGAAAGAGGGAGACTTCATCTCAAAAATATATATATTTTTATAAAATTATTATATAAAAATATATATAATACACACACACACACACACACATACACATATGTTGCCCAGGCTGGAGTGCAATGGAGCAATCACAGCTCACTGCAACCACCATCTCCCAGGTTCAAGTGATTCTCCTGCCTCAGCCTCCTGAGTAGCTGGGATTACAGGCACTTGCCACAACACTGGCTCATTTTTTGTATTTTTAGTAGAGACAGGGTTTCATCATGTTGACCAGGCTGGTCTCCAACTCCTGACCTTAAGTGATCTGCCTGCCTCGGCCTCCCAAAGTGCTGCGACTACAGGCATGAGCCACTGTGCTTGGCCTCAAACAACAACAACAAAAAAAATTAAAAAGGAGGGAGATGGGAGGAGAGAAGGGAGAAAGCAGCAAAGGAGACAATGTGGGCAGGAGGAGGATGTGATGTGGAGAGAGCCCCCTACTCTGGTCCTCACACATGGCTCACTGGCTGGACAGACAAATCACAGCTTCTCTTGGGGTGGGTTTGCTGTTCTCACCTATCAGATGGGGAGACAGAGAGAAGGAAGGGACAGAGTGGTGGGGGAGACCCTGGCCACCCTAAGGAGAGCAAAAGACTTGCCCGGCAGGGCAGGAACAGGGTGAGGTAAGCAAGGCATCGTCCTTGAGCACAAAAACTCAAGGGGGTGCCAAAAAACTCAGTAACCAAGACCAATAATGTTTCAATGCAATCTCTTTTAGATTAGTGGAAAAAAATCCATGACAAACAAAAAACATAAAATGTTTAAATAAATAGGACAAATGATATTGTGCTGTGCTAAGCTATACTGGAACCAAGGCAGAAAGAAAAAAAATCAGTAATACTGATCCTGACATTATTTACAGTTTTTATATGTTGTTTTTCATGGATATTTTTGCATTTAGATTGTTTTATAACAGCTTTACTGACGGACAATGCACATATCATATAACTCACCTATTTAAAGTGTATACAGTTCATGGGCCCGGCGCAGTGGCTCACGCCTGTAATCCCAACACTATGGGAGGCCAAGGCAGGCGATCACCTGAGGTCAGGAGTTCGTGACCAGCCTGGCCAACATGGTGAAACCCTGTCTCTACTAAAAATACAAAAATTAGCAGGGTGCAGTGGCAGATGCCTGTAATCCCAGCTGCTCAGGAGGCTGAGGCAGGAGAATCGCTTGAACTTGGGAGGCAGAGGCCGCAGTGAGCCAAAATCACGCCACTGTGCTCCAGCCTGGACAACAGAGCGAAACTCCATCTCAAAAAAAATAAAAAAATAAAGTGTACAGTTCAATGGTCTTTAGTATAATCACAGGGTTAAGTGTATTCACAGGCTTCTAGTATATTCAGAGTAGTACACTTACAGAGTTTTCGTATAGTCATAGTCAATTTTGCAACATTTTCATCACCCAAAGAGAAACCTCGTACCCTTACGTATCAAACTCTAACCCCCTTCTCCTCCCAGCCCCAGGAGACCACTACTCTACTTTCCATCTCTATGAGTTCGCCTATTCTGAACATTTCATAAAAATGGAATCACACAAAGCATGTTCTTTAATGACCAGCTTTTTCCACTTAGCACACTCTGTTCAAGGTTCATCCGTTAGTTTTGATTTTTCAAATTTTGCATTAAAATATTATCTTGATCATTTGATCATCCCCTGCTGCCTAGCGCTCTCCCAGGTCAAACCCCGGTTTCTGCAAATTCCCACTTAACAGCATGGTTCTATTCACACCTTCACCCAGGAGCCAGGGAGCTTGGGGCTGCCAGAAACCTCCTAGCCTGGACAGCAGGGCCTTCTAGGAGCCTCTGAGGAAATACACATGGTG
Organism: Pongo pygmaeus; assembly: GCF_028885625.2. Classification (NCBI taxonomy): domain Eukaryota; kingdom Metazoa; phylum Chordata; class Mammalia; order Primates; family Hominidae; genus Pongo; species Pongo pygmaeus. The sequence goes on from NC_085931.1 coordinate 37,402,879, forward strand.
TGACAGACCAGGTATAGGAGCATATCATATCAATGTATATGTATCATATACATATCAATGCTGGAATACGATATAAAATAAGAGAAGATGATTTCTAGATTTGATGCATAACTTTGGGTCCTTGAGCTCTGGAATGCAGAGCCAGCAGTGGCCTCGGAGAAAGCCTGGGCAGGCTCAGAAAGGAGAGTGTGGCCAAGGTCACACAGCAAGTTAATGGCACGGCCAGGCCTGAACACCTGGCTGGGTTCTTCCCATGCACCCAGAGGCCTTCTCTGCTGGCATCATGCTGGCTTGCTCTCCTAACAAGATAAGGTAGGATGGCCTCCTGGTTAAAGTGTGGCTCTGGAGTCAGGCTACAGATGCTGGCTACAGAGCTACATGACTTTGGGCAAGACACTTAACCTCTGTGGGCATCAAGTTCCTCATCTGTAAAATGAGAATCGTATTACAGCAGTGCCATACGACTTTTGTAAGGATTAAATAAGATATTGCGCATTGCAGTACATTGAGCTCCACAAAGACAGTGCTGGGGCAAGTGAGAGCCGGACAGGTACTGGGCGACTGTGCCTTACTGAGGAAAAATAACTAAACATGGGCAAAGGAGATCCTAAGAAGCCGAGAGGCAAAATGTCATCATATGCATTTTTTGTGCAAACTTGTCAGGAGGAGAATAAGAAGAAGCACCCAGATGCTTCAGTCAACTTCTCAGAGTTTTCTAAGACGTGCTCAGAGAGGTGGAAGACCATATCTGCTAGAGAGAAAGGAAAATTTGAAGATATGGTGAAGGCGGACAAGGCCCGTTATGAAAGAGAAATGAAAACCTATATCCCTCCCAAAGGGGAGACAAAAAAGAAGTTCAAGGATCTGAATGCACCCAAGAGGACTCCTTCGGCCTTCTTCCTGTTCTGCTCTGAGTATCGCCCAAAAATCAAAGGAGAACATCCTGGCCTGTCCATTAGTGATGTTGCAAAGAAACTGGGAGAGATGTGGAATAACACTGCTGCAGATGACAAGCAGCCTTATGAAAAGAAGGCTGTGAAGCTGAAAGAAAAATACGAAAAGGATATTGCTGCATATCGAGCTAAAGGAAAGCCTGATGCAGCAAAAAAGGGGGTTGTCAAGGCTGAAAAAAGCAAGAAAAAGAAGGAAGAGGAGGAAGATGAGGAAGATGAAGAGGATGAGGAGGAGGAAGAAGATGAAGATGATGAAGATGAAGAAGATGATAATGATGACGAATAAGTTGGTTCTAGTGCAGTTTCTTTTCTTGTCTATAAAGCATTTAACCCCCCGTACACAACTCACTCCGTTTAAAGAAAAAAATTGAAATGTAAGGCTGTGTAAGATTTGTTTTTAAACTGTACAGTGTCTTTTTTTGTACAGTTAACACACTACCAAATGTGTCTTTAGATAGCCCTGTCCTGGTGGTATTTTCAACAGCCACTAACCTTGCCTGGTACGGTATGGGGGTTGTAAATTGGCATGGAAATTTAAAGCGGGTTCTTGTTGGTGCACAGCACAAATTAGTTATATATGGGGATGGTAGTTTTTTCATCTTCAGTTGTCTCTGATGCAGCTTATATGAAATAATTATTCTGTTAACTGAATACCACTCTGTAATTGCAAAAAAAAAAAAAGTTGCAGCTGTTTTGCTGACATTCTGAATGCTTCTAAGTAAATACAATTTTTTTATTAGAAAAAAAAAGATATTGCATGTGAAGCACTTAGTTCCATGCCTAGCAAACAGCAGGTGCTCTAGGTCTTATTATCATTATTACTATTATTAGTATCTGGAATCTAGCATCTCACGGAGAGTCCTTTGTAGGACATGGAATGCTATCCCAGCAGGCACAGGAAGCAAAATTTAGGCTTAGGTACTAAGGAGCCATGGCAGGTGTTTGAGCAGTGGGTGAGCAGCATGACTTTGAAGCTGCATAGGGCTGGCAGCCAGTCCAGTACCCACCTACAGGGAACATCTTTGCCAAGGTCCTTCCTCGCAGGCTCCAAATCCCTGGCAGTCCTCCCAGTGCTGCGGGGCAAAGCCAGAGCACAACTCCCACAGGCTACACCCCCTGACATTTCCAGCCTTGTCTGCTTCCTGGGTGCCAGCCGGGCTGGTGAACACCAAGCAGTCAACAAGCAGGGGGACTTGAAGCAGCCCACACAGCCTCAATCCACAGACACAAAGACCAGGAGGCCCAGAGGCCCGGCAGGGGCTGCAGGGTGGCAGAGGAGAAACTGTCCCTACTTTGGAGTCATGAAGGCAAGCCTAGCTCCTCCTTTGCTGTGTGACCTTGGGAGAGTCCCTTTCCCTCTCTGAGCTCCAGTCTGCCCATATGCGAGAAGGTCTTATCTGCTTCTGTATGCTTAGGGGCTGCTGGAGAGATGCAACACAATAAAACAACAATGGTGTCCTTCGGCAGCACCCCCACCATGAGCCAGACACCGTGCCGAACGCTCCGGGTGTGTAACTTCACTAAACCCTCACAGCTCTACAAGCCAGTCCATGTGCCATTTCTACTTTTAAGATGCACTTAATTGCTCAACTCATAGGTATAACCTCCACATTAAAAACCGGAGAGAGAAGGCATAAGTCTCTTTGGAGTAAAAGATCCAATCCTATGTTCTTCCCCCTTTTCTAAGAGGTAACTGCTGTTGATTAGTTTGGAGGGGAGCCATCTACACTTACTTTTTCTTTTCTTTTTTTTTTTTTTTTTTTTTTTTTTTTTGAGACTGACTCTCACCATGTCACCCAGGCTAGGCTGGAGTGCAATGGAGCGATCTCAGCTCACTGCAACCTCCGCCTCCCAGGTTCAAGCGATTCTCCTACCTCAGTTTCCTAAGTAGCTGGGATTACAGACATGTGCCACCATGTCCAGCTAATTTTGTACTTTTAGTACAGACAGGGTTTCACCATGTTGGTCAGGCTGGGCTCAAACTCTCGACCTCAAGTGATCTGCCCACCTCGGCCTCCCAAAGTGCTGGGACCAGGGGTGATTTTGCCATTCAGGGAACCACTGGTAATGTCCAGAGATAGTTTTGGTTGTTACAATTAGGGATCATCTCATGGGTAGAGCCCACAGATGCTACTAAACATCTTACAATGCCCAGGTAGCCCCCAGCACAAAGAATCATCCAGTCCCAAATGTCAGTAGTGTGCCAAGGTTAAGAAGTCCTGGATTCTACACAGCCTCCTGAAACTGACTGGGTTCACTCAACACGAGGTCTTTCCGTGTCAGCATGTTTGTTCTACCATCCAGGAAACATTGCTTGAGCACCTACTGTGTACCAGGCCTTGTTCTAGCACCGGGGCCAAATCAGTAAACAAGACAAAGCCCCAGCCTCCAGAGGGCACAGATATCCTTCCAGAAGACAAGACACATCAACATGCAACACCCTGATGGACCTCCTTCCCTCCTTCTTCTTTTTTTTTTTTTTTTTGAGACGGAGTCTCACTCCAGCCCAGGCTGGAGTGCAGTGGTGTGATCTCAGCTCACTGCAAGCTCCATCTCCCGGGTTCACGCCATTCTCCTGCCTCAGCCTCCCAAGTAGCTGGGACTACAGGCGCCCGCCACCACGCCCGGCAATTTTTTTTGTATTTTTAGTAGAAATGGGGTTTCACCATGTTAGCCAGGATGGTCTCAATCTCCTGACCTTGTGATCCACCCGCGTCGGCCTCCTAAAGTGCTAGGATTACAGGCGTGAGCCACCACGCCCGGCCCTCCCTCCTTCCCTCTTCTTAATTGTTCCAAAGCATCCCGGCAGGAACAGCACACCATTCAGTTAGCCAAGGCCTTCTGACAGACATGTAAGCTGCTTTCAGCTTCTTGCAATGACATACCCTCACAAAGGACCATGCCTCCTTGTGCCCATGCATGAAAGGTGCCCTAGGGCCTTACTAAGGTCTTGCAAGCAGCAAGGCCACCTGGGAGCCTGCTAGTCCCATGCCTTAGAAGGTACTGAACCAGCATTTTAACCAGACCCCAGGCGTTTCCATGCACAATACAATTTGAGAAGCACAGCTCTAGGTAGCTACCTATAGGGGGTTGGTGGGCTCAGGGGCCACTCTCCCTTTATTTTTCAGCAGATACTGCCCAAGTGCCCTCCCAAAGACCCTCCTGCCAGCAGTCTGCATGTTCCCCTTCTGCACCAACTTTGTGTTGCTGGAGGTTGCCGTTTTTGCCAAGCTGGCGATTCCTCCCATTTTCCAACTGTGGAGACTGAGGCTGAACGAGGTGTCTAGACGACCAGCGCCAGGGGCCAATGACCTCTAAGGCCTCTCCCAGTTCTGACTTTTAGGATCTGGCCACAGCCTAGGTGTCTTCGTACCAGCTTCCTGATCGACCACTCTCGCTCTCAGCAGCTGCTTGGAGCAGGAAGGAGGAAAGGTTACAGCTCACCCAGCAAAGGAAGCAGAGTTCCTGAGGGAGGGAGCAGGCTTAGTGGGCTGGACATCTGTGAGCGCCACTGGCGAGGCTGCCTCTGTGCCCCTTCATGTCCAGTCATGCAGGACGGAGGACCAGGCTGGGCACAGTGCAAGCCCTGCCCCGTCATGAATAACAGGTAACGCCGGAAGGCCGAGCAGAGGAGGGAAAGTGCTCCAGGGCCAAGAAGCCAGATGAGACCCCAACTTTGCTCTCACCAGTTGCACATCTTAGCCTCAGTTTCCTCCCCATAAAAATGGGCTCCTACCACTCACTGCAGAAGACTGCAGTGAACACTTATGCACAGTTCAGTCAACAAACAGCAGCCACCACCTGAAGCCTTGCCTTGGGCCGGTGCTCTGTTACTTTATTCAACTTACTATAGCCTCACAGCAGCCGACTGGCACTGTTATTCTCCCCATTTGACAGATGGGGAAATCGAGGCCCAGAGAGGTGCAGTGCTCTGCCCTTGCTAGAACACTGAGTTACAGCCATGGGAGCGGTGTCCTTGGACCTGCAAAGTCAACATTACTCATCTGAACTCTGCCTCTGTGGAGCTGTGTGGCCCTGGGCAAGCTGCTTCACCTCTCTGAGCCTCCGCTTTCTCAGCAGTGAAATGAGGACATAACACACAGAGCGGAGAGGGGAAGCTATCTGCAAACAGAGAATACTGTCTGCACAGCCCCCACTGAGACTTCATAATGCCACCTCCAAAACACCTAGCCCAGGAAGACCTGTCACCTGTGGGCATCTCTGATCTTTCCTGAGCTCTAGCTGCAACATGGGCCAGGCCATGCAAAGCTGGCAGCCCCCAGAGAGGGAAAGCCACTTGCTCTAGGTGACACAGCTGGTAAGTAGTAGAGAGCAGAGCCAAGCAGCAAGAGATGAGGTTTCAAACCTGAGAGCGGTACAGGCAGCAGCCAGGGTGGAGGCGAGGGTCAGGCTCGAGCTGGCAGGTGTCTGGAGTGGGGACCACCAGGAGCTGGCAGACCCTTGGTGGCCAAGGTCTCTCTCCTGCTGGCTTTTAGCTGGGACGCTCCTTTGAAGGATCAGTCAGCCTTGCGATGGGCCTGCCTCTCCTAAAGGCTCCTCCCTCTTCTGGATCCAGTCTTGTTGCTCACCTGTGGACTGGCAGCGGGTACCTCCTCTCTGGGGAATTAGGGCTTCTCTTGGCGGCTGTGACTCAGGTCTCCTAGGCCACGCAGTCTCCCTGTGGCCAGACTTGCCCTGGTCTCTGGAATCCCCTCTTGTCATTTTGGCCAGAGGATGTCAGCCCCTGCCTAAAACCTTCCACAGAATTATAGCTCCTTCCTGTAGTTTGTAACAGCGCCACCCAATAGAAATGCAGTGTGAGACATACTCCAAATTCTCAGTTTTCCAGTAGCTACATTACAGAAGTAAATTTAATAACATTTTATTTAACTCAATATATATAAAATATTATCATTAATCAATATAAACATTACTGAGATAGTTTATAGTCTCTTTTTTTTAAGTACTTAGTCTTTGAAACCTGGGGTATAACTTCTACTTTCAGCACATCTCAATTTGGATGCTAAATTCTCAGTAGAAATAGCTAATCTGTACAGAGATTTCATAAAATTGATAGTTGAACAAAGTACATCCACACACCCAAATTGTTGCACACACACTTAAAAGTTTTCCAAGAATGGGAATGAGTATCTGTTCTGAAATTAAAATAGATAAAGACTTGAAATTCAGTTCCTCAGCCACAGCAGCCACATTTCTTTCTTTTTTTTTTTCTTTGAGGCAGAGTCTCGCTCTGTCACCCAGGCTGGAGTGCAGTGGCACAATCTCGGCTCACTGTAAGCTCCGCCTCCTGGGTTCACGCCATTCTCCTGCCTCAGCCTCCCAGGTAGCTGGGACTACAGGCGCCCGCCACCACACCTGGCTAATTTTTTATATTTTTAGTAGAGACGGGGTTTCACCATCTTAGCCAGGATAGTCTCGATCTCCTGACCTCGTGATCCACCCGCCTCGGCCTCCCAAAGTGCTGGGATTACAGGCATGAGCCACCACGCCCAGCCACAGCAGCCACATTTCAAGGGCTCTGCAGCCACATGTGGTTCGTGGTTCCCGTGGTGAGCATGAAGATTAATAAACTCCTGGCCAGGCGCGGTGGCTCACGCCTGTAATCCAAGCACGTTGGGAGGCTGAGGCAGGTGGATTACCTGAGGTCAGGAGTTTGAGACCAGCCTGGCCAACGTGGTGAAACCCTGTCTCTATTAAAAATACAAAAATTAGGCTGGGTGCGGTGGCTCACGCTTGTAATCCCAGCACTTTGGGAGGCCGAGGCAGGCAGATCACGAGGTCAAGAGATCGAGACCATCCTGGCCAACACAGTGAAACCCCATCTCTACTAAAAATACAAAAATTAGCCAGGCATGGTGACACGCACCTGTAGTCCCAGCTACTCGGGAGGCTGAGGCAGGAGAATCACTTGAACCCGGGAGGCGGAGGTTGCAATGAGCTGAGATCACGCCACTGCACTCCAACTTGGCGACAGAGCGAGAATCTGTCTCAAAAAAAAAAAAGAAAAAAAAAAAAGAAAAGAAAAAAAAGTACAAACATTAGCTGGGCGTGGTGGCAGGCACCTGTAATCCCAGCTGCTCGGGAGGCTGAGGCAGGAGAATCACTTGAACCTGGGAGGCGGAGGTTGCAGTGAGCCGAGATTGAGCCACTGCACTCTAGCCTAGGTGACAGAGTAAGACTCTGTCTCAAAGTAAGTAAATAAACAAACACACAAACTCCTTAAGGCCAGGACAACACTCCCAATTCCTCTGCTCTCCCCTCTTCCCTGGCTTACATCGTATTGTAATTGTCCATCTTGGAGTTTCTCAGTCTCTGCACTATAGACATTTGGACCAGATCATTCTTTGTGGCAGTGTGGGGTGGGGCTGTCCCATGCATTGTAGGATGTTTAGCAGCATCCCCAGCCTCTACCAAGGAGATGCCAGTAGCATCCCCTCCCCGAGTCCTGACAACCAAAAATGTCCCCAGGCATTGCTGACTGCCCCCTGGGGGTGCAGTCATCCCCATCAAGAACACTGGTCTATTGCGGGGTGAGAGGATGTGAGACTAAGCCGATTCTCTCCATCTCCCAGGTACCTGTCCAGTGCCTGATGCACAAAGGTGCCCAAGCCTGTACCTGAACAGAAGAGGCGCTTACTCCACCCTGAGACTCACCTCTTCCAGGAAGGTTTCCACAATGCCCTAGCCCAGTTAGTGTTTCTGCTGGGATCCCACAGCCCCCTGCGCTCACCGCTGGCGCAGTTCCCTCCAAGGGTAGGAAATGGGCCTTGCTCACGGTGTATTTTCAAGGCCTAGCCTGGAAGTTGGTATACAGACCTGAGAAACAGGGATGACTTAGGTTGAAAGCCATGCAAGGCCAGTTTTGCCCATTTTAATTCAGGGCTTCCTCATCCCAGCAAAGGTGCTAATATCAGTCACAGTTCCATTTATACACCAGGCAATGAGCTAATATCCACAGGATTTAGAGAGGGAAACTGAGGCTCACACACATGAAATTTGTCTTGGATTCCAATGACCTTGAGGCTTAAAATTCCCGGTTCCTCCTCTTATGGATCAAATGAAGTCATGCATGAAAAAAGATATTTGTAATACATATCAAACAAATATTTATACTGAGAACATATAAAGAGTTCTGTGAAATCAATTTAAAAAAGGACAGGCAACACAACAGAAAAATGGGAACGTCTGAAGACATACTTCATAAAAGAGGTTATCTAAGTGGTCAATAAGCATATGAAAGGTGCTCAAACTCATATCCATCGGGGAAACAAATGCAAATTTAAAGTACATTGTGGGATCATTACATAACCAAATAACTAAAAAAAGAAAAGGATACCAAGTGTTGGCAAGGATGTAATGCAACCAGAACTTTCATACTCTGCTGGCGGGAGGGAAACCTGGTACAACCCCTTTGGAAAACTCTGGCTTAACTGAGACAAAGCCTGAATATGCACCTTCTCTACAACCCAGCATTTCTACTGCTGATTATACATCCATGAGAAATACATCCAACTGTTCACCGAAGGGCACATATCAAAATGTTCCCGGTGGCACGATCGTAATTGCCTCCAACTGGACACTATCCAAATGCCCATTGGCAATAGAATGGATAAATAAGTACAAATAAATAGATATATACTAAACAGCCAGGAGAAAGAACGAGCCAGAACCTTACGCAATAACAACACCTGTGATGAGCGAAAGAAGTCGGCACAAGAGAGACCATAACGCGTGGTTCTGTCAGAGGCACTGCAACCACAGCGACTCCATCTCTCCAATACGGGCTGGGTAAATGAGGCTGAGACCTGCTGGGTTGCATTCCCAAGAGGTCAGGCATTCTTTGTCACGGAGACAGGAAGTCAGCAGGACTGGTTTCACAAGATACAAGTCATAAAGACCCCACTAATAAAACATGATGCAATAAAGAAGCCGGACAAAACCACCAAAACCAAGATGGCAACAAAAGTGACCTCTGGTCATCCTCACTGCTCATTATAGGCCAATTATAATGCATGAGCATGCTAAAAGACACTCCCACCACCAGCGCCATGACAGTTTACAAATGCCATAGCAATGCCAGAAGTTACCCTACATGGTCTAAAAAGGTGAGGAACCCTCAGTTCTGCGAACTGCCCACTCCTTTCCCCTTATTTAGCATACGATCAAGAAATAACCATAAATATAGCCAACCAGCAGTCCTCTGGGAGGCTCTGTCTATGCAGTAGCCATTCTATTGTTTGTTTACTTCCTTAGTAAACTTGCTTTCACTTTATGAACTCACCCTGAATTCTTTTTTTTTTTTTTTTTTGAGACAGAGTCTCGCTCTGTCGCCCAGGCTGGGGCTCACTGCAAGCTTCGCCTCCTGGGTTCACGCCATTCTCCTGCCTCAGCCTCCCGAGTAGCTGGGACTACAGGCGCCCGCCACCACACCCAGCTAATTTTTTGTATTTTCAGTAGAGACGGGCTTTCACCGTGTTAGCCAGGATGGTCTCGATCTCCTGACCTCGTGATCCGCCCGCCTCAGCCTCCCAAAGTGCTGGGATTACAGGTGTGAGCCACCGCGCCCAGCCTCACCCTGAATTCTTTCTTGCACAACGTCTAAGAACCCTCTCTTGGGGTCTGGATCGGGACCCCGTTCCAGTAATAGTTCCATGGATATAAAGTACAAAAGGAGGTGAAATTCTAGGGGCAGATGTCAGGATGGTGGTTACCCTGGTGGGGCAAGGGGTAACTGGAAGGGGAGCAAGGTGTCCTGGGGCAGGGAGGGGTGCTATGTACATTCAGCTATTGATCCAGGTGCTGGTCACACAGACACATTCATCTTTTGAAAATTCATTGAGCTGTATGCGTATGAAGTATGCACTTTTCTGTATACATGTTAGACTTGAATAAAAATAGTCTTAAAGAATCACACTTTCAGCAAGCTTGGTGGCTCACACCAACACTTTGGGAGTCTGAGGCAAGAGGATCACTTCAAGGCCAAGAGCTGGAGGCTGCAGTGAGCCATGGTTACACCACTGCACTCCAGCCTGGGCAACAGAGAGACTTTGTCTTCTAAAAAAAGAAAATTAATGGCCTGGCATGGTGGCTCATGCCTGTAATCCCAGCACTTTGGGAGGCTGAGGCAGGAGGATCACCTGAGGTCAGGAGTTCAAGACTAGCCTGGCCAACATGGTAAAACCCTGTTTCTACTAAAAAATACAAAAATTAGCCGGGCGTGGTCACAGGCACCTGTAATCCCAGCTACTCGGGAGACTGAAGCAGGGAGAACTGCTTGAACCTGGGAGGTGGAGGTTGCAGTGGGCTGAGATCATGCCACTGCACTCCAGCCTGAGTGTCAGAGCGAGACTCTGTCAAAAAAAAAAAAGGAAGAAAGAAAGAAAGAAAATTAATTAATCACACTTTGTCAAATGCTGAGGAATGGTGTTGCTGGCTGGGGTATGCTACGCGCCCCACTCCACCCCACACACCTTTCCCGGCTGCTGCAGAGGAACACACAAGACTCTTTGCATTCATTCAATCAACACTTGCAGGACGGCGCTCTCCCAGGGCTAGTCGGTGCCGGGCGCCAGGAACTTCAAGGAGAATTGAGCTTCAGCCTCTGATCATGCCACCCACACCCTGGCTCCTGGCACGGACACCTCCCAGACCCACACTCAATAAATGAGCAGCCAGGCCACAGTGGCTTTTGATCAGATGCCAAAGAGGTGATGTCTGCTTGTCTTCCTCTTTCTCTACCACCCCATGAAAAAGTTTACAGGGTTTTTCCTTATGCGGGGCCAAACTCAGCCATTCTGGCACAGGTATCAGGAGGTCACACTTGGCTACTTGTCTCTGTGTCCCTCTCTCCTCCCTCCAGTCCAGGAGATACTAGCTCCCCTGGATGCTCCCCACAGGCTGACATCTCCTGAATTGTCATCTCGAGCCCAAATCTCTCTCCTCACTTGGATATAGTTGCCCACTTTCTTCTTCACTGCACCTGGGTGTTGCGCCTGGTCCTTTCCCCAGCATACCCTACCTGCAGCTGGTAGCAGCTCCATCTTTTCATGCTCGTGCCAAAAACTTTGAAGGCAGCTTTGATTCTTCTTTCTCACCCTAATCCAATCCAGCAGCAAATCCTGTTAACTTCACCTTTAAAACAGAGCCAGAATCTGCCATTTCTCACCACCCGCACTGCCAGGCATTTGTTTCAGGCGTTCACTTCTTACCATTCTGGTCCGAGCCACCTCATCACTAGCTTCCCTGATTCTGTCCTTGTCTCATCAGTTGATTTTCAGCAAGCAGCCACAGTGACCTTAGGAAAACGGAAGTCAGGCCATGGCCCTCCTCTGCTCCACATCCTCCCATAGCTCCCACTTTACTCAGGAAAAATCAGTCCTCATGTGCCTTACAGGTTTGACCCCGCCCCTTACCTTTCTACCCCCAACCCCACTGGCCCCTGCCTCTTCTCCAGCCACGCTGGCCCCCTTGCTGTCCCTCAAACACACAAGCACACTTCCTCCTCTGGGCCACTGCCCTGGCTGTGCCCGCTGCCTGGATGTCCTTTCCCCAAACATCCACTTGGCTCAGTCTCTCACCCTCCTGTCCTCTCTCACATCTCACCTCTTCAAGGCCTCTTCTGATCAACCAGTTAATGCTGCAACCTGCCCCACCAACAAGGCACTCCAGAAGCCCTCACCCTGTGTGATTTTTTTCTCCCCCCCCCCACTCACCGCCTTCTAACACATCATATGATTGACTTACATATTCTGCATTCATTGTCTGGGGGCCTTGAATGCTCTGTTTACTGAGCACTGCAGCTCAGTAGGTGCTCAATTAATATTTACTGGATAGAGCTGTCACTCTGCACCCCTTCTCCTGAGGCCACAGAATCCTGACCGGCCCCTCTCAGCATAGCAACCGTGAAATGGCCAATTCTCCACTAGTCTGTCACTTGGATGCTTGACAGCATTTCAAACTCAACACAATCAACCTGAACTCGTAATGGGATCTCCCGAGCTTGGTTTCTCTTCCGGGCTTGCCTGTTGGAACAAGCCAGAAATCCAAGATCATGAACCTCTTCCTCCCCATGAACCCCTGATCCAATCACCACTGAGTCCTGTGCATTACACTCACCACCCCCAGGATCCAGCTGTTTCTCTCCACCACCAGCAGCCCAGTCCAAGTCCCCATTGTCCGCCACCTGATCATGCTTCCACCCCTGCCTGTCCCCATATGGTGGCATGTCACCCCCTGCCTTCACTACACTTTCAAAGCTTCCCACTGTCTTCAGGATGCAATTTCTTCACGTGGCTTAGAGGGGTGTCATGATCAGACCCCTTCTCCAGCCCCATGGACCTTCTATCAGCCCCAAGGGTGTGATGCATCCCTGGCTTTCTTATTTTCATTCTCAGTCCACCTTCGACCCCTGGTGCAGACATATAACCTAGGCCTGGCCAATCACAGCATTTCATTCCCAGACTCCAGTGTTGGTTCAAAGATGGACGTTTGACCCAATCTAGGTCAATGAAACTCAACTGGAGACTTTTACAGAATTCTGTGGGGAGGCTAAGCAAGTAGGGTATAGGGCTGGAGGTGTGGAGCCATCTCTAGTCACCACCTGCAAAGCTGGCGTGAGAGCAAAGCCAACCTAGGAAGGTGGAGCCAAGAGATGGAGACATAAATCCCTGAAATTAGTTGAGTCCTTGGATCTAGCCATACCTGAGGCTCACCTCTTACATAATCCAATAAATTTACCTTTTTGCTCAATGCTATGGAAGCTGGGTTTCTGTCTCTGTTTATCAAGAGTCCTAGCTAATAGGTGTGTCCATACCCTCTTCCCACCTTATCTTGGGCTGCTTGTTATCTCCTCAGCTCAAGTATCTCCTTCTCCAGGATGCCTTCCCTGAATACTCCGACTAGATCAAGCTCTACTCTCCCGTGTCTCACAGTCCCCTCTGCCTACCACTCACCATTCTGTATGGTAAATGCTGTTTGCCCTTCTGTTTCCCATATTCCACTATGAGCGCTCATGGGCTGGGAGGCATTGCAGTCTGGTGGGGTTTTTTTGTTATTTTCTTTTTTTCCTACACTTATCACAAGGCCTGACACTGAGAGGCATTCATATTTTATTTTTTGAGGTCATTTTGCTCATCAATAAGTTTCCTCAGATATCAGGGAGTAGTGAAAAAAGAATGTGTTTTGCAGAAAGATGCACCTGAGTTTGAATTCCCCACCTATTAGTTTTGTGACCTCAGGTAAATCACTTAAGCTCTCTGGGCCTCATTTTTCTCATCTGTGAATTGGGAGAGCAGCTAAATACACATAAGGGCTTTACTACCATATTAGAGCTGGTTAAGTGTTTAATTAATGATAGTTCCTGGCTCTACCTTCTTCCTCCAGGGATTGCTCAAGCAATTTTCCCACCTCAGCCCCCCGAGTAGACAGGACCACAGCTACACACCACCACACCCGGCTAATTTTGCTTATTTTTTGTCGAGATGAGGTCTCACTATGTTGTCCAGGCTGGTCTCAAACTCCTGGGCTAAAGTGATCCACCCTCCTCGGCCTCCCAAAGTGCTAAGATGACAGGCGTGAGCCATGGCGCCCTGCCTAGTTCCACCGTCTTATCTGAAGGCTTGGGGTGATGGTTGGGGCCAGTCATTGACTCCGACTTCCGCCCCAACAATGCAGATTTGAGTTTCCACACAAGACGTGACTCTAGAGTATCTTTATTAACATGTCAGAAGGTTTCCTGATGTTTTTGCTTACAAAGTCTTCAGCTAACTTCCCTCTTCCCCTGGCCCCAACTGTAGTTTATGGCTTTTCTGATTGCATGACTTTCCACTTCTTTGTTGTGGAGGTTTTGCAATGGCTGACAGCCAAAAAGTGAAAAGGCTTGACCAAGAACAAAGCAAGCAATAAATAAATACTTGCTGGATGTAATGTTCTTCCACAAGATGGCCTCAACCTTTTTTTTGTGGTTCATCCAGGAAGCGAGGCCCTCATCCTGGTAATACTTTGGGCATATTACTAGGGGCAGCAGTTGGCTCTAGGTGGGGGTTTTAAGAGCAGAATTTGCCAGCCCCAGTTCTGGGGTAGCACATACTAGGAATCTGGTTTCCTGAGAATTCACCTGCTCCTCTGTTTCCTTCCTGGACAGAATGTGATATCTTCTTCGTTTTCACTCACTCCTAGAAGCAGGAAGAACTGGAAGAATTGCAAAGGCTTTAAGAGCTGCTCAGAGTATGAACACTTAAAAAATCACAGGGACAAACCCACGAGAGAGAAGGGGCATGATCTCATGGTTCACTGTTTTGGGGGACAGATTCACAGTTGGGGAACAGCCTTTTCCTAATGGTGCAGGGCTTTGGGGGACCTGGGTTTTATGGAAAATATTTCCGTCTGCAAACTTGCCTGGCCATTACCAGGAAGCAAAACGCCATGGGGAGAGTCCCTTAACTTCTGTGAGCCTCAGTTTCGTCATCTGTAAAATGGATGAAAAACAACAAAACCTTCATTGCTATGAATTAGAGTACTTCTATGCATTAGGTGCCATATAACTATCTGTCACCCACAAAATAATCATTATTATGATCCCTATTGCACAGATGAGGAAACTGAGGACTAGAGAAGTGTCTGGCGCAAGGTCTCAAAGCTCATGCATAAGCCAGCTGGAGTTCTAACTCAAGTGTGTCTGACTTGAGAGTTGCTACCATCCCACAACAACAGGCCTCCTCTTGATGCCTGCCTCATGGGTCACTGTGAGGTTCCAACGGCATCACACACACAAAAGATAAAGATACTCCCTGAGGCACCTGTTTGCTCAGGAACCAGCAAGCCATAGGTATTTGGGAGGCGACTGGCTGGAGACGAATACAAGTCCCTTGGATCCTCATTATCTGCTTTTCTCCTCATGCCCAGTCCTAAGTAGAGAGGGTCTCAGAGAGCAGAAATGAGGAAAAGGCAACAGTGAGCAACTGCATCCTTGCAATGAAGGAGCACCCACCAGCATCCTCACCATGCAGAATGTAGGCTCCCAACCACGGGCTGCACTGTGCCTATCACCTCCCACAACTCCAGCCCCGCCAGGAACTTGCCACCAACCAGGAGAACCCAACTAGAAGGGGTCCAGGAGGAGCCATCCTTTCCTACCCACTGTTGGAAGGGCTGCATGCCACTGGCTTTCTGGACCATAAAATGAGATATGCCACGAATTTCCCTACCCTGTCCATCCTGGGACCATCTAAGGGACTCCAGCAGGAGGGCACAGTCCATGACCTCTAAGATTTGAGCCCTCCCTACAAGGACCTGTCCCCACTCAGTATCATTTCCCATCACACACCCTAAATGCAGGGGTAAGAATCTAGGTTTGACTCTCGCCCCTCTACTTCCCCAGACAAGTGGTCCAATTCCCCCATGCCCCATGTCTTTCATCTGGAAAATGGGGATAACACAGCACTTCCCTGGAGGTTGAGATGAATTTGCACCTAGGAAGTCCTTAGCAGAGCACCAGACACACACTAGGGCATCCATAAACATTGGCTGTGAATATTACGACTTTGACACCGAATGCCTTCTTGACCCTCTACTGATACTACTCCTTCTTCCCACAATGCCTCCCTTCCCTTTTTGCCTCCTCTCCCAAATAATTATGGCAATAACAGTAATCATCACCCTTACCAATTGCTAAGGGCCTCCTACTTGCAAGACCACACACAGAACACTTCTCAAAGACTATCTCCTTCTTGCTGCATCCTCCGGAGACAGCGACACTATCATTTCTATACTTCCCTTGTGTCCATCTAAAACGTCAGCTCTCCCAGGGCAGGAACAGGGTCTCTCCTGCTCACTGCTGGATTCCCGGCATCCAGCATAGAGCAGGCACACAGGAGGTGCTCATATTCGCTGCATAAATGAGACCCCACTGAATCCTCACAAAAACCCGCTGCTGTGATGATGGCATCCTTTTAAAATGAAGATGCAGGCTGGGTGCAGTGGCTCACGCCTGTAATCCCAGCACTTTGGGAGGCCAAGGCGGGCAGATCACGAGATCAGGAGTTCCAGACCAGCCTGACCACCATGGTGAAACCCCGTCTCTACTAAAAATACAAAAAAATTAGCCGGGCATGGTGATGCGTGCTTGTAATCCCAGCTACTCAGGAGGCTGAGGCATGAAAATTGCTTGAACCTGGGAGGCGGAGGTTGCAGTGAGCCGAGATCGTGCCACCGCACTCCAGCCTGGGTAACAGAGCGAGACTCCATCTCAAAATAAATAAATAAATAAATACATACATACATACATACATACATACATACGTAAAATAAAATAAAATAAAATGAAGATGCAAAGGACACACACAAAAAAATTAAGGAAATTATCCGAGGCTGCATCACACTAAATGGCAAAACACAGACATGAACCTGGGGCTGTGGAGTGCTAAGTTCACACTCTTACTAATTAAGGAAATCCCACGCCCCAAACGTGGCTCCACCCCATACGCCTTGGAAGGCTTCTCTGACAGCTGCCACTGACAACGATGGAGCTGGTCTTCTTGAAACACCATCAAAGCTGGACTTTGAAAGTAACATTCCTGGGAGACTCTCTGTACCAGCAAAGCCCCAAGTCAGATCTACAGGAGCCTGTGGGTCAGCACAGGAGATTGACACCCAAGTAACAGGATAATTCACAGAACGAAATAAGAGCTTGGTTAGGGGAAGCAAGTCATGTCATCACGGACATCAGAGGAAGGAATCGGAGCTGAGTCTACTGCCAGCATTTTAACACGTGCAGAAGTTAGAGGAAGCGTCCCAAGTAGAAGGAACAGCTCGAGCAGAGGGCAGAAGTGTGAAAGCACACTGGAAATTTGGAGAATGGCAAGGAATTCACTGTGAACAGAATAGTCTTTGTGGAGGAGGGGAAGGTAAATAATCATGGCAATAAGCATAACAACAATAATAGTAAGACAAACCTGGGCATAGTGGCTCATGCCTATAATCCCAAGCATTTTGGGAGGCTGAGGTGGGAGAATCACTTGAGACAAGGAGTTCAAGACCAGCCTGGGCAACATAGCAAGACTCTGCCTCTAAAAAAAAACAAAAAAAAAAAACAAAAAAAAACACCTGGCACGGTGGCTCACACCTGTAATCCCAGTACTTTGGGAGGCCAAGGTGGGCGGATCATGAGGTCAGAGATTGAGACCATCCTGGCTAACACGGTGAAACCCCGTCTCTACTAAAAATACAAAAAATTAGCCAGGCATGGTGGCAGGCGCCTGTAGTCCCAGCTACTTGGGAGGCTGAGGCAGGAGAATGGTGTGAACCCAGGAGGCAGAGCTTGCAGTGAGCCGAGACTGCGCCATTGCACTCCAGTCTGGGCGACAGAGCGAGACTCTGTTTCCAAAAAAAAAAGAAAATTAAATTAGCCAAGCGTGGTGGTGCATACTTGTAGTCCCTGCTACTTGGAAGGGTGAGATCACTTGAGCCCAGGAATTCAAGGCTGCAGCAAGCTATGATCATGCCACCGCAATCCAGCCTGGGTGACAGAGCAAAACCCTGTCTTCAAAAAAAAAAAAAAAAAAAGCATATAGTGCTTACTGTGTGCCTGGGGGGTTTTCTACATGCTTTACAAATATTTGCTCTTTTTTTTTTTTTTTTTTTTTTTTGAGACAAGTTCTCGCTCTGTCGCCCAGGGTGAATTGTAGTGGCACTATCTTGGCTCACTGTAACTTCCACCTCCCGGGTTCAAGCGATTCTTCTCCTGCCTCAGCCTCCCGAGTAGCAGCTGGGACTACAAGTGTGTGCCACCATGCCCGGCTAATTTTTTGTATTTTTTCAGTAGAGATGGGGTTTCACCGTGTTAGCCAGGATGGTCTCGAACTCCTGACCTTGTAATCCACCCGCCTTGGGCTCCCAAAGTGCTGGGATTACAGGTGTGAGCCACTGCGCCTGGCCAATTTTTTTTTTTTTTTTTTTTTTTTTTGAGACAGAGTCTCGCTCTGTCTGTCACCCAGGCTGGAATGCAGTGGCACAATCTCAGCTCACTGCAACCTCCATCCCCCGGGTTCAAGTGATTCTCCTGCCTCAGACTCCTGAGTAGCTGGGATTACAGGCTTGAGCCTCCATGCCTGGCTAATTTTTGTATTTTTAGTAGAAATGGGGTTTCACCATGTTGGCCAGGCTGGTCTCAAACTCCTGGCCTCAGGAAGAGGTCTAGACCTCCCAAAGTGCTAGGATTACAGGCATTAGCCACCATGCCCGACCGAGTTTCATTTCTTAGGTCTCACCCACAGGAGCGAGAGAAAACATTATCATGTAGCTGGAGGAAGGAATATCAGTAATGTTCATGAATAAACATCAAAATGTATTATTATCTTTAAGAATTACCGAAAGGAATTTAATTAAAATCAATTATACAGGCTGGTCTCGAACTCCTGACCTCAGGTGATCTGCCCGTCTCCGCCTCCCAATCGCTCATTTAATCCTCACAACTAATCTATGAGGACAGTGCTCTGTCATTCCATTTTACAGCTGAGGAAGCCAAGGCACAGAAAGGTGAAGTCCTTGCCTGAGATCTCATAGCAGGTTTTAGCGCCCGTGTGCTTCATCTGCTTCACCTCTACTACCCCAGCTCTCAACGTGGGTTCTCTGACCAGCAGGAACAGCGCTTGGGAAACTACACAAAATGCAAATTATCAGGGCTCAAGGAGACCACGCTGAATGGGAATTCTGGAAGTGGTGTACAGCAACCTGTGTTGAACAAGCCCTCCATCCACGGTGAGGTCAGCAACCTCCGACCCCACAAACCTGAACACGCTCTGCAATCCTCATGACTGTGCCATGGGGACTATGCCTGGGAACCCCAAGGTCCTCAGAGAAGGAAGATTTTGTCCAGAGTCCCACAGTAGGTAGAGGAGAGCAAACCAGGCCTCAAACCAGAATCTCCCATCTCTCAGAAGTGGGTGTCTACACAACAACCCCTGAGGGATGTCAAAGCAGCCACCAGCTTAACACGCTCCCTGCACTGTTCCCAGCTTCTGAGGCATGGAAGACCCAGACCCCATTACTTCCAAGCTATCTGCATGATCCAGAACAAGTCACCTCAACTCTCTGGGCCTCAGTTTCCCCATCCGTGAAAAGAAAAAGCTGGACCCTATTTCTTTCTTTCTTTCTTTCTTTTTTTAAGACAGGGTCTCACTCTGTCACCCAGGCTAGAGTGCAGTGGCGTGATCTTGGCTCACTGCAGCCTTGACCTCCCAGGCTCAAACAATCCTCCCACCTCAGCCTCCAAAGTAGCTGGGAATAAAGCATGCACCACCATGCCCGGCTGATTTTTGTACTTTTTTGTAGAGACAAGGTTTCGCCATGTTGCTCAGACTGGTCTTGAACCTCTGAGCTCACGCAAGTGATGCGCCCGCACTGGCCTCCCAGAGTGCTGGGATTATAGGCGTGAGCCACCGTGCCCGGCCTGGAGGCAAGACTCAATTTCTAACCTTGTTTTTCTTCCCAAAACTCTTAGCCACCAAATATGCACTGCTGGTCTACTGTGCACTTGAGCAAGGAATGACCACGTAGCAGAATGAAGAGCAAAGGCACCTACTGCATGCAGCTTCCAGCAGTGCTCAGAGGCAGGGTAGCCGACACTCCCCCAGTACCCCAAACCAAATCAAACCAAAAGCAGCATCTGCCGGCCTGCTGCTAGCCCAGGCTTCCTCTTCTTCCCCACAGCCCCAGGGCCCGGTAGGGAAGGGAGGGCCCTGGGGGTGTGGAAAGGGTGTGGGTTGAGGGGAAACCATGGCCTCGTAGGGCGGCCTTGCCAGGTGCCTGACTTCACAGGGCCTCTGTCTTCCACCTGGGAAGTAGCTACTACCACTTTCTCACACCTCCAAGGGTTTCTGGCCGAGCCTCCGGGCTCTGCAAGGGTCCGGATGGTTCTGTGGCAGGATGTCAGTCACCAGCCAAAGCAAGTGGGATGAAAAGTTTCTAATGAGAGAAAGGAAGGGCCGTGCTGGCACCTGTGTGGGCTTGGGGTCGGCAGCGGGAAGGAAGGGGGAAGTGGTGCAGGTTGGGGCGGAAGAAGACAGACAGAGACAAAAACAGAGAGAGGCAGAGACAGAGGAGATAGATGGGGAGAGAGAGTCAGAGGAGAGGCAAAGATGGGAGTAAGACAGAAAAGAAAAGTGACAGAGACAGGGAAAGACGTGAGTTGGGGGGATGGGTGGGAGGGAGAGAGAGGCAGGGAGACAAAAATAGAAACCAAGACAAGTTGGGTACAGAGGCTCACGTCTGTAATCCCAGTACTTTGGGAGGCTGAGGCAGGTAGATTGCTTGAGCCCAGGAGTTCAAGACCAGCCTGGACAACATAGTGAGACCCCATTTCTACAAAACTAAAAAATGAACCAGGTGTGGTGGTCTATACCTGTAGTCCCAGCTACTCGAGAGGCTGAGGCAGGAGAATTGCTTGAGCCCAGGAGTTCAAGGCTGCAATGGTGCCATTGCACTCCAGCTTGGGCACAAAACAAGACCATCTCAAAAAAAGAAAAAAAAAAAAAAAAAGAAAGAAAGAAAAGAAGAATAAGAACACCAGACAGAGGAGAGAGATGAGGAGCAGAAGCAGCCTGGAGCAGGAACCTCAGCTCCTACACCATCAATGGGCACCTACATCCCTGCACCCACATCTTAGCTACACAGCCATCCCGCCCTTCAGTCAAGGCCCCTGGGTATCCAGGGAAGAACGGGAATGTTGAGAGAGAGGTGACTACTGGCCCAGCCCCCTCCAGCCCTCTCACCTGTTGTGGGGCTCTCCAAATTCCAAGCTTCTGAACACTACCTTCCCAATGTTAATTACATCCAGAACCCCCTTTAATCTTATTCATTTTTGTTCAATGGATTCAATATTTTTAAAACATATTTTCAAGGGAAACTATAATCCACTGGATTAAATTAAAAACATGCCCCAATTAAAAAGTTAATGCAAAAATAAAATCGAAGGAAGCAATGCTTTTTTATGCCTTCTGGCTGGAGACAGCTGCCAACCTAAGGAAGGATCCCCAAAGGAGCCGGCTGTGTCTGATCTTTGTTAAACAAGAGGAGTCTGGGGTGAAGCACTAAAGACGTGTTAACACCTAATGGAGGCTTTCTCTGGAAAGTCATCAGAGGGTGGGGAGGAAGACTTTTGCTCTGTGATTTAGCACTTCATACTAGGCAACAGCAGCCTCCAGGGCAAAATTCAAGTCCTTTGGCATCGCACTGAGGCTCTGTTGTGACTTAACTCCTGCTGACCTCCAATTTTATTATAACACCACTGATTCCCCCAACCCTCAACACACACACAAACACACTATAGTCTTTGTGCCTTGAACTCTACCAAACGTACCAGGCCACAGAGTCTCACACCTCCAAACTTTTGCACTTGTGATTCTTTCTCCTTGGAAAACCCTTCCTGACCTCCTCTACAAAGCTAACTCCTACTGGCATCATTTGCGCCCCTTCCTCCAAGAAGCCTTCCCTGACTGCCTCCTGTCCCTGTACCAGTATCCCCAAAGGTGCTTAGCATCCTGTGTGGCTTCTAGTATTGCTTCCCTGCCGACCCCACGGAATGTGCAGGGCTGGGACCCCATCCTAGTCCCCACATCCTCTCAGAACCCAGCATGGTCCCCAAACTTCCAGCACAGGGTGCACAGGTATTTGTTGAGTAAACAGAAGGATGGATTGAGAAAGAAATAAAGGCACCAGAACACTCTGGGACAGAAGGAAATCTAAACAAAACCGTCTCTGTGCTCTGGGAAAAAGTACTAGGCAGAAGCACCTGTCCAATAAAAATCAGGCAACTTGACTCAAATTGGCCTCACCTACTCATTGGTCCACAAACTCTGGGCCAATGGCCCAGCCTCTATTCAGTTTTCTCGCCTGTAAAGTGGAGACAGTAATATTGCCTATGATAGAATTGAGCTAAGAAAAATAAACGTAAAGAGCTAAGTACCCAGAAAGCACTCAAGTCTTAACTGCAATCATTACTATTTTTATCAGCATCTAACACTCACCAAACCAAAGTTTTATAACTTGTAGGGACCCAAAAGATGATTAGAAAAGCAACTGGCAGACTTTCTCTTCAAAGGCCAGCAATGTGGGCTCTATAGTCTCTATCACAACTACTCCACTCTGCTTTTGTTGCACAACAGCAGCCACAGACAAAATGTCAATAAATAAGCATAGCTGTGTTCCGATAAAACTTTATTTACAAATACAGGTAGTGGGCCGGATGTGGCCTATGAGTGGTAATCTGCCAATTTCTGATCCAGGCCCTCACTATTCCAAATGTGGTCTTTAGACAAACACCATCAGAGGCCCCTAGAAACTGGTTAGAAACACAGTCTTTGTCTCTGCCCCAAACCTGCTAATCAGAATCTGTACTTTAGCCGGGCGCGGTGGCTCACGCCTGTAATCCCAGCATTTTGGGAGGCGGAGGCAGGCAGATCACTTGAGGTCAGGAGTTTGAGACCAGCCTGGCCAACACGGTGAAATCCTGTCTCTACTAAAAATACAAAAATTAGCCAGGCATGGTGGCAGGCGTCTGTAATCCCAGCTACTCGGGAGGCTGAGGCAGAAGAATCGCTTGAACCTGGGAGGCAGAGGTTGCAGTGAGCCGAGATTGCGCCATTGTACTCCAGCTTGGGCAACAAGATCAAAACTCTGTCTCAAAAAACAAACAAACAACAACAACAAAAACAACCAAAAACACAGAATCTGCACTTTAACAAAATCCCCACGGGGCCTGTATGCATGTTAAGATCTGAGAGGCCTGGGTACTCAACTTCATAGGCTGACATCTCACATCGGAGATGTGGGTTACTTTTTCTTGCCTGATGCCTCCACCAGAACGTAAACTCCAGGACAACTAGGACCTCGTTGCTTCTTAAATCTTGCACCCCAACATCCAGTTGAGGGTTCTCATGTGTCCTTATTCTAGTGGAAGACATCACTCAGTGGCTATCCGTGCAGTGCTGGGATCAAGGCATGACTTCCACTGACAGCCTCTGAAGTTGGGCAGATGGGCTTTGAGTCCTGGTGCTGAATCTCAGGCCTGTGTGACCTTGGGAAAGTGACTATTTCCAAGCCTTGGCTTCTGGGAAATGGCGTGGTCAATAACAAATATCTCACTGTGGGGAACAACAGTTAGGTAGGGACCTGTACCAGGTAAGGTGGCATGGCACCCTAGCGCCCAGAGACAGGAACTCCCCACCCAGGGAGTATGCGATGGGGACAACCTCCAGTCCCAGCACTCTGGGAGGCTGAGGTGGGAGGATCGCTTGAGCCTGGGAGGCAGAGGTTGCAGTGAGCCAAGATCACGCCACTGCACTCTAGCTTGGGCAACAGAGCGAGACTCCATCTCAAAAAGGAAAAAAAAAAAAAAAAAAGAAAGAAAAAAAACAAATAAAAGGCCGGGCATAGTGGCTCACACCTGTAATACCAGTACTTTGGGAGGCTGACACGGGCAGATCACTTGAGGTGAGGAGTTCAAGACCAGCCTGGTCAACATGGTGAAACCCCGTCTCTACCAAAAAAAACCAAAAATTAGCTGGGCATGGTAGTAGGCACCTGTAATCCCAGCTACTCAGGAGGCTGAGGCAGGAGAATCACTTGAACCAAGGAGGCAGAGGATGCAGTGAGCCAAGACCATACCACTGCACTCCAGCCTGGGCGACAGAACAAGACTCCATCTCAAAAAAAAAAATAAATAAATAAAATGCCTTGAGGGCTTAAAATGGCAGACAGGGTATCAGGAAGCCTCAGACAACCTCCAATGTCCTAGAAACACAAAGCTGGAAGGGCTCTTGGAGCGTGTCAAAAAAAAAAAAAAAAAATTGTGCCATGCGCGATGGCTCACACCTGTAATCCCAGCACTTTGGGAGGCCAAGGCAGGTGGATCACAAGGTTAAGAATTCAAGACCAGCCTGGCCAATATGGTGAAACCCCGTCTCTACTAAAAATACAAAAATTAGCTGGGCGTGGTGGCATGCGACTATAATCCCAGCTACTTGGGAGGCTGAGGCAGGAGAACAGGAGGAGGTTGCAAGGAACCGAGATTATGCCATTGCACTCCAGCCTGGGCGACAAGAGCGAGACTTCGTCTCAAAAAAAAAAAATTGTTTTTAAAGCAATGGAACTGCTTATTCAGGTGGCACCAGACAGGCCTGAGGCATCCTCAGATCCCCTGAAGAGTCGCACTTACGTGACAATGGGGAGTGGGGGGAACCACAGTGACCGGGAGAGCCCAGGCCACCTACGGGGCAGCTTCAGGCCACTCCAGTTTGGCCTAAGCTCCTGGGCTTCCAAGAGAAATGAGAAATCAGAATTTTTCTCTAGAAATGTTTGAATGTTGACTCAATTTTAAAAACACACACATAGCATGGGAGCTCAACAAAAAACATGCAGCAGGGTGAATTCACCCATTTAACATGTACGGAAACTGGGGCTCAGAGAGGGGAAGCTCCTTGCCCAATGTCACACAGCAATTTGGAGGAAGAGTTGGGACTTGGCTGCTTCCAAGCTCTGCTGTGCATGAGAGTGTGGGAGTGGGAGGAACGGAGCGAGTAGGGAGGAGTGGGTGGGAATCTGGACTTTACAGGCCAAGAGCCCTGCATGTTCTGTTCATTAGGGAAGGAGTGTGGACAGAGGAATGGAGAGTGGATCAATATTTATTCAGAACAGTTATAACAACACCTGACGTTTTCTGTGTGTTTTCTATGTGCTAGGCCTTAAGATGGGATATCAAGGAGGGGTAAGAATGAGAATTCAGAGTGCAGAGTCTGGGCTGGGTGTGGTGGCTCATGCCTGTAACCCCAGCACTTGAGAGGTCAAGGTGGGATGATCGCTTGGGCCCAGAAGTTCAAGGTTATAGTGATCTATGATTGTGCCACTGCACTCTAGCCTAGGCAACAGAGCAAGACCCGTCTCAAAACAAACAAACAAAAAAACCCAAAACAAAAAAAAAGAGAGACTCTGCATCCAAATCCTATGTCTCCCACTTCCTAGCTGGGTGACCTTGTGCAAATTACTTCACCTCTCTGAGCCTCAGCCTGTTCATATCAAATGGCTGTCGGGGGAATTAAATGAGTTAAAGCACATACCGTGCCTAGAACAGTGTCTGGCACCCAGCAAGCCCTGTTGATATTGGCTGTATTTATAATTGTTGCCTTTTGACAGACGGAGGAACTAAGGTTCACAAACAAACATGTTCAAAATTCCAAAGAGCCTGTTTAACCCCAGGGCCTCAGCTTTTACCTGGTACCAAGATAAGTGCTTTATCACCATTCCCTTCCATCCAGCACCCCTGGAAGATAGGTCCTACTTATACCTGCATTCAGCAGATGAGAAAACCAAAGCATAGAGAAACAGCCAACAGCCCCAGAAAGATGTGGAGCACCTGGATTCTAATACAGGCCAGTGCCCCTAGCTCCCTATCACACTGCCTGCTTTCTGGGCTGCCTGCCTGCTTTCTGGCTGCAGAAGCCCCGGTCAAAAGTCTTACTGATACAAAAAGTCACTCAGCAGACAGGCTGGCTGCCCGCCATCTGAGCACATAGGATAAGAAGTTTCTCCCCGGGCCATCAGCCCCAGACGTTCCCTAGGGCCTGTGGGCACTGCCCTCTGAGGTCCTTCCCTGCAATTTCTGGGGCTTGGCCAAGATCTCAGGCAGCTCTGAATGAATCATTCCCACAAATCCTCCTCTGGCTGCAGTCCAGGGTGGGGGAGACCTGAGAAGTGACAGGGGAGGGGACAGTCATCCCAGATCTCTGGAGGGTCCCCAGACCGGGTACATGCAGGTCCTCAGAGAGCACGGGCACTTGCAAGCAATAGGAATAGGCAGCAAGTTGGGGAGAAGGAGCTGCTGCTACCCAGAGAAGCTTCCCTGGTGCCACGTGGGGCATCAAAGCCACACAAGCCACACCCATTTTTCCAAAAAAAGTACATTCTGGCCACCAATCCCAGGCTGTGAAGCTATATCTGATCTGCCACTCTTGCTACAATACACCCACAAAGTCACATCAATAATACATTTCAGGCCAGGCGTGGTGGCTCACGCCTGTAATCCCAGCACTTTGGGAGGCCGAAGCAGGCAGATCACAAGGTCAGGAGATCGAGACCACCCTGGCTAACACGGTGAAACCCCGTCTCTACTAAAAATACAAAAAAATTAGTCAGGCGTGTGCCTGTAGTCCCAGCTACTCGGGAGGCTGAGACAGGAGAATGGCGTGAACCCAGGAAGTAGAGCTTGCAGTGAGCCGAGATCACGCCACTGCACTCCAGCCTGGGCAACAGAGCGAAACTCTGTCTCAAAAATAATAATAATAATAATAATAATAATACATTTCAACAGCCTAACTGATCCCAAGGTACCACCACATCTTAGTTCTGAATGGTCTATGCCCATTCCTCAGTAGGGTACACTGAGACCCAGAGAGCGGCAGTTCCTTGCCTAGGGAGACTTCCCACCCCGTCTCCATGTCCCTAGGCTGCCTTCTTTTCTTTTTTTTTTTTTTTTTTAATATTTAATTGATTTTTGTGTATTGACCTAATACCCTACAATCTTACCCTGTTGCCCAGGCTGGAGTGCAGTGGTGCGATCTCAGCTCTCTGCAACCTCTGCTCAAGTGATCCTTCCACCTCGGCCTCCCGACTATCTGGGAATACAGGTGCGCACCACCACGCCTGGCTCATTTTGTATTTTTTGTAGAGATGGAGTTTCACTATGTTATTCAGGCTGGTCTTGAACTCCTAGGCTCAACCAATCCACCCACCTCAGCCTCCAAAAGTGCTGGGATTACAAGCATGAGCCATGCACCCGGTCTAGGCTGCTTTCTTAATGCACATGAACTCAGGATTTTAAAAGGACAAGGAAAGGCAAGTATGCAAAAAAGAATAAAGCCACGAGGTGCCAGATACAGCGGCTGGGAGGTGTGGTCTTAACACCATTCCCAAATAGCAGCTGCCCAGATGAACCAAGTTGTCAGGAAACTGGAACACGCAGATAAGTGCTGGTCTAAGTTCCTGAACCAGCAGAGTACAGGTTCAAGCTGGGGTGAACTAACTACCTTCAAGGAACTCTTCCTCTGTGAAAACGCTGGGTTCTGACCTGAGTTCTTCCGGTGCAGCCTCTTGCTGAAGCAGAGCATGAAGGAAGAAACACAGGGTCCTAGGGGTGGGGAAGGTGCTGAGAGGAGGGGGAAGATGTCTGTGTGTGCAGAATGTTCACAGATGAAGCGTCTGTTACTCAGGACCGCTCATCTCAGGCCTGGGGGGTGGCCCCTCTTGAAATAAGCAGCAACTCACATAGGACACTCCTGTGGCCACCCAGAGAGGTCACCTTCAGAGTAGCGTGGGGGGGTCCAGATAGGGTGTGGGCAGGACCAGACTTAATTTTGGGGTCAAGGGACAAGTATTCCCCTTCAGTTATGGTCTAGGAGAGCCATGGAGGGTCTCCCTGGCCTCCGTAAAGCCTCAGCTGGCAAGGGGGCTCTGGGCTGGCCTGCGGTGGGAAGATCCAAGCAGCTTCCACCTTCCTTTCACCCCCTCCTAATACTGTGTGCCAGCTCCTGGGGTGGGCTCTGTAAGCCACTGGGTCCTACACTGCCTCTCCTTGCTTCGGTATTTTCACAGAGTCTTGCTCTGTCACTCAGGGTGGAGTGCAGCAGTGTGATTGATCTTGGCTTACTGCAACCTCCGCCTCCTGGGTTCAAGCAATTCCCCTGCCTCAGCCTCCCGAGTAGCTGGGGTTACAGGCACACGCCACCACACCTGGCTAATTTTTGTATTTTTAGTAGAGACGGGGTTTCACCATGTTGGATAGGCTGGTCTCGAACTCCTGACCTCAGGTAACCTGCCCGTCTTAGCTCCCAAAGTGCTGGGATTACAGGCGTGAGCCTCGGCCCCCAGCCTGAAAATAGTTTATAACTAACACATCAAAGCCAGTGATTTCAAGGGTTATGACTGCTTCAGAGAACACTAAATGTATTTAAGATTACTGGAACCCTCATACACTGGTGGTGGGAATATAAAATGGTACAGCTGTTCTGGAAAAACAGTCTGGCAGGTCCTCAACAGGTTAAACCTGGGTGCGGTGGCTCACACCTATAATCCCAGCACTTTGGGAGCCTGAGGCAGGAGGATCGCTTGAGACCAGGAGTTCAAGACCAGCCTGGGCAACATAGTGGGACCCCTATCTCTACAAAATAAATAAATAAATAAATAATAAAATAAATTAAAAAAATATTTAAAGGTGAAACCTAAAGTTACCTTATGACCCAATCATTCCACTCCTAGAAATATACCTGACAGAACTGAAAATGTATGTCCAAAGACCTGTACATGAATATTCATAGCAGTATTATTCATAATAGTCAAAAATTAGAAACAACCCAAACATCCATCAGCTGACAAATGGATAGAATGTGGTATATCCACATAATAGAATATTATTCAGCCATAAAAAGGAACGAAGTACTTAAAAAAAAAAAAAGGAATGAAGTACTGATACAGGCTGCAAGGGGATGAACCTTAGAAACATTCTCTGAAGTGAAAAGCATCAGATACAAAAGGCCACATAGTATATGACTGCATTTATATGAAATGTCCAGCACAGGCAAATTCATAGAGAATTTGAGAGTCAGTAAGTGGTTGCCAAGGGATAAGGGAAGAAAGGACTGGGGAGTGACCATGAAATAGCGTTTCTTTTGGGCATGATAAAAATGTTCTAAAATTAGACAGTGGTGATGGCTGCGCAACTCTGAACATCCTAAAAATTACAGAAACATATACTTTAAAAGGGTGAATTGTACGGTATGTGAACTGTATCTCAACAAAGCTGTTATAAAAAAGTTTGCATGAGATTTTTAAAAATCAGGTGATACAAAGATATATAAAGTAAATAAAAGTACAATTGGGGTTCAGTGGGGTGGGGGGGATTCAGAAATGACGCAACAATTCCTTTAGGACAATGAAATAAACCCAGCTTTACAGTTATGGAAACTGAGGCTAGATTGGAAGGAAAATGGGTCGCCTGGGTCACACCACTCCTAAATCCGGTGTGAGTCACAGATCTGTTCAAATCCAGAAGCCTACCCTCACCAGCAGATCACCCTGCTGAGATGAAAGGGTTATCACATGCAGGCTAGGGAGAGGTGTCCACCCACAGCCCAGTCTGGCAGACAGACATGCAAGGGAATGTCTGTTGGGAAGTGAGAAAAAGGGCTGGCTAACTCTGTGGGGTTCAAAACAGGAAGCACCCAACAATACCAGGAGAATGCCAGGGAAGGCTTCCCGGAGGAGGTGCTGCTTGGGGAGCTTCTGTAGGATAAGTAGGAGTTCAACAGCCCGCCTCCTCAACATCCCCAAGGACATTAAGTCAGGAGGCCTGTGAGTGAGTTTCAGCTCTGCCACATCCTAGCTGTGAATCCTAGGGTCACGGGCAGGTGACCTCTCCAAGCCTCAGTCTCCCCATCTGTAAAAGGGGAAGGGGGCAAAAGGCACGGTGCTTTCTAATGACTGTGCTGAGGTGGATGGTTCCTTCCCTAGGGAACGGGCCTTTGAGTGGGAATGCCAGACCTCGACCTCTGTTCCATCTAACAACGACTCTGCCAGGTCAGGCGTGCTCAGCCTCTGAGCCCATGCTCCTTGTCCCCTGCTACCCGTCCCAATCCCGGCTTTCCGGGCACGTCCCATCCAGCTCACACTGAGAAGCGGAGTTTAAGGAGGGAGGCTGGGTGCAGGGGTGGTATCCTCGGGTCAAATTCCTCTCCGCTCCTCACCAGTGACCTCCAAGTTCACTAGAGGTCCCCAACCCCGTGCTCCCAGCGCCCACCTCCCCAGCCGACGATTTCCGCCCCCAACGCCTCCACTTCTGAAGCTCCTCGCAACTCCACGGCTGCTGCAAGTTAACTTCCACGCGCCCTGGCGCCCGCCTGGGGGTCCCCGCGCGCCTGGGCGGGGTTGGGGACTCCGAAGGCGGGGACGCGCCGCCCTCCCCCTCAGTCCCCCCGCCAACAGACGCTAAGCGTCTCCCAGGCGCTGGGTCCGAAGCGGGAAGCGTGGTAACGGGGGCCCGGTGGGTGCCGCACCCCGCGGAAAGCGCTCGGGACGCCGAGCGGGTGCGGATCCCAGAACCGCCCGCCCGCGCCGCCTGCCTGCCTCCCAGATCCCAGCTCCCAGCCCCGGAGCCCGAGCAGTCGCGCCGGGCCCGGAGGCAGGCGCCAGCACGGAGGGCTGCCAGGTGCCCGAGGCCGACCCGCACGGCCCCGAGCCCGCGCCCCCGGCTGCAGCCCGAGGCCACCCCCTGCCGCCCCAGGGCCACTTACCGTGGCGAGGCGCGGCGAGGCAGCCCCACGCACCCAGCAACTCCCGGCTCTCCAGCCGCCCCGGCCGGGGAAGGGGGAGGTGCCCGCGCGGGGGCGGGGCCGCGGCGACGTGACGTACGGGGGCGGGCCCAATACGCGGCCCCGCCCCGCCCCATGCCCTCCACAGCGCCTCGGGACCGCGAGGTGAGCAGAGGCTGGCCGGGGACTTTCCCGGAGGCTCGCCCCGGGAACCCCGCCCCGCCGTCCTGGAAGCCCCTGTCTGCTCGCTGGCTTACCCCTAGGACGGGCAGCTCACCACTTCTCCCGGACAGTTCTGTTTAAGAGAAGTTCCTTTCTGCCTGTAAGCAATGAAGTGGAATGATCACCAAAAAGTGGTGTAAGAAAAGAAAAGTAGACCCGCAGCGGGGTGTATTTGTGCTACTGTTTGTGTAAAACACAGAAAAAAGAAAGGGGTGGTCTGATGTATAGTCATACACACCAGTGGTTTTGGAGGGGGTTTTTGTGGATATACCACATTCTCTCCATTTATCAGGGATTTTGCCCTGCCATCCCTCCACCACCACATTTGACAATCTCTGAAGACATTTTTGGTTGTCATAACTGGGGAAGTGGAGAGGCGATACTGGCATCTAGTGAGTAGAGGCCTGGGATGCTGCTAAACATCCTGCGGTGCATAGGACACCCTTTCCACCCCCGGCCCTGCCACTACCCCCCCAAAAAAACCCTGCAAAAAATGCCGAATAGCGTAAAGGTTGTGAAGCCCTGATATACACAAATGAAACAAAACTCCTGACTGATAGATCTCAGCACAGTCTAAGTTCTATAACCTTTCAGTGCTTCTGCTTCTTCATGTGTAAAATTGGAAAAATAATAGACCTATCTATGCATCGTATGCTTGTGCATTGAATACCTGAAGAAAAGGTAGGGTAGGCATGCAGGCTTACTTTTCACTGTGAACTTTGGTTCTTTGTTCTCTTTTAACTTTCTATTTGCCATATGTATATATTATCTGTTTAAAATAAATTTCTGGGCCAGGTGCGGTGGCTCACACCTGTGATTCTAGCACTTTGGGAGGTGAGGTGGGCGGATCACTTGAGGCTAGGAGTTCAAGACCAGCCTGGCCAAAATGGTGAAACCTCGTTTCTAATAAAAATACGAAAATGACTTTGGGAGGCCAAGGTGGGTGGATCACATGAGGTCAGGAGTTCGAGACCAGCCAGGCCAACATGGCGAAACCCTGTCTCTACTAAAAATACAAAAATTAGCCGGGTGTGGTGGTACACGCCTGTAGTCCCAGCTACTCAGGAGGCTGAGACAGGAGAATCGCTTGAACCTGGGAGGCAAGGGTTGCAGTGAGCTGAGATCACACTGCACTCCAGCCTGGGCAACAAGTGAGACTCCGTCTCAAAAAAAAAAAAAAAAAAAAAAAAATTGTAATCCCAGCACTTTGGGAGGCCGAGGCAGGTGGATCACCAGGTCAGGAATCCAAGACCAGTCTGACCAATATGGTGAAACCCTGTTTCTACTAAAAATACAAAAATTAGCCGGGCATGGTGGTGCATGCCTGTAGTCCCAGCTACTCAGGAGGCTGAGGCAGGAGAATCGCTTGAACCCAGGAGGTTGCAGTGAGCCAAGATTGCGCCACTGCACTCCCACCTGGGTGACAGAGTGAGACTCTGTCTCAAAAAAAAAAAAAAATGAGCAGGGCATTGTGCTGCTCACCTGTAATTCCCCCTACTTAGGAGACTGAGGCATGAGAATCTCTTGAACCCAGGAGGCAGAGGTTACAGTGAGTGTAGATCGCACCACTGCACTCCATCCTGGGTGAGTATACACACACACACACACACACACACACACACAGAAACTAAGGCACACAGATATTAAGTAATTTGCCCATGGCCAGCCATGTGTTCAGTCATTGGTGATTCATTAATTCATTCGTGTGTCCAATAAATAGTGCTTGCCATATGGAAAATGCTGGGACTGATAAAGCTGCCTCCATGGAGCCAGCCATTACTGGTCTGGAAACAATACAACAACATTACATAGTGTTTATTGCATGCATGTTAGAGACTTCATATGACTGATCTGATAGACACATAGATTAAACACCAGCAGGGTGTTTTATAATGTCCTTTTGTGGATGAAAAAAATGGAGATCAGAGGAAGAGGTCTGAATGGGGGCATTTGTTTAACAACATTCTAGCAATGGCATTTCCTGAGCTCTCTGTGCTAGGCACAGATTCAGCTGCTAACAGGGGGACAAAGGTCCAAGTTGGGGAAGCTAGATCCTTCAACAAGCCTTCACAGTAAAGTGAGCACCTGTAACTGATGAGGTAGGAGCAGCAGAGATTAACCTGGTCCAGGGAGGGAGGGCCAGGGGTGTGTATACATGCCAGAGGCATGGGTGGGGATCTTTGGAAGATCACACTGGTCACATAATCCAGCAGGTGCAAAGGCCTAGCAGGAAGGAAGCGAGCGTGGGGCCTTGCATGAAGTGCAGAGTGGACAGGATGTGGTGGAGGTGAGAAGAGATCAGAGGTGTCTGCAGGGCTGGTTGCTCTAGAGCTTTGTGGGCCATGGGAAGGAGTTGGGGCTTTTCTCTTGTGGTGATGGAGAGACAGGGAAGGTGTTCGACAGGGGAAGGGCATGATGAGCCCGACTTTCTGCAAAGACCCCTCTGGTGCTGCATGAAGAAGAAACAGGCAGAAACTGGTTTGGAGGGTGTTGAAATAATTCAGGAACCCAGAGAGGGGATGTGGGCATGGAGGGGGCATTTTGGTTCCAGGGATGTTTGGAAGACAGAATCGGCAGATCTCAGTTGAGAGGCTAAGGAGGAGGATCAGAATGATCGTCTTGTTGTCTAGGTTGGGACTTCTTCTCTCAGTACCCCTAGCTCAGTGAACCTTTCCAGGTCTCAATCTGTCTGTCACCTCCTTGAGGAAGGCTAACTGCCCCTCAGGACATCGTGGTGGACCAGACACCAGACTGTGCAGCCCAGGAATTTGATGTGACTTTGAAGGCAGACAAAATAATTCATTCCTCCTGTCTGTATCTTCAGCCGGGAACACCTAGAGCAGATACCTCTTCTGTCTTCCTCCCCAACCTATCTTCCCAGCATCCAGGCAAAACCCAGTACTTAAGAGGTCTTCAGTCAATGTTTATCAAAAGCAGGAAGAATAGATGTAGCATAATACACATTGATCCAAAAATTCTTTCCAGCTCTGACATTCAAGAGAATGAGGTTGATGCTATGTCAATAATTACACTTCAGGCCAGGCTCAATGGCTCACTCCTGTAATCCCAGCACTTTGGGAGGCTGAAGAGGGAGGATAGCTTGAACCCAGGAGATTGAGACCAGCCTGGGCAACATGGTGAGACCTTGTCTCTACTTTTTTTTTTTTTAATTAAAAAAATTTTTAAAACCACTTTATTTATTTTTATTTCATTTATTTATTTTTTTGAGACAGAGTCTCACTCTGTTGCCCAGGCTGGAGTACAGTGGTATGATCTCGGCTCACTGCAACCTCTGCCTCCTGGGTCCAAGCAGTCCTCCTGCTTCAGCCTTTTGAGTATCTGGGATTACAAGCATGCACCAATATGCCTGGCTAATTTTTGTATGTTGAGTAGAGATGGGATTTCTTCATGTTGGCCAGGCTCGTCTCCAACTCCTGACCTCAAGTGATCCACCTGCCTTGGGCTCCCAAAGTGCTGGGATTACAGGTGTGAGTCACCATGCCCAACCACAAAAAACACTTTATTCAGGGGCTTGCTATGTGCTAAACACGTTATAATTATTGTATTCAAGCTGATCATTTACCCTTTCCAAGCTTTTGGTGTTTTATTATCATTACTCCCATTTTACAGATGTGGAAACAGAGGCTCCAGCAGGTAATTTGATTTGGCCAAGGATAATGGCTGGTAATTGTCAGAGCTGGAATGCAAACTCAGGTCTCTCTCACCCTTTCTAGTATGCTGATAGAAGGCAGTGGCTCGGCAGTGGGCAGAAGTAAAGGTAAGTGGGCAGGTTTTCTTCTCCTGCTGGAAGGGTGTAGTATTATTGTTCCTAGCTGGGGATCCAGGCTTCACAAAGCATCCTGAGTATCTGACCCAGGCGATTGGCTATCGTGGCAGTGTGGCTGTCTCTTTAGAACCTCTGCAGGGCACCCTGGAACCGTGTCTTTTCTCCAGAGCCCAGTTGCTGTGTATCTATCAGCATCTCACGCTGGCACAAAAGCATTCAATGCCTCTGGGTGATCCTCCTGCCTCCACTCCACATATACACACTGCCGGCGTTGGGCTTATGCTCCAATGTCTAAAAGATTATGGGTTGCCTTTTGTCGATGAGAATGAGAGCCGCTCTCTCATAATCAAGATGCTTTGCCTTTCCAAAGGCCTGAGACTCAAAAATTCACAAGCTGGGATCTATCTAGCCTTGAAACAATATGAAGTCCCTAATTTCCTCAGGCATTGTATTTTAAAGCCAGTGTTTAGGCACACTCCTGCTTGAACCCAGGAAGTGGAGGTTGTGGTGGGCTGAGATCGCGCCACTGCACTCCAGCCTGGGCAATAGAGTGAGACTCTAGCTAAAACAAAAAACAAAAAACAAAAACCAAAACAAACAAACAAAAAGCCAGCATGTAGAGCCAAACCCGTGCAGTCAAAATTGCCTTGGAGAAGCCCCCGAAAAGGCCGAAGGCAACATAGCATCTTGGGAAGTCCAGCTTCACTGGTTTCCGTCAATATTAGACTTGGACTCATCATGATTTCTGAGTTGAGCACCTGATGAAATGAAACCTTAGTTTTGGTTTGAAGGCAAAAGTGTGGCTTATCTTTAAGCTCTGAAATTCTGCTCCAGGTGGTGAGATGCTCATGTTTTGAGAGATATGTTGAAACTAGGACCCATGGAAGGAACACCAGGTTTATGGTTCCTAAGTCACACTCACTCTCAGCCTTACTACATGTTATTTTCTTTAACTTGCTTCTTTTAGTCTTTATTCTTTATTTTTTGCTTATAATTTTATATGACCTCCTTTGTTATTACAAGGCATTTTGTTTATTCATAAATTCATTAGCAAACAATACATTAAATATAAAATGACTTTGTTATTTTCTTCTGGTGTTTATTTTGCCAAGTGTACATATCTTGTTTCAGTGATGCTAATATGCACATTTTAAAATGCCTGTGAGGCCAGGCGCAGTGGCTTACGCCTTTAATCCCAGCACTTTGGGAGGCCAAGGCGGGAGGATCAGCTAAGGTTGGGAGTTCGAGACCAGCCTGATCAACACGGAGAAACCTCGTCTCTACTGAAAATACAAAAAATTAGCCAGGCATGGTGGCGCATGCCTATAATCCCAGCTACTCGGGAGGCTGAGGCAGGAAAATCGCTTGAAACTGGGAGGCGGAGGTTGCAGTGAGCCGAGATCGGGCCATTGCACTCCAGCCTGGACAACAAGAGAGAAACTCCATCTCAAAAAAAAAAAAAAAAAAAATGCCTGTGAGATAAAAGTGATCCAGAAGACCTGGACTCTGTGTTTTGTTTTTAATTTTTTGTAGAGATGGGGTCTCCCTGTGTTGCCCACTCCTGGGCTCAAGTGATCCTCCCACCTCAGCCTCCCAAAGTGCTGGGATTGCAGGCGTGAGCCACCATGTATGGCCTTGTTTTTGTTTTTAGAGACAGGGTCTTGCTCTGTTCCCCAGACTGGAGTGCAGTGGCACATTCATAGCTCACTGCCGCCTGGAACTCCTGGGCTCAAGGGATTCTCGTGCCTCAACCTCCACGGCAGCTGGGACTACAGACATGCACCACTGCACCCAGCTTATTTTTTATTTTTTGTAGAGGTAAGGTCTCACCATCTTGCCCAGGCTGATCTCAAATTCCTGGGCTCAAGTGATCCTCCCACCTTAGCCTTCCAAAATGCTGGGATTATAGGTATAAGCCACCATGCCAGGCCAGAATCTGGACTATCAATGCAAAGAGATTTTATTTTATTTTATTTTTGAGATGGAATCTTGTTCTGTCGCCCAACCTGACATGCAGTGGCACGATCTCACTGCAACCTCCGCCTCCTGGGTTCAAGCTATTCTCCTGCCTCAGCCTCCAGAGCAACTGGGATTACAGGTATGCACCACCATGTCTGGCTAATTTTTTGTATTTTTAATAGAGGTGGGGCTTCACCATGTTGGCCAGGCTGGTCTCATACTCCTGACCTTAAGTGATCCACCTGCCTCGGGCTCCCAAAGTGCTGGGATTACAGGCATGAGCCACTGTGCCTGGCCGCAAAGAGGTTTTAGAACTGACTTAACTGATGAATTTCTAGTATGTTTACCTTTTATAGGACTTATAAGATTGATACACTGAAAAAAAATCTGTTATGTTTAAATAAGTTGAAAATAATTCTTTCAATAAGTATAAAAATTCTGAGTGATCAGAAAACAATTGTGTTATGTTTTGATTGGTAGTATTTCTCTTTTTCCTCCTGGAATTATAAAATCATAGTGCATCTTACCAACAATAGGACCTTGAAGGTAAAGAACTATGGAAGTCAATTTCAGGGGGTTCATATGACTGTGAAGATGGACTCCACTGCAGTAGAATTTTAGAGCTTTACTCACAGAGCTTAAGAACTTAGAATGAGTATCCACATGACTTGGCTTTAGAATCAGAGAATCACAGAAGCTTAGAGATAAATATCAGAACCTTAAAGAGTCATGGAACTTTGGGGCTGGCTGGGTATTTGAGCTGTCATTTTATAGAAGGGAAAAACAAGTCCCAGGGAATGGAAACAATTTGCCTAGTTCTTTCCAACTTCTAACCATACAGCAGGGTTAATACCCTTATATTCCCGATTTCTGTCCAGGAATCCTGGTCCGCAGACAGCCCTGTCTTCTAGTCCAAGATGCTGGCCAAGAGTGTTGAGGTGGGGAGAATGAAAGTGAGACAAGGGAAGGTGAGTGAGACCTGTGCAAGATTATGTGAGGTGGTGTCTCAACTTTGAAGCACAGCAAAACCACAGGGTGGGGTGTCACGAGGCCCTATCTTTCTTGCCAGCTTTATCT
This sequence comes from Pongo pygmaeus, assembly GCF_028885625.2. Classification (NCBI taxonomy): domain Eukaryota; kingdom Metazoa; phylum Chordata; class Mammalia; order Primates; family Hominidae; genus Pongo; species Pongo pygmaeus. The sequence goes on from NC_085931.1 coordinate 37,440,246, forward strand.
CCTGACATACGAGTGTATCCGTCCCACCCTGTGCTTCTGCCCACACAACCACCAAGCTAATGTTCCCACCTCAATAAGCTTCACCGGGGCCCACCACAACTCTCTCAACCTCTATGCCTTTGTTCATGGTGCTCCAGGGCTGCCAAGTTCAGCTGTGCATGTTGGGCACAGCACAAGGGTATCACATTCACATGGTAGATGTACCAGATTTATACCAATAATTTCTAACAGATGGCAGTAAAATGTCTTGAGGAAGAGGCATCTTTTTATCATTTGCACAAAGGTGCCATATGGGGTAGTGGGGACACTGCTGTTTGCTCTGCCTGGAATATCATCTCCCCTATTCTCCATCAAGCAAGCTCCTGCTCCATCTTTCAAGGCCCCCTTCAGATATTCCCTCCTCCAGGAAGATATCCATAGCAACCCCCACACCCCGTTCCACCAGGCTGTCTGCATAGATTAATGATTAATAACATCAATCAATATTAACTGTTGATATGGGAAACAATAGTGTCTGGCACAGATTTCCAAATGAGATGATCCTTGATGGACCCCAGCCCCAGGATTGAGTAACACTGAATCAGATACAAGAAAACGACTCTCTTTTCAACCTTTATTGATTAAATCAAGGAGGAAAAAAGTCTCTGTTTGGTGCAAACATCTTTCACACTTTTCTTTTTTTTTTTTTTTTGAGGTGGAGTCTCACTCTGTCGCCCAGGCTGGAGTGCAGTGGCACGATCTTGGCTCACTGCAACCTCTGCCTCCCGGTTCAAGCGATTTTCCTGCCTCAGCCTCCCAAGTAGCTGGGATTACAAGCACCCGCCACCACAGCCGGCTAATTTTCTATATATTTATGTAGAGACGGGGGTTTCACCATGTTGGCCAGGCTGGTCTCAAACTCCTGACCTCAAGTGATCTGCCCGCCTCGGCCTCCCGAAGTGCTGGGATTACAGGCATGAGCCACTGCACCCGGCCCTCTTTCACACTTTTCAACACTGGCTAATCTCCCATTTTGTCAAAGAGTGAGCAGGTTGCAGGCAGTGGTATCTGCTGGAAATTTGATACTTGGCCTTCTTTAAATTGTATTTGATTTATTTATATGATTGCATGCTTCCTTCCTTTCTCTCTCTCTCCTTTCCTTCCTTCCCTCTTTCTCTTTCTCTCTCTCTTTCTTTCTTTGACAGGATCTTACTCTGTTGCCCAGGCTGGAGTCCAGTGGCATGGTCACGACTCACTGTAGCCTCGAATTCCCAAGCTAAAGCCTCAAGTGATCCTGCCACCTCAGTCTCCCGAGTAGCTGGGATTACAGGTGCACGCCACCATGCTGGGTCAACTTTTGTAATTTTTGTAGAGATGGGGTTTCACAATGTTGGCGAAGCTGGTCTCGGATTCCTGACTTCAAGTGATCTACCCACCTCAGCCTCCCAAAGTGTTCGGATTACAGGGGTGAGCCACCACGCCCGGCTTGTGTGATTGCTTTCTATGTATATGATGCTGATTTTCCACCTCTTGGAGCATTATAAGGATTTATTTACAAATCAGTGCATTTAAGGACAAAAAATAAGTCTATTTAAATAAAAATATTGTCAAAAGTAGACCAGGTGGCATGCAGACAGTGCAAAAAATCCTGAGGGGGACGCTCAACTGGCTAGAGTTTGAAAAAATCTGTAGATTTGTCTTGAAGAGTACAGGCTCTGGAGCCAGACAGCCTGAATTCAAGTCTGGACTTGCTAACTGTGTGACCTTGGGAAAATCACTTCCCCTCTCTGAACCTCAATTTGCTCATGTGTTAAATGAGAATAAGTATAATACCAACCTCCTAGAGCAGTCTTCATAATGAGTAAGGCCAAGTACTTGTCCTCCACCCCAACACATCCATTCAGGACCCAGAAACCAACCTGCCTCCTCTGACCTGCTGCACAAATGCCCTCGCTGGACCATCTCTTACCTAGTATCCTTGGACAGCATCTCACAGGTGTATCTGGGTTTCCCCTGCTAGGCGGAGCAAGCTCCTTGACGGCAGGAACTTGGCCTTATTCATTTCTGCCTACACATTTGGTAGACTCACATAAAAGGCAGAAAGAACTTTTCAGTGTTTGCTGCTTTTATTATCGTTGTAATTATTAAGAGTGAGGAAGTCACATCCCAGTAACTGTGGGGGACCTCAAGGCACACATCTGTTTACAGATCCAGGAGAAATTTTGGCTTTAGGGAATTTTATTTGCCTGGGAAAAATAGGGGAAATAATTGAACATGAAGAAGGGTTGGGGCAAGGTAGCAGAGTGAGGTGTGGACTCACTTGGGGGGCTCTGTGGCCAGGACAGGGAAGGACCCCTCGAGGTGCCACTGCTTGTCACGCAGGCGACGCACGGACTGCATCTGTGGCTGGAAAGCTCCCCATTCATTCCAGTGTCGGAAGTCGCCAGGCTCTAGGAGGTACTGGTACCCGCGGTAGCCGGGATACTGATAGCCAACCCATCTGAAAGGAAAGTGAGAAGGACAGAGTGGAGACAGCCAGCCTCGTTGCCTGGCACCCAGACCCCTGCCAGACCAGCTTGTCCTTCATTGATCCCTGCAGTCTGCTGCTCTCTCACCTCTGTCCTGGCTATATCCCTTCCTGCTCTGTGCCCTGGGGCAAGGACTTTGCCTCTCTAATAGGCCTCGGTTTCGTTTTCTAGGAAGTGAGCATGGTCACAGTGCCTGGTTTTATTAAGATTGTTGGGGGGAGCCAAATGGAGAATGCACCTCAAGTGTTTGCTAAGCAAGTTGCCTGTGCATGGTAGGGATATGAATACACATCCCATTAAACGTGATGATGCAGGGCTCAGAGAACAAATCCAAGGAAGCAAGAATAGGACTTAGGGACTGGTTAACAATGAAGCAAATGAAAGAGAGGAAGTGTTATTTCAAAAAATTGGTTTTCTTGGCTGGGCGCGGTGGCTCAAGCCTGTAATCCCAGCACTGCCTAAGGAGGCTGAGACGGGCGGATCACAAGGTCAGGAGATCGAGACCATCCTGGTTAACGCAGTGAAACCCCGTCTCTACTAAAAATACAAAATAATTAGCCGGGTGTGGTGGCGGGCGCCTGTAGTCCCAGCTACTCGGGAGGCTGAGGCAGGAGAATGGCATGGACCCAGGAGGCGGAGCTTGCAGTGAGCTGAGATTGCACCACTGTACTCCAGCCTGGGGGACAGAGCAAGACTCCATCTCAAAAAAAAAAAAAGGTTTTCTTTGTAGGTAAGTGCATCAGTGTGTAGCAGCTGGGAACACATACTCTGGTATCAGACATACCTGGGTTCAAATCCTAGCTCTGCCATTGATTTACTAGCTGTGAGAATCTAGGTGGATAAGGTATCAGAACCTCAATGTACTGTCTGTACAATGGGGATGATAATGCACCCACCTTCTTGGTTTGTTATAAAGATTTACTAGTTATTCATTTAAAGTGGTTAGCACAGTCCTTGGTACGTAGTAAGCACTCAATAGAAGTTATCATCAGTGATTAATTTCTAACTCCTCTCATTGTCTTTGCTGAGAGGGTCTTTCCAGGCCTCTGCCAGACACCCTCCCTATATTGTAAAGCCCAGTTTAAGTTCCAGCCTCTGCAGATAAACCTTTGACCTGCCCTCTGCCCTAACATAAACAGCCAAATCCTAGAAATCTTCTCTCCTCCTCTGACCTCCTGCAACACAGTTGTCCTGGCTGGCCCATTCTTTACCTAGTATTGTTAGACACCATCTCACAAGTATATCTGGGTTTCCCCTGCTAGGCCAAATAAGTTTCTTGAAGGTAGGACTTTGGCTGTATTCATCGCTGCTTTTCCCAGTGTACCTAGCACAGTGCCTGGCTCACAGACAAGGCTCAGTATATTTCAGATGACTTGAATGGCAGGGATATAGGTTTCAGGGAGGCAAAAAGGAACAAGAAAAAGGCCATGGCCCTGATGGTGTTACAGGAGCTCAGAACAAGTCTGGGAATGGAGAGACAGAGCCTTACATTTACCTAGAGGAGATCAGGGGTGTCTGGCATGGTCATTTGGAGGCAGGGGGGTGGATAAAGTGACTCCTTTGATCCGGCCCTTCTATGTATTCTCATGACATAAGGTCATGGGGCTCTGTTTTGATAGCTTCAGATCCTGAGCGTTTAGAGCAGAAAGAGCACTCTTAGATCAGGGAGTTTTGTGTGCCCATTGCCTAGCTGGCAAGACTGAGAGGCAGAGAGGTGTTTAGGCTCACTCAAGTTCCTCAGCATGTCAGTAGCAGGGTCAGGGCCATCTCATGATGCAAATTCACTGCTCAGAACTCATTCTGTTCATTCTCCCAGAAGCTCCTGATTTCCCTGAATATTCCTTGTCCCTGGGTGCATCCAGCCTCATCACTCCACATCAGCTCCGGCCCTTTTAGTTGATTATTCCTTCAACCCCAACTAGGCTTAGCAGCTCCTATTTTCTCCATCTAACAGCTTTTTAGAGCTGATTTGTTTACACTGACCTGGAATTCCTCAAAGCATGATTCTATTCCCCAGAGGAATAGAGCTCTGTTGGCTGAATCCCAGGAACCAGCACTGGGAGACTGTGGTAGGGGCCACGGCCTTCTCTAGGAATCTGATGTTATAACCTATAAGGGGAGCAGCCTCTGATTCTGCCTGTGCTTGAAGCAGGGGACATGGACCTGGCAGGAGGGATGCTTACGTTCCACTGGAGACCTTTATGCTGCCCACGCGGTCACTGAAGCCGTAGACCCAGAGACTGGGTGCGTCGTCCCCCTGGATCTCTATGGTGTTGCCCTTGAAGTTGGCCCCTTCAAACAGGGAGATTTTGTGCTCCTGGGCGTCCTGGGGAAAGAGAGGCCGGGTCAGGTGTGTGAAGTACAAATGGGACAAAGAGGAGAAACTTAGCGGGGTCTTCTGGGTGTGGAGGGAGAGAGATGAGCCTGTTCAGGCTGCTGGGCGACTCTCCGGGGACCACTGCTGTCTAGTCTGGAAGGAGACATAAGGAAAATGGGATGACAACTCCCACGTCATAGGGTCCTCATGAGGATGAAATGAGTGTATCCATATAGAGCACTGAGCATGATGCCTGGCATACACCAAGTGCTCAATAAATGCATTTATTGGCCAGGTGCCATGGCTCATGTCTGTAATCCCAGCACTTTGAGAGGCCCAGGTGGGAGGATTGCTTGAGGCCAAGGGTTCAAGACCAGCCTGGGCAACATAGCAAGATCCTGTCTCTCAAAAAAAAAATTTTTTTTTAAATTTGCCAGGCATGGTGGCGCATGCCTGTAGTCTCAGCTACTTGGAAGGCTGAGGCAGGAGGATTGCTTGAGCCCAGGAAGTTGAGGCTGCAGTGAGCTATGATTACACCACTGCCCTCCAGCCTGGGTGACAGAGCAAGACCCTGTCTCAAAAAAAAAAAAGTATTTATTATTTTTTAAATTATGATCACGGACAAAAAGGCTCAGAGAGGTCAAGCTTATTGATCAACATCACACCACCAGGGAGAGGCAGAACCTTTCAGAGAAACATTTCATTCCTAAGCAGTGTCCCTGTGCCATCAGGAGTTTAACCAATTGCCCTTTTGTGAATGCTTCTTACAAACCAGGTGAAATGTGGAACGTTGGTGGAACACAGATCTAGGTTCAAATCCTGCCTCTAGGCCGGGCGCACTGGCTCATGCCTATAATCCCAGCACTTTGGGAGGCCGAGGAGGATAGATCACAAGGTCAGGAGATCAAGACCATCCTGGCTAACACGATGAAACCCCATCTCTACTAAAAATACAAAAATAATTAGCCGGGCATGGTGGTGGGCGCCTGTAGTCCCAGCTACTCGGGAGGCTGAGGCAGGAGAATGGCGTGAACCCAGAAGGCGGAGCTTGCAGTGAGCCGAGATCGCACCACTGCAATCCAGCCTGGGCGACAGAGCGAGACTCTGTCGCAAAAAAAAAAACAAAAAAACCAAAAAAACAAATCCTGCCTCTGACGTTTATGCGCTGGTGATCTTGGGCATTTTACTCTGCCTCCTTCAGAGCCTCAGTTTGTTCATCTATAGAATGGGGTTATTGCCAGGCATGGTGGCTCATACCTGTAATCCCAGCACTTTGGGAGGCTGAGGCAGGTAGATCACCTGAGGTCAGGAGTCCAAGACCAGCCTGGCCAACATGGTGAAACCCCATCTCTACTAAAAATACAAAAATTAGCCAGGTGCAGTCGCAGGTGCCTGTAATCCCAGCTACTCGGGAGGCTAAGGCAGGAGAGTCACTTGAACCTGGGAGGCGGAGGTTGCAGTGAGGCAAGATCATGCCACTGCACTCCAGCCTGGGCGACAGAGCAAGACTGTCTCAAACAACAACAACAAAAAAGAATAGGGTTACTATTGCTTTGTGGGATTGTCATGGCTACTCAACTCACTGTTGAGTGCCAACTATAAAACAGGCCTGGCCAGGCGCGGTGGCTCATGCCTGTAATCCCAGCACTTTAGGAGGCCGAGATGGGCGGGATCACAAGGTCAGGAGTTCGAGACCAGCCTGACCAACATGGAGAAACCCCATCTCTACTAAAAATACCAAAAAAAAAAAAAAAAAAAAAAAAATTAACTGGGCGTGGTGCATGCACCTGTAGTCCCAGCTACTTGGAAGGCTGAGGCAGGAGAATCGCTTGAACCTGGGAGGCAGAGGTTGCAGTGAGCCGAGATTGCGTCACTGCACTCCAGCCTGGGTGACAGAGCAAGACTCTGTCTCAAAAAACAAACAAACAAACAAACAACCAGGCCCACCCTTGAATTTGGGCACATGATTCAGTTCTGTCTTGCACTTATTTTTAATGCTTTCATGACCCTGTATCTTGTTTTTAAAGTTTGTCTGTTATTTCTGAGGGCAGGGATCATCCATCTTTTCAAAAGTCATCATGCACTGTTTTAGGCCCAAGGGTTTGAAGAGTCAAAGAGATGAACAGGAAATAGCAGAGTGCTGCCAACCTCAGTGTCTAGGTTCAAACCCACAGACCTGGGTTCAAATCCCAGCCCCAGCAACTCCCAGCTGTGTGGCCTTAGGCCAGTCATTATCTACTTCTGAGTCTCAGTTTCCTTACTTTTAAAATGCATGTTATCATAGCCTGTCGCATAGGACAGTTGTAGGGATTATGTAAAAGGCAGGTAGTATACCCAGTACGTAGTTGGTACTTAAAAATGGACACTGTGATTATCTACTGTTATTCACCACCACTAGGAGGAAGAGCCCAGGATGTAAGTGCACCCTTCTGTGAAAGACTCCAGTAGAAGATTATAGATGAAGAAAGAACTTGTTAATTCTTCCAGAGAAAAGGAGAGCAGATCAGGGAAGGCTTCATGGAAGAAGTGACACTAGAGAGGGGCCTTGGAGGTTAAGGAGGAGTGCACAAAGCTGAGAAGGGAAGGAGGGTTGAGGGAAGGCACTGAGGCAGAGAAGGCATAGGCAAAAGCTGGGAGGTGGGAATGTGCAAAAACAATATCTGTGTGGCCACAGGTGCACATAGGGTGCAAGAAGGCAAGTGCAAAGTGCCAGGCAGGGATGTAAGCACAGGGGACCCTTTGGGGCATGGCAAGACAAATGCCCTTAGTGCAATTACTAGCCAGTGGTAAAAGTACAACAATGATTACTTATTACTGTTACAGTCTTGAGGGCCTTGGGAAGTTGTTAGTCAATGGCTCCCCACTGCTAGAGGGGTCAAGACTAAACTTGCCATCACCTATGAGACCCTGCAAGACCCTGGCCTCCACCAGCACCTCCCCTCCCATCTTGCCTCCCTCTCTCCTCCACTCCCTCTGCTGCAGCTTTGTTGGTCACCTTTAATTTTCTTGGTCCCACCAGTCCATCGTTGCTCCAGGAGTTTTGCACATACTGTTCCCTGGAAGGCTTTACCATCTGCTCTTCACATGGCTGAGTTGGTTTCCAAACTTTGGGAGCTGGCTTCCCTGACCACCCCCTGACCACTCCCACCTCTAACAATATCTGAGCCCCCAGTTCCTGCTTCTGCTTTCCTAGTTAGCTTGCATGGCCTTTGTGTAGCACCTACCACAGTTTGCAATTGTAGATGGATTTTTATGATTAGCTTTTTGATAGCTGCCTCCCTGGGTAGCTTAAGTCCCATGAAGACAGGGACCTAGTCTGTTTGACGCACAGTTTTGCACTCAGAGCCTAGAACCAGAGCCTGGCAGAAACAGGCCGACTGGCTGGGTGCACTGGCTCATACCTGTAATCCCAGCACTTTGGGGGAACCAGGCGGGTAGATCACTTGAGATCAGGAGTTTGAGACCATCCTGGCCAACATGATGAAACCCTGTCTCCACAAAAAATACAAAAATTATCTGGGCGTGGTGGTGCACACCTATAATCCCAGCTACTTGGGAGGCTGAGGCAGGAGAATTGCTTGCCCCAGGGAGGTGAAGGTTGCAGTGAGCCAGATCGTGCCACTACACTCCAGCCTGGGCGACAGAGTTAGACGTGTCTCACAAAAAAAAAAAAGGGAAAATAGAAACAGGCCAACCAAAATGCCTGGGTTCAAGTAGAAGATGGTCAGGTTTATTTTTTTTTTTTATTTTGAAAAGATCCCTCTAACTTCCCACGACAGGGGTCTGGAAAGGAGTCAGGGAACCCAGCAGAGAGAGAGCTGAAGCTGATCAGGTCAGAGATGATGGTGGCCTGGACCAGGACTGTGGCAGGGCAGAGAGAGGAAGGGTTAGACCAAGCTTATTTACCCTGCGGCCTGCAGGCCACATGTGGCTCAGGATGGCTTTGAATGCGGCCCAACACAAATCTGTGAACTTTCTTAAAACATTATGAGATTTTTTTTGCAATTGTTTTAAAGCTCATCTGCTATCGTTAGTGATAGTGTATTTTATGTGTAGCCCAAGACAATTCTTCCAACGTGGGCCAGGGAAGCCAAAATATTGGGCACCCCTGAATTAGACCATTGGATCTCAGCCCTGGTTGCACAGACAGACTACTTAGAGGGCATAGAAAAGATAGCAGTGCCGGAGTCCCAGCCCCAGAGATTCAGAATTAATTGGTCTGGGGTGGGGTCTAGGCTTTGAGATTTCTAAACATTTCTAATAACATATTTTATTTAAACAAATATACCTAAAATATTATAATTTCAATATGTAACAATATAATGATATCAATGCATTGTTGACATTCTTAAAAATTTTTTTTACTATGTATTCAAAACCTAATGTGTATTTTACACTTAAGACACATCTCCATTTAGCCAAAATTCAAGTGTCCAATGGCCACATATGGCTAGTGCGTATTATGTTGAATAGCAAGCTTCTAGAAGCTACTGGAAATGCCCTGGTTGATCACTCTTCCAAACAAACCCCTTAACATAGGTTGGTATATAAGAACCATTCAATGATTGAGAGAGACATCTGTGAATTCTTACACAGAGTGCATCATGAAGGCAAATAATTCAGTCTTACATTCTGCGAAAAGCATTGGGAATGATCTGTTTGAATAATCCATTAAGATAAATTTGGTGATGTCAAAACAGCTGGTGGTTGGCACTTGATAGCCTCAAATGCACATTCATGAAAATTCTTATAAATGTTCCCATCATGGAAGACAAAAGTCGATTACCATCAGCAACTAACATTGGTGAGTAAGATGTAGCTGGTTCATGATTCATCATCAACTTAATTCTGGAAAAAACTGTGAATCACTTGGAGATATCGCCACCATTTTGACCTTGAATCTTCTGGAAGTTGACTTAGTTAAATATTATAAGAAACTAATTCAGTATATTGTCTTATTATTAAGAGGTTCAAACTGCATTTCTACGGTATCCCTCTTCTTTTTTTTTTTTTTTTTTTGAGATGGAGTCTTGCACTGTCACCCCGGCTGGAGTGCAATGGCGCAATCTCAGCTCACTGCAACCTCTGGCTCCTGGGTTCAAGCAATTCTCCTGCCTCAGCCTTCCTAGTAGCTGGGATTACAGGCATGCGCCACCACGCCCGGCTAATTTTTGTATTTTTAGTAAAGACAGGGTTTCGCCATGTTGATCAGGCTGGTCTTGAACTCCTGACCTTGGGTAACCACCCACCTCGGCCTCCCAAAGTGCTGGGATTACAGGCGTGGGCCACCATGCCCAGCTACAATATCCCTCTTCTTAGCCATTGCATGATCTGCAACCAGCATGTTTGGTGTTTTGAATGGGCACTGAAATTTGAAAAGCTTCCCCAGGCCTGGCATGGTGGCTCACGGCTGTAATCCTAGCACTTTAGGAGGCCCAGGTGGGAGGATCACTTGAGGCCAGGAGTTCAAGGCTGCAGTGAGGTATGGTCACACTACTGTACTCCAGCCTGGGGGACACAGCAACACCCCATCTTTGGAAAAAAAAAAAAAAAAGCTCCCAGTAAGGTCTAAATGTGCAGCCAGGGATATCAAGAGAATCAAGGAAGATGCTGAGGTTTTTAGCTCTAACTTGGAAGCTTTTGTGTTTATCATTTGCCCAGGGTTCCTAGCTGGGTATGTAGTGAGTGTGTTAAGGACACTGATGAATTGATGAGCTCAAGAATCCACAGTCCTTTGACAACTCAGAGGCTGCCACGCCTCCCTACCCACCATCACCTCCTTCTTGCCCTTGTCAGATCTCAGACTTAACCTGCCCTGCCCCGCCTGGCTGATTCTCCAGCCCCAGCCGGAGAGCCACTCACCATTTTGATGGGCCGGAAGGACATGAGCCGATCACTGCGGTAGCTGCTAGACCATGTGTTCCAGCGAGGGTACTCGCCCTTCTCCAGGATGAACATCTCCCCGCGCAAGTTGGACTGCTCAAAGGCGACCCAGCTGGATACAAGAAGGACCATGAGGCAGACAGGAGACAAATGGTTAGTAGAAGCCCCCACTCCCTACTTGCCTTTCTCTCTCCCCTGGCAAGGCAGCCCTGAGGCCAGTAGGAAAGTCCAAAGGGGGCTGAACATGTCTGGGTTTGATTTTAGGCTCTGACACTTACAGGCTGTGTGACTATGGGCAAGTGACTTTACCTCTCTGAGCCTTTGTTTCTCATCTACACTCATATGCCTGTTTCCTTGGAGTTGGTGAAGGATTAAGTGAGATAAATGTGTGTGATTATCTGAGCACACTGTTTCTCTAGATGTAGGGTTCATACATGCTTCAAGTACTATCAGGACTTGGAGCCAAGGAACACATAGACATTTTAAACTTGACGCCAGCTAGGAGAAAGGCTCTGTTTGATGTTAATGTGCCTTTAACACTTACTAATCTCTCCTTTTTTTCTTTTGTAACAAAGAGAGAAAAGACCACTAGCCCAGAACCTCCAGCAGACAATGGTGTAATAGCAACATAATAATACCACTTTTGTCTTTATTGTTAATTTTGTATGGACACCTTTTACTTATAGGAAATAATACTAGCCTTCCATTTATAAAAAGCGGTGTGAGGGTTCTTTTAAAATGTGTTTATTTGTGTTTAGCAGGATCATTTTAAATGAAATATATTAAATGAACGACAGTCTTGGAAGTACAGGGGCAAGGGAAAAATTGATACAGGTGTTTGCATCCTTGCTGAGTAATATTGGCCTGGCATTTGGGAGACAGTCAGCAACTAGTATGAGGCAATGGGAAAGGAATGATGGTGATATCTACCCTCAGATACCTATGATAATATAATGTGATAGCGCATATGAAGGTGCTAGATTCCTTACATGGACTAATTAGAAGTTTGAAATTAGATGGAAGATTTTCCTGGCTTTCCCAGTGAAGATTGATTAAGGATAAGAAGTGAGCTTGTGTTAGAGGCACCAGGGATTGTGGCAGTGCAGGTGGGGTAGATAAGACAATCCCCATTCCACAGATGAGAAAGCTGAGACTAAGGAACTCCTTGACCTTTGCTCCCTGCGTGTTCAAGAGTTCTCAGGAAAAAAGAGATGGATGAGAGGACACTGACACTAGCATCTTCTCCCAGGGGACTGCTGGGACCCTGCTCTCCCCAGAAGGAGATAAGGATGATGGGCTATCACCGTGGGCTGAGACAGAATGCATCACAGGAGCCTCAGGTCTTTGTCTGAGAGATGAGTTAACCACATTGGAGTAAATTAAAGATATGTTTGTCTTCCCAGAATAGAGTTGCATTTGCCTCAGCCCTGTCTGGTCTGGAGTAGAAGAGAAATAAATGGGAGAATAGATGGATGGATGGACAGATGAATGGGTGGATGGATGGGTGGATGAAAGGATGGTTGAATAGATGTATAGGTGGATGGGTAGATGGACGGATGAATGGATGCATGGATAAAGGGATGGATGAAGGGATGGTTGGATGGATGGATAGGTAGATGGGTAGATGGATGGGTGGGTAGATGGATAGATTTATAGATGGATGGGTGGGTGATGGAGAATACACGGGGGGTACGTGTGTATAAATGGAGAATGGATGTATGTATGGATAGATCAATAGACGAATGGGTAGATGGATGGGTAAGTAGATGGATGATGAATAAATGGGTGGCTAGATGCATGGGTGAATAAGAAGGGAGCCTTGGAAGGTGGTTTCATGTAGGAGTTAAGAGAACAGACCCTGGAAGGAGACAGACCTGAGTTCTAATCCAAGCTTTGCCATTTGCTACATGAATTTGGGCAGCACTTACACCTGCTAAGCTTTAGTAACAGAGAAGAAGTGACACATCTACTTTGTTGCATCTACCTTGTTGGGAGATTATGAGGGCCTAAAAGAGGGAATGCATGGAACAGATACAGCACAGAGTAAGCCTCCAAATTAATACTGTTCCTGATTAAAGGGAGAAGGAAACTGGACGTCTAGGCTTCTGGAAAAACAGACACTGATGTGGTCTTGCCACCATGCCCAAGGTCCCCCTAAAATCTCCCCTATCTTCTTGAGCAGGACCAGTGAGGATCTAAATTTTAAATGTTTATATCTATGCCTTTTCTTATCTCCCATGGCTGATTTCAACCTGTAAACAAGGAGAGAGGGTAGGGCAGGAATTTTAATTTATAAGATATGGAAACTGAGGCTAAGAGGGGTTAAGTCCCCAGCCTAAGGTCACATGATGGTGTCGGGTGTCGGGCTGCAGTCTCCTGGGTTTCAGGCAGGCAGGCCTCCTCAATTTCCCCATGCCTACCTCACCCTCTTCATTCTGTTTTTCCCGTGGTCTGCCAGCGCCCACACAGACCCAGGCCCCCGGACCACAGGCCCATTTCCATGCCCATCAGGCACAGCTCCAAGGCACACGTCAGACACCAGCTGCATCTTTGTTTGAGGAGAAATACTCTGGGTTTGAGTCACTGGTACCAAAAAAAGCCTGAAAACCCATGCTGGCCACATCCGGTAGCTTCTGCTTCCAGCTGGGTTTTGGGGCTGAGGGTGGAGCTGAGGCTGTGTTGACCACACTGAGGGTGCAGTGGGTGCAGGAGGTAGAAATGGTCCCAGGTAGGCTCCAGGATAAGTTGGCTAAATTCACAGGGCAGGGAGGTGGGTATGTGACCATCAGAGTCACCTGCCATGTTTGGGTGCCCACAAGGTAACAGGCCCATGCTGTATGATCTCCCTCAGACCTCAGCATAATCCTGTGAGGAGTGGTGAGGGCCATCATTCTCCCCATTTCAAAGATGGGGAAACTGAGGCTTGCACACTGAACAAGGCAAACAGGGGAAGTCAGGACTCAAACCCAGGCTTGTCTGACCTCAAAGCTCATCTTGGAATGGGCTCAGAATACAGGATGACTGGAACCCTTGCAGGCTTTCAAAGTGGGGAGACAAGAGCAAACGAGCCGCGTGGATCTTGTCCTGGGGCTGCCCCTGCACCCTGACCTCAGCACACACAGGCTGGACATAGGGCAACCGCTCTGCCCAAGGATGACTATCCCTGTTTTATATGGGAGTCACTAAGGCCCAGAGATGCCCACAGAGACAGGAACAGGCAGTGAAGCATGGTGATTAAGAGCTTTAGGAATGAACTCAATCAACCTGAATTGAATCCTGGCTGTGCCACTTACCAATAGGTGACCTTGGGTAAGAGACTTACCCCCTCTGAGCCTCAGTCTTTCCATCTGTCAAGTGGGCATAAGAATAGCCTTTCCCTCCTACAGCACTGTGAATCATCTAGGTGCGGTCCCGAGTCAGTGCCTGGCACCTGGTGGGTGCGCCACGGATGCTTATCATTACTCCCAGGCAGCTGGACGCCCAGGAGAGGGGACAGCGAGTGGACACTTCACTCTTTGGCCTCTCTCTGCCCTCGGTGATGGGCTAGAGTTTTTGCTATAGTAGAAGCAGCATTTCTCTAGAGCCCAGAACCATGGCTTACTGCCAGTGTGATCTTATGCTAATTGGATCACCTCTCTGAGCCTCAGTTTCTTCATCTGTGAAATGAGATTGAGAACAATTCCTCCCTCTTCAGTTTGATATGAGGATTGGAAATAACATATGTGCCAGGAGTACGAACGGCCGCAGGCACAGAGCAGATGCTGGAGAAATGGCAGCTACTGTTGTGTGGTCATTTTACTGTGGCAGAGAGTGTGCCCCTCCTCTGCCCAGCACTCACGGTCCCGAGGAGACAATGATGCTGCGCACACGGTCGAAGCCACGGTCTCCCAGGTTCAAGCACTCCCCCGAGAATTCTGCTCGACGGCCCTGGAAGTTTTCCAGTTCGAAGACCACCAGCTGCAGGAGAGAAGCCCCCATGCCGAGGGCAGAGTGAGGGGGGAATCAAAAATTCGTTGAGTATCTACATAACTAAAAGCCGGCAGTGCAGGAGTCACATAAAAGTGTGATGAGCCACAGTTTGTGAAATGATCCTGTCCTCCCATCCCCCAATTCTTTACTGTTTTTTGTTTTTTGTTTGTTTGTTTGTTTTTCTGAGTCTCACTCTGTCGCCCCAGCTGAAGTGCAGTGGTGCAATCATGGCTCACTGCAACCTCCGCCTTCCAGGCTCAAGCAATCTTCCCACCTCAGCCTCCGAGTAGTTATGATTACAGGCACCCACCACCATGCCTGGCTATTTTTTGTAGAGACAGGATTTTGCCATGTTGCTCAGGCTGGTCTCGAATTCCTGAGCTCAAGTGATTGGCCTGCCTTGGCTTCCCAAAGTGTTGGGATTACAGGCATGAGCCATTGCACCTGGCCTCATGCCCTAATTCTGAAGCTAAGATCTGCACCATCATTAGGAACTTATGAACCTCCCTTTCAGGCCTTTCTTTGTGCTATTCCTCCTGCCTGGAATGCCTTCTCCACCACACATATCCAGCTTGGAGCTCCCACTGCCTAACTGAAGTTCCCTAATTCATATTCCAGCTCGTTATTCTGTTTTAGGCTCAGGTGCCACCTTCTCCAGGAAGCCTTCTCTGATTGCCCCTTCCTCCATTGGCCTTGGGTAAGCATCCCCCACTGTCCTCTCCCCATTAGCAGCACAACTAACCCACCACACAGTCACTGCTGTTTTGCTTTGGGGTCTCCCTCTCTCTCTGCACTCCCTCCCTCCCATTACCCAGCCCCTCCAAAGACCAAGGGCTCCTCCAGGGCAGGGCCTGAGGTTGATCAATTTCTGTATCTCCAGCCCCAGCCCCAGTACCTGCCACAGAGCTGATGCTCAGGAGACACTTGCAAATCCAACCCTCCACAACATAGGGGAAAACTTGAGCTAATCTCTCCTCACTAAGCCTCATGTTTGGTTCCTTGTCCACTTGCTGTCCCAAGTTGGGACAACGTTGCCATTCACATGGACCAAGGCACAATTGTCTGCCTTCTTTGAGCCTCAGTTTCCCCAGCTGTAAGAAGAGGAGGTTCATATAACCATGACCCAGCACTTCCACTTCTACCCTTGATTGCCCAAGAGAAACTCCTGTATGTGTGCCCCAGGATGTTGTGGGAAGTCAGGGACCCCAAATGGAGGGACTGGCTGAAGCCATGGCAGAAGAATGTGGATTGTGAAGATTTTATGGATCTTTATTAGTTCCCCAAATTAATACTTTTGTAATTTCTTATGCCTGTCTTTACTGCAATCTGTAAACATAAATTGTAAAGATTTCATGGACACTTATTACTTCCCCAATCAATACCCTTGTGCTTTCCTATGCCTGTCTTTACTTTAATCTCTTAATCCTGTCAGCTGAGGAGGATGTATGTCGCTTCAGGACCATGTGATAATTGCATTAACTGCACAAATTGTACAGTATGTGTGTTTGAGCAATATGAAATGTGGGCACCTTGAAAAAGAACAGGATAACAGCAATTGTTCAGGGAATAAGAGAGATAACCTTAAACTCTGACTGCCGGTGAGCCGGGCGGAACAGAGCCATATTTGTCTTCTTTCAAAAGCAAATGGGAGAAATTCTTTTTCTCAGCATGGAACATCCCTGAGAAAGAGAATGCACACCTGGGGGTAGGTCTCTAAACTGACCCCCCTGGGCGTGGTCATCTCTTATGGTCGAGACTGCAGAGGTGAGATAGACTCCAGTCTCCCGTAGCGCTCCCAGGCTTATTAGGAAGAGGAAATTCCTGCCTAATAAATTTTGGTCAGACCTGTTGATCTTAAAACCCTGTCTCCTGATAAGATGTTATCAATGACAATGGTGCCCGAAACTTCATTAGCAATTTTAATTTTGCCTCAGTCCTATGGTCCTGTGATCTTGCCCTGCCTCCACTTGCCTTGTGATATTCTATTACCTTGTAAAGTACTTGATGTCTGTGACCCACACCTATTTGCACACTCCCTCCCCTTTTGAAACTCTCTAATAAAAACTTGCTGGTTTTTGCAGCTTGTGGGGCATCACAGAACCTACCGACATGTGATGTCTCCCCCGGATGCCTGGCTTTAAAATTTCTCTCTTTTATACTCTGTCCCTTTATTTCTCAAGCTGGCTGACGCTTAGGAAAGATAGAAAAGAACCTATGTGAATATCGGGGCAGGCTCCCCGATACCAGGAGACAGGGATAAGAACGTCCAAGCCATGCTGTTCACGAGAGCAAAGCTAGCAACCACTGAAATCATGCTTAGCAGGAAAGAGATGGTCACGCTCTGAAATATCAGGCAGCAGCCAGAATGAATGGCCCGCAGTCATGCGCAACAATATGGATGGATATTAGGGATCTCATAGTAAGTGAAAAGTACAAAGAAAAGCCCAGAATAATCACATTGCATATTTCTATAAGTTAAAAACAAGTAAATCGGCCAGTTGCGGTGGCTCACACCTGTAATTCCAGCACTTGGGGAGGCTGAGGCTAGGAGTTCGAGACCAGCCTGGATAATATGGCAAAACCCTGTCTCATAATTCAGTCTCAAAATAAATGAATAAATAAAACAAGTAAATAAATATACGTGTGTATGTGTGTATACATTTTTAAAGGAATAATGCATAAAATTGTATACAAAAGCAAGCAAGCAGATTACAGACACAGGTTGACGATAGGATGGTATTTCTTGGAGTTGGGGAGGAAAATGATGGACTCAAGGGAGACACCTTAGAGTTAGGTAGAAAGTTTTTAACAAAGTCCTGGCTTTTATATGGGTGGTGGGTTTGTAGGTGCATGTTGCATTGTTAGAAATTAAAGAAAACTAATGATTAAATAGGTACATAAATAAAAGCCTGCCACGCACAGACCACATGAGAGCGTGTCATAAACTAGGGCTTGCAAAATGGCCTACTTCTGTGACCTGAGGTTGAAACCACACCAAACCAAATCCCAGGGGACTGGACACCTTGCTCCACAGGATCCCTTTCAGCCCAGACCACCTCGAGCAATTTTCAGGGTCTGAGGCCATCCTGCTGCCCCAGTGAGCCTCCAAGGACAGCTGGTTCCCTGCTGCTAAGCCAGCCCACTTCCTTTTCTTCTTTTTTTTTTCTTGCTTTCGATAAACTCTAAGCATGTGCGTGTGCAGGTGTAGCCTGATTGCCAGGTGTCCCTTCAGCTGTGAAGTGGTATGTTTTGGTTGTTGTTATGACACAACTCGACAATAGGTCTCCTTTTTCTTTCTTTTCTTTTCTTTTTTTTGATGGAGTCTCACTCTGCTGCCCAGGCTGGAGTACAGTGGCACGATCTCAGCTCACTGCAACCTCCGCCTCCTGGGTTCAAGTGATTCTCCTGCCTCAGCCTCCCAAGTAGCTGGGATTGCAGGCGCCCACCACTATGCCTGGCTAATTTTTGTATTTTCAGTAGAGACAGGTTTTCACCATGTTGGCCAGGCTGGTCTCGAACTCCTGACCTCAGGTGATCCACCTGCCTCGGCCTCCCAAAGTGCTGGGATTACAGGCATGAGCCACCGCGCCCGGCCCCACTTTCTCCAAGTGTGTCAGAACCCATGGCTATTTTCTGGGCTCCCAGATCGGCTGGGCCACACTTGTGTCCCAGAAGGAGGAGGAAGGAGGAGGCCAAAGTGAGGGAAAAAGAGAATAGAGACAGAGGATGAGAGTCGGGGGAGCTGGAGAAGAAGAAAAGGGAGAGTAAATAGAAAGGAGAGAAAATAAGCCAAGAAAAAGGAGGAGAAAGAGGTGCGGAAGAGTAAGAGGTGAAAGAGGAAGAGGAGGAAGAGAAAGAGGAGGAGGGAAGGAAGGAGAGAAGGCATGGCACCCAGCCACTGCACCCCCAGGTCCTTACCCTGTAGTTCCCAGGAGGCAGTTCCCCTGCCTTGGCGCTGGTAATAGGCACGGTTGTTGGCGCCAGAGTGGTGCCGGGACTAGGGGATGTTCCTGCAGGTGGGGCCCCCTTCCCCTTGGTGTCAGGCCCTGGGTTCACCGCCACTGTGGCCGAGGCCGAGGCCTTTGCAGCCTGAGACATGGTTCCCGCCTGCAAAAGTCTGTAAAGAAACCCTGGCCTTCAGGGATGACACCCGCAAACTGCCTCCTGCCCTCATAGCCCCATATCCTGTGCTTTCAGCCTCCTTGGAGCTCGTTTCCTCTCTATCTCCTTCTGAAACGTTTCAGCCTGGAAGTTTTTCTTTCATTCCTACTCCCCAGCCAAGACCTTCCCGTCTGGGGGCCACCCATCCCACATATATCCTTCCCCCAGGTTTTTGACCACGCGGTTCCCTCCACCAGCTGTTCCAACCTCCATTACCCCGCTAAGTCCTTCCTTAGCCCCCTGCAATTTTCCACACTGCTTATCACGCTGATTTGTTGTTCAACTCCAATTTGCCTCCCTAGACTAACAACAAGAAGTCCCATTTGGGAATACTTAAGGTGTGCCAGGCACTGTGACATACATTAATTAACCCTGACCATGACCCTAACCCCATGGAGTAGCTGCTATCATGATCCCCTCTGAGCAGCAGGGGGCTGGAGAAGGAAGGGGACCAGCTCAGGCCCAAACAGCTACTAAGTGGTAGGGCTGTGATTTCAACTCAAAGAAACGGAGCCAGCAACTGGGCTCTTAAAGTGCTCTGCCATTTGCTTAATCTGATTTATTCCCCGTCCATCCCTAACACTTGCTCTGCACCTGGCACATAGGAGATGCCCAATTAACATTTGTTCAGAGAATGAATGAATGCATGCTCCCAGCTCCTTTCTCAGTCTGCTTTCTCTGAGGGGTTGGTGTATGGGTGCAAATACAGGCCGGGGACTGGGGCATATGGGAGGACCCAAGAGGATGTATTTACTGCATGTTGAGGGTTCTGAAAATGAGGACTGGGGCTGGGTAGGCTTTGGGTGGAGAGAGCTTTGGTCAATTCCAGTGGTTCCTTGTTGCTTTGGGGTCATGGACTCCTTTGAATGTTTGATGAATACCTCAACTTTGTCCCCAGACAAAAATAATGCCCCCTTTAACTTTGGAGACAATGTTAAGGGATTTGAGGACCCCCTGCTAGCACAGATTAAGACCCTCTGGTCAAGCTGATTCCCGAACACATTCTGTAAGGAGGAGCTAGTTGGGATAAGCACATCCCTCCGCCAGCCTCCTCCAGGAAGGCTGTGCGTATTCTGGGGTGCCCTGTTCACCAGGGGTGAGGCCAGACATCTGGGCCACATCTGTGGCTTTAAACACTCCCCCAGGGCTGGCAGCTGGACTCATGCCTTCCTGGAGATGTTCTCATTCTCTCTCTCTCCCCGCTTCACCCT
This sequence comes from Pongo pygmaeus, assembly GCF_028885625.2. Taxonomy (NCBI): domain Eukaryota; kingdom Metazoa; phylum Chordata; class Mammalia; order Primates; family Hominidae; genus Pongo; species Pongo pygmaeus. The sequence goes on from NC_085931.1 coordinate 37,460,294, forward strand.
CTCCCTCTGTTCCTGCTCTCCTCCCTCTCTTTGCCTCTCTGTTTCTTACGTCTCTCCCTCTTTCTGCCTATCTTCCTGTCTGTTTCTCTCTCTCCCCTACTATCTCGCCCTCATTGTATCTTTGCTTATCTCTCTATCTGTTCTTTTTTAATTATCTTTACTTCTCTCTCTGTTTATTTCTGTCTTTTCTCGCTCTCTCCCCTCTCCTTCTCCCTCCCTTTCTTCCTCTCTCCACTTCCGTCTTTCTCTCCATGGCCCTGCTCTCTGACTCTCATGGCACTGCTATCTCTGCCTCCCTCTCTCTGTCTCCCTTTTCTCTTCCCCTCCCCTTCAGCTCTCAGCTGCGCTGTGGGTTCCCTCTTACCTGGGGACTTGCTACTTCCTGCTGGAGGACAGGCAGGCGGGCAGGTGCTATGGGTGACTAGAGTCCGACCCCCCATTTTATAGTCTGGCAGACATCAGGCCCTATAGTCTGTGGCACAAAGGGGAAGCTGGCTCAGCAGGCCTGGGCAGGGAGTGGGGGACTGGGGCCCTGACCTCGCCTGGATCACTGCAGACAGCAGCAGTTTCCTTTGTGAGACCAGCACACACAGCAGAAACCCTGGCCACAGCAGCTTCACCTTCCAACCCTACCCCGACTCCTTTCTCAACAACCCCAGCCAGGGATGGGCTCCCAAAAGGGTCCCTGCTGGCTGCCAACATGGGGCAGGGAAAAGCGGAGACCCTGGGAGGCAGGAGACCAGAGTTTGAATCCTGACTCAGCCACTGTGCGCTGTGTGGCTTTTGGTAGGTCTCTACCCCTAGGGGGGCCTCTGTGTCTGCAATTATAAGGTGGGCACGTGTCCCTATTGGATGCCACACAGAAAAGAAGGTGACAATGAGCGCAGAAGCGTTTTGTAAAGGCAGATGTGGGTTTGATATGGACAGCCTTTTTTACGGAGTGCTTACTGTGTGCCGAACCCGTGTTATCTCAGTCAGTCCCCAGGACAATCTGCCTTATTTGGTACTTTCATTATGCCCATTTCACAGAAGAGGAAAGTGAAGGCACAGAGAGGTCAGAGCCAGCTCAGGCCAGCCAGCTCTGGGCCTGTGTGCTTCCTTCTCCTGCTGTCCAGTCTTGACCTTGTCCTGAGGCCCCCTGGCCTGACTTCCTCTTTGTAGGTTGGGGTGGGAATGGGGGAGTCGCACTGTGCTCAGCTTGGTTGGATATTGGAGACCTGGGTCTTTTTCTTTTACCCACATTGGGCCCCATCCTTTCCTGACCTATCGGTAGTGACCCCTCTCGCCACCCCAGTTCCCTGCCTCTACCCAGGTCACGTTATCTGACCCGGAGGACAGTACTGGTGGCCAGGAATATGACTGCCTGTCTCAGAGCCTCCTGCCCTGCGAAGCCCCATATGCCCACCACATCTTGTTCACCACTGGCCCCAGCACCTAGCTGGGCCTGGCTAGGTAGAGCTTGGCACATCGTGGGTTCTCAATCAATAACTGGTGACTCAAGGTGGTTCCAATGGATCGGAACAGAAGGTAGGGTACGGGGGAGATAGGGAAACCAAGGCAAGGAGAGAGAAGTAAGGAGGCAGATAGAAGTAACAGACAAAGAGAGAGGTGGAGACAGAGACACAGAGAGGCACAGGGGACATGGACAGTGAAGGAGCAAGAGACAGAGAGACAGAGGTCAAGGTGGGGCCATCAAGCCTCAGGATGGCAGAACAGACGCCAGAAATCACAGGGCCCAATCCTCTCATTTCACAAATGGAGAAACCAAGGCCCAGGTGGAACAAATGACTTCAACGCAGTCACACGGTGGGAACTCACAGTAGAGCTGGGGTCAGAGGGAGCCTGGGGAGCTGCTCAGCTAGGTCACCTGCAGTCGGCTCCCTAGTCCCAGGCAGGGTGTATTGGGGGGACGTCTGGATAGGCTCCTGCCTCTTCTTCAGGGGTCTGGGTTCCCCATGGAGCCCAGCTCTGTCTTGAGCTCTCCGTGGCCTGGAGCCAGCTTTGCCTCTGTCCCTCCACCCACCCAGCACCCCCTCGCTTCCCAGCCTCTCCTTGGCCTTTTATCCTGGGCCAAGACTTGGTGGGTGGGGTGTGGGCAGGAACAGCAAGATGGGGTAGACACTAGAACTGGGGCCAAGATGCCTGTGGTGGGGGCCCACCCACCGGTCTGGGCTTCAAAGCCAGGTCATCTGGGGCAGTTCTGTGCCCCCCCCAAACCCCCAGGAATGGGCTGTCTGCCAGAGGGTGGGGGCAGAGAAGGGGGATGGCCCACCATGCTGGTGGCTCCACTCTGAGCATTTATTATTATTATTGTTTCCTTCATTATATCTTTTTTTTTTTTTTTTTTTTTTTTTTGCATTTTCCTGACTGTTTCCTGTACTCCTCTGTATAAGGATGAAGTTTCTGGGATTAACCCCAATTACAGATAAGGAAACTGAAGCAACTCCCTTTCCTTCCTCTCTCTCAGCCCACTTTCTCATAAAAATGGAAATGTAAAATAACATTGGAACTCACATCTTCTTTACTCATGAATCCAGGCTCCTAAAAACTAGGCACCCCTGCTTTTTGATCAACAATTAATAATAATCATCTTATTAGCAATGATGATGATGAAGATGATGGAAATACCATAATATTTTTTATGTTTGCAGGAGCAATTCCAGCTGCTGTTCATGTGCAATTCACATTTATCCTCACAATACCCCTGTTTCTTAGGCTAATCCCAACTTACCTTGTTATACCCATTTTACATACAAGTAAACTAACTGAGGCTCAGAGTGAGTAAGTAACATGCTTAAAAGTTACCCAGCCAGCAAGAGTGGAATGCAAACCCAGGCAGTCTGGCTGTAGAGGGTGCATTGTTAACCTTTAATTTTCATGCCAACCCTTCATCAAAGTCATGCATTCCTTCTTTTTTTTTTTTTTTTTTGAGACGGAGTCTTGCTTTGTCACCCAGGCTCGAGAGAAATGGCATGATCTTGGCTCACTGAAACCCCTGCCTCCAGGTTGAAGCAATTCTCCTGCCTCAGCCTCCCTAGTAGCTGGGATTACAGGCAACCGCCACTACTCCCGGCTAATTTTTGTGTTTTTAGTGGAGACGGGGTTTCAACATATTGGCCAGCCTGGTCTGGAACTCCTGACCTCAGGTGATCCACCCACCTCGGCCTCCCAAAGTGCTGAGATTACAGGCGTGAGCCATTGTGCCCAGCCTAAAGTCATGCGTTTGATAGAGCTGCATTTCACCCTCTTGAAAGGAAACTGGTGTGGCCACTTTCCAGGTCATGAGCAGGACTCAGATATCCTCCAGGTCACCCAGATGGTAAAAGAAGCAGGGCTGGATTTCATCTCAGATGATCTGGTTTCCAGTCATGCTGTTTTCCTATGCTTGTTACACCCATTTTACACACAAGTATGTATGTATGAGGGACCTAAGAGGTCCCTCACAGGCCAATTCAGAGGGCAGGGTTTCGGGACAAGAGGCACACCGCAAATTGTACAAGTCCTGGATACTTGGCAAGTGTGCTACAGTTTGCAAAGCATGTTTGCAACTAACAGCTCCTCTATGCTGCCCACAGTGCCATCTGGATTCATCTTCAGGCTTTGTGGACCCAGCAGGCCCTGGCCTAGCCCTCTTCTCATGCCTCACTTCCCTTCAGGTCCCCTGAGCTGCAGGCCAATTGGGCTTCCAGCTCTTTCTTGTACATGTGCCCCAAGTTCCCACTTCTGAACTTTTTCTTAGAATGCCTCTCCTTCCATCTCACTCTGTACATATCTTCCTCATCCTTCAGAGTCTAGTTCAAATGCCTCCTCCAACAGGCAGCCTATCCCGATTGCTTCAACTGGAAGAGAAAGGGGAAAGAGAGGAGGAAAGGAATAGGCATTTCCTGAATGTTTACTCTGTACCAGGCATGTTATGTAACCTCACAACAACTCTGTGATATAGTTTGTTCCTGCCGCATTTTATAGGCAGAAATTGAGGGGAAATGACTCGCTGAAGCTCACATAGCTAGGAAGGATGCTTCTGGACTCCTCATCTAGTGCTCATTCTCCTGCTCTAGTCAGGAACCTTGTGGGGCTGATGAGGGCCAATATTCCACCTCTCTCCTTCTTCATGGCTGATCCCTGGGGGTGGTGATCTGGTCCATTCCCTCCCTGCTAAAGCCAGAGCTGCTGACAGCTTGCCATTGGCTCTTCAGCCAGGGCTGGCTTTTGTTTCCGTGGCCCAGTTGCTGAGTCGGGGCTTTGTCTCCCAGGGGCCCCTCTTCCCTCCCTGCCTATAAGAGCCCGACCTTGGCTGGTCTCAGATCTGACATGTTCCCTGGGCCTATCTCGGTAAGTCCCAGGTTTGGAGGAGGGGTGGGATCAGAGTTCTGAGTGAGCACCCTGGGAGGCTAGGAGCCCAGGTCCCCAGTCCTAGGGATGTCACTGTGTCATCCTGAATGCCATCCTTATCCTAACCAAGGATGAGCCCCAACCATCAAGACCAGCACCTGCTTCTCTCATTTAAAAACAAATTATTCCTGTAGCCCTATTGCCTAAATTTCCACCATTAGAGCTACCTCTTTGAGCTAGGTGCTGTCTTTGGAAGGGCTCTCTTACGCTGAGCATTTTGGCACTCGCTGGGGTGATGCACCCACCCACCAGCAGTCACAGAAATTTTCCCATAACAAGCAGATAAGAGAATACAGAGTGGGGCTCAGAGTCAATGAGATCCAGCAAGGGTGAGTTTTGAGATGGGGATAGGATGGACAATGGCACTGGTGACAGATGGAAAGGACAGGAGAGGGACAGGCCAAAGCCATGCGTTGCCCCTAGCCCAGTCGCTCCTGGACTCCCTATGTGGATCTTGACCAGGTCCAAGCCAGCCATCTGCATAAAGAGGAAAGCGGACGGTCAGGGTGGAAGATTATGATGTTCTTCTCTTCTGTAGGAAGGGGCCACAATGACCCTGCAATGCACAAAGTCAGCGGGACCCTGGAAGGTAGGAAGAGGTACTGGGAGGGGGTGTTCAGGGGGTATGGGGAGGGTTCAGGTCCCCATGAATCCTAGGAGGGGGGCATTATAAATGCCTATTTCACAGAGGTGCAATCAAGGCTCAGAGTCGAGAAGGGACTGGTATGTCACATACAGGGAGGTCGAATGTGAACTTGGGTCTTCTGGTTCCCAAAGTTGACCTGTTACACTCTTTGGCAGAGGTTGCAGTCTTTGGGCATGGTTTCTTTGACCATCTCTGTGTGTGTTTGTTTGTTTTATAAAGCTTTTGGATTTATCATCAGCCTTTAAAAGCCTGGAAGAACCACATAAAAGTCCAGATCTAGTGATTGTCTTGAGAAATTGGAAGGTCTGGCCCGCATTCCCACTTGGCAACCATTGGTGGCACTGGGAAGAGGCCACCCATTTACCTGGAAACTGTGCTGTCTAGTGTCTCACAGTCCTCACTGCCCTTGCTTTCCTGGCTCCTGGAGGAATCAGAGTTTGCAATCCCTGCTTTACCTGCCAGATCCTGGGGTGAGCCCCCAACCTCTCACCTTCTATGGGACTCTGATGCGGATCTCCACCTTTTTTTTTTTTCCTGGCACAGATGGTGGTGTGGGATGAGGACGGCTTCCAGGGCCGGCGGCATGAGTTCACGGCTGAGTGCCCCAGCGTGCTGGAGCTTGGCTTCGAGACTGTGCGATCTTTGAAAGTGCTGAGTGGAGCGTGAGTCTAGGGGGATACTCAGTTGGGGTAGAGGGTGGACAGGAAGGGATCTAGAGATGGGTGCTAGGACTTTTAGATATTCTAGGTCCTCTCTTCCTAGGCTCTTACTGTTGTGCCCTCCTGAAGTGCTGAGGAGTGTGCAGGACTGCCATGCAAGGTTATGCCAGTTGCGCACTGCCCAACAGTAGGAGCGTGCCATTTACACAGACCCTGCCCACTGGATGAGGCAGCTCTGCAGGAGATCCTTAGAATCCAGTGTTGGATCTAAAAATGTCCCTCCTAGCCATAAATTGAAAGCCAACATCACTCACCTAAAGTAGAAGCTAACTGTAAAAATAAACATAATGCTTTAATGCTATTAATTTTTAGCTGAATAGTCTTGCTGCTGAGCATGTGGCCCGATCATTTTTTGTAAAAAAAAAAAAATTAAAAAACAAAAAAGAGAGTGAGAGAGAGATTAGTGAGACATAGAGAGGTGTTAAGGACACACTAATAACACACCAAGACTTTCTAGACCAGTGCCATTCAGTGGACCTGTCTGCAATGATGGAGATGTTCTACATCTGCACCATCCATTTCAGAGCCACTGACCGGATGTGACCATTGAGGATTTGAAAGTTAGCCAGCATGAGTAGAGAACTGAATCTTGTTTAATCTTAATTTATTTAAGTTTAAATTTAATTAGCTACATGTGGCCAGTGGCTACCATATTAGATAGAAGGTTCCAGAAGCTTGGAAAGCAGGTAGAAAGGAGATGTGGCCAGTAGCTATCATATTGGATAGAAGGCTCTAGAAGGTTGGAAAGTAGTTAGAAAGATGTGGCCAGTAGCTACCATATTGGATAGAAGTTTCTAGAAGGCAGGAAAGTAAATAGAAAGGCAGTGTGGCCAGTAGCTACCATACTGGATAAAAGTTCTAGAAGTTTGGAAAGTAGATCAAAAGGAGATGTGGCCAGTAGCTTCCATATTGGATAGAAGGTTCTAGAAGGTTGGAAAGTAGACAGAAAGGCAATGTGGCCAGTAGCTACCATATTGGATAGAAACTTCTAGAAAATTGGAAAGTAGATAGACAGGAGATGTGGCCAGTAGCTACCATATTGGATAGAAGGTTGCAGAAGTTTGGAAAGTAGATAGAAGATTTGGAGTCACTTAATGCTATGCCTGTGAGTGCCACCTGAGGTCATCTTGGGTGATTTTTGCACATCTCATGCTTTAGTAAATACTCTTTTCGTTTCTGATTTGTGCAGGTGGGGAATGGGGGTTAGACGGGAACAGAGGCTTTCTAGGGGTATGTCCAGCAGGCTGACAAACTTAGCCAGTAAGCAGACAATGAGCTTGGATAGATTCAGTTTATTACTTATACAGACAGTAAAGGCAAGGTGCACATGGTGTCAGCCTCCTGTGTCCCTTGTCCTACTGGATGACACTGAAACAAAGGGGGCTGAATGACAGGCAGTAGGAATGGTAGGAACCCCATGGCTGAAGAGCTGCTTCCATGCTTCAACGATAGCTTGCTGCTGTTGCCTGTGGGGCGCGAGGTGGAAAGCCCCACATCTCAGAGTGGCCAGAGAGGCAGATGAGGGGCTGCCTCGTGTCAGCCTCCCGCAAGAGAGGGAGGAAAATGAGAGATGGCCATGCAGTAGCTCCTCGCAAGACTGCCCGTCTCCCACACCCTGGCAGGATCACAGGGAATTCCACCAAGGTGAGGTCAGTCTGTGATCAGCTTTGCCTCCTTGGCCTCTGTGGACACAGACAGAGGAGCAAGGTTGTCAGGGCACCTGTATGAAGCAGTTTCCCTACCTATGGGACACACAGCAAGTCAGGTCTAGAGCTGGGTTCCTCAACTCCGGTGCTAGTGATGTTTCAGGCTGGATCATCCTTTGCAGGGAAGGCTGGCCTGTGCATTATGGGATGTTTAGCAGCATCCCTGGCCTCTACCCGATAGATGGCCTTCGCAGTCCCTCCCCTAGTCGTGACAACCAAAAATGTCTCCAGGCATTGTCAAGTGTTTCCTGGGGGCACAATCACCCCTCAATGGTTGTGATTGTGACTGTTCTAGACCCATTTGCTGGTATAGAATGCAGGGTGAGGGGGACGCTTACCTCCTGCACACTCTACTCTCTGTCCGCAGGTGGGTGGGCTTCGAGCATGCTGGCTTCCAAGGGCAGCAGTACATTCTGGAACGGGGTGAATATCCAAGCTGGGATGCCTGGGGCGGCAACACGGCCTACCCCGCCGAGAGGCTCACCTCCTTCCGGCCTGTGGCCTGTGCTGTGAGTTCTACCACTGCTGTGTCCTGGGGAGGCCCAAGCCCCTCACATGGGCACTTCGGAATCAAAGGTCCCAGAGTTGAAATTCTCATGTCGCCACTTCAAGCTGTGTGACAAGGGCTGTTCAGTCTCTTTCCTCTCCAAGCCTCGGTTTCTTCATCTTGAAATGGGGCAATAGTCCCAATGTTCTTGGGAAGAAGCATGTATAACATCTGACCAGAGCCTGCCTTAAACTCTCTGCTCACAGCAACCCTGGTTGTGATAGGAGCCCCTGCCAGTTTTGTGCCCTTTTTTGTGTGATTCAGGGACCCTGAGAGAATCTGGGTACCAGGGATGGTAGGGCCAAGTGGGGAGGAAAGGTTTCATTTCTTGCTCCTAATTCAGTATCAGTGGTCCTGATCTTATATTTTACTGCTGTTTTTGGAGTGTGGGTGGAGGTGGGCATTATTATTCCCATCTCACCGATGAAAAAATTGAGGCTCAGAAAGGTGTATTTCAGGCCGGGCATGGTGGCTCACACCTGTAATCCCAGCACTTTGGGAGGCCAAGGCGGGTGGATCACTTGAGGCCAGGAGTTCAAGATCAGCTTAGCCAACATGGCGAAACCCCATCTCTACTAAAAATACAAAAAAATTAGTTGAGTGTGGTGGCACATGCCTGTAGTCCCAGCTACTCAGGAGGCTGAGGCAGGAGAATCACTTGAACCCGGGAGACAGAGGTTGCAGTGAGCCAAGATCGCTGTTTTATTTTTCAACTCTTGTTGATTTAAAACGACATAAGTCACCATATTTACCATCCAAAATTCTGAAGGAAAATCCTGCTATGGTCAGGGTTGAGTATCCCTTATCTGAAATGCTTGGGACCAGAAGTGTTTTGGATTTTGAATATTTTTCCCAGATTTTGCAATATTTGTAATACTCACAGTTGAGCAGCCTGAATCCAAAAATCCAAAATCTTAAATACTCCAGTGAGCATTCTTTGAGTGTCATGTCATCACTCAAACAGTTTTAGATTTTGGAGCATTTTGGATTTCGGATTTTTAGGTTAGGGATGTTCAACCTATACATTTGTGTCTCTATGTATATACACATCCAAATCAACATCTACATCTATATCTGTATAATCTATATATCTTATCTATATTGCACACATAATTTTGTCATAAAAATGGAATCATAATGAATCTAAGGCTTGGAAACTGGCTTTTCTCGCTGAGCAAATGTGTCACAATCATCAGTCCAGGTGATTAAATCTCACTTGCATCGTTTTTCACAGCTCCCTAGTATTCCGTTTTGTGAATAAGTCCATTTGTTCATTCATTCTGCAAACAGTCTAGATATTGTGCTAATATGGGGACCCATGGTGGGCTGCAACAGATACAATCCCTCATTCCCAGCAGTTTCCAACTCCTGATTTCATTTAGTCCACAAAAGAACCCTGAAAAATGGGTATGGTTAGTTTCATTTTATAGATACAGGAACAGAGGCTCAGAAATCCTGTCTAACCTCAGTCAGTTGGTAAGTAGCAGCTGCCTCCTGGTAGGAAGGATTTGAGATGATATCTCTACACCCCCTTTCTTTCCTTCTTTTTTCTTTTCTTTTCCTTTCCCCTCCCTCCCTCCTTTCTTTTTTCTTTCTTTCTGTCTGTCTTTCTTTCTTTCTCTTTCTCTCTCTCTCTCTCTCTCTCCTTCCTTCCTTCTCTCTCTCTCTTTCTTTCTTTTTCTTTCTTTCTTTTGATGGAGTTTTCGCTTTTGTTGTCCAGGCTGGAGTGCAATGCCACAATCTCGGCTCATTGCAACCTCTGCCTCCCAGGTTCAAGCGATTCTCCTGCCTCAGTCTCCCAAGTAGCTGAGATTACAGGAATGTGCCACCACGCTTGGCTAATTTTTTGTATTTAGTAGAGACAGAGTTTCACCATGTTCGTTGGGCTGGTCTTGAACTCCTGACCTCAGGTGATCCACCCTCCTCGGCCTCCCAAAATGCTGGGATTATAGGCGTGAGCCACCGCGCCCGGCCTCTACACCCTTTTTCTAACCACAGTATAATACCTCAGCTTACCACTGGATCCCCAGTTTTGGACATAAAGTTTGACTCCTTTTTTTGTTTTTTTGTTTTTGAAAAAACTGTTATGATGAACATTCCTGCAGCCTATTTATTCCATGATTATTTTCTTTGTGGAAATTTCTGGAAGGGCAAATGGTATCTGGTACCTGTTGCCTTATTGCCCTTCCAAAAGGTTTGCAAGGAAGGCTGATTTGGGAGACAAGGGCAGGGAGTGTGGAGGCCAGGAGAGGCTCCTGGGTTTCCAACTGGGAGCCTGGTGGTCTGACTGTGTTCCCTGTTCCTGTAGAACCACCGTGACTCGAGGCTGACAATCTTCGAGCAAGAGAACTTCCTGGGCAAGAAAGGAGAGCTGAGCGATGACTATCCTTCCCTCCAGGCCATGGGATGGGAAGGCAACGAAGTAGGGTCCTTCCACGTCCACTCTGGGTCGTAAGTGTATTCAAGGCTCTACCTGGCAGGGGAGGGGATACTGGGAGGGGTAGGTGTACCTCCTGTGAAACCTGTGTGCTGGGGACTTTTGTGCTCTGATGGCCACATTCCAGAGGAGAACATTGAGGCACAGGGAGGTATCAGGCAGAATTTGAGGGACTGAAACCCAGATCAAACTGGTTTAAGCCCAAAAGATATTTATCGGCCCCTGTAATTAACTTCAAGCACAGCTGGATCCAGGTGCTACAGCAGGTATCTCTCTCCCCCCGCAACCCCCAACCTGTTGCCCTGCCTGCCTCTGTGTGACTACATTCTTAGACAAGCTCTTCCTGTGTGAAGGCAAAGGTGGCAGCTTCATCTTTACATCCAGCCCTAGGGAAAAACAGTGTCCAGGCTCAGTGATTCTATTAAAGGTTCCAAGAAAGGTGCTCATTGGTCCAGATGGGTCCTGTGCTCAACTCTGAACCAATCACCATGCCCACAGGAATGGGGTGTTCTGATTGGCTAGGTTTGGTCATGTGGTCATTGCTAGATTCAGCCTCATTTTCTCACCTTGGCTGAGAGTGAGAGGCAACAGGCTCTTTGGCTAGAAGAGGGGAGAATGAATGCCCCTAGCCATAAAACACAGGTGTGGCTCCAGCAACCTGCTCAAAGTCCATCAGCAGGTAGGTAACAATCCAGCTTCAAACTCAGCACTGACTGGCCCTTTCCTTTCCACCCAGGAAGTGGCAGGTGAAGGCTAAGGTGTGAGATTCTTATTTAGGGAGGACATCAGATCCACTTTCTGAGGTGCCCCTTGGCTCCTGGTAGGCAGGGGGCAAATATGGGAGGGAGGGTTTTTCATCTTTTTTTTTTTTTTCTTGTTTTGGCTTTAGTTTTCTCGGGAACCACCAAAGAATCATGTTGTTTTAGAGTAAGAGGGACCCCTTGTGATTCTTGAGTTCACTTCCTCTTTTACAGAAAGGGAAACGGAGGCTTGGAAAGCCAGACACCAATCCTTGTCCTGAACAGAGTAGAAATCAATGAGTTGGGCCAGACGTGGTGGCTCACGCCTGTAATCCCAGCCCTTTGGGAGGCTGAGGTGGGCGGATCACCTGAGGTCAGGAGTTCGAGACCAGCCTGGCCAACATGGTGAAACCCTGTCTCTACTAAAAATACAAAAAATTAGCCGAGTGTCGTGGCTATGCCTTTAGTCCCAGCCACTCGGATGAGGCAGAATTACTTGAACCCAGGAGGCAGAGGTTACAGTGAACCGAGGTCATGCCACTGCACTCCAGTCTGGGCAACAGAGCAAGACTCTGTCTCCAAAAAAAAAAAAGAAATCAATGGATTGAAATGACAGCTTTTTTTCTTGGAAGTGCCTCTGGATAAGGAAGGAGGGAGAAAGGGGAAAGAACAAGACTTCCCATTCCTTCACTTGTTCATTTATTCAGCAAATATTTAGGGACCCCTTCTTCTGTGCTAGACTTTTATATATTTATGCAAGTGGTGATAACGATGAACAAAACATACACGTTCCTACACTCCTGAGTTCCTACACTCAGGAGCTTACCTGCTGGCAGGGGAGGCCGGTCTTTTACAAATAATTTGAAAACTATCGAATTACATGAGTGCTACAAAGGTATAATAAGGGACTGTGGCCTGATTTGGGGAACGAGTCAGGTTGCCCTTATAATCAAGCTGAGCCATGAAGGACAAATACAACTTGTCTAGGAAAAGAAAGGCTGGGATGGTGCTTCTGGCAAAGGGAACGGCATGATCAAAGGCCCTGTGGTAGGGGAGAGAGCATGGCACATTGTGGGCACATTGAAGAAAGGCCAGGATGGCTGGAATTGTGTGCATGTGCCTAGATCCCTTTGCCCCTGTGTTGATCACCATGCTAGTGTCTCTGTAGAGTAACTGTCTGCCTTTTCTCTTTTCCAGTTGGGTTTGCTCCCAGTTTCCGGGCTACCGAGGATTTCAGTATGTGCTGGAATGCGATCACCATTCCGGTGACTACAAGCATTTCCGGGAGTGGGGCTCTCATGCCCCGACCTTCCAGGTGCAGAGCATCCGCAGGATCCAGCAGTGAACAGGGGCGCGGCACGGAGGAGCACATGCGTGCTTGTCTGCAATGGAGGCGCTCTGGAGGCTGTGGTGTGAACCCAGCACCCGTGTGAGCTGGTCCATGCACAGTCAGCACAAAAAACTCAAACGAATAAAAAAGAGAAAGTCTGGTATTAGTTGTGCTTTTCAATTTTATTAATCCTTTCAAAGAACCGGTTTTTAGCCTTGTTTTCTCTATCATTATTCCACTGATTTTTACTCTTAACTTCAGTATTTCCTTTTTTCTATTTACTTCAGGGCTATTTTGCTCTTAGTTTTTCTAGCTTTTTTTTTTAAGGCAGACTTTTGGGTCATTAATTTTAGGCCTCTCTTTCCCCCACCCAGTACGGTCATTTAGCTATAAATTTCCCTCCAAGTATGGCTTTAGCTGCTTCCCACAAATATTAGTTTGATGTGTTTTCATTATCAATCAGTTTGATATTTTCTAGTTTCACTTGTGGTTTTTTTTTTCTTTTGACCTATGGGTTATTTAAAGGGATGTTATTTAAATTCCAAATACTTTAGGATTTTCTAGGTGTTTTATTGTTACTGGTGTGTTTTTAAAGACCAATGTAGTCAGAGAACATAGTCCGTAAGATTTAAGTCTTCTGAAATTAATTAAGACTTATTTTATGGCCCAGCACATGGTCTTTTTATTTTTATTTTATTTTATTTTTTTGTTTGTTTGTTTTGTTTTTAATGAGTCAAGGTTTCACTCTGTCACCCAGGCTGGAGTGCAGTGGTGCAATCTCGTCTCACTGCAGCCTCGACCTCCCAGGTTCAAGCAATTCTCCTGCCTTAGCCCCACAAGCAGCTGAGATTACAGGTGTGTGCCACCACACCCGGTAATTTTTGTATTTGGTAGAGACAGGGTTCGCCATGTTGCCCAAGCTTGTCTTGAACTCCTGAGCTCAGGACATCTGCCTGCCTCAGCCTACCAAAGTGCCAGGATTACAGGCCTGAGCCACTGCTCCTGGCCACGTGGTCTATCTTTGAAAGGCTTGGTAGTACACTTGAAAACTATTTGTATTCTGCGGTTGTTGGGTACAGTGTTCTGTAAATGTCAGATCAAATTTGTTAACAGTGTTGATGTGATTTTTCTATATCCTTGCTGATTTTTTTTTTTTTTTGAGACAGGATCTCATTCTGTCACCCAGGCAGGAGTATAATGGCACAATCATAGTTCACTGCAGCTGATTTTTAAAAAATCAATTTTAGTGAATTACATAGAAAGAATCATTGATTATTTGGATTTATCTGTTTCTTCCCTTAGTTTTGTCTATTTTTGCTTCCTGATTTTTTTTTCCTTCAGGAATTGTGATGCTCTGTTGTTAGGTGTACATATATTTATGATTGCTATGTCTTCTTGATAAATTGTTCCTAGCTTGTGGTTTTCAAAGCCACGCATGGAGAGAGTCAGTTCTCTCCCCTAGCAAAACTTCTCATACCTTTTTTCTCTCTTTCCAATTTTCTCTCTCACACACGCTACCCTGGAGTTTCTCATTTAACACCCTCCATGCTCCAAAGAAAGCCTATAAAACAAAGAAACCCCTGTTTGACTTGCAGACTGAGTGGCAGGATTGGTCTCTTCTCTCTATCTCTCTTTTTCTCCTCCCCTCCTTATTTTCTCTTGGCTCTGCATTTTATAGGTTGTCTAAATGTCTCTCATGAGCCCTCTAGCTCTTGTTTCAGGCTCTCTTGGCCCATCTTCCTCTGCCCACAAATGTCCCTGATCAGTCTGATAGGGACAGGAAGGGTGGGGACCAGAACAGTCTGCTGGAAAAGATAACATTATCTGGCTCAGGAAGGGGAGGGGAATGTTTAGGAACATTTGCGCCTCAGTAAATTTTAACTCCTCATTGTATAGTACCATTTATTCAACAGATCATTTGCCTGGGACATACAATGGTAAACATGACACCTAAAGTTTTTTCTCTCATTCAGTTTAATGGGGAATGAATGCAGACAAGTACAGAGCTGTTTGCAAATATTCTATGATAGGGGCTGTGGGGGGGGAAGCATGGGGTTGGGGGGCGGACCCTTCTTGTGCCTACTTCTACTCAGACCGTCCCTAAACATCTGACCACTTGCTTGACACCTCGATGTGAACATCTAATACACATCTCAAACAAAACCGGACCAAACATAACTGAAGCTACACTTTTCAAGTTGTTCAGGCTAAATATCTGGAATGATCCATAACCCTTCTCTTTCTCTCACACCTCACGTTCTAATCCATTGGCAATTCCTACTAGCTCTACTCTTTTTTTTTTTTTTTTTTAGATGGCATCTTGCTTTGTCCCCAGGCTGGAGTGCAGTGGCGCGATCTCGGCTCACTGCAACCTCTGCCTCCCGGGTTCAAGTGATTCTCCTGCCTCAGCCTCCCAAGTAGCTAGGATTACAGGCATGTGCATCACACTCAGCTAATTTTTGTGTTTTTTGTAGAGACAGGGTTTCACCACGTTGACCAGGCTGGTCTCGAACTCCTGACCTCAAGTGATCTGCCTGCCTCGGCCTCCCAAAGTGCTGGGATTATAGGCGCGAGCCACGGCACCCAGCCACTAGCTCTACTCTTAATATGTATCAGAATCCAACCCACTCATCATGCCTAGTGCTGCCATTCTGGTCCCAGCCACCCTCTTCTCTCTCCTTCTCATGGTCCCTCTGCTTTTGTCTTTGCCCATGAGTGATCTGCTCTCTGCCCAGCATCCGGAGTGGTCCTGCTAGAAACGTAAGGCAGATCTTGTCACACTCCTGCTTAAGATCCTCCCACGCTCCCCACCATGCCAAGAAAACAGCAATAAAAAACCCAGTATTATTCCCAGTCCTGTGAAGCTTGTCATCATCTGCATCTCCCCACTCTCCCCACAACCTATTATGATCTCATGTCCCTGTATTGGTTGTTCTTTAAAGACGCCAGGTGCCTAACATCTGTAATCCCAACATTTTGGGAGGCCAAGGTGGTAGGATCCTTTGAGCCCAGGAGTTCAAGATCAGCCTGGGCAACATACTGAGATCCCACCTCTACATAAAAAATTTAAAAAAATTAGCCAGGTCTGGTGGCGTGCACCTGTGGCCCTAGCTACTTGGGAGGCTGAGGTGGGAGGATCACTGAAGCCTGGGAAGTTGAGGCTGAAGTGAGCCATGATTGTGCCACTGCCTTCCAGCCTGGGCAATGAGAGACACTGTATCAAAAAAAAAAAAAAAAAGCACCCCAAAAGAACAACAACAACAAAAAGCCAGGTGCCGTGGCTCATGCTTGTAATCCCAGCACTTTGGGAGGCTGAGGTGAGAGAATCACTTGAGCCCAGGAGTTTGAGACCAGCCTGGGCAACATAGCAAGACCCTGTCTCTGTATTTTAAAAAACAAAGAAGAAGAAGAAGAGGGCAAGTGTATAAGTCTGCTCCAGTTGCTATAACACAATACCACAGCCTGGGTGACTTAAACCACAGAAATGTTTCTCATAGTTCTTGAGACTGGATCCCAAGATCGAGGTGTCGGCAAGGCTGGTTTCTCCTGAGGCCTCTCTCCTTGGCTAGTAGATGGCCCCTTTCTCCCTGCATCTTCTTTTATTATTATTATTGTTATTACTATTATTATTATTATTATTAAGACAGAGTCTCACTCTGTTGCCCAGGCTGGAGTGCAGTGGTGAGATCTTGGCTCACTGCAGTCTCCGCCTCCCAGGTTCAAGAGATTCTCCTGCTTCAGCCTCTCGAGTAGCTAGAATTACAGGCGTGTGCCACCATGACTGGCTAATTTTTGTATTTTTAGTAGAGACAGGGTTTTGCCATGTTGGCCAGGCTGATCTTGAACTCCTGACTTCAGGTGATCTGCCTGCCTTCGCCTCCCAAAGTGCTGGGATTACAGCTGTGAGCCACCTTGCCCAGCCTCTTCCTGAATCTTCACATGGTCTTGTTGCTATGCACATGCATCCCGGCTGCCTCTTCCTCTTTTCATAAGGACACCAGTCCTGTTGGATTAGGGCCCCACCCTAATGGTCTCATTTAAACTTCATCACCTCTTTCAACACCTTACCTTCAAATACAGTCACATTCTGAGGTACTGGGGGTTTGGGACTTCAACATATGAATTTTAGGGGGACATAGTTCGGTCAAACACTCTCCCATCTGAGCTATTTCAGCTGCTAGAGGGGCACACAGTCCAGCCCATAACCCAGGCTCATTCCCATCTGAGGTTTTCAGCTTGTGCTCTTCCCTGTTCCTAGAACACTCTTCCCTTCGCTATGTCCCACCAACACTCTCCCGTACAGCCAGATCTATAGACTGTCAGATCTTCTAGATCTGGATCTAGAACAAGGACGCTTCTAGATCATCAAGTCTAGCATTTCCCAACATTTTGTCTTTCCTTGTCATCCCCCTAGAGAGTCTTTTTAGATGTTATTTTCCCACACCTCCCCCCATGAAGTTTTGTTTTTAGAGATGGGGTCTCATCATTTTGCCCAGGCTGGTCTTGAACTCCTGGGCTCAAGAGATCTTCCCACCCTGGCTTCCCAAAGTGCTGGGATTACAGGTGTGAGCCACCACACCTGACCCCACCCCATGAAGTTTTAATATCACAAATATAAAGTATGTAATATATGTCTGTACAAACTCTGTATATATATCTGTGTTTATACATAAAGAGTAAGATGGTTTTTTTGCTTCCCAAGGTCAATTTTCACCTCTTGGGGGTCCTACTGAAGTACTGGGGGTTGGGGCTTCAACAACATTCTTAACAATATTGAGAATGCATAATTTTATCTCATCGTGTGTGTGTGTGTGTGTGTGTGTGTGTGTGTGTGACAGCGTCTCACTCTGTCTCCCAGGCTGGAGTGCAGTGGCACAATCTCGGTTCACTGCAACCTCTGCCTCCCGGGCTCCAGCAGTCCTCCCACCTCAGCCTCCCAAGCAGCTGGGACTAAACTATAGGCCCATGATGCCACGCCCGGGTTTTTTGTTTTTTGCAGAGACTGGGTTTTGCCATGTTGCCCAGGCTGGTCTCGCACACCTTGGCTCCAGCAATCCGCCTGCTTCACCCTCCCAGATTGTTAGGATTACAGGCGTGAGCCACCACACCTGGCCTTCATTCCTTTTTAACATGTAGGGAAATGGAAACCCAGGGAAGTGTGGGGACTTGATCAAGGCCATACAGCAAGTCAAAGGCAAAGCCAGGATTCAGACACAGACTTGTTCATTCATTTGTTCATTCATTCATTAAACATGTATCAAATGTCTGCTGTGTACCAAACACTGTTACAGGTTCTAGGATCTAACAGGGAACAAAGATAAAATCCCTTGCCTTGGGAATTTATATAATTGTCTGGGGGTACAGATATTTCCCCTATACCTCCATGGCTGCTCAGTCAGGATTTTTCAGACTGTTACACAGATGTTGTAACATTGTTCTTTGAAAAAAAAATCATGTGCATTAGTTTTGGGTATTGGTGGTGCCCACACTGCAGGACTTCTCAGTGCCTACAATAGTTTAACTTGTATTGTGAATCTCTGGAAGGGAGAATAGAATATTCAGAGTTTTCCAAATTTATTTGACCACAGAACAATTATGAACTTGTTCTTTCCCTTCTGTGGAGCACCTTGCATTATGAGTGGCCTGTGGAACATAAGGTAGGAAATGCTAGAGTTAGATGGGATAGCCACTCACAGCCTAGTATGAATTAGTTTCCTAACGAGCTTTATGAAGTGGACTTTGGAAGTTGTAAGTGTTGCTGTAGGGGCAGGGGTACTGTCCAGGAAGGGCTTCCATGGTCAGTCTTAGGGAAACGGGATTAGGAAGACATAGGGGTGAGGACAATTTAGAGAGGCCCATGAAGTCAATCTCTGTGGACTCTGAGGCCCAGAATGAGGGGTGGGCCTGGCTACTATTTTCCAGCTAGAAGTTTCCTCACTCTGAGCCCCTGAGGCCCTAGAAGGCACTGGATGTAGAGGGCTTTGCTGCACCTACCACAGAGAGGCCACTGCTTGACTTTGACAGGAAGGCTGAGTTGGCACCAGCCTCCAGGAAGAGGCCATCATGGGTTTGGGTTTGCATCCTGGGTTTACCAGCATGTAACCTCAGTTTCCTCATCTTTTAATGGAGAAATTCTCATCTCTTTGCTTGCAAAAAGTTAAATAATATATTACATATATGCCTGTGCCCAGGGTACACACAAAGAACTTGGTAAGCTCTCAGTAAAGGTTGATGGAAATTTTTAGTATCATCCTTAATATTGTTATTTGTATTATTGTACATTTCTCGGTCTCTTTGCTTTGACCTCCTCCCTCATCTCCACCCAAAACCCTTTACCCAAGCATACCTTTCTCAGAATAATGATGATAATAATATCGATGATACATATTGTGTTTATTGCTTTCACATGTGATATAATTTAAATCTCACAGGGCCGGGTGCGGTGGCTCACGCCTGTAATCCCAGCACTTTGGGAGGCCAAAGCTGGCGGATCACGAGGTCAGGAGATAGAGACCATCCTGGCTAACACGGTGAAACCCCGTCTCTACTAAAAATACAAAAAAATTAACCAGGCGTGGTGGCGAGTGCCTGTGGTCCCAGCTACTCGGGAGGCTGAGGCAGGAGAATGGCGTGAAGCCGGGAGGTGGAGCTTGCAATGAGCCGAGATCGCGCCACTGCACTCCAGCCTGGGGGACAGAGCGAGACTCCGTCTCAAAAACAAAAAACAAAAAACAAAAAAACCAAAAAAACCTCACAGTAACTTCTTGATGCAGTTATTGTCTCTTTAAAGCAGAGACGTGAGGCTCAGAGGCTCTGAGAGTTCAAGCAACTTGCCTGAGACCACCCAGCCTGCAGGACCATTGAGCCCACTGTAGGTTGTGCAAAGTTTTGTGGGGTGGATGAAAGAGATAATGGGCACAAATAAAATGTATAAACAATAAGTTGCTGGGTTCATGTCCTCCCTTAAAAGAGTTAAATAAGGGGCCAGGTGTGGTGGCTCACGCCTGTAATGGCACTTTGGGAGGCCGAGGCAGGCGGAACACGAGGTCAGGAGTTTGAGATCAGCCTGGCCAACATGGTGAAACCCCATCTCTACTAAAAATACAAAAATTAGCCGGACGTGGTGGTGTGTACCTGTAATCCCGGCTCCTCGGGAGGCTAAGGCAGGAGAATCGCTTAAACCTGGGAGGCAGAGTTTACAGTGAGCTGTGATGGTGCCACTGCACTCCAGCCTGGTTGACAGAGCAAGGCTCCATCTCGGGGGGGTGGGGGGGAAGCCCTTCACACTTTAGTATTAACAACTATGGAGTTTCTTACAGGAAAGCCTCAGGTCCTTGGGGCAAAGTGGGCCATACTTCCTGCAGGAAGGAAGAAAGGAAGGAAGGAAGGAAGGAGTGGAGGAAGGAGGGAGGGAAAGAGGCAGGAAAGAAGGAGGGAGGAAAGGAAGGGAGGGAGAGAGGGAGGAAGGAATGAGGGAGGAAAGGAAGGGAGGGAGAGAGGGAGAAAGGAGGGAAGGAAGGAAGGAAGAAGGAAGGAAGGAAGAAAGGAAATTGAAATTTGGTGGTGATCATTTTAGGAGCCACCCCAGTTAGAGACACGACTAAGGCTGGCAACCATAAAAAATGGGAGCCCATATGTGAGCTGATGCTAGAGCAACAGACAATAAAGAGACAATTTGTCAGGGGCGATCTTGAGAGGGGAGATAACAGAGCATGAAATTATTTTTCATGTCTTGCCAGGGGACCAATTTTCTTAGGTTATGAAAGAAAGAGAGCTTAAATTATTGATGCTATTTGGTCAGAAGTGAGTGGTAGGCATCGAACACCTATCACCTGGAACAATGCACACAGCCGACAGGACTGAACACAGGGTCCAGGGCTGCAGATCCCAAACCAGCAACCTCTTTGCCCAGAGAGGGAAGGGGACTTGTCCAAGACCACACAGTAGGCACTGTCCATGTTGCTCCTTGCAGCCTGTTCCCTAGGTGCTCACACCTGTGAGTAGGTGATACAGCACAGAAGAAGAGACACTGGGTGTTGCACATACCTGGGTGTGAATCCTGGACCCTGTGTTTACCAGGTAAGATGATCTTCAGTGAGCTGCTTTGCCCCACTGAGCCTCAGTTTCCTCGCCTCTTAAAGAGGAAGGCTGTTATGAGGGTTCGAGGAGTTGATACCTGGAAAAATGCTTTGAAAATAATACACAATGTGAGCCTTCTCTTTTTTTCATTTTTGAGACTGGGTCTTGCTCTGTCACAAAGACTGGAGTGCAGGAGCAATCACAGCTCACTGCAGCTTCTACCTCTTTGGCTCAAGTGATCCTCCCACCTCAGCCCCCTGAGTAGCTGGGCCATGCCTGGGTAATTTTTAAAGTCTTTTTGTAGAGATAGGTCTCACTATATTTCCCAGGCTTGTCTCAAACTCCTGGGCTCAAGTGATCTGCCCATTTTGGCTTCCAAAAGTGCTGGGATTACAGGCTTGAGCCACTGTGCCCGCCTGTCTTTCTTTCCTAAAAAAAAAAAAATAAAGATTTATTTTTAAAAATTGTATTTTTTTTTTTTTTGAAACTTAGTTTTGCTCTTGTTGCCCAGGCTGGAGTGCAATGGCGTGATCAATTGCAGCTCACTGCAACCTCTGCCTCCCGGGTTCAAACGCCTCACCCTCCCGAGTAGCTAGCATTACAGGCATGTGCCACCACACCCAACTAATTTTGTATTTTTAGTAGAGATGAGGTTTCACCATGTTGGTCAGGCTGGTCTTGAACTTCAGACCTCAGGTGATCTGCCCGCCTCGGCCCCCCAAAGTGCTGGGATTACAGGCGTGAGCCACCGTACCTGGCCAAAAATTGTATTTTTAATTGACAAATAATAGTTATATATATATATAGGGTACAATGTGATGTTTTGATATATGTTTACAATGTGGAATGATTAAACTGGGCTAATTAACAAATTCATCACCTCACATACTTATTTTTTTGTGATGAAAACATTTAAAATCTACTCTTAGCAATTTTGAAATATACAATGCACTAGTGTTTATTATAGTCACCATGCTGTGCTCACTAGAGTTTATTTCTCCTGTTTAACTGAAACTTTGCACCCTTTGATCAACATCTCCCCTTTCTCCCCTTTCCCCCTCCACCCCCTCCTCCAGCTTCTGGTAACCACTGTTCTACTCTCTACTTTGATGAGTTCAACTTCTTTAGATTCCACATATGAGTGAGATCATGCGGTATTTGTCTTCTGTGCCTGCCTTACTTCACTTAGCATAATATCCTCCAGGTTTATCCATGTTGTCACCAATGGCAGGATTAACCTCCTTTTTCTTTCTTTTTTTTTTTTTTGAGACGGAGTCTCTCTCTGTTGCCCAGGCTGGAGTGCAGTGGCTTGATCCCGGCTCACTGCAACTGCCACCACCTGGGTTCAAGCGATTCTCCTGCCTCAGCCTCCTGTGTAGCTGGGATTACAGACACTTGCCACCATGCCTGGCTAATTTTTGTATTTTTAGTAGAGACAGGGTTTTGTTAAATTGGGCAGGCTGGTCTCGAACTCCTGACCTCAGGTGACCTGCCCACCTCGGCTTCCCAATAACCTCCTTTTTTAGCCATCGTGCATATATACACCACATTTAAAAAATCTATTCATCTGTTGATGGACAGATGAATGGACTGTAGATTGATTCCATGTCTTGGCTATTGTGAATAGTGCTGCAATGAACGTGGGGGTGCAGGCATCTCGTCAGCATACTGACTTCAATTCCTTTGGATAGATATCCAGCAGTGGGATTGCTGGATCATATGGCAATTCTATTTTTAGTTTTCTGAGGAACCTCCATCCTGTTCTCCATAATGGCTGCGCTAATTTACATTCCCACCAACAGAACATAAGCGTTCCGTTTTCCTACATCCTGGCCCTCACTTCTCTTTTGTCTTTTTGATACTGGCCATTCTAACAGGTGGGAGGAGATATCCCATGGTGGCTTTAGTTTGCATTTTCCTGATGATTCATAATGCTGAGCATGTTTTCATATATATGTTGACCATTTGTATGGCTTCTTTTGAGAAGTGTCTATTTAAGTCCACTGCCCGAAAAAAAAAAATCTCCCACTAAAGAAAAGACCAGGACCACATGGCTTCACGGTGAAATTCTACCAAACATTTAAAGAAAAACCAATACTTATCCTTCCTAAACTCTTCCAAAATAAAGAAGAAGGAATACTTCCAAGCTTATTTTACAGCATTATCCTGAATGCAAAGCCAGACCAGGACACAAGGAAAGATAATTAACAGGCCAATATCTCTGAGAGAATAGGTACAAAATACTAGCAAACCAAATTCAACAGCACATTGAAAGGATCATTCACCATGATCAAGTGGGATTTATCCCTGGGACGCAAGGGTGGGTCAACATAGATAAATCAATAAATGTGAGCCAGGGCGGTGGCTTATGCCTGTAATCCCAGCACTTTGGGAGGCCGAAGCAGGTGGATCGCCTGAGATTAGGAGCCATTATTTGAGATCAGCCTGGCCAACATGGCGAAAATGTTTCTACTAAAAATACAAAACTTAATCGGGCATGGTGGCACATGCCTGTAGTTGCAGCTACTCGGGAGGCTGAGGTGGGAGAATCGCTTGAACCCCGGAGGCGGAGGCTGCAGTGAGCCAAGATTGTACCACTGCACTCCAGTCCAGGCGACAGAGTGAGACTCTGTCTCAAAAAACCCAAAATCGAAAACCAAACCAAAACAAAACAAAGATGTGATCACTACATTAATGAATTAAGGACAAAAACCATAAGATCATCTCAATAGATAGAGAAAAAGCACTTGATAAAATTTAACATATTTTCCTGATAAAAACTCTCAACAAATTAGGCACAGAAGGAACATACCGCAACACAATAAAGGTCATATATGACAAGCCCATAGCTAACATCATACTCAATGGTGCAAAGCTGAAAGCTTTTCCTTTAAGATTAGGAAGACCACCCTCACCACCTCTAGTCAACATTGCGCTCGAAGTTCTAGCCAGATCAATCAGATAAGACGCACACACACACACACACACACACACACACACACACACACGTCTTTCTTATTCTTCCCTTGCTCCCTCTCCTGCCCCTTCTATCCCAGTGAAGGAGGAGGAGGTTGCATGCAGTAAGCTGAGATCATGCCACTGCACTCCAGCCTGGGCTACAGAGATTTTGTCTCAAAAAAAAAAAAAAAAAAAAAAAAGAAGGTTAATCCTGCCATTGGTGACAACATGAATGAACCTGCAGGACATTATGCTATTATGCTAAGTGACATAAGGACCTGGTTCCTCCTCCTGCCCCTTCTCCATCTGCGCTCTCACTACTGCTCCACTGAGATCCCCAAGAGCAAAGCTGTGACACAGACTTCAGTAGGAGTCATCAGACAAAAAGGAACACAACCACCTAGCATGAAAGGGGGTGAGAAGCTGAAGATCCTACACATCTAGGGTGTGTTTATGAGAGGAAGGGAGGGAGGCAGAGAGGGAGAGAGGGGAGAGAACAAGAGGAAGGGAGACAGAGGGGAGAGAGAGAGGCCAGAGAAAGAGAGAAAGAGGGAGAGAGAGGAGGTGGGGGGAGAGACTGAGAAGAGAGAGAAGAGAAAAAGGGAGGGAGAGAGAGGGGGAGAGACAGAGGAGAGAGGGAAGAAAGAGAGAGAGGGAGAGAGAGGAGAGAGAAGGGGTCAGGGGAGAGAGGGGAGAGAAAGATGGGGAGAGACACACAGAGAGAGAGGGAGACAGAGGGGAGAGAGGGGAGAGACAGAGGGACAGAGAAAGAAGGAGAGGAGGTGGGGAGAGAGGGAAGAGAGAGAGGAGAAAGAGAGAGAGGAGAGTGGAGAGACCAAGGGGAAAGAGAGAGAGGGAGAGAGAGAAAAGGAGCACTGGCAAGCTTTTGTTTGTGCTCCCCTGAGAGAGGGCTGTATGGAATGCCTATTCATTATTAACAGGGACAAAAGCAGTGATGATTCCAGTAACAACCACCCTCACCACAGCCATTTGTGGAAAGGAGAGACAGCATCTACTGAGCACCCCGCTCGGTGCTGGGCACCTGGTGAGGCCCTCACACATTCACAATCTCTGAGTCAGCAGCCACCAGGGGGCTGGCCCCTCACCTCAGCCAGGAGGAAACTGAGCACCCAGCCTGGCCTGCGGGTGGTGAATCCCCACCCACCACTCCTACTTCCTGGGGCCTCTGTTTACCAGTTACTGTAATTAAAAGATTAATAGAGGGGAAATAGGGGAGGAGGTGGGGAGGCCCTTCCTTTTTCTGCTGTGAGTTCCTGGAATCTTCTCTTGACACAAAACATCAGGGAGGCAGGCCTGTGGGTCATGACAGGTTCCTCCCCACTGGAGGGAGGTGGCCTTCTGCTATTTTATCCTCCCCGGACCTTTAGCAGCTTCTGGGTGGACCCTCAGTTTTAGATTAAACAATCACCCTTCCTCTTCTCTGACTCAAGTCACTGAATGGGGTTGACCCATCTTGATTCCAAAAGGGAGGACATAACCCAGGTTTGGCCAATAATAGTCATCGTGATTGGGTTCCGGATGGACGAGCACGTGATCCAATTTGAGCCAGTGAGAATCAGCTCTAAAACTCTGGTTGGATCAATTCAGAAAGAACAGCTCTCTTTGAGCAGAGCTTAAGAAGCTCATAGGATGTAATTTTGGGCCTTGCCATCAAAGCCACCCTGCAAACAAAACTGGTGCAGGAGAAAGCCGAGACTGGAGATGGTGAGAATGAGCTCAAGCATCTTGTTATGCAGATACCCCATTTTCTTTTTCTTTTTTTTTTTTTTGACAGAGTCTCACTCTATCACCCAGGCTGGAGTGCAATGGTGTGATCTCGGCTCACTGCAACGTCTACCTGCTGGGTTCAAGCGATTCTCCTGCCTCAGCCTCCCGAGTAGCCGGGATTACAAGCATGCACCATCAAGTCCGGCTAATTTTTGTACTTTTAGTAGCAATGGGGTTTCACTGTGTTGCCCAGGCTGGTCTCGAACTCGTGACCTCAGGTGATCTGCCCACCTCAGCCTCCCAAAGTGTTGGGATTATAGGCGTGAGCCACCATGCCCCGTTCCCATTCGCTTTTTATCACAGGAGCCAAAGAACACTCTCTCCCTGGTTTGTGTTTTTTTTTGGTCCTACTAAGACATTTTAAGATGAGTTTCTGTCATTTCCATTTGAAAAAGTCCTGACTAGTTTACTCCCCCAAACCAATCAGAAGACACAAAGCAGAGCTCACCTTCCTGGGAATGGGCCCTTTAACCCCTCTTTTTTTTTTCTCCCCTCTAGTTTGGAAATTCTTTCTCTCTCCACTTCTGCCTGTCCCAGGCTTCATTGGCCATGATCGTCCTCCATTGCTGGGTCTCAGTCTCCTCCTCCCTCCATAAATCTCCCCCTTTCTCAGATGAAAAGACCAACACTGAAAAGGCAAGTTGATATGCTCCGGTTTGCACAGAGCCCTGGAAGCAGAGCTGGGATTTGAATTCTGGGCTCCTGATTCTCTGTCCAGGGCTCTTCATTCTGGCAGAGCAGGAGATCAATTTCTTTTCTTTCTTTTTTTTTAGACGAAGCTTTTATACATAGCTATCCACATATGTACAAGCAGCTCTTAAGGCCAGAGAAGTTAATTCCAAATTTTAGAGCTGTGGAGGCTCTATAGATTATACAGAGTTTCAGCTAGTGATTAAATCTGAGGTAACAGCATCTAGAGGCTCAGCCTTAGCACTGAGGGGAGCTGGAGGGAAAAATTAAGCCAAGAGTAAAATCTTCCCATTCTGAAAATAATAGTGGCATAACACAATACTCCTGGACTGTGGGAAATAAAATGGAGAGGGACATGATTAGAAGGAAACTTCTAGAATTCTACTAATTCCAGGTTCCTCAAATTGGTACAACTGGTGACAAGCTCAGAGTCACCTGTCATCGCATCAAAGTTTGACAGAGAAGGATGACCCACAGGAGCAGCCTTGCTGTGCTTGAGGGTTGTTCAACACTTGAAATGCGCTTCGGATCAGTTCTTGGCTGAAGGCCTCCTGGGCCCCTTTCGCGAAGGCTAAGCTATCAGAGTCAACCACCACTCTTGCCCCTCCCTGTTCAAATACCCTGTCGTTGGGGTTGATAACTGTATCCAGTGAACATCTGTATTGGAATCCGGAGCATCTACCTCCCTCCACCTGCAGCCTGAGGAATTCTGATCCTTTGGTGATTTCCAGAAGCCTCTGGACGCAGCTGTCCGTGAGGCGGATCTGCCCTTCGCCGGCCTCGGCGCTGCAGGACACGCCCGGAGTCCCAGGGAGGCCGCGAGGAGCCTGCCCCTCGGCCAGGGAGTGACCGCTGTCTGCGTCGCGGCCCTTAAGGACAACCCCCGGGCGGCAGCCATCTTCCTCCACCCAGGAGATCAATTTCTTTGTTAAGGTTCAACCTAAGGCTGTAGCACTCACTCACTGAGGTTCCTAAGAAACCTCAGTCTATCCTAGGAAGCCTCCTGCTGAGACCTGCCCCGCACTGCCACCTGGTGGTAAGATATAGAAACACACCCTCCAAGGTGGGATCAGATTGTGCGCCTGCTCCGCCCCCACCCCGCCCTCTCCACGGTGGTCTCGGGTAAAGGGGTGGTGGAAAGGGAACCAAGAGCTAGTTCCTAGAAGTTTAGGTATCTGGGATTGAGATTGGAGTGGGGCTACACCTCCTTCTCTGTTTTCAGTACCAGCCATAGCTCTGTCACTGTGCATCTAGTTTCTTTCCTCTTTGCAGACACAGGCCACTTGTGAAACTAATTGTATTCCCTCTTTGCATTGTCTTCCAGGACACCTGGAACCAGCGTACAGTTCACTATTAGCAACTGGATAGAATCGTATGGCAGGAATTTAGAAGAGGAGCTTAATCTCTGAGTCCACATTCCTTCCCCTGGGCCTCATTTTCCTACCTTATTTTATATTTAGTTTTCTGATGATGTTCAAGACATCCTTCCAGCCACCTTACCTCTCCTCTTTTTAAGGGACAGGAGGGACAAAGCAAGGTTATACATTCAGAAAGAGCTTGCCTACCTTCTGCAAGTCTCAGTTTCCTCCCCTATAAAGTGGGCACAAGAATCCCTGCCTTGGAGGGTTTTGTGTGTGTTTCAGGAGATGCTGGATTAATATTAGTGTCCACCCTATTTCCCACCTCCCCATCCTCCAGGCTCTCTGCCACTTATGTGACGCAGGCTAGGATGCAAAGGAGATCAACAGCACAGATCACTTTTTCCCCAGCGCCATCTGTGCTCTGCAGGTCCAGAGGGTGCCCCTACTAGAGCCTTGTACCCTGAGCCCAGTCCCTACCTGCCTTCTGGAAGATGTTGGCTCCAGAATTCTCTGCCTCCCTCCTGCAGGCATTGTGGCATTCACAGCTGATTTGCAGAGAGCCCAGATGCATCTCATAAATAAGGAATGTACTGTTCTGCGAGACGGCTGTGGCGTGGCTTTGTGGGGGTGGGCAGGCTGGAGTGAACAGGAACCACGAGAGGCAGGGAGGACTGTACAGGGGCTGCTGACCAGGTGGAAGATGATGGGAGCCTCAGAAGGTGTCATGGGACAGGGTCAGGGAGAGGGCTCTATGCGGCCAGGATCTGGATGCAGATTGTTGGGACTGAAATTAGGCTCAGATCCCTTCTAGTTGAGTCTGTTTATCTTCAGTTTCCTTGTCTATAAAATGGGGAGAGATTGTGTATCCCTGGCATCACTGGACTGTTAGTAGCTATTGCATTTATAGCATTTATCCCAGAACCTGAAACACAGTAAATGCTCAGTAAGTGTTATTATTTGCCCCAAACTGTCTTAGTGCTTTCCCCAAGAGCTTTGTGTTGTTTGTACTATGAGGAATAATGAGAGTGGTGTGGGAGTCGGCCTCTGTGTCTGCAGAGAGGACCACAGGCCACAGGAATAGAGACAGGTAGATAGGATCAAGGTGACAGGAACAGATGTTCAGAGTAAGAGATGAGGTCACCATCATCAACCCAGACAAGCCAGGTAAGTCCCTGAAAGGGGACTGCATTTCTGCAGCCATTTCAAGGTGGGCACTTGAGACATTTGATTGGCTTTTAAAGGAAAGACTGACCTTTAGAAGGCATAAGGAGCTGGGGTCCCTGGAGACCCTGGGATGACACCGTCAGCATGGCTGTATTGAAACAGAGACCTCAGGCAAGCCACCTTTCTTCTCTGGGTCTCTGTTCCATCTATAAAGCGGTTTCTGAGAAGCCTTCCAGAACCGCAGCATTTGAAGCTTCAAGATTTAGTCATTCTTCTGGCAAACATACGTGGAGGCCCTCCTGTGTAGCAGACCCTTCACCATGCCCTGGAGATGCTGGGGTGCGACAATAAAGTAGGCTTCTCCCATGATGAACCTCACAGGTTAGTTGTGGGGGCGTCGGGGATGTAGGGGGTGGGGAGAGGAGAGAGAGAGATTGTGTACAACAGAAAAGCAAATGGATATGTAATTCTGAACTGAAATCAGCCCCAGAAGGAGAGGGGCCCCAGTCAATCCAGGGACCTAAAAGTCAGGGAAGGTTCCCTGAAGACCATGAGGCTGGGCTGTTCCTGGAGGTGTGTGCCTGGGGTGGGAGCGTGCTGAATGATGAGGGTGGAACCATGGGCTGGGGGCCAGCCAGGGCGGGGTGAGGCTGCACAGGAAGGTAAAGGTTGCTCTCCATCTTGAGACCAGAGGGGCTGCGAGCAGGGGAGTGATGAGGTCAGCTTTGCATTTCCAGAATCTTCAGGCTGCTGCAGCAAGGAGAACAGATTGGAGGGAAGCCCAGTAGGGGACGTTGGAGGCCAGGACCACGGTGGCGGCTTGGTGGGAGGGGGAATGACTTGGCGAAATGTTCCAGAGCATCGATGGGGCTTGGAGTGCATTGGGTGTGGGGTCGTGGGAGAAAGAAGGGTGACTGCAAAACTGGAGGAAGGGTGTCTTTGTAAAGTCTCCTGCAGAGCTTGTCTTCCCCATCCCAATTCCTTCTAGCCCCATCTCTGGCTCTGTCAGCATCTGTCCATACAGGAAAAAAGATGAGACTCATCTCCTGTGGCTGAGAGGTGGCGGCAGGGGGATGGGGAGGAGGGAAGTCAGCCGCTGTGCTGGCGGCTGCGGTCTGCACCTTTCTCTCAGCCGCAGCAGAAGCAGCAGCAGAAGCCGCTGCAGCAGGGAGACGATGGCCAGGCTGCAGCACCTGCTGGGGCGACTGGGAGGGCCGGGGAGCAGGTGCAGGGCGTCTGGAGGGGGTCTGTTTGCAGATGGATGAGAGCAACACACACTCTGCCCCCCTTCTCTGTTGTCTGGACACAAAAACCCAGACAAAGAAGCAGCAGGGATGGGGACACGGCCCTGATGCACGTAGGCAAGCACACACGCTGGAGACAAAAGAGAGGCAGAGGCGAGGTGCATGGAGCAGGCAGCCTGGGGGCAGGGGGAGGCCCCCTGCGACCTCAGACGAGGTCTCCTGGCCAACTGAGCCTTGCTGTGTGCACCATAAAATAAAGATGCTGGGGGAAACCAGTGGTCCCTGGACTTTCATAGTTTGATGGGGTTTTTTTTTTTTTTTTGTCTTAATGGAAAATGGGTCATAGACTCCATAAAGCAGAAGATACATTTTCAGGTCCCGCCAATGGAGAAAAGACCTGATGATTTTTTGTAAGTGCCACTAATGTAGTATAGTGTCTACACTACCCTGAATTATAGTCAAAGCAACAGCATCTGCTCACACAGAAAGAACAGCAACTGTGTCTGTGGACTGGACTTGATATGTGCGTGCACTGCAGACAGTGTTGGTGTCTGTTTAGCTTCTAAGATCCTTTATAATAACTACCCAGGTATAAGAACTCTAGGTCTTGTGGGGAGTCTCTAATGGCCTTGAGAGAGAAAGAGAGAGAGAGTGAGAGGGAGAGAGGGAGAGAGTGACACAGAGAGAGAGAGAGAGAGAGAGAGAGAGAGAGACTACTAGGCTGAAGTCAGATCACTTGCATGAGGCCCAAAAACTGGGAGCCGGAACCACAGAATATTCACAGGAAAGAGGAAAAAATTCAGAAAAATAATAGTTCAAAGTCATATTTCATACTAATATGAGAGCAAGCGAGAGAGAGAGAGAGAGCATTTACTGAGCACTGTGACAGGGCCATGTGTTTTCTGCGCTCAGACCACTTAATTCTTTCAAAAGCCCTGCAAGTGAGCTTATGTAATCTCCATTCTACAGAAGAGGAAACTGAAGCCCAGAGAGTTGAAGTTCCCTGCCCAAAGTCACATGGTGGTTAAGGGGCAAGGGTGGGATTCAAATTTAGTTCTGTCTGACTCCCGAGCCCATGTATTCGCTGCCCGCCCTGGCTGGGAGGAAGGCAGAGAAAGGAAACAAGACAGAGAGTCAGGTGGCAAAGAGCCTGGCAGTCCCTGGTGGGTTCCTCCCCACTATTCCTGCAGACAGAAGGAGACCAGGCCCCGGGTGCTGTCCATCACCTCTCAAAGCCTGTTTCCTTGTGTACCCAATGCAGACAACAGTGCCCAGCTCATGGGGGCTGTTGTGTCAATTGGATGAGGGCACATGCTTGGTCTGTGCAAGGGTCAGGCTGGAGGAGGCAAGAAGCTGATGTCCAGGGATCATCCTTCAACCACAAGAGATAAAAGCGGGTGGAGGGCAGGGCGCGGTAGCTCACGCCTGTAATCCCAGCACTTTGGGACACTGAGGCGGGTGGGTCACGAGGTTAAGAGATTGAGACCATCCTGGCCAACATGGTGAAACTCCGTCTCTACTAAAAATACAAAAATTAGCTGGGTGTGGTGGCATGTGCCTGTAGTCCCAGCTACTTGGGAGGCTGAGGCAGCAGAATTGCTTGAACCTGGGAGGCGGAGCGTGCAGTGAGCTGAGATCACACCACTGCATTCCAGCCTGGCAACAGAGCGAGACTCCGTCTCAAAAAAAAAAAAAAAAAAAAAAGTGGGTGGAGGAGTTCCACGACATCCTCGACCTGGGGTAGGACATGTTGGGTGTGTCCGACAGTCTCCCAGAAGACCTCAGCAGGACTGAGTTCTAGTCGCTAACAACTTACTCATAGCTATGGAGTAAATTGTTCTCTCTCCACTCAAATTCTTATGTTGAATCCTTAAACCCCAATGTGACTACATTGGAAGATAGGGTCTCTAAAGAGGTAATTAAGGTAGAATGAGGTAGAAAGGGTGAGACCCTAATCTGACAGGACCGATGTCCTTATGAGAAGAGGGAGAGACACCCGGGTGGTGTGTGCACAGAGAAAAGACCACATGAAGACACAGTGAGAAGCTGCCATCTATGAATCGAGGAGAGAGGCCGCAGGAGAAGTTGACCCTGCTTTTACCTTGGTCTTGGACTTCCAGCCTCCTTAAGTTGTTTGTTAAGACACTTCAGTCTATCATATTTTGTTACGACTGTCCTTGCTGACAAGTATCCTCTTTAATGTACTTATTCCAGATTTCTCCTCTTCCCTGTCTCCCTAACCTGCTCCCTTACCAAGGCTTCCTGGTACCAATACCTCCTAAATAAACAACTTGCATTTGAATTCGTGTCTCAGGATCTGTATCTGGGGTGATCCAGGCTTATATTCCCCATTTATCCTTTATCTAGAGAGACTGCTGATCTTCACACATTTAGGTGCCACTGGGGGCATGACAGAGATAAGATTTTGGAGACCACTGAGCTCTAGTTGACCATGGCATTGATCCTGAGCCCATGCCCAGATGAACAGACCCTGGAGTGACCCAAGCATGGCAGTGGGGTCATTGTTCAGCTGGCTAAGGGGTGGTGCATCCCTTCCTAGGGGAAAAAAGGATTCAGGATGATGCAGACGGGTTTTCAGAGAGGCTGAGGGCAGCTTCTGGAATCAGACAGTACTGGGTTTCAATCTCAGGTTTTCTACATTCTAGCTGGCTGACCTTGGATAAGTCACTTTCCCTCTCTAAGCCTCGCTTTCCTTACCAGTTGGAGATGACACCGATACTTCCTTAGAGGGTGCTAAGACAGAGTGTGGGTAAAGCACTTGGAAAGTCTTCTGGCAAGTAAGTGGGCAAGGGGTCAAGTTCATTGCATCTGACGGTGATTACAGGGCTGGAGAGAGGGTGGCAGGGTAATAATTTTGTAGTTTCAGGGAATTGTTGAAAGGCACATTCTTTCTGGGCCATACCAAATGCAGGTCTCCTCTTCTCTGCTCTACAAACACTCACTGCTGAACTCAGGGAGCCCCAACGCTCACCACAGGTAAGGATGGCCACTTTGATGAGTCAAATGAGATTTTCTATCCGGGTAAAACCAGGAGCTGTTTGCTCAGGGAACAGCCGTCAGAAAAGAGATCCCCTGATCCCCTGATGCCCCAGTCTCCATCGTAACATGGCTGGAGGGAAGACAAAATTTGGCCTTTCCCAGAGCCCTTCCTCTAAGGGCTACAGGTGTGGCCCGGCAGAGAAGTGGAGCTGGGAACATGGGAGGGTGTATGTGAGGAAGCCCACCTTGCTACTGACCTCATAATCCCTCTGACAAGTCAAGGTGGGGGAATAGAAAAGGAAACGTGGAACAGAGAGGTACATACCCAAAAGAATGGAAAAGAAGGATTCAAACAAATACTTGCACATGCATGTTCATAGCAGCGCTATTCACATTAGCCAAAGGGTGGAAACAAACCATATGTCCATCAATGGATGAATGGATGAATAAATTGTGTTCTGTTCATACAATGGAATATTATTCGGTCATAAAAGGAATAAAGTGCTGAGCCATGCTACATTGTGGATGAATCTCAAAAACATTATGCCGAGTGAAAGAAGCCAGCACAAAAGGTCACATATGACAATGGGCTGGAGGGGAAACTGGGAAGTAACCGCTTAAGGGTGTGGGGTGTTATTTTGGGGGTGATGAAAATGTCTTGGAACTAGCTAGACCTGGTGGCAGCATAACATTGTGAATGTACTCAGTGCCACTGAATCATACGCTTTAAATGGTTAGTTTTAGAGGATGCGACTTCCCTTTCTTTTCTGTTTGTTTCTTTCTCTTTTTGAGACAGAGTTTTGCTGTTGCCCATGCTGGAGTGCAGTGGTGCAATCAGAGCTCACTGTAGCCTCTAACGCCTAGGCTCAAGTGATTCTCTTCTCTCAGCTGTCCATGTAGCTGGGACCACAGGCACACACTACCATGCCTGGCTAATATTTAAAAGGTCTCTGTAGAGATGCGGTGGAGCCGGGGGTCGATCTCATTATGTTGCCCAGGCTGGTCTTGAGTTCCTGGACTCAAGCGATCTTCCCATCTCAACCTGCCAAAGCGCTGGAATTACAGGTGTGAGGCACTGTGCCCGACCTTAGATTATGTGAATTTCCTATCTCTCTCTCTCTTTATTTGTTCATTCATTTATTTATTTTTTGAGACGGAGTCTCACTCTGTCACCCAGGCTGGAGTGCAGTGGGGTGATCTCACCTCACTGCAACCTCCAACTCCCAGGTTCAAGCAATTCTCCTGCCTCAGCCTCCTGAGTAGCTGGGATTACAGGCGCCGCCACCACGACCGGCTAATTTTTGTATTTTTAGTAGAGACGGGGATTTCACCATGTTGGTCAGGCTGGTCTCAAACTCCTGACCTTGTGATCTGCCCGCCTCAGCCTCCCAAAGTGCTGGGATTACAGGCATGAGTCACTGCGCCTGGCCCTCTCTCTCTTTTTTTAAAGAGGCATCCAGTGGGCTGATAACAGAATTGCAATGGGAACCCTGGCCTCCAGAGCCACTCTTGTTTCTCCAAGGGCTGTTCTAGGACTAAAGAGAAGAGAGGCTCAGGCTCCCCTTTCCTTGATATGTTGCCAGGGTCAGAATTCTCCTGGAAATCTGGGGTTTCAGACTGGTATCATGCAGAGCAGGAATACTGACGTGTCTCTTCGGGGTACTCTTATCTGCTCATGGGCTCCTGGGGTCCAAGTTAGCCCTACACATGTTTCCTGGAAGGTGAGAACTCTTGGCCAGTTGTGGTGAGGATGATGTTTACCATCTCGGGGCATGCTCTTCCTAGAATATGTCCTAAGTCTACCCACAGGATAAGGTGAGGGTCACAGTTACATTGATGGGGAGGAGAGAAGGATGCCAGCTCTACTTCTCAAACCAGGCATGAACTGCAAAGGATGTCCAACCCTCCGTAGGGAAATGGAAGATGCTAGGGAAGACTTTGCTCACCACAAAGGCACTCAACAGATGGGCAAAAGGAGAGCAAAGGACCAGCTGAATCCCCCAGAAGGGCTAGTCTGGTCTGCCCCATGATACTGAAATGTACCATGTTAGAGAACTGGGAGCAGAGGAGGCCCACACCAGTATTGGCGTCTGCTGAACGTGAGGGTCCACTCCCTCCTTGCGTTACTCAGTTCACGGCTTGTCCTGAGTCCATCTGAGTTACAGTCTATGTGCAGTGAGCCACAGTATCCTCTAATGGTCACCCCTTTTGCTCCCCTCCGCCATCTCCCCACTGCTTGCCTTGAAAAGATTTTGTAACAGCGAAACAGCAAAAGAACTAACATAACTAACTCAATTTTTGTTTAAGGGGCCTTTTCCCATTCCTGTACGTAGGCTAGGATAATTTTAGAGCACTGAGATAATATGCAGAAAAAAGCAATCACGTAGTTTTTAAAAACTAACTCTGGGATTAAAGGAGAAGTATGTAAATAATCTGTGTTTTGTTAAAGATTTATAAAAGCATTGTGACCTGACCAAGGACAAAGAAGTTCTCAACCTTCTTGGACCCTTACTGGTGCCCAGGTGTCAGTGGTAATTAGTCATCTGTTGATCCCAATTCAATCCCCCTTCTCTTCCCCTTTGCTCTGTCACCCAGGTTGGAGTGTAGTGGTGTGATCTCAGGTCACTGCAACCTCTGCCTCCCAGGTTCAAGTGATTCTCCTGCCTCAGCCTCCTGAGTAGCTGGGATTACAGGGGCACACCACCATGCCTGGCTAATCTTTGTATTTTTAGTAGAGACAGAGTTTCACCATGTTGGCCAGACTGGTCTCGAACTCTTGACCTCAGGTGATCCGCCCACCTCAGCCTCCCAAAGTGTTGGGATTACAGGCATGAGCCACCACGCTTAGCCTCTTCCACTTGACTTTAGCATAAAAACTGCATAAAATTTGTAGTGACTTAATATGACTTAATATGGTACTTTAGAACAATAAATAGTCCATTAACTTCTTGGTTTTGCTAGCTCTTTAAGTAAACCCGATTTTCCTTCCATCAACCCTTATCTCTGATGTCTGGCTTTCAAGCAGTGAGCAGCCAAACTTAGGTTTGATTATAATATCTCTAGAACCAAAGATGCTTGGAGATAGGATCGTAGATTCACTATTGCTCATCCTTAAGAAGCCCCAGGGAATAGGATGAAGTGTGAAAGTTTGGGGTGAACAGGTGGCTTCATTTTTTTCTGAGTAGATATTGGAAACGATAGACTGACACTCAGGAGAATTTGGGAATGGATTATAAAACGGGTGGCTTGGGAATACTTAAGAAAGGAAGTGGTGAACTCTATGGATCCCCTGTATTCAGTTAGAATGTGTCACGCCAAATTATATTTCCCTTTTTGTTTGTGTCTAGGGAGACCATACTGGTGACTCAGGGGGAAGTCGTAGACCTGTGTGATGACAAAAGCTCAGGCAGGAGGATCCGTTGAGCCTAAGAGTTCAAGGCTGCAGTGAGCTATGATCCTTGTCACTGCACTCCAGTCTGGGCAACAGGGCAAGATCTTGTCTCAAAACATTTATTTATTTATTTATTTTTAAATTTTTTTTTTGAGACAGAGTCTTACTCTGTCGCCCAGGCTGGAGTGAGTGGCGCGATCTCGGCTCACTGCAAGCTCCGCCTCCTGGGTTCACGCCATTCTCCTGCCTCAGCCTCCCAAGTAGCTGGGACTACAGGCGCCCGCCACCATGCCCGGCTAATTTTTTGTATTTTTTAGTAGAGACGGGGTTTCACCGTGTTAGCCAGGATGGTCTCGATCTCCTGACCTCGTGATTCGCCCGCCTTGGCCTCCCAAAGTGCTGGGATTACAGGTGTGAGCCACCGCACCCGGCCAAAACATTTTTAAAAAAGGACTTTTGTGATTACATTGGTCCCACCCTGATAGTGGGCTGTGTACTCTGGGCAATGCTGTGACTACACACTGCCTTGCCTTTTCTCTAACTCTTTCACATGGGTCTTACCACCCTGGCAGGACTGTTAGCTCTGCCAGGGTAGGAGGCTGTGTCTAAAGCCTCCTTGGGACTTTCAAGCTTCCTGCAGTGGTCTTGGGCTGGGCACATTGGAAATGCTTTATAGGTTTGTTGAATTGGGTTTGTATTTTCTGAAGACCAGGGCTGGTACCAGCAACAGATGTGTAGTCCAGAGAAAGCTGGGGAAGTTGGAATCTAAAAGGACAGGCTTAAATCTACTTGAGTCCCTTACAGTGTCTGTGGGCAGCTTTTATTGCCTCTCTGAGCCTCTGTATGTGAGCAATGAAGATGATAAACAATATTCACAGAAATGTGACGAAAGAGATGTTGTAGTTTAATAATATAAATATGTCGTGAGCCCTTACTAGGTGCCAGGAACGGTGCTAAGCACACTTCCTTCATTTAGCCTGATGATGTGGATTCCATTATTATCTCTACTTTATGGACAAATAACTGAAGAAGGGTGTGGAGCTTGCCTAAGGTCACATCTGGTCAGAGGAATGGGCAGAACTGAAATGTAAACCCAGAATAGTCTAGTTCTGAATGTCGCTGGAATGTCCTAGCACAGTGGTTCTCCAGCTTGAGTGTGCATCAGAATTCCTTGGTGGGCTTGCTGAAACATAGATGTCTGGGCCTTCCTTTCTTTCCCCAGGGCTCACTGCAGCTGGGACTACAGGCACACACCGCGAGGCCTGGCTAATTTTTTTGTATTTTTTGTGGAAATAAGGTTTCACTTTGTTGCCCAGGCGGGTCTGGAATTTCTGGGCTCAAGCAAGCCTGTCCCCCAGGCTTCCCAAAGTTCTGGGGTTACAGGCAGGAGTGAGCCACCACACCCAACCTGAATTGTATTTTTCTTTTCTTTTCTTTCTTTTTTCTTTTCTTTTTTTTTGAGATGGAGTTTCGCTCTTGTTGCCCAGGCTGGAGTGCAATGGTATGATCTTGACTCACCGCAACCTCCACCTCCCAGGTTCAAGCGATTCTCCTGCATCACCCTCCGGAGTAGCTGGGATTACAGGCATGTGCCACCACGCCTGGCTAATTTTGTAGTTTTAGTAGAGACCGGGTTTCTCCATGTTGGTCAGGCTGGTCTTGAACTCCTGACTTCAGGTGATCTGTCTGCCTCGGCCTCCCAAAGTGCTGGGGTTACAGGTGTGAGCCAGCCACCATGCCCGGCCTCTTTTCTTTTCTTTTTTTTTTTTTTGAGACGGAGTCTGGCTCTTGTCACCCGGGCTAAAGTGCAGTGGCGCGACCTTGGCTCACTGCAACCTCCGCCTCCCGAGTTCAAGCGATTCTAGTGCCTCAGCCTCACGAGTAGCTGCGATTACAGGCACCCGCCACCACACCCGGCTAATTTTTTAGCAGAGATGGGGTTTCACCATGTTGGCCAGGCTGGTCTTGAACTCCTGACCTCAGGTAATCCGCCCGCCTCGGCCTCCCAAAGTGCTGGGATTACAGGGGTGAGCCGCCGTGCCCGGCCCTGAATTGGATTTCTAACACGTTCTCAAGCAATGTGGATGCTGCAGCTCTAGAACCATTACTTCAGGACCACTTCCTAGCATCCCTACTCTAGGAAATAGTAGGTACTAAGAAGAGGGCAGTTAAATAAAAGACTAAGTCGGGTGCGGTGGCTCGCGCCTGTAGTCCCAGCTACTCCGAAAGCTGAGGCGGGGGCAGGAGGACTGCTTGAACCCAGGAGTTGGGGGATGTGGTGAGCTATGATTGTGCCGCTGCACTTCAGCCGGGGTGACAGAGTGAGGTCCCATCTCTAAAATAATAAGAATAAATAATAATAAAAAATTAAAGATTAAACCTATAAATGTTGTTAGGCCAAATGCTTTACACGCATGAAGTTAACAGTTACGGGTTCAAATCTGGACTCCACCATAACCATGTGCATAAACAGGCATACACCCGAGGTCTTGCTGGTTAAGCCCTTGGACTATTCCAGGACAAGCGTCTTCTGTCCTCTTACTCCAGGGTTCAGGCTTCTGCGCCCCTGGTCCGCGGTCGCGCGCCGCCCCCGCGCCTCTCCAGCCCTGAGCTCTCTGCGGCCGAATGTGGCCGGGCAAGCGTTGCCATGACAGCGCCGCGGGTGGGGATGCGGGAGGCTGAGCGCGCCGGCCAGCTAGCCCCTTTGTGCGGCGGGGGAGGCGGAGTGCTCCCTCCAAGACCGGTTGCACCCCGCTTTCCTGGCCGGGACTCTGGCGCGCTAAGGAGGCGCGGGTAAGGAGGGGTTGGGTGTGGGGTTGTAGGGGCGCAAGGAGGCGGGAGGAGGGTAGAGGCGAGGGCCGGGGGTGGGGCGCCTCCGCCCGCCAGCCGCTCCCGCATTAAAATTTCATGGGCGCTGCAGCAGCTACAAAGACGACGCCGGCTGCGCTCGCGGGACCAGAGGGAGGGAGGCTGCGGACGAGTGCGGGGAGGAGTTTGAGATGGGAGGCGCTTGCAGGGGCTCCCCCAGTTCTGCGCTGTGAGCCGGGGCACAAAGAGCCCTCTGCACTCGCGCCGCAGGACCGCGGACCCAAGGTAAGACGTCGCCCCATCCTAGCAGCCTTCCTTCCCAAGTGTCCTCGTCCCCGAACGGGGAACAGCCTAATTCCCCAAGGCTGGGGTCGAGGGTAGGTCCCAGAGTCCCAGGGCTGGGTTCAGGGATGCAAACGCCGCCTGAAGTGTCCCGCATTGGATGGATGAAGAGGCTTTGCAGCCTGTAATTCTCAAACACAGCCAAGACTCTGGCTGGGATGGGGGATGAGGTCAGGCAAGGGGAGGATGCTTTGGGAGTCCAGTGCGAATGGGGATCTTGCAATCATGATTATGAGGGGGAACAAAGACCCTTTCCTTCCGACGACACGAGACACAATTTGGGAGGTGGACCCGCGGACCTTCTCGGCCCACCAGGTTAGCAATTAACTGGCCAAGCCATGGGCAGAGCCCAAAGGGTCTCGGAACTGGAGGTGGGGGTGGGGTGGCGGGGCAGGGTCCTTGAGCTCCCCTTCCCTCATACTCAGCCCGCCCCCGCCCCAACCCTCCCCCCCCCCCCCCGCCGCCCACGAGCCTGCCATTCCTTCACTTCTGGAACTCAAATCCCAGATGTCCGGCGTCAAATTTGGCTCCAAAAGGATGGAGAGGGCTGGTAGGTAACTCACCCTCGTTGAAAACAACAGTGACATCAGTTTATGGAGAGGTTACTCTACGCAGGGACGTGCTTGGTGCTTTGCAAGCGTTATCACAACAGTCCCACGAGGTGGTAAGAAACAACCCCATTTTAAAGATGAAGAAATGGAGATTCAGAGAGGGTTATCGACACCTCCAAGGTCACACAGCCAGTGATTATGAATCCAGATATGTAGGACTCTAAAGCCCATGTTGCATCTCCTAAAGGGTCTGGGGAGATCCCGGAACCCACCAGCTCTATTCTCCACCTCTCCTCGGCTCCAGGACACTCCCTGGAGAGGCTGGGAATTTGGGAAGAAAGGGGCCAGACCTTTCCCCTCTTCCAGCGGAGGGCCCTGGGGTAGAGAAATTGTTTCTGGGATTGTGCAGGAGGAGGCTCGGGGGGCGCGCCCTGGATTCCCCACCCTAATCCCAGGCTCCGGATCCGAGGCTGCCCGGCGCCTGGGATTGCTGGCGCGCACACCCCACTGCAGTGCCGCCGCGGGGAAAACGCCCCCACCTGCTGCGGCGGGAGGGGAGGAAGTATGAGAGGGAGGACTGCGAGAGAACTTGAGGGAACGGCTTTGTTTTTTCTCGGGGCCAGGCTGGGACTGAGCACGGCTCTAAGCAAAACACTTGCTCTGGACTCAGTGCTTTGCAAAGCGCAATCCCATTTGGGAGCATCTGGGAGCCCCGCGATGGCCCAGGGAGGGAGGCGGGGGTAGACGCAGGGCAGGGATGAGTAATTCCACTTGACAGACAGGGAAACCTGAGGACAGTGGTTCTCAGACTTTAGGGGCGTTGCTTCCAGTAAGCAGATGTCTGAGCCACGTGGCAAGGAGGATGAGTCAGCAGGTTTGGGGTGGG
The DNA here is from genome assembly GCF_028885625.2 of Pongo pygmaeus. Taxonomy (NCBI): domain Eukaryota; kingdom Metazoa; phylum Chordata; class Mammalia; order Primates; family Hominidae; genus Pongo; species Pongo pygmaeus. The sequence continues at coordinate 37,501,073 of NC_085931.1, forward strand.
GCTGGGTATCTGGTATTTACTCAGACCTCCTCATCCTCATCCTGCAGGTGGGCAGATCCTTGGTTGAGGGAAGAGTGCCCCCACCTCGCCCCTCACCCTTCTAGGCAGAATCATCCAGCAGCCTGGGCAAGCCATTTCCGGACACTTTGCCAGCTCCTAGCTTTGTGTGGCATTGAATTGATCCCGCTCTAAGTTTGGTTAATTTCATGTTGAAAGCATTTTATGTAAACACCTTCCATGTCCCCCATGCCCGCCTATTTTACTATTTAGTGACCCTTGCCATTGAGAACTGTTCTGAAATCTACTCATTTTAAGCCTTAATCCCACTCCTTAACAGGGGAGAGTGGTGAAGTCTTCAGAGTCCCCCAAAACAACCATAACCCCTTACCGCCAGCTTTAGAAGAATAACTCTCTATGCTTGCATTAAAAATGAGAATTTTGGGCTGGGCACGGTGGCTAACACCTGCAATTCCAGCACTTTGGGAGGCTGGGGCAGGAGGATGGCTTGAACCCAGGAGTTCAAGCCAAGCCTGGGCAACATGGTGAGACTCCATCTCTAAAATAAATAAGTAAAGATAAATGAGAAGTTTTATAATTTTTGCCGATTTTAAAAGATAAATTCAATAAGTTTAATAAGATGCATGATAATTGTAGAGGATTTAGAAAAGACAAAAAAAAGAAGAAAACTCCATTTTCTTCTTTTTTTCTTTTTCTTTCTTTTTCTTTCTTTCTTTTTTTTTTTTTGAAACAGAGCCTTACTTTTTGCTCAGGCTGGAGTGCAGTGGTGTGATCTTGGCTCACTGTAACCTCCACCTCCTGGGTCCAAGTAGCTGGGACCACAGGCATGTGCCACCATGCCCAGCTAATTTCTGGATTTTTTGTAGAGCCGGGGTTTTGGCATGTTGGCCAGGCTGGTCTCAAACTCCTCACCTCAAGTGATCTGCCCGCCTCAGCCTCCCAAAATGCTGGGATTACAGGCGTGAGCCCCCACACCTGGCCTGAAAACTTCATTTTCATGTATTTCTCTCTGGTATATTTTCTATTATTGACATTGGCTGGGCACGGTGGCTCACGCCTGTAATCCTAGCACTTTGGGAAGCTGAGATGGGTGGATCACCTGAGGTCAGGAGTTGGAGACCAGCCTGGTCAACATGGTGAAACCCTGTCTTACTAAAAATACAAAAATTACCTGTGCATGGTGGCATGTGCCTATAGCCCAGCTACTCTGGAGGCTGAGGCAGGAGGATCAGTTGAACCCAGGAGGTGGAGGTTGCAATAAGCAGAGATTACGCCACTGTACTCTAGCCTGGGTGATGGAGACTGTCTCAAAAAAAAAAAAAAAAAAAGAAGAAGAGAAGAAATTGCATTATATGTATACTGCTTTTGAGAAGTTATATCAGATGTGTTTCTCCATGTTATTATGACCTTTGCAGAAATCATTATGAGAGATTTCAGTGTTTCATGGAGGAGATAAACATGGTCTACTTCATCAGTTCCCTATTGTTGGTCCTGCTAGTTGTTTCCAATTTTTCTTTTCTTCTGCATCTTCATTTTAAGGTCCTTTCTCTGGCTGTGATCCATGCTTCTTCCTAGGGCAGGATTACACTCTTTGAATTTACTTCTTCATCAAGGCAGTGCAGAGTGGTGGAAAGAGAAGCAGCTGAGTGCAGGTCCGTGTGCAAATCCTTCTCTCTACCTGTGTCCACTTCAGTCAGGGAGTAATCTCCCTTTTCTGAACCTCAGTTTCCTCATCTTTTAAATGAGGAATTTTCGTATTTAAAAAATACAAATGAGGAATTTTGTATTTAAAAAATACAAAAAACCTCAGTTTCCTCATCTTTTAAAACCGGCATCTTTTAAAACTTCATCTTTTAAAATCCTTCATCATTTAAAACCGGCAATCACAATCCCAGTTTTAAAAAGCGGCCGTGAGGCTATGAACCAGTGCATGTTCGATGCCTTGTAGGTGCTTAATAAAGCTAGTGAATGCTATCGTGCACCCACTGGGTGTCAGCTGAGTTCACTTACGTAGCACCTGAGTCTTGTATGGATACTTAGTGATTTGCTTTTATTTCTGTTGAGGCTGCTGGTTCGTCTCCTGGGTGATTATTAGCCTGTTTGAGCAGCGTGTTTCTGGGGCATTGGGTCCATTGTGCAGATTCAATGGGCTGGTGAATAACTTGTAGGCCAGTCCTTTGTTTCAAGAGGATCCCTTCCCTTGTATCTGAGGCCTGACTCATCTGTCAGCTTGAGCTCCGAGGAACAATAGCCAGAGATTCTCAAGAGCAGAGGCGAAGTCTGGCTGAGAGTGACATCTGTCTCCCTATCCCATCCCACTCTGATCAGATCAGATGAGGCAGGTGTCCCCTTATCCCTTGTGGTGCCAGGTGGGCCCCTCTGGAAGCTACCAGATGAGCCATGCAAGGGAGGCGGGTGCTGAGCTATTGTATACTCAAAGGTGTGGAGGAGATGATGAGTAGTAACTAACCCCAACTACCACTTTGTTAGCGTTTACCAAGGTTCTTGCTGAGCACTGCCTCATGGAGACTCCGTGATAAGGCAGGGAATTAGGCACTGCAGGTGGGAAACAGGCTCAGAGAGGTGAAGTGATGAGCCCAGGGCCACACAGCAAATTAGCTGTGGAGTCAGGATGTCAACCCATATCTACTTTGACTCTGAAACATGTGTTTGTCACTACTACACTATGCCACTCTCCTAAAAGTGAACGCAATCATTTGCCTACAGACTGTGAAAGCAACCGGAATAAACTGAACAGAGATGATTTATCAGTCACTGGCCAGTTTTCTCACAGTAATAGTAATGCAGATGGCCATTTACATATGGCCATTTACATATACCTTCCTTGGAAGGCAGTTTACATATACCTTCCTTGGATCTTTTCTCATTTAATCCATATATATATGGATCCGTATATATCCATATATATATATATATGGATCCGTATATATCCATATATATATATATCTATATATATATATATATATATACATGGATCCACTCTGTCACCCAGGCTGGAATGCAGTGGAGCAATCGCGGTTCACTGCAGCCTCTACCTCCTGGGTTAAAGCGGTCCTCCTGCTGCAGCCTCCCAAATAGCCACAGGCACAGGTACACATAACCACGCCCAGCTAATTTTTGAATTCTTTGTAGAGGCAGAGCCTCGATCTGTTACCCAGGCTGATCGTGAACTCCTGGCCTCAAGCAATTCTCCTGCCTCTGCTTCCCAAAGTGCTGGGATTACGGTGTGAGCCACTGCGCCCAGTCCCTACCCCATTTGAACACACTTCTGCCCCTTTGGGGTCCAACAGGCCTGTTTAGAATCCCGGTTGCCTTATTTTCTAACTGAACCTCAGTTTCCTCAATTGTAAAGTGGGGATAATAAAACCCAGCTTGTTTTGCCATGTAGATAAAGACACTCCCAATTAGCATCTGTTCTTAATAAGTGTTAGTTTAGCTTCCTTTCCCTTCTTCTTGGTTTTCTTTCCTCTCTCTCCACCACAGGGGTTCCCTTGTTTGAAGGAGATTTGAAATTTCGAATCTCCTCTTTTGTGGACATTGTGTTTGAATTTGTAAAGAAACAGCGCTTTAATCCTCCTCTGCAGAAGCATCTGCTTCCCCCAGCGTGTCTCCTGCGAGGCGCGTGGCATATTTTCATTATTCTCTGGAGCTTCCGTTATCTCTGGGTGCTGGCTCATCCAGGGCAATTTGGGCCAACATCTCTTGTACGTCTCAGATCTCTGAGTAGTCATTTTATTCCAGAGTCAGGGAAAAAGACCAAAAACCCAGAGGGATTCTAAAATGCAACAAATATATGTTTCCCTGGCAGCTGCCCATCCATTACTAAGAACAGTACATGCTGTTTAGGGGGAAAAATGAATATCTCATGGGTAGTGTTAATGAACTGTGTGGTCAGTGATAATAATAATAATGATGTAAGAAAATGGTAGATAGAATTCAAGCTAAGTCTCATTCATCTTCTCATTTGATCCTCATGACAACCCTGTGAGGTGGGCACTGTTATTATCCTTAATTTGTGGATGAGAAGACTGAGGCTCCCTGTGGTAAAGGACTTGGTCAAGGTCACACAGTTTGCTGGTGGCAGAGCAGCACAGGAATCTGTGCCACAAAACCCATGTTAGGACGTATTGGTTGACACTGGCCTGATCAAAATACCTCCTTGTTTCCTGTTTTGCTTTTGATCTGCATCCGAGGAGATCAGTTTTGGGAAACGCTGTGATTTGAAACAGGACCTTAGCATCTATTCTCCACTGTACCCATGGGTGTGTATTTATTCTCTCACTGCTGTCTTTTCTTCTTCTCTTGATGACAGTTGGAGGCATCTGTCCACCCATGTGGTTCCAGACACGTTCATGTGGCCACCAAGACCCCGTCGGCATCACAGGAGTAACCAAGGTGATCCTCCCTCTCTTCCTGTGTCCACTGGGGCTGGTAGAGACCAACTTAATGCTTTGAGGTCAGATCCATCATGAAATCCGTATGTCCTGAGACCTCCTGAATCTTAAGGTGGGAGAGACTTCTGATGACCCTCTGGGTTCCAGTTCCCCAATCGTGGCTTTCCCGACTGACCTTGGCTTGAAGTGGGTGGTCTGTGTGGCCTAGTGAGAGCTGAGATGATGAGGCCCTGGTGCCCACAACCGGTTCTTTGTGTGGCCTTTGATCTGGCACTTTTTAGTCCCAGTCCTCTTTCATCACATACAAATGAGTTTTACAAAAATAAATTTATTGAGGTATAATTTACATACAAGGAAATGCACCCATTTAAAGCACACATTTCAATGTGTTTTGACAAATGTATACACCTGTGTAACCAGGTGTTCAGGATGTAGAACATTTTCATCGTTCTAAAATGTTCCCCTGTATTCCTTCCCAGCCAATCCCCTCTCAGCCCCAGCCCCAGCCCCAGGAAACCACTGACCTGCTTTCTCAGAAGTAGATTGGATTTTTTTTTAATGTTCCATATATATGGAAGCTTCTGTGTTCAGCTTTTTTTTTTTTTTTTTTTGAGACAAGATCTCACTCTGCTGTTTGGGCTGCAGTGCAGTGGAGCCATCTCGGCTCACTGCAACCTCTGCCTGCCGGGTTCAAGTGATTCTCCTGCCTCAGTCTCCCGAGTAGCTGGGATTACAGGTGTGCATCACCACACCAGCTGATTTTTGTATTTTTAGTAGAGATGGGGCTTTGCCATGTTGGTCAGGCTGGTCTTGAACTCCTGACCTCAAGTGGTTGCCTCAGCCTCCCAAAGTGCTGGGACTATAGGTGTGAGCCACTGCGCCCAGCTGAGGCTCATGCTTCTTGTTGCATGTCTCAGTAGTTCAATTCCTGTTCTGTCCAATTTTATTGAGGCATAGTTTAAATGTCATATAACTCACCCATTCAACGATTTTTAATAAATGTACCAAGTTGTGCAACCTTCACCATAAATCAGTTTTGGAACAGTTCCGTTACCTCAGTAAGATCTCTCATACGCATTTACTGTTCATCCACATCCCATCCCTAACCCCAGGAACCACCAATCTATTTCTCATCTCTGTAGATTTTCCTTTTCTGGATATTTTGTATAAATGAGATCATACAATATGTGTTCTGTTAAGCCTAGCTTCTTTCCCACAGCATGATGTTTGTAAGGTTCATCAATGTTGTAGTATGTATTAATAGTTTGTTCTTTTTTATTGATGAGTAGATTCCGTTGTGTGGATAAGCCAGACTTTGCTTTTCCATTCATCAAGATAGGGGATTTTAATTTGATCAGTGCTGCCTAACTGTGGTATATACATATAATGCTACAGGATAAATATGGCTTATATTTCTGGAACATAAATATCACACACAGATTTACTTAAAGTTTAAATCATTGAGTGGTGAAAATAATTTTTGGAACATGTACTGTGTGCCAGGCACTGGCTAAGCTTTGAAAATCATTAACTATGGACAGGCGTGGTGGCTCATGCCTGTAATCCCAGCACTTTGGAAGGCTGAGGCCAGCGGATTGCCTGAGGTTAGGAGTTCAACACCAGTCTGGCCAACATGGTGAAACCCTGTCTCTACTACTAAAAAAAAAAAAAAAGTTAGCCGGGTGTGGTGGCACGCATCTGTAATCTCAGCTACTTAGGAGGCTTAGGCAGGGGAATCACTTGAACCTAGGAGGCAGAGGTTGCAGCGAGCCGAGATCATGCCACTGCACTCCAGCCTGGGTGACAGAGTGAGATCCTGTCTCCAGAAAAAAAAAAAAAAAAGAAAGAAAGAAAGGAAGAAAAATAATTAACTTTGAGTCACACATTGAGTACGTGGGAGTGAGAGAGCCACAGTTTCCTCCAGGTTTCTCTAGCCCGAAAGCCCATACCTTCCTTTGTACCGTCTAAGACGGTGTCAGCTAAAGGTCCCTTGAAACCTCCATCACCTTGTTGGTATCATGACTCTAGGTCCACAGAGCCAGGGGAAAGGGTCACTGTGGATCAAGCCAGGCTCCTCTGAGCAGTCCAGGGTCTATTTACAGAGAGCAGCAAGTTCCTGGGACAGAGGAGAGAGAAGGGAATTTCCAGGTTCTTCAGGACGTTCACAACCACACTGAGAAGCATCTTTGCAGATAAGTATTTAAACTTACCAGCCCATAGCCTACCAGCCTGCCCTCTTCTGGTCTGTGCAGGAAAGTGTAGTATCCTAGAATACCAAAGTGGGAGGGGAAACGGGTGATGTAGCTCATTCTCTTTTCTACCTCTATGGAAGAAAGAAAGAGCCTGTCCCCATTTTGTGGGGTCCCAGAAAGGGTGATTTTTCACACTCCACATTTGGCATTAGGGCTAGTATTTTATAAACGTCACTGTATGGAACTTTTGAAGGCTGAGTTAAATGACTTCATCTTGTGTACTTGTAGAACTGCTATTAGAAGGAGGATGGGGACTCCCTGATGATGTGAACCAGCCCTTCTCTTCTCAGTTTTAGCATTTTGTGATCATATTTATAAACCTCGGCTAGGGCTCCTTGGCCTTACAGTTAGGTGAAGAGTTAACACTGTGACTTTAGATGCATTTTGCTTAGTGCAAGTGTCTGAGTTCATCTCCAGTTCTGGACTCGAGCCCCGACTCCCAGGTGCTGACAGCAAGCTCTGAAGATATGCTGAGAGGGCTCCCTGACTCTCCTGACTCAGGTCTGCCAGTTGATGAAGACAGCACAGTTGTTACCAAAAACAAAACCTGGCAGATGGTCCTAGGTCAGGATTAGTCGTCATTCTCCGGTCTTCTCCAGACTGGTGACACAGGGTGGTCTTAAAAGAGTCCTTCTCCAGCCTCTGGCTCCCTGAATTTCCTCTGGTGCATGGGGCATCAGGAAAGGGCAGGGGAGAAGGAAGGGGAGCAGAAAAATAACTGAGGCTGGGCCGAAGGGTCCCTTCCATTTCCTATCCATTGCTTCAAACAATGGCTGATTATTGTGCACCTTGAGTGAATGTCAAGGCAGGAAGGGTTCCAGGGCCACCCAGTGTGGCAGGAGCAGAGCTGGGATCAGAATTCTGGATTCCTGACTCTCCGTTCAGCTGCAGTTCAGCTGTCACCAAGCTGCTGAGTTTGTCCTACTTTCTCCCGGGTCGCATTCTGCTGTTGTTGGGAAACAGGCAGTGAGTGAAGGGAACCCGGGAACCCCTCTCCCCTCACCTTTTAAGGATGTTCTGGGGTGCAATAAAGGGAGGTGGAGGGTGGGATGCCTGGGCCCAGCCTCCCTGGCTCCTGGTCCTTCTTTCTTCGGCAGGGAGTTCTGGCAAGGCCTGGGCCTGGGGAGGGGGCCTGGGTGCAGTTTTCTCCTGCGGTGTGGTTGGCTCTTTTGTCTTCCAGGATGGGCCTGTGGTGTCTGTGTGGGGAAGGAAGGAGCTGGGAGCCTGGGCTGCCTGTGTGTCGGCTGGATGCTGCCAGGTAAGCCTGGGAGGGATGTGGGGAGGGAGGGAGGGAGGTCACATGGAGCTTGTTTTCATGGGAGTAGGTTGTCCTCCCACCTGTGCCCCCTCCTCAGGCCCAGAACGCTCCTGCTCATGAGAAGATGGCCAGGGAGCCAGGTGGCTGGAATGCTTGCCCTGTGTGGTCTTGGTGGGAGTGGATGGGATGGAATCAAGACCACTGTGGGTGAGCTCGAGCAGAGAATTTAGCGTGTTCGTTCATTCAGCACCGGCATGGACCAAGCAACTTCTCTGAGCCAGATGCTGGGGACGCAGAGGTGAACCCAGAGACATGATCCCATCTGCTCAGATCTTCATGTCAGAACACGCTTTATTACAGTCTCGGCAAGGGGGTGAGCTCCTCGTCCTGGGAGCAGTGTGTGTGTGTGTGTGTGCGCGCACGCGTGTGTGTGCATGCCTGTGTGTGTATGTGCATGTGTGTGCATGCGTGCGTGTGTGTGTGCGTGTGTGTGTGCATGTGTGTATGTGTTGGGGGTGGTGGTGTGCAGAGATCCTCCCAGTGGGAATGTTGTAAAATGAATTGAAGCCATCAAAGGCCTTTGAAGGTCCTTCCCACCCACTCAAACCCTTGCCCTGTCTCCGCCCATGATGCTCCTGCAGCTTGCTATGGGCTCCCTTTACTGCTTTTCCTCTGGTCCCCTGAGCTAACCCTGCCTGGTGGGGTATTCTCAGCTTTCATTGCTTCCTCTTTTTAGATAACTTTTTTTTTCCTTTTTCTCAGAGACAGGGCCTCACTCTGTTGCCCAGGCTAGAGTGCAGTGTTATGATCACGGCTCACTGCAGCCTTGACCTCCAGGGCTCAATACATCCTCCCACCTCAGCCTCCTGGGTAGCTGGGACTACAAGTGCACGCTACCATGCCTGGCTTATTTTTTATAGAGACAGAGTCTCAATATGTTGCCCAGGCTGGTCTCGAACTCCTGGGCTCAAGTGATCCTCCTTCCTTAGCCTCCCAAAGTGCTGGGATTACAGGTGGGAGTCACCGTGCCTGGCCTAGGTTTCTTCTAAAAATTTTTCATGTCCAAAGCCCTCACTTCCACCCTGTGTTGTGCTGGGGGCATGAGAGAGAGACTGGGGGGGATCTCTGAACATGTGTCCCCTCAGATGCAGAATTAGGCTGGGGGGATGTGGGAAGTTGGGGATGGAGGCTGTGGCCTCATCCTCACTCGCTGTGTTCCCCCCCAGGTGGCTCCCTCTGGGCCGCATCTCCAGGACTCCTGGCCTGGCCTTCTCTTTGGACCTCGGGTGACCCTGGATTCTGGCCACAGTGACTTAGCGGGCAGACTCCGGTGGTTTTCTAGCCCGCTGGGTGACTCCCTGAAGATCTCATCCTCTTCACACCTGTTGGGATGGAGCCTCCCATGGATAGGAACTCTTCCTGGTTGATGCTCAGCAGACAACTGGATCTGGCTCTGGAGGACAGCTCCAGGGGTATGAGGGAGGCCTGGCAGCCCACTACTCCCTCCTCACCTGCTTGGGCCCTGCCTGCTGTGCCCTATTGTCTGGGTCTGGGGGCCCTTTCCTGACCCCATGTGAACTTGATTCCTCCTCGCGTTTCTGCCGGTGACCAGACAGAGCCTGGCCTGGGCCAAGGCCACACTGACCACACTCTTCCCAAGGCTGGGTCTCAAAGGACCCTACAGGATGGGGACAGGAACAGGGACAGGAGTCAGGGAGGGGCTGTCAGGCAGAGGGCAGATGCAGCTCCTCGGGTGGTGCTGGCTGGAGTCCTTTGTCTCCATTTGCTCAGTGTGTAATTGTCATTTTGTGGGGGGCTTCCTTGGTGGGCCTTTTCCATGCTTTTCCTCTCCCTGATGGTTACAAAGAGGAGACAGTCAGGATCTGGGAGGAGCTGGAGCCTTCCCCCTGTGCTTTTGAACTCTGGGAGGGGCAGCTAGAGGGGCTGAGAATGCACCATCCTGAAAAGAGAGGGTCTTTAAGGGATAAGATCTAGGCCAGGGAAATTCACTAGAAAGAGACAGGTGGCTCTGGGTTTTTTTCCTGCCATCCAAAGGGAACCAGTCTTACCCAAAGGCTTGAGGGGTCACCCTAGCCCAGTCTCAGGACACTCTTCTCCAATCAGATCGCTGCTTCTAGCTGCACTGCTCCTGGATTCTGTTCTTGGGGAACAGAAGGTGGCAGGACAGGCCCCACAATCTGCAATTCCAGCTCCCTCCAGAGGGGACAGTCCCAGCGTTTGCAAGAGAGCAGCTTGTGGCCTCCCTTAGGCAAGTTTAAAAGCCAGATGTCCTTTTTCTCAGAATGGGGAGTGGTGTGTACTATTCATCAGCTTGGGCTGCCACAGCACCATGCCACAGACTGGATGGCTTAAACATCAGGAATTTATTTTCTCCCAGTTCTGGAGGCTGGAAAGTCCAGATCAAGGTGTTAGAGTTGGTTTCTGGTGACGCCTCTCTCCTTGGCTTGCAGGTGGCACCTTCTTGCTATGTCCTCACATGGCCTTTTCTCTGTGGAGAGGGACAGAGAGCATGAGCAGGCTCTGGTGTCTCCTCTTCTTCTTATAAAGACACTAATACCACCATATTAGGGCTCAATCCTATGACCTCATTTAACCTTAACCCCTTAAAGGTCCCATCTCCAAAAACAGTCACATGGCAGGCTACTGCTTCAACATATGCATTTGGGGGAGGGGACACCATTCAGTCCTTAACAGGGTGGTCACCGCAAACATGGAAAGTCAGAGCCATCTCCCCTTCAGAATTCCCGCCCCCACCCAGGGATGGGGAAGAGGAGCAGAGGTATGGGAAGCAGACACGGAGAGTGGCAGGTACCATGCTGGGGTGGCTCGGGAGTGCTTCGGAGGACATATGAAACTGGCAGGGCTCAGTGCAGGGAGGTGGAGCCCCTGGGAGAGCTGTGTCCTGAAAAGGGCCTGAGCTACAACCCTGGGCAAGTTACTTCACCTCTGAGCCTCCACTGCTCTGTGAAATGGAAGGCATGTGCTCGCCTGTCAGGTGTAGGGAGCATTCAGTGAGATTGTGTGCCTAGCACAATGCCTGACTCCCAGTAGGTGCTCAGTAAATGCTCCCATCCATCTGGGAGTACAGACTTAGGGTTTATCTATTTTTTTTTTTTTGGGCTCTCTGGACTTTAAAACTCAGCATCTTCTGATCCAGAGGCATTTCTGATTAGCCCTTCCCTACCTATTTTGCTAGTGTCACTCTTTAATCAGCTTGGGGAGGTGGCAGCATTTCATGGCCTCCGTAGTAACTCACAATCCTTCCTGGGGTATTTAAATTCTACTCTCTCATCAGCACTGAGCACCTACTTTGGGCCCTTTCCCATGCTAGCCATTTGGGGGAAATATAGGTGAAGAGTGGCTGGGGTTTGAACCTTTAGGATTTCACAGCCATGCTGGATGGGATAAAACCAGCTCACATGGAGAATCAGAGAATGGACAGTGCCATAAAACAGTCTACTGAGGCACAAGTTCTGAGTGCCTGGGAAGTGGTAGAGAGACCCCAGAGAGGGCTGCTGCAGTCCAGAACAGCTTCCTAGCAAGCTGTACCAAACAGGGCTTTAAAGGATGAGAAAGATCTGGCTGAGATGATACCCTACCCTCTAGGGAAATTCTTAAAGTAAGTTCTAGGAAATGTCATTGCTCCTTCAAAAAGAAGGTTCAAATTCAAATTCCGCTGCACTACTGAAGTACTGCAGGACTTATCAGAACCTTTAAAATGCTAATGGCAATTTCAAATACTCAGGGACAGGGCATAGGATGAAGTGTTCCTTGACTTTTATGGCCGTAGAATCCTTTTCTCATGGAACATCGTTTAGAACTGTGGGAGATGCTAGGCTGGAGTTTCTATGGGAAAAGTACAGCAGTGATAAAAGATGGCATAATTAGGGTACACTTAGGTGCTTTGTAGCATTGGCTGAAAAGGAAGCAGACCGGGAGGGCATGGGGGAGTCTCAACTTGGTTCCAGGAGCCAGGCCAGCTTGATGCAGGGTTTTTTTTTTTTTTTTTTCCTAATGGTGGGAGGGCAGGCCAATAGTTGGAGCAACTAGAGGCCTGACAGTCGGTGATGGAAGAAATGTCTACTAAGCACCGTTGTCAGATCTTTTGCGGAGAGATGCTGGTGTGCGTGTGTCTATGTCAGAGTGTAACAGGATCCAGCCCTCTGGGAAGGGGCTGACCAGAACCAGGCAGGGGGTTTCTATCCGGGACAAGTAGGGTCCATTTTCAGGGGAGCTGAAATATTTGCAGGGGGTGCTTTGAGACCCACAGCCAATAAATAGGAAAGCAACATGCTTTTGGGCAGGGTCCCTGTGGTTAGGGTTGATTTTGATGGGGCTGGGGGGCTTAGAGGTAGACCCCCTGCCCTGGTCAGGCCCCACTCCCTGGCTGGTGGGGGCGGGAGGCCTCTGAAGCTGTAGCTGGAGGGGCCAGGGCAGTGTTGCATGGTGTGATTAACCTACTAACCCAGGGCTCAGCTGGGATGCTGTGGCGTGTGACGAGGTGCCTGGCCTTCTGCCAACCAACTAACCCACTAACCAGGCCCGAGCATGCCCTACTAACCACCCCCCCGCAGCCAGATCCTACTAACCGTGCAGCTCATGGGCCTTTCAAGGGGCTGGGATATGGGGGCAGCCAAGGCTCCAGAAGGCTCCGCCTATGGGCTGGGATCTTTGTGCAGACCCACGTTCCAGGACAGAGAATGCAAATAAGACTCACCAACTCTGCCACTTCCTGTTGAGTGAGTTTGAGTAAGTCACCTCACTTCTCTCAACCTCAGTTTCCTCAGTGGTAGAATGCGAGTTCTGATACCTTACAGGTTGCAGTGAGGATTCCTGTGAATATAAGGGTCTCAGCACATGGCAGATACTTTAAAAAAAAAGTATGATGATGGAGGAAGGCCCCTCAAACCTGGTTGAACACGTCTGCTGCCTAGGCCCTCGCCTCTCTGGGTGTTCTGCACACAGATCCTTCTGCCTGTGGCAAGACACTTGCTTTGAATCCCTGTCACTTCCCCACATTCTTCCTCCGTCTCAGCTTTCTTTTCTGTAGGCAGCTCTTTTGTTCGATTACTAACCCGTCTAACCCCTGGGGTGCCTCAACTGCACCCCGATCATCCCTTAACAAACTAACGGACTTGCGTGCGTTCTTCCTTTTCTCTTAGCGACTCCTGTGTGTGTCTGCTGAGGTGCCCTGTCCGCTGGTGCTGTGCTCTGACTTACTAACCCAGCCCCTACTAACCCTGTTTTCTCTTCTTACTAACCCCAGCCCTGCCGAGCTCTGGGCTCCCCCCGGGGGCTGGTCTCCCTCCTTTTGGCAAGCAGATGACTTGGGGCTACTGGCCCTGTAGACAGATGTCCCACTTTGCTGCCCCATATTGGCTGTTTGTAAGATCAGAGTCCACTGGGCCAGGTCTAAGGCAGGGGATGGCCCTATTAACAAGACTCAGAGGAAGAAGAGGTGGTCCTGTGGATGTGGGAGGCTGGACTCTGAGTTTGACATCTCTCCTATCTGCAGAAGTCTGGTTGCCACTGGGAGTAGATGGGACCAGGGAAACCTCTGGGACGTGAGTGTGGAGGCCTGTGAGTCTAGACTCTAGACTGTGGAGCTCTGAGCTTTTGTGTCCTTCTCTGGAAGGAAGCTGGGGAAGAATCTTCTCCATTGTTAAGTGACAGGGATAGAAGCTGTCCTGCACAGGAAGTCACGAGGGGGGCGTAGCCCACGAGGAAGGCAGGAGGGGGCGTGCCCGTCACCGGACATTAGCAAATGGGCGTATCCCACACCGGAAGTCAGAAAGCGGAGCCTTTCTTACACCGGAAGTCAATGAAGCGGGTCTTTCCCACGCTAAAAACCACTGAGTGGAGTATTTAGTACACAGGAAGTCGGCCAGAGAAACATTTCTCATATTTGAAGGCCGGGAAGAGGGACATTTCTGACACCGGAAGTCAGTGAGAGGGCTCTTTCCCACACAGGAAGTCAGCTACAGAGCCCTCTCCCCTCTCTAGAGCTGAGAGACGCCGGTTTCCCCCGCCGAAAGTAGACGTGGGGCTGTGACCGGAAGTCATTGGGAAAGATCCGTGCCACGCCCGGAAGCTAGAGGGCGTTAGTTGTCGGGTTGAAAAGGGGGGTGGGGAGGGGAAGCAGCTTTACCCCCCGGGCTCGGAGTTTGCAGGAGAGAGAAGTCGGGAGCAAGAAATGAACTTCAGGGGCTCACAGGGTTCCCGCAGATGCTCAGGCCGGCCAGGAATGCATCTCTGGCTCTCTGTTCCCACCCACGTCACTGCCTCAGCCAGCCTCCCCCAGAGCCCGCCAGCCGCTAAGCCGGGGCCACACCTGGGGGTGATTTCATGCCTCACCTCCAGTAGGCACCTTGGTTTCTTTGGGCTAATCTCTGGCTCCCTTGCACTAACTCTTGCTCTCACCCAGCTAATCCCTGCCTTACCCTGACTGCCCCAGGGGCTGACCACTAACAACCAACCTGGCCTGTCTGGGGCTCCAGGCTCCTGGCCTGGCCCTGACCAGCTCTTAATTAACCTTTCCTTCACCTTGACTAACTCCTGCCTTCCTGGTCTGTTCCTTTCAGCAGAAACTAATGGCTTGTGGATTTTTTTCTGACTAACAACAGGTCTAACATTCCTTGTTACTGTTAACAGCTTGGATGTCGGCATGGCTGGGAAGGGGCTAACACAGGTTTGAACTTGACTAACACAGGGAAAAGTGTAGCTAACAATTTTGGACGTGGTGGCTGCTCTGCGTCAGAGCAATCAGAAGTCGGTAAAGATGGTAGTTTTCTAAAGGAGGTGCCAGGGCTCTGGTGTGGACCAGGCCTGATGGAACAGTGGTACCCACCAAGGTGGGGTCAGAAGTTAGCCAGTCTTGCAAGATTTTGGTCATTGGGCATATCTTCACCCCTCATAATCTGCATTTGGTTTCAGTTCTTTAAAAAATAGAGCCTTATAGCTACAGTAGTTTGCACAAGTAGATGCAGCTCTTATAAACCTTAAAATAACTGGTGTCTACAGAGCATATGCCATTTTGTATAGAGTCACCCGTCCCCAGGCCAGGGCCTAGAGTCTTCATTTTGGGGACTTTGTGTTTTGGAAGTTCTAGGACATAAAGCTTTAGATCAGAGTATTCAGAAGGGTTATAACTCCATCAGTCATTTACATGTTAGTAGTATAAATTATCTGAGCTTCCTCTTCTAACTTTTAGCTCTTCTAGCATAAACTCTTCTGTGCAATTTAGCTGCACCGAGGAAACGGGAGTTTTTCTGGAAGGGACTTTTGCTCTCTTTAGACTGAGGGAACGTCGTTTGGGAGTAGAGGGGCAGGGAGCATATGCCAGGGATTCCAGGTGCAGATAAAAGGTGGCACTAGTTCAAGGTTTTGCTGACTCAATCTGGTAGTCAGAGTGTGCAGGAGAAGACAGCTCAAGGCAGGGCCTGGAGGATTGGATCAGTTTAGGGACAGGTCAAAGGTGGGCTTAGAGACCTTAGAGGCAGGTTGCTTGGTTCGTTGAATGCTAGTCTGGTGCTGAGAGCCCTTTTCTCCGGCAACTGTGGACTCAGAGCTAACCAATTGTAGTTGGCAGTGGGGGCTGAAGGGTGATCCAGAGGCCTGAGCTGCAGAGGGCACAAGAGAGAAAAGATGTCTTAGGAAGAGCTTTGAGAACATGCCTTGGCTGCTGGCAGGGACCTTGGATGAGGTAGTCTACACCCGGAAGTGCCTGCCTGCCATCCTCTAGTGGCTGCCTTACTCCATTTCACTCAAAGCAGGAAGCTCAGAAACACCTCCTATTCCTGAAACTCTTCTTTGTTTAACTGCAAAGATTTGATGCTGCTAAGGATCTACTATGTGCCAGGCACTGCTGTGGACGCTGGGACCTGCACCTGGGCTTTTTCGTCATGGTGCTTTTATAGCCTAGTGGGAGAGTTGGTGAAGTAGATAGTGATTCAGTGAGATGGGTGTTATGAAGGGTCAGGGGTCTGTGGGAGCACCGAGGAGACAGACAAGATTGATGTGCACCTACTGTGTGCCAGGCGTGTGCCAGGCATTGGGGATGTAGTGGTAGTTAAACACCATTTGGTCTTCAGGAGCTTTAATTCTAGTGTGTTGGGTGGGTACAGGGGGGTGGAATGGGGACAGAGAGACACCTAATCCACCCTGTGGTGGCTTTCTGGAGAGGGAGGCATCTAAGCTGAGCTGTGGCTGGGTGGAGTGTGGGTGGGGATGAGTTCCAGGCAGTGAGGGTGGTGGACACCAGTTTCTGGGGATCAGAGAGGATCGAAAGAGGTTCTGGAAGGTTCATGTGGAATGTAGCAAGAGATAGGGGACATAGACATGGTGCCGGGTCTGGTTGCCAAGGAGTTTAGTTTTATCCTTAGGCCTTGGGGAGCCATGGATATGATCTGAGAAAGGGAGTTAATGGATTTGAGTTTTAGGCTGGCCATTTGGCTTTTCCAGCCCAGGTGGAACTCAGAGGAGTTTGCAATGGGCTCTGGCCACATTTTAGACAACTGAGCAGAACTTTTTGAAACTAGGAAGACCCTTTCGTCCACCTTTTGATAAACAGAATCCCTACATGTCTACCGCAGTTGGAAGTATCTCTGCAATGACTGGAAAGTAAAGAGGACCAAGGTAAAAATAAAGGCTTGGAAAGGGAGCAATCTTGAAAACATGTCATCCCATGGTGGTGGGAAGCCCCTGGAGAAGATCAGGGGAAACACAGTCATAGGCTGCAAGTCTATAAGAGAATTCCATTGCGGAGGGAGCCCACTTGTCATGCATGGCTGCAAGGGGCAGATGTAAGTGTGGAGTAAGCTTGCAAGAGCTGATCCTGGTCCCAGAGAGGGAAAAATATGCCTTGGTGGGTAATGAACCTTTTGTTCCCAGAGGCAGAAGGATTGGGACTAGGCCAACATAGAGATTGGCGATGGTTGTCTAAGAGTGTGTGTGCATCTTGACAATATTAGAGGAGGCTGAGCCCGAGCAGGCACATTCTCTTCAACCCCTCCCTCATTCAGTCTGCTTTTGAGTCTACTGAACATCAAGCTTGCTATGAGCAGGATCTTAGAGCTGAGGAATTGGCCTTCCAATCTGAACAGGTGTTGTAATCCTTTCTTAATAGGTTGTGTTGTGGACCCAATGTGAGGGCTGTGCTCATGTAAATGGTGACATATTGAGCTGGGGGATGCTTTCGGGGTAGGGGGACTGGTTCCATTCCAACAAAGGCCCTCTTGAGAGTCTATCCAGGGACCCATTGTTTTACTTTAACAGACCAGAAAAGATGTTTGTTTTCCATGTCATTACCCCCAGGGGATGCCGAATGTGTGGGTAGAAATTTCTCTGTAGATTAAAAATCAGATTTTTACATGGATTCAGCAAAGGAGTGTCACTTGGATTTTTGTTTTCATCCATGAATGTAGCTGCTTCTGTGTAAAATGCCGTTTTGCTATTAAAAATCAATTCACACTGGAAACATGACTGTGGCATATGAAGCAGAAGGGACGTGCTGTTTAGGGGAGAGGGGGCAGCCAGTGGCATTTTCAAGGAGCAGGGGTGGGCTCTCTCGGTGAGTCAGCCTTTCCTCAAGAGTGACCCTGGAAGTCAATATAACACGGTATTTTATTTTTTAATTTTGGTAAAATAATCATAACATAAAACTTAACCACCATAATAATTTTTAAGTGAACATCTTAATGGTATCATTCACATTGTTGTGCAACCATTATCACAATTGGTATTTATTTTCCTTTTCTTTTTTTTAGAGATGAGGTCTTGCTATGTTGCCCAGGCTGGCTTTGATCTCCTGGTCTCAAGCAATCCTCTTGCTTCAGCCTCTTGAGTAGCTGGGACTGCAGGCGTGCACCACTGTGCCTGATGGTATTTTTAAAAAATAACACTTCTTTACGCCTAGGGCAGTGCTTCGAGAAATCCAGATTCTTATTGCCAGGGAATTTTTTTTTTTTTTTTGAGACGGAGTCTCACTCTGTTGCCCAGACTGGGGTACAGTGGCGCGGTCTCGGCTCACTGCAAGCTCTGCCTCCTGAGTTCACGCCATTCTTCTGCCTCAGCCTCCTGAGTAGCTGGGACTACAGGCGCCAGCCACCACGCCCGGCTAATTTTTTGTATTTTTAGTAGAGACGGGCTTTCACTGTGTTAGCCAGGATGGTCTCGATTTCCTGACCTCGTGATCCATCTGCCTTGGCCTCCCAAAGTGCTGGGATTACAGGCTTGAGCCACCGCGCCCGGCCTGCCAGGGATCTTATACTTCATTGGGGAGGCAAAGAGTTCCTTGGTGACAGAGAAAAATATAGAGTTTAGTGTGTGGTCATGAAGGACTGGCAAATATAAGCCACACACATTGCCGCTCTGCCCTTCAGCATCCTTGACAGACATTGCAAGTTGATTGCCTATCTCTCTTTGGGAACTTGGGTGCATTTTCAGGCTCTTTCTCAGAACAGTGTTCTGGGCAGCCAAGTTTTAAAAGAACTTTTGAGTCAGTCTTAAGATTGAGACTACTTATAAATCTCAGTTTGAATCCCAGCTTTGCCACACACCTGCTGTGAGATCTTGGGGATGATTGCCCTCCCCTGAGCCTCCATGGGCTCTGTGGAATGGGGGGACCACTCCCACCTCATAGGGCCATTGTGAAGGTTCCCAAGTGTTCTTGCAGAGCTGAGACAGTGCTTGATACCCTGCAAGTGTTCCCTGAAACCTCATTCTATGTGAGCACCAGATGATGGGATTGGGGGCCAGAGGTGCTCTGTTGGAAAGGAGGTCAGGAGGTGGGGTGAGGGTGGGGGCAGTAAGGGATGGCTTTCTGGAAGAATCGGAACTTGAGGGGAACCTTGAAGGATGGGGAATAGTCAATAAATTAGGAGAAAATAGCGATGGTGCAGGGCATTTTGGGGTGGCTTCTCCAAGATTCACTGGACTGGTTCGGTAGGAGATAAGGATATTGATAGGATATTGGGGTGGGGGCAGGATGGACACTCCAGAGGAGGTTACAGACTGAACTAAGAAGTGGAGGCTGGTCTGTGCAGCAGCGTTCAAGTCATGGTAAGAAGCTTGGGAATCTCCCATGGTTGGCAGAACTTGTGAGTCCCCCTGCCCTCAAAGGACTACAAGACCCCTAATGAGAAGAAAGCTTCCTCCCAGTCCTCCTTTCTCTTCCTCCTCTCCCTCCCTCTATTCACCCGGCAGCTGTTTACGGAGTCCTTCTTGTATAGTGGGCACTGCCTTAGCCTCTGGGATGCCAGGTTGCTGGCCTTTCTGTTACCAGTGCACCTGTTTGTTCTCGCCTGGGTACCTACCCTTGCACTGGCCTTTCCCATCACCTGGAATGTATGTCCCTCTGGTTTTCACATGGCTGACTTCTTGGTGGCTCTCAGCTGAACATCACTTGTTCAGAGAAGCCTCCCCTGACCATGCTGTCCACAGTACTCTATCACTGCAGTTCTCAAACATTTTGGCTTCAGGCTCTTTACACTCTTGCCATATGACACACAGTGCTAGCTGATCGCCTGCCTATCTTTGGGAACTTGGGTGCATTTTCAGCCTTTTTCTCAGAAAAGTGTTCTGGGCAGCCAGGGCCAATTGCAGGTGTTTTTTCAAAGGCATTGTGGATACTGGCCACCGGCAAGGCCCAACTGGCCCCTGTTTCATTCATTCAGCAAAACGTTGTTGAGTCCTACTGTGTGCCAAATACAATGCTGGGTGCCCAGGGCACAGCAGACAGGCATCACCCCTGCAGAGTGCACAGCCCAGGAGAGGCAGTTAATGAAAACTAGATTTGGACGGGGGACAGGGACAGAAGGAAACCATTGTAGAGAGACTCTGCCATGTTGTAAATTAAAACAGAGACATTTTAAAAAGACTTGTTTATTAATTCATGGAAAAATGACAATAACAATAATAAACCCATTGCATATTAACAAAAATCACACATGCTTTATTACGAGTAACTGTATTTTCCAAAATAAAATAAATTTAGTGAGAAGACAGCATTATTTTACTTTCTTTGGGTAAATCTCTTTAATGTCTGGCTTAATAGAAGACAGATTGTGTTGCATTCTGATATCTGCTTCTCCTTTCAGTCTGTTGCATGTCAACGTCGTGTAGCTCCTGGAAGGGAGTCCAGTCCGCTTTGTAGGTGCTCTGTGGCCCAGCCAGAGCTGTAGTTCACAGGAGCGACCAGGAGATGGTGGTGTTGCACCAAACCCTCGCTGTTTATTATTGGAAACTCAGTTCCTCTCAGGGGCATTTGGGGCTGGATGCTCTATGGGACACTCTGGAAATCACAGAGTTTTACGGCATCGAGTAGGGCTTGGCATGGGTGGGACAAGGATAGGGACTGGAGAGAATGCAGCTGAGGACAGAAACTCTGGAAAAGCACTCTTCATTTTTGCCGAGGGCTCCTTTTTTTCTTTTCCCTCCCTCCCGCCCTCCCTTTCTTCCTTCCTTCTTTTCTTTCCTTTCCTTTTTTTTTTTTTTGTTCTGTTTTTTACGGAGTCTCACTCTGTCACCAGGCTGGAGTGCAGTGACGCGATCTCGGCTTACTGCAACCTCTGCCTCCCAGGTTCAAGCGATTCTCTTGCCTCAGCCTCCCCAGTAGCAGGGGTTACAGGCGCCTGCCACCGCACCTGGCTAATTTCTGTATTTTTAGTTGAGTCGGGGTTTCACCATCTTGGTCAGGCTGGTCTTGAACTCCTGACCTTGTGATCCACCCGCCTCGGCCTCCCAAAGTTCTGGGAGTGAGCCACCGTGCCCGGCTGAGGGCTCCTTTTCCTAACAGAGGCCAAGCCAAGTGACTTCCCTTCTCTAAGCCTCAGCTTACTCCTCTACAAAATGGGCAAAGTACGACTTTGGCTTCCATTCCACCCTGCCACTCTCGGCAGGGATCGCTATTTTGATAACAGTGGCGTTTTCAGCAATGCAGGATCCCCCAACCATCTCCCTCTGAGGCCTAGAGTATTCCAAGAACTCGCTGATGCTGTGAGCTCTTCCTGCAGGAAAAACTGTTCCTTCTCTCTCCACCTCCAAACACATCTTCATTCACCTGGATTGACTTAAAGTGGCCGGTACTGTTTTCCGAGTGTTTGCTCTGTGCAGGCTCTGTGCTGAATGGTTTGGACACATTGATACATGAAGTGCTCAGAAATGGTTTGCGAGTTTCATTACCACCCCCGTTTTATAGAAGGAGGCACTGAAGCTTAGAGAGGTGAAGAAACTTACCCAAAGACTCACTGTTGGAGGATGGAGAAACCTGGATTCAAGGTGGTCACCACACCCATGGGGCTGCATCACCCCAAAATGCTGACTCCATCTTGTAGGATTGAACCCAGTTACTCTCTTTATGCTGGTTTCTCTCCTGTCACTCCTTCTCCCTGCAGGGTGTTCATTGCCCTTGGGGATCTGAGCACAGTTTGTGATTTCATATTTATTGGCTCATTGACTGCTCCCCTGACTGTGAGTACCACAAGGGCAGGGGCGATGCCTGCCTGCTTCGCAGCTGTACCTGGGTACCTGGTACTGCACTTGGCACAGAGTTGGGAGTCAACAACATTTTATTGAATGAATGAAACAAGAGCCAGTTGGGCTTTTCTAATGGGTGGTGTCCAGGCAAATTAGGGAGTAGCCAGATCCACCCGTCACTGGTTATGTGACTTAGGGCTGATGACTTCCCGTTTGAGCCTCAGTTTCTCCATCTGTAAAATGGAAATAACTGTGTTCCTTTCTTTTTCTTTCTTTCTTTTCTTTTTTTTTTTTTTGAGATGGAGTTTCACTCTGTTGTCCAGGCTGGAGTGCAATGGTGCGATCTCGGCTCACCGCAACCTCCACCTCCCGGGTTCAAGTGATTCTCCTGCCTCAGCCTCCCAAGTAGCTGGGATTACAGGCGTGCGCCACCATGCCCGGCTAATGTTGTATTTTTAATAGAGATGGGGTTTCTCCATGTTGGTCAGGCTGGTTTCGAACTCCCAATCTCAGGGGATCCGCCCACCTCGGCCTCCCAAAGTGCTGGGATTACAGGCATGAGCCATCGCGCCTGGCCCAACTGTATCCCTTTCAATGAAGCTACCAGAATTTGGCAAGAGAGCATATGCAAAGTGTCCGCATGTAATGGGCTCTCAATTCCTATTTCATATGTTGATGGTTTCTCTTGGCCTTGGGCAGGTATGGCGGGCCAACAGGGGAAGGCAGAGCGGCCTGAGGATTAGACGGGGGAGCAATAGGACCAAGTCATGGAGCAAGCTGGCCGGCAGCTCTGGCCTCTTTATCCTCTGAGCCTGCCTGTGGTGAGCACTCAAGAAGCCACAGTCATGGCAGCCCAGTCCCTACAGTCATCTCTTGCCTGGCCCGTGGCCTATAAACAGATCCTCCCCTGCAAAGCACCCACAACAGCGGCGGAGCCGGAGCCGTGTAGCCAGGGGGACAGAGACCCCTGTGGGGAGCTGGTGCTATTCAGCCTGAAACACTAGCGGTTTCCTAATTTTCACTCAAGAGGCCTCTCCTTTGTGAAGGAGGCTTCCTCCCAGAGGAAAGCTCTGGAATGTAAGGAATGTGCCAGAGCCTCCAGCCCAGGCCCCAGGAAAGAGAACGTCTTGGAGGCACAGGGCTGAGGGGGCATTTTCCCAGCCATCTCAGGGACGCCAGGCCACCGGGGAGCTCATACCAGACATCACCTTCTGGCACTGGGGTCAGGCCTCAACCGCCTTGACGCTTTCCCAGGTTCTCAGGCTGGAATGACGGAGGCCCCGTGGACTTTCACAGTCTTTGATTTCAGCCTCTCGCCCAGCATCTGCACCCCTGGATCCGGGGCCAGACCCTGTGCTGGGCACTGAAGTACAGAGAAAAATGAAGCTGGCTCTTGTCTGAGCCAACTGGAGGTGGGACAGATCCAGTGTCAAGTCTGGATTCCCATACTGTGTCACCTTGGACAAGTCACGTCAGCTGTCTGAGCATCTGTATCCCCATTTATAAAATGGGGGTAACACTAGGATCTTCTTTTTGGGATGATCACAAGGGTGAAAGGCCCCCATGTTCCTGGTGCCATAAACAGAAGTTATTATTGTTACAAAAATGGCTATAACAATATCTCCCATCCCACGCGCACCTCTTATAATGTGACTTTGACCCTTCTCCCCTTGAATCTGGGTGGGTTTGTGACTTTGGTGGAAGCAATGCTATGTGACTTCCAAAGCTAGTTCATAAAATGAGGGAAGGCAATACTCACTCTTGGAAGCCAGCCACCATGGTGTGAGGAAGCCCAAGCAGCTTGAAGAGGCTTACCTGGAGAGGAATCAAGGCTCTTACCCACGGCCTTGGCTGCGTTCCTGGCAATCCTATGGGTGAACCATTTTGTAGGTGGGTCATCCAGCTCTATTTGAGTCACTGCAGTGGATACTGCATGGAGCAGAGACAAACTGTCTGCACCAAGCCATGCTCCAATTGCAGGTTCCTGAGCAAAATGATGGTAGTTTTAAGCCTCTAGGTCTTGGAGAGGTTCATTATGCAGCAATAAACAAGGATACAGTTCCTTTTAAGAAACAACTTTGCTTCTGTCTCAGCTGAACTCAGGATGTTTTTTTCCCCAAATCCTAGTCCCTTCCAGCATTTTCCATCTCAGGAAAGAGCCCTACTCTCTCTGGTTGCTTGAAAAAGGAACCTGCCAGTCATCTTTCTTTCCTTCCTCAATCTCTGTTACAGCCATTGTCCAAGTCCTGTCATCTTACCTCCTAAATCTCTCTTTCTTTTTCTTTTTTTTTTTTAAGACGGAGTCTTGCTCTTTCACCCAGGCCAGACTGCAGTGGCGCTATCTCTATCTCAGCTTACTGCAAGCTCCGCCTCCCAGGTTCACACCATTCTCCTGCCTTAGCCTCCCGAGTAGCTGGGACTACAGGCGCCTGCCATCACGCCCGGCTAATTTTTTGTATTTTTAGAAGAGACGGGGTTTCACTGTGTTAACCAGGATGGTCTCGATCTCCTGACCTCATGATCCGCCCGCCTCAGCCTCCCAAAGTGCTGGAATTACAGGCATGAGCCACCGCACCCGGCCTTCTTTTTTTTTTCTTTTGAGACAGAGTTTCACTCTGTCGCCCAGGCTGGAGTGCGGTGGCACCATCTCGGCTCACTGCAATCTCCGCCCCCGGGTTCAACCGATTCGCCTGCCTCCCGCCACTACACCTGGCTAATTTTTGTGTTTTTAATAGAGACAGGGTTTCACCATGTTGGCTGGGCTTGTCTCGAACTCCTGACCTCAAGTGATATGCCCGCCTCTGCCTCCCAAAGTGCCACCACGTCCGGCCCTAAATATCTCTTCTCACTTTATTCCATCCCCCTGACATTGCCCCAGTTCAAACCACCAGGCTTCTGTTTTGGACAGCTGTGGCAGCTGTCTCACCAGCCTCACAGTTTCATAAGGAAACAGGAATCTTGATATACAAATGATGTACAGAATAAGATAAATCATCGGTGTTCAGTTTCCTCCACCTCCAGTGCTGTGTCTCTGAGCCCTTCATCTGTTTTTGCCTGGACTGTTCCCTTTTTTCCCCACATGAGCCCAGGATAAGACCCCTCCGGTCACTACATCTTGTCTATGCATAACACCCTCCTTGACTAAGCCTGAGCGAGTTTGCTCACTGCTTTGGTCTCTGGGCAAGCAGGTCCTGTTTATTTTTTTTCCCCATCTAGACTTTAGATTTGGATTCAGTAGTAGATCAGATATGCATTGACCATTGTCCATGTGCCAGGCTTTGTGCTAGGCACCTAGAATAGAGTGGCGAGAAGAAACTAAATATCTGTCCTCATGGAATTCTCAGTCCAGTGGGGGAGACAGACATTCAATATGAAAACAAGAAAATTATATCCTTTCTACCACTGTTTATTGCTGTGAAAAGAAGTACGGCAGGACAGTGGGACAGGGTGGCCCGGGTGGACTGGAGGATCGGCAAGATCAGGCGGTGGTCAGAGAGGGCCTCTCAGAGGAGGTGGCATTTGAGCTGTTAAGATGGAGTGATGTGACATTAGGAGAAAGTGTCAGCAGGGGGAACAGCAGGGGCAAAGGTACTGAGGTAGGGATAAAGCTTGCCATGCTGAAGGGACAGAGGTAAGGCCAGAGCACAAGAGGCTGATGGGATGTAATGTTGAAGGGGCAAGCCAGGGTTGGATAATTCAGGGACTGCCGAGCCACGATAAGGAATCTGATTTGACTCTAAGTATATTTGGAAGCCATCGGAGGGTTTTGTACTGCAGAGTGACACCTCTGATTTATGCTGTAAACACTGGCTTCCAGCTGCTGGGTGCAGAATGGATTGGAGGGGGACGGGGAAGCAGGAAGCCTGGGGCGGAGGCTGTGGAGGAGTACAGGTGAGAAACAGCATTTATCAAAGACACCATCCACACAGGTGTTGTGGGGCTGAGGCTCCTCTGTCTCCACTGTGGCCGAGCTACCCTGTGCCTGTGACTTCCAGACACTTCTGTCTGTTATTCTTTAAAAGGCAGTCCCTCCTTAATTCTGAGGTGAGGATCTGCCTTCACAGACTCACTTCAGCATCCTGAAAGTCTTCCAGAAGCCCAGCCTGACTGCCTGAGTGAGGCCTTCCAAGCACTGTGTTAAAAGCTGGGATTGAACCATTTGTTCAGACCTTCCAATCCTAACTGTGCTCTACCTCCCCAGCAACTCCATCCTCTTCAGAAGGACTGTCTCCACAAATAAGGCAGCAACAACACCGTAGTGTGTTGACATTGGACTTGTGTTCTTATCTAGATGTACCAGGGCTGTATGACCTATGGCAAGTCATTTTACCCTGTTTTCCCATCTCTGCCACCTTCACCACCTCTCCATATTGGTTCAACAAATGATGGCTCACACCTGTAATCTCAGCACTTTGGGAGGTTGAGGTGTGAGGATCTCTTGAGGACAGGAGTTCAAGACCAGCCTGGGCAACACAGTGAGACCCTGTCTCTACAAAATAAAAAAATAAAAATAAAAAAATTAGCTAGGCATAGTGAGGCACACCTGTGGTCCCAGCTACTTGGGAGGCTGAGGCAGGAAGATCACTTGAGCCCAGGAGTTCGAGGCTGCAGTGAGCTATGATCACGCCACTAGTTCTAGCCTGGGTGAGTGAGTGAGACCCTGTCTCTTAAAAACAAAAACAAAAACAAAAACAAAAAAACAGTAAAGGATTTGTGCATGGTGAAGTGCCACTTGGAATTGAGAAAGCAACCAGGTTGTTAGCGCTTTGAAAGAGAGAGACAGACACCCCTTCTCTCCCTGGTGGAGCAGATAACACTGCTGTGCACACCATTAGTGCCCATTAAAAGTATCCTTTTATGAGGGCAAACCGTTCTTCAAGTTCACCTTGGATATTCCTGCTCAGTGTGAACCTCACCTGCTTTATGAAGGCTTCCAGGTTCAGCTGACCTCACGTTCCTTATGTCTGGCTGGACTCTGGATAAGCTTCAATCCAAACACCCAAGACACTGATTTGTAATTTTCTTTGTGTGGATCTTTCTTCCTGATCAGGCCGATGTGTCTCGAAATGAGGCCCTCCAACCACGTCATAGTTTTCAAGGTGGAATGGGTTAAAAATACAGACCCCTCTGAATCAGAATCTCAGTGTGTGGGCCCAGGAATCTGCGTCTCTGTTTTTTTTTGTTTGTTTGTTTTTTTGAGACAGGATCTCACTCTGTCATCCAGACTGGAGTGCAGTGGCACAGTCGTAGCTCATTGTAACCTTGAACTCCTGGGCACAAGGGATCTTCCTGCCTCAGTCTCTGAATAGCAGGGACTATAAGCACGGGCCAGCATTTCTGGCTATTTTTATTTTTTGTAGAGATGGGATCTTGCTAGGTTGCCCAGGCTGGTCTTAAGCTCCTGTTCTCAAGCCATCCTCCTGCCTTGGCCTCCCAAAGTGCTGGGATTACAGCTGTGACCCACGATGTATGGCTGAATCTGTCTTTCATCTGGCAAGTGATTCTTGGGCTCACAGATGTTTTAGAACCACTGCATTACAGAGTGAGTTCCTAAGCAGAGGGACTGCATCAGATACAGCACCACGTACCATGGTCCACTGTGCAAATCTTACACTCAATAAATGCGTGTTGCTTGAATGAATGAGGTTTTAAGCAGGGATGTGGGGAGAGTCACTTTATTCTTCCTAGAATCCCCCACACTCGCTGATGGTCCCCATGTTGGACATGAGGTCTCATCACATTTTTCTGCCACTGGGAAACTTCTCCAGTAAGAATTCCCCTATGCTCCACTGTATAATCTTCTCATTAATACACAGTATTGTAAAAGTGATCTATAATTAGATGCTAACCGAGTTTGCCGTAAAATTGGGTGGGCGAGGTCAGCAAGGTAAGCTGGGAGCCGGCTGATTGTTATGATCAATCAATAACCTATTTATTTCCCAACATTTCTATTAACCTCTGCCAGCCAATCACAGTTTCAATTTGAAAGGCTGGAGTCTGCTTTGCTGACTGGAGAAGTCTGATTGAAAGCGGGCCCCTGACATGACCCTAAGGGCGAAATCCAATTAAAATCATTTTCACTGGTAGATTAATATTTTTAGCATGTTCTACATCCTGGGATTCATCATTCCTGGCAATAACTAATGTCTTGTGACACGAGCAGGTGGATTGGCACTGCCATCAATAATAATTGTGATTAATTAGCTCATCAGGTGCTAGGATGGCTTTGGGGTGGCAGTTGGTGCAGCTTCTGGGAACTTCTCCCATCAAACCCTGGTTATGTGGATGTCTCTGGGTTATACCAATGTAACGGCCTTTTCTGAGTAGGAGTGGTGTTTATCTGTCTCTGGGTCTGAAACTCCCTTGGAACTATGAGTTCCTTGAGGGCAGGTATTATTTCTCATTGCTTTCAGCAAGTCACTTATTGTTTGGCACACCCAGCTGCCCTTTTCTGAAGACTGTCCTTTACTTTCTCCATCCACATAGCTACAGTAGAAGCCACCATATTTGTGTAACATGGCCCCATTCCTGGCTGCTGTTGATTGAACTAGGGGTAGAGCCCATCTTAAGACAAGCCAATGGCTCCATTCTTGGATGCTCTTGATTGGATCAGGGGTAGGGCCCGACCCAAGCTGGGGCAATGAAAGCATCAAGGCACCACTTGTGGACACTGTTGATTGGGCAAGGGGTAGAGACAATCTTAAGCCAAACCAATGAAAACCTTATGGCACCACCTCTGGATGTGGTTGATTGGATTAGGAGAAGGGCCCAACCCAAACTGGGCCAATGAAAGCCTCACGACCCCATCTGTGGACACTGTTGATTGGACAAGGGGTAGAGCCCATCTTAAGCCAAGCCAATGAAAGCCTCTTGGCTCTACCCCAGATGTTGTTGATTGGACTAGGAGTAGGGCCCAACCCAAGCTGGGCCAATGTAGATCTTCCTTAGGAGTATGGAATTAGGTTTAAGGGAAAGGGTCCTACTGGCCAGCTTGAGTATTTAGGGGAGTTGATGGCCATTGTTTGTACTGTAAACAGGGAACTAGTTATGAGTGAAAGTGGTGCTGAGAGAGGAGAAAGAATGAGGGACACAGAAAGTAGTACATCTTAGATTTCCTGGTACACCTCAGTTCCTGTTTCCAGGCCCCTCCTGAAACCTGACTGCATTCCAGCTCCTTGGTTCCCTGAGTTATCTCTGCATTTTTATAATAATTATTCTTCCCCCCACCTCCCTTGCTTGGGCTAATTTGAATGAGTCTGTTACTTTCAACCAAAAATATCCCAATGAATTTAGAGCCCAAGAGATGTCCAATGTCACACTGCAGGCCAATGAAAAACTATCCTCTTTCTGCTGACTTTCAGATGCAAAGCCTTTTGGGGGAAGAAAGAAACAAGGAAGAAAAAATAACTCACATTTATTGAAGGCCAACTGTGTGTTAGGTGCTTTGCAATGTCATGTATTTAACGTTTACCAGGCTGGTAGGTAGATTTTATTTTATTAGTTTACAGATGAGGAAAATGAGGCTCAGATATGTTGGATAACTTGTCCAGAGAAGAATTGGGGGTTGTATTTAATTATTTTGGTAAATACCATGATTGCTGAGCACCCCATGTTGTCTCTTAAAAAGAGGTGTGGCCGGGCGCGGTGGCTCATGCCTGTAATCCCAGCACTTTGGGAGGCCAAAGCGGGCGGATCACAAGGTCAGGAGATCCAGACCATCCTGGCTAACATGGTAAATACCTGTCTCTACTAAAAATACAAAAAATTAGCCGGGTGTGGTGGTGGGCGCCTGTAGTCCCAGCTACACAGGAGGCTGAGGTAGGAGAATGGCGTGAAGGTAGGAAAATGGCGTGAACCTGGGAGGCGGAGCTTGCAGTGAGCCGAGATCGCGCCACTGCACTCCAGCCTGGGCGACAGAGCTAGACTCCGTCTCAAGAAGAAAAAAAAAAAAAAAAAAAAAGAGGTGTGCTGCTTTGCTGTAGATATCAGCATGAGGCTGTTGAAAGATAATGAGGTAGCCAGTGGGGACCCTGGGAAGAGGTCAACCATCAGATTGGTGATCAGCCTCTTGAAGTCCTGTAGAGAACAGACAGAACCAAGAGTTGAGTCTTGACCAAGTCTCCCCGACCTTTAAAGACCATCTCCTTCTAGAACCCACTCACTGCTTTCTGATTGCTTCAGGACTCCCAGGACCCACCCCGACAGCCCCAGTTCCAGCTTCTGGAGACATCTCATTAATGGGTTCTCTGTAGCCATTCCATCCTTAGGAAAAGCCAGGGCAAAACCAGATCTTCCAACAGAGGCTCTGCAATGGAGAAATCCCAGTGGACCAAGGTGCATGATCTGCTTTGAAGCGCTCAGGGATATTGCCTTCTCCCACTGGGCTAGCAGTGGCGAATGGTGCACCAGGCTCCCCTTAATGTACACATCTGGATTGAACTGAGATTCCCACAGCAGATTTTCCAATGAGGAGTGGATTACAACAGGAAAATAAAGATAATTATTTATATGCATGCTGAAGAGTTTCAGCAGGTACCAACAGATATATTCAGGAGTCAGGAAACCGTGGGAAATTCCTACAGTCCCAAATTAGAATCTCTAGGTCAAGTTAGCTGACCATCAAAAATCAGCCTGGGAGGTCTTTTAACACTGCAGTTTCCTGAGCCTGACTTCTGGGGATTCTGATTCCTGTGGCATATTCGTCCTTTTGAGAAGCTTCAGAGAGAATCCTGACAACCAGCCAGACTAGAGATACACAAGGCACATTATCACATCAAAGGCACTAAAAAGTCCTGCAACAAAGACACCCATGACATTTCATTGAACCAGTTTATGAAAGTTAAACAAACACAGGTCCCTCTTTCTCTATTTTTTGGTATAATTCCTGTTTTTACAAGGTCTACTGCTCAGAGAGCATACCAACTTTCCCCCTTAATAATTATACACTAATATCATTAATCTAGTGATTTTTTCATGCCCTTCCTATTTTATAGCATTGGGTTATTCTCTCCCTGAAGACAGGAATAGTATCTGTGTTATTTGTAACATCCCCCACATAGAGTCTGAGTAAATGAGTGAGTCTCTTAAAATCGTCTTTGAATAGGGGACGTGGTCCTCTGCCCACCAATAGGAACGTTGATAACAGGGTATGAGAAAGATTTAAAGCAGCTGGTCATAGTAGGAAAGCCTGCAGAGCCACATTTGGTTGACAGTTGTGGATGTTGAGTGCCAGCAGTCCAGCTGCTTCTCTTCTGAGCTGTTTCTCCACTGCTCTGAGATCTGCCTCTTAACAAACTTGGTCCCCAGGTATGAGCCCTCCTGAGACATTTGGTTAAGAAGAGGAGTTTCCCATTTCTCTCCTTCTCCTCATTTCGGCCACCAGTGGATTGAAGGGAGCAGTGCTGAGGCCATTTAAATGGGCTTCTCTGCAGAACGAACAAGGCCTTGTGTTGGAAATTGGGTTAAATTCAGCATGCATAACCATTCACAATGGCTCTTTACACCCCAGGAGCAGTAAGATCCCACTAATCTTCAGTCAAAACAATTAGAGCATGAAGGGTGGTGTATTCATCCCAAAGGCACTGGGCAACTGGGAGTTAGGAAGGGGTGGGACCACCCACATTCGGAGCTTTGACTTTCCAGCCGCAATTACAAGACCAAAAGACCCGGGGGATTCGGAAAGCGGGTCTGGTCAGAGAAGTTGCTTCAGTCCATCTGTCTCTTTCTCCACGTGGTGGACTCTTAGCAAGTGCAAGGCACTTTAAATGCACCATGTCATTGCATCCTCACAATAGCTTTGTTACCATCATCTCCTATTACAGCTGAGGAAACCGAGGTGCACAGAGGTTAAATGATGCACTCATCAGAGCCCAGCAACAAATAGATGGCATAGTTAAATCAGTCTGGTTCAAGAAGAGTTTAATAAAGGTGTCATTCAAAGAGGTGCTGACAGTGTATTAGTTTTCTATTGCTGCATAACAAATAACCAGAAGCTCAGTGGCTTTAAACAACACCCTTCTATTAGGTCATAGTCCTGTAGGTCAGTAGTTTAGGCACAGCATGGTTTTCTGCTCAGAGCCTCACAAGATTGAAATTAAGGTGTTGCTGGGGCTGTGATGCCATCTGAGGCTCAAGGTTCTCTTTCAAACTCTCTTTCAAACTCTCTCAGGTTGTTGGCAGAACTCAGTTTCTTGTGGTTGTAGGACTGAAGTCCCCATTTCCTTGCTGGTTGTTGTCCAGGGATTGCTTTTACCTCCTAGAGGCCACCTTCAGTCCACAGGCAATTCACAGCTTGGATGTCTGCTCCTTCAAGGCCAGCAAGTGGCTGTCTCTCACTTGAAATCTTTCTGACTTCTAAGGGCCACCTGATTAGACCAGGCCCACCCAGGTTAATCTTCCTTTTGATTAACTCAAAGTCAACCTAAGACAGTATGAAATTCCATCATATTTGCAAGTTCAGGCCATACTCAAGGGGAGGGGATTATTCAGGGTGTGTTCACCAGGGAGCTAGAATCTTGGTGGCCAGTTGAGTTTTCTGCCCTCCACAGACAGGATGTGGGAAGCCACCAGGAATAGTGCACTTCCCTGCAGATAGCATTGGTGGGACTTGATTACCACCCCTAGTTATGAATAGATGGGAGACACAGAAGGAGAGGGCTGCGTAGTAGAAGCTGAGACCTTTGGTTGAAGGACACAGCTAGTCCCTGGTGACTTGGCAAGGAGGGAGCTACAGGAATAAATAGGTTGACCTCAGTTTCCTTCCTCTCTTTCATCTTCTGCTGTTGCTCTCCATTGGCTGATCTTAACAAGAGGCTGGAGGAAGGGGCACAGCCTATTTATGCAGCCAGTAGAGACCAACTTCTTAGGGACTGGGTAGGTTGGAGGAGGATGGAGAGTGGATCAGGAGGGGTAAATAGATGATACGCTGCACAAGTAACTTCTTAGAGTCACACATGTTGTAGTGTTAGAGTTCAGATTCAAATTCAAGTCTCTTTAAAGTCAGATCATACCATGTACCCTTCCATTTCCTGACAATCTAACAATCCAGTGAGAGACATCCTTATATTTCTATTTTGTAAAGGTCCGGAGAGGTTAAGTAAATAAACCAGAGTCACACAGCTAGCAAGTGGCAAAGCTGGGATTCCAATTCAATTCCAAAACTTGACTTCTAACCTCTCCACCTCCATCCACCCATATATATCCACTGACCAATCTATTCATTCATCAGACTTTTACTGCATGTCTTAAGCTATGCACTGTGTTCAGAGCCGAATGAGATTCCATTCTTTTCTTTTATTTCTTTCCTTTTTTTTTTTTCTTGAGACAGATTCCAGATTCTCCCTCTGTTGCCCAGGCTGGCTGGAGTGGAGTGGCATGATCTCGGCTCACTGCAATCTCTGCTTCCCAAGTTCAAGCAATTCTCCTGCCTCAGCCTCCCGAGTAGCTGGGATTACAGGTGCCCACCACCATACCTGGCTAATTTTTATATTTTTAATAGAGACAGGGTTTCATCCTGTTGGCCAGGCTGGTCTTGAACTCCCGACCTCAGGTAGTTTGCTCGCCTCGGCCTCCCAAAGTGCTGAGATTATAGGTGTGAGCCACCACGCCTGGCCAAGATGCCATTCTTATGTCCGCATGTTATTCACAGTCTGATGAGAGAAACAGACCTGTATACAGATTATCGTGCAGTGGAGGGGAACAGGAGATTTGAGAGAGGAAAGTACAGTGCTCATCAGTGGGCATATGGGAGGGAGAGGTCTGCTCAACTGGGGGATCCTGGAAAGGCAGCATCCTCTTGAGCTGGGTTTTGAAGGATACATAAGATTCCAAGGGGATGGTGCATCTTGGGAAGGTAGCATATCTTTTTAACCCAGCTGCCTCTCCTTTGCTGGAGCTTCCTCCTTCCAGGGCATGATTTGGAAGGACAGAGTTTTACTGTTATTGAGGACACAGAGTTCTCTAAAGTGCATAGCCCAGGAGAAGGAATGGAGCAGGGAATGTAAGTACGTGTGGAAAAAATCCACCTTGGTTTGAATTCTTGTCTGGCCATTTCTGAAATATATGACCTTATGGAGACCCTTCCCTATGTGGTCATCTCTACAGGAGATTTCATATCCCTACCCAACTGGAGTCAGGTTGGCCAGGTGACTTTCAGCCAATGGGATGAAAGTGAGTGGGGGTGGTATGTGCCACTTTTTGGCAGACACTGTAAGAACCCTTGTGTGGTTACCTTTTCCCTTCCCTTTTTATGATGCTATGGGTAATTTTTACTATTTCCCAAGTGTTGTGCCTCACCTTCCCTTTTTACCTTGGCCTCAAGGCCATCAGGTTTCCATAAGGGTGTTGCTTCTTTAGCCTTCATCCTGGAATGAAGTGAGGAGGGGCAGAGCAAAAACAGAGCTACAAGGGTTTGTCAGATTCCAGAGGAATGAATGGTTGCTCTCTAAGCCACTGAGACCTTTGAAGGCATCTGTTAGCATCACATAGTGTAGCCTAAGATGACCAAAACAGCAGGGCATGTTGCCTTTCTGTGTGTTAGTTTGCTCATCTGTAGAAGTGCGTTAATAGTTGTAGTTACCTTATGGAGGTCTGGTGAAGATTAGGTGGAATTGCTAAGTAAAAGCACAGTTTCCAGCCCATAGTGTGTCTACACTTTGCAGACGTCTAAGACTCTTCTTCCAGTCCCTTGTTTCTGCCATACTTATTTCTACCCCAGGGCCTGTGCACATCCATGCTGTTCTCTTTGCCGGGGGTATTCTGTCTTTCCCTCATTCCCTTCTTTACTCAAAATCCCATATGCAGACCTAGCTCCTCCAGGAAGCCAGCTAAGGATGGGCTTAGAGCCTCAGGAAAGTCAGGTCATGAAAGGGATGAAAAAGGTTGCACTTCAACAACCAGAATCAGGAAATCTAGAAAACAGTTCCTTTAACATCAACATGCACACATATTTCGTGTTTTATGGTTTTGCATTGTTTTAATTTCAGTTTACATAGGGGATTGCAGAGGGGGCTCCCTCATCTCTTCTAAGCTTAAGGCTTCTGAAGATCTTTACCTGTTCCTGTCCACAGATAGCAGGGCCAGGAGAAAGGGATGGGGAGAGTCCCTCCTGCCACTGACCCAGGATGGATAAAAGTACCCCTTTCATAGAAGGAAGAAAATGAGAACAAAGGTGCTGCTGATCATCTGAGGTTGCCTGCATGGCAGTTAAGAGCATGGACCTTTGGGTGAGGCTACCTGGATTTAATTGTTGGTTCTGCCATTTACCACCTATATGAGCTTGGATGTGTCATTCTTTACCACTGATCCTCACTTTTTACATTCATAAAATGGGAATAATTATACCAGCTTGTTGGGTCATGGTGAGGACAACTAAGGTAAGTGCCCATAGTGAAGCCTATATAAAGATGGCTGATTGTTCGGTCATTCCTTATTTATTGACTGTCTGCTATGTGCCAAGTTCCATGAGAGGCACTGGAGATGCAGGGATGACCAGGACAGACTAGATCCTTGCTCTCAAGATTACGTATTTGTAAATAAACATATAATGAGTCAGGTTGCAGTAAGGGATATGGAGA
The DNA here is from genome assembly GCF_028885625.2 of Pongo pygmaeus. NCBI lineage: Eukaryota > Metazoa > Chordata > Mammalia > Primates > Hominidae > Pongo > Pongo pygmaeus. The sequence continues at coordinate 37,536,084 of NC_085931.1, forward strand.
AAAAAGTCAGGGTAACTGTGGAAAGTAATGGTGGAACAGATTTTATTTTATTTGGACATAATTGACAAATAGATTGACCAATACCCAAATATAATTGGGTAATGTTTAAGGGGTGCAACTTGATGCTGTGATCTACATATATGTTTTGAAATGATCCTTATAGTCAAGCTATTTGACACGTTCATTGCCTCACATAATTGTCTTGTTTTGTGGTGAAACCTACCCTCTTAGCAAATTTCAAATATATAATATTATTAACTGTAATCATTATGCCATACATTAGATCTCCAGAACTCATCCATCTTGCTTAATTGAAACTTTGTACCCTTTGACCAACATCTCATTTCCCTGTCCCTCCGACCTCTGGCAACCAGTATTTTAGTCTATGTCTCTATGCTTTGACTCTTTTAGATTCCAAATATAGGTGAGATCATACAGTATTTATCTTTCTGTGTCAGACAAATTCTGTTTTAGAAAGGGAATTCAGAAAAGGCTTCTTTAAGGAGGTGACATTTGAACAGGGACCCATGCACCAATGCTACATAACAAATGACCACAAACTTAAAGCAGCATATATTTATTATCTTACGGTGTCTGGGGGCCAAGAACCTAGGCTGTGTCCTCTGCTTCAGAATCTCATCTGAAACCTATAGTCAAAGTATTGGTTGGGGCTGCAGTCTCACTTGAAACTCAACCGGGGAAGGATCCACTTCCAAACTCATGGGGTTGTTGGCAGAATTCAGTTCCTTGTGGGCTGTAAGACTGAGGGCCTCAGTTTCTTGCTGTCTGTAAGATGGAAGCAGCCCTCACTGCCTGGCTGGTTGTTGGCCAGAGGCTACTGCCACATGGCCCACCCCAGTGTGGCTGCTTGCTTCATCAAAGCCAGCAAGGAGAGTCTCCTAGCAAGATGGGCATTAATTACAGTCTTATATGATGTAGTCATGAGAGCGGCCTCCTGTCCCCTTTATTGTATTCTTTCCTCTGTGGGTTTTTTTTTTTTTTTTGAGATGGAATAATCTCGCTGTGCCACCCAGGCTGGAGTGCAGTGGTGCAATCATGGCTCACTGCAACTTCCACCTCCCGGGTTCAAGTGATTCTCCTGCCTCAGCCTCCTGAGTAACTGGGATTGCAGGCATGCAGCACCACACTGTGCTAATTTTTTTGTATTTTTAGTAGACACAGGGTTTCACCATGCTGGCTAGGCTGGTCTGCAACTCCTGACCTCAAGTGATCTGCCTCCCTCAGCCTCCCAAAGTGCTGGGATTACAGGCATGAGTCACCGTGCTGGGTCCTCTTTACTGTATTCTATTGATTAGAAGCAAGCTCCTGGTCCTGCCCATATGTAAGGGTGGAGGTTATACAAATGGGTAAATACTGAGAGGTGGAGGGCATTGGGAGCCTCTTTGAGTCTATCTGCTATGGCCTATGTGAGGTAGATGGAGTGAGCCGAGTGGAGACCTGGCCTGCCAGGTAGAGGGAGACAGCAGGAGCAAAGGTCCTGAGGTGGGATCCTGCTTGATGTGTTCAAAGGTCAGCAAGGAGCTGAATGAGAGAGGGGAGGATAACTCATATGGGGCCTTGTAGGTAAGAGCTTGTCTTTTGGATTTTATCCTGGGTGTGCTGAGGAGCTACTGGGTGGTTTCCCAGTCCGTCTATTTATTTATGTTCCAAGATTTTAAGAATTGTGGTGAAAGACACATAACCTAAAATTTGCCATTTTAACCTTTCTAAAGTGGACAATTCAGTGGCCTTTAGTCTATTCACAAGGTTGTATAAGCATCATCACTATCTGGTTCCAGAACATTTTCATTACCCTGAAAGGAAATCCCACAACTATTAGCAGTCACTCCCCCTTTCCTCCTTCCCCCAAAACCTGGGCAACCACTAATCAGCTTTCTGTCTCTATCAATTTGACTATTCTGGGTATTTCATATAAATGGAATCGTACAATACATGCTTGGCTTCTTTCACTTAGCATGTTTTCAAGGTTCATCCATGTTGTCGCATGTATCAGTATTTCATTCATTTTTATGGCTAAATAATATTTCATTGAATTTATATATCACATTTTACTTGTCCACTCATCTGTTGATGGATATTGGAGTTGTTTCCAACTTTTGGTCACTGTGAATAATGCTGCCATGAACATTGGTATACTAGTATCTGTTTGAACACTCGTTTTTAGTTCTTTTGGGTATATACCTACGCACACACATGTTGAATTGCTGGTAGGTTTAAGTCATTGAGAAACTGTCAAACATCTTTTAAAGTGGCTGCACCATTTTATATTTCTACCAGCAGTGTATAAAGGTTCCAATTTTTCCACATCCTTGCCAATAATTGCTATTATCTGTTTTTTTTAAAATTATAGCTATTCATAAGGGTGCAAAGGGAGATTTTAGTGTGGTTTTGATTTGCATTTTTCTGATGAATGACATCAAGCATCTTTTCATGTGCTTTTTGGCCGTTTGCATATCTTCTTTGGAGAAATGTCTCTTCGGGTCCTCTGCCCATTAAAAAAATGGGGTTGTTTGTCTTTTAGTTGTTGAGTTGTAAGAGTTCTTCATATCAATTTATTGTTTCCTCAGTAGGGCTCTGTCTGAATCCCCAGGCATCATGAATGTCCTCTGCTTAGAAGGAAAGGGACTATAAATGCCCCTTCCTTTGAGTAACCCACTCACTGACTTGTCTGCATCAACTTCCCTCCAGAGAGCAGAGCTAATAATCCCCTTTCTCATTGGCCTCAGCCCTCCTTGAAAATTACTCTGAAGGCTCCCTGGAGTCCTCTTACCTAAATGCATCCCCCGGGGCTGCTTAGATGGCTTTGTGGGGGGCTCTCCAGCTGGGAGAAGGAGATTCTCTGGGGAGGAGCACAGGCTTCCAGCTCCCTAGGCCTGTCTCACCTCCCACCCCTGGTGGGTTAGAGACTCTGGGGTCTCTAGGATGAGCCCAGGGTTCTGCTTGCATCAGGCCTGTTTAGCCTCTGGCTTGTTGCTGAGGCTTAGGGACAAATTAGGAACTTAATCCAGCTAGGCAAACCTGTAAGCACTGTGCAAAGAGTCAGAGAGAGCCCTCTGGCTTCTGATCTGTGGTCCGCCACTATGAGACTGGGGTCCCTGGACCTCGTCTCTGAAATGGGCCTGCACCTGTGTTGGAAGGAACCCCTTTGAACCTTTCAGATTCAGGATTTTGTGATGGGCTTAAAAAATATTTTATTTAGAATATCTCCTCCTCTAAGCAGCTCCTATCCCTCTAATTCTATAAGGTGACTGCGCGGCTACCTGAACTTATTCTGTCTCAGGTGTATCTTTTTGGTTGTGATTACTTCTTTGTACATCTCTTACTCTTATTTGATTGCCAGAGGGTGAAGCTGATCATTTCAGTTTTTCTTAGAATTCTTTGACGATTTCCCATTGCCTTAGGGTGAAGACCAGATCCTTACCTGGATGGGTTTTCATTGTCTCTCTCTTTATTCTTTTTTCTTAGATGGAGTTTTGTTCTTGTTTCCCAGGCTGGAGTGCAATGGCATGAACTTGGCTCACTGCAACCTCCATCTTCTGGGTTCAAACAATTCTCCTGCCTTAGCCTCCTGAGTAGCTAGGATTACAGGTGGCCACCACGCCCGGCTATTTTTTTTGTATTTTTAGTAGAGATGGGGTTTCACTATGTTGGCCAGGCTGGTCTCGAATTCCTGACCTCAGGTGATCCACCCACCTCGGCCTCCCAAAGTGCTGGGATTACAGGCATGAGCCACCACACCTGGCCATTGTCTCCTTTTTCACTGTCACTTTGCATGGCACTATCCCTTGATCTCTCTAGTCCAGCCAAAAGGGTTGCCTTTGGGTCCTTGGTGCATCCTACCACAGGGCCTTTGCACATGCTGTTCTCATTACTTGAATGCCTTTTCTTTCCCTCCTCATCTTCTTTACTTCTTCTTTAGATTTTAGTGCAAGCTTCACTTCTTTAGGGAAGCCTTCCTGGATTCCCCAGATTAATTCAAATTCACGTTATCAGCTCTGTGGACCTCCCCTCAGAAGATACTATGTTACCTTCATTTTGAGACAAATAACTGTTTCACCTTATTTGCAAAAGAATCCGAGAGCAGGGACTCTGAGAGCAGGGACTCTGAGAGCAGGGATCATGCCTGTTTGTCCTCCATTGTAGCCCCAGTGCCTCACCCAGTTCCTGGAGGAGAGTAGGTGTTAAATAAACCTGTGTTGAATGGCAAACAAATCTCTGTGCTGTCGCTATCGGAGTCTAGGTCAGAGCCTGGCATATAGCAGGCACGAAACACCTGGTTCCATTTTTGTTGAATAAATGAATGTTTTCGCTGAAATGCAGTGGATCCAACCTCTGCTTCTGTGTGGCCTCAGCTGCATGTGCACTGGGACAGAAAGATCTGTGTTGGAATGTGGGCTCCTTTATCTTCCAGCTGTTACCTTGGGTGCATCTTTTCCTTCTTGGAGCCCTTTTCTTGGTCTGTCCACAGGGGATCTTCATTAGGAGGTGCTGAAGGGATTTCACGGCTAATGGTTTTGTATGCCCTCTGTTAACTCAAGCCCTTTGCAAATGCCATTGAAGAAATGCTGTTTCTCCCAACATCTTCCACGAAGATTGGTGCTCAGACCAAGGTAGGTACAGAGCTGTCTCTTCCTCTACCGGTGGTGCTTGAAAAATGGTGGCATGAGGCTGAATTTCCCCATGCTCTGAATGGCTGGGGAGAGTGGCCACAAATCTGAACAGCTCAGATGTAATTTCTGACTCTGGGCACCTGTGTCTTGCAGAAGGGAGGAAGGTGGACAGATTTAGCTTCAGGATGCACAGTGTGCTGCTTGGGTCCTGTCTCCCTGCTTTATGGGTGCAAAATGTGAGGCAAGGTCATACTACATGCAGCCCCTGCTCTCCCCAACTGTGGGTTGGAGAGTGTCTGCCTCCTTGCAGCTAATTTGTTTTCTTGTATTGTTTCTTCTAGCTTAATTGTAAAAAAATGCATGTTTGTTGTAAAAACAAACCAAAACCAAACAATCAAACAACATAGCACTGTATAAAATAGAAGGTGTTGATTCTTCCTGGCCCGCTCAAATCCCATATTCTAGGGTAACCTGTGTAGAGTGTGCCAGTGAACACCACCAGCTCCATGTCTCTATAATCCACATCAAACATGTTAGCAATTTCCTGATTGATACGGTCTGGCTCTGTGTCTCCACCCAAATCTCATCTTGAATTGAAAATCCCGTGTGTGAAGGGAGGGAGGTGATTGGATCATAGGGGCGGTTTCCCCTATGCTGTTCTCGTGATAGTGAGTGAGTTCTCACAAGATCTAATGATTTTATAAGGGGGTCTTCCCCCTTCACTTTGAAGGTGACTGCTTCCCCTTCTGCAATGATAGTAAGTTTCCTGAGGCCTCCTCAGCCATGTGGAACTGTAAGTCAATTAAACTTCTTTATAAATTACCCAGTCTCATGTATTCCTTTATAGCAGTGTGAAAGTGAGCTAATACACTGACAGTAGAGAGATAGAGCGCAACAACTATTAGTTACAAATTGTGTACTATGGGACAGGCATTATGCTTTAAGTCAAGGGTCGCTAACCTCCAGGCCATGGACCAGTACTGGTCCATGGCCTGTTAAGAACTGGGCCACACACCAGGAGGTAAGCTGCGGGCAAGCTAGTGGAGATTCATCTATATTTGTAGCCACCCCCCATTACTCTCATTACTACCTGAGCTCTGCTTCCTGTCAGATCAACGGTGGCATGAGATTCTTATAGGAGAGCAAACCCTATTGTGAACTGTGCATTTAAGAATTCTAGGTTGCATGCTCCTTATGAAAATCTAATGCCTGATGATCTGCCACTATCTCCCATTGCCCCCAGATGGGACTGTCTAAATGCAGGAAAACAAGCTCAGGGCTTCCACTGATTCTACATTATGATGAGTTGGATAATTATTTCATTATATATTACAATGTAATATAGTGGAAATAAAGTACACAATAAATGAAACACATTTGAATCATCCTGAAACCATCCCCGCCCTCACCGTCCATGGAAAATTCTTCCACAAATTTGGTCTCAGGTGCCAAAAAGGTTAGGGACTGCTGCTCTAAGTTGTTAGAAGAATCAAATGAACTACTTCAAGGCTGGTAGAATAGTTGCACCCATTTTACAAATGAGAAAACCTCAGGCCCCCAAATTTTTAGTAGCTAGTCCAAGATCACACAGCTAATAAGTGAGTCAGGATTTGAATCTTCTACATATTGTTTATGTAATACAATATATATGCATGTGTACACACAAGTACATAGAGGCTTTACTGCAAAAATTGGGTTATATCATATTTTTGGTTCTGAAATTTTACTTAATAATACATTGTATTATTTAATAATGCATTGTTTCATAATAATATGTTGTTTAACAATAATACATTGTTTAATAATACTTTGTTTCTTTTCAGGTCAGTGTAAATAAATAGACATTTAGTTTTGTTTTTTTTTTGAGACAGGATCTTGCTCTGTCACCCATGCTGGAGTGCAGTGGTGCGATCATGGTTCACTACAGCCTCAAACTCCTGGGCACATGTGATCCTCCCACTTCCTGAGTAGTTAGGGCTACAGGCTATTTTTTTCTATTTTTTATATAGATGAGGCCTTGTTATGTTGGCCAGGCTGGTCTTTAACTTCTGGGCTCAAGCGATCCTCCCACCTTGGCCTCCCAAAGTGCTGGGATTACAGGTGTGAGCCACCACACCTGGCCGACATTTAATTTTTCAAATATTTTAATATCTGAAGAGGATTCTAGAGTATGGATGGGCTGAAATTTATACCAATCATTCCCAAAGGAGAAACATTTATTTCTAAATTTTTGCTCAAAAATCTTTGTTATGGTGACCATTATTTCACAGATGTTTTTAAAACATTAAAAACATTTTTATGCACATGGTAAACATTCAAGTAGTTTTTCAGGGTGAATAATCCCTGTCTGTCTCCAGGTACCCTCAAAAGGGGAAGTCATCGTTAGCAATTTTTTCTGAATTCCTCCAGGAAGAGTGTGTGCTTTCAATTGTGTATGTGTGTGTATAAATGTGTATATATATGTGTATAAATGTATATAAACACATACACACATGTACACACACATGTTTTGGTAGAGAAGTGATACTATACACACCGTTCTGCAAACTTGCTTTTTCTGTTTAACTATGTATGGAAAATTGTTATGTATCTGTCCATATAGATTTCCCGCATTCATATTTACGTAACTTTGAAGGGGTAATATACTCATTATTCAATTACATATAAATAAAATATATAAAGGTGTAATATATCTGAATATATTTGAAGGAATAGAGTGAAACGTTTCCTGCTTCCATGCCATGCCCCCATAACTATGATTATTTTCATATGATTATATTAGCTTTTTAATATCCTTCCAGAATTTTTTTACATCTATACGTATATACAAGAAAATATATCTATAATCTTATTTTAAACTCCTTTTAAACTCAAGAATAATATAATCTATATATATTTCTACATTTTGCTTTTTTTCACTGAAACGTGTAGATATTTTCATTTCAGTACATAAACAGCTTCCCCATTCTTTCTTTTTTCCCTTCTTTTTAAACAACTGCATATAGTACAGCATTCCATTCCATAGATAAATTAAACCATGTCTCATTCTTTTAGAAATTATTATTTTAATTCATTAAATAAGCAATGCATGCAAGGTACAAAACTAGGAAGGTACAGAGGAGTAGTCAGTGAAAAATCAAGTTCTCCCACTTCTGCCTCCAGGTCTTTCAGTTCTTCTATTTGGGGGCAACCACGGTTCCCAATATGATGTTATCCTTCTTGAGATGGTCCATATATTGTGACCAAGTATATGTGAGGTGCATGTGAGCATGAAAACACACACACACACACACACACATACACACTCTTTTTCTTTCTTAATGGCTGTGTGGAATTCCACTGCCTGCATGGACTGTCGTTTCTGTAATCAGTCTGTATGATGGGACATTGCATTATTTTCAGTCTTTTGCCACCTCAAGCCATGAGGCTGTGATTAGCCTGCACAAACCCCTCTGTGCTCAGGTGTGGATGCATCTAGACACATCATCACTGAGTTCAAGAGCATGTGCACTGACAATTTGAGGCACATTGCTAAGTTTCCTTCCAAGGAGGTTGCCACATGCAGCTCTATAGGGGTCCCACAATGCCCAGGTCTGGGCTGGCTAAGAAGAGCTGGGGAGCCAAGGGAAAGTCAGCCAAGTTTTTGGTCAGGCTTCCCCTTTGTGTCTCTCCTTCCAAGTTTTCATGACCAGCCTTCTCTAGGCAGTGTGCTTGTTCTTGAAACCCCATCAAATTGAGGCTCTGTTAACAGGCTTTATTATCATTTAGTCCTTCATGCCCCAAAGGCTCTACTCTGGAACACACTTCTGTAGATAAATATGGAGGGTAAAAATTGCCTCCCTAATCCAGAGTGCCTGAGCAATGCTGAGTTAAGTGATATTAAAACAAGTGTTTTGTTGCAGGACTTATCAGAGCCTTTAACATGCTAATGAACATTGGGATATCTAAGAGGTGTTAGAGTGTGTGGAGTTCATCACATTGCTTTGACCACACAAGTTCAGAAAGGATGATATGGTTTCACTGCTGCATTGTATTGAAAGGGAAGCTAAAGCCCAGAGAGGAAAGGTGAGTTTTCCAAGGGCACACAGTGGGGTGGTGACCTGAATTTCCTGTCCCACTGTGGTAGTGACACCAATAAAGTGCTCCATGCTCCTCTGTGCTAGCAATTCTTAAATGTGGAGCATTAGGTATCTTGGTGCCCTAAAGGGATGCCAAGACATATGCAACACACCATCCTGGATTAGATCCACTTTAATGAAAAAACTGGTAAAGGCTAAATACAATCTGTGGTATTGTTAATTGCAGGGTACCAACGTCACCTTCTTAGTTTTGATAAATGCGCTGTGGTTATGTAAAATAGTAGCATTGGGGGATGCTGGGTGAAGGATGTCCAAGAACTCTTTGTATCATCTCTGCTACTCTTCTGTAAATCTAACATGATTTCAAAATAAAACCTGCGTATATTATTCATGCCAAACCAAACACTGAATCATGTACTAGATTCAGCCATAGATAAACAGAAGCAGACTTAGAATATTTTAGACCACCACCTGCAAATACCTTTGGAAAAATACACAAACATGCTGATAATCTCATTTGCTTGTGGGGAGGGCAACTAGGTGGCTGCTGTGTCAAAGGAGAAAGCCTTTTCCGTGTATCCTTTAATAATTTTTGGATTTTGGCCAGGTGCGGTGGCTCACGCCTATAATCCCAGCACTTTGGGAGGCTGAGGCGGGTGGATCACAAGGTCAGGAGATCGAGACCGTCCTGGCTAACATGGTGAAACCCCATCTCTACTAAAAATATATTAAATTAGCCGGGCATGGTGGTGGGCGCCTGTAGTCCCAGCTACTCTGGAGGCTGAGGCAGGAGAATGGCGTGAACCCCGGAGTTGGAGCTTGCAGTGAGCCGAGATCGCGCCACTCACTCCAGCTTGGGAGACAGAGAGAGATTCCGTCTCAAAAAAAAAAAAAAAAAAAAAAAAAAAAATTTTGGATTTCAAACTTTGTAAATGTATTATCTTTTCAACAATTAAATTTTCAAAATAATTTAAGAGAGAAAATCTTTAATGAAAAAATTTTGAGTTTGACTTTTTTTATGGAAAATATCGTGAACATAGAAAAAATAATTGTTGCTGTTAGTGTTTATTGGAGTTTCTCTGATGTGCCATAATAAGAGTTCATATTATGTGCTATGGTAAGCACAGAACAGAGATTATCTCATTGAATGTCCTCAACAATGCATGAACCCCATTTTTCAGAAGAAGCACCATTTGCCCAACATGTCACTTAGAAAGTGAGAGAGCTGAAATCTGAGGCTTGGTCTGCCTGGTTCTGTAACCCAAGCTTTTAATTGCTGCTTCTACTGTTAGGGTACAATTATACACACAGGAGGCTATAGGAGCAGACACAACAGGACCTGTAGTGGATGCTGTTGGGGCCCCGCCCATATTACCCTGGTACATGCCAGTTTCGTGTATGCCAGCTTGACTCCCACATTTCTGCATTTTTTTTCCTAAAGGAGCTCTCTTTGCCCACTGTGCTCGCTCTGCTGGTACTCATGGCCAGCTGGAGGTGCTGGGGAATTACACCTCCACTTCCAGCAGTCTTCATCCAATGACTAATAGGAGTTGGTATATAAATACCCCAGCTACCTCCCCTCTTGTAGTAACTCTGAGGTGTAGTTCTACACCAAAAAGGTAGAGAAGACTGCCCAGAGTAATAGAATCTTATTTATTTTTACATTAAAAATGAGGTATCCTTTATATTCAGTGAAATTCTTTTTTTCTTTTTTTTAACGTTTATTTTAAGTTGAAGGGTACATGTACAGGTTTGTTATATAGTTAACTCATGTCATGGGGGTTTGTTTACAGATTATTTCATCTCCCAGGTAATAAGCCTAGTATCCATTAGTTATTTTTCCTGACCCTCTCCCTTTTCTCACCCTCTGATAGGCCCTAGTGTGTGTTGTTCCCCTCTATATGTCCATGTGTTCTCATCATTTAGTTCCCACCTAGAAGTGAGAACATGTGGTATTTTGTTTTCTGTTCCTGGATTAGTTTGCTAAGGATAGTGGCCTCCAGCTCCATCCATGTTCCTGCAGAGGATAGGGTCTCATTTTTTATGGCTGCATAGTATTCCATGGAGTGTATGTACCATATTTTCTTTATCCAGTCTATTATTGTTGGGCACTTAGGTTTATTCCATGTCTTTCCTACTGTGAATAGTGCTGCAGTGAACATATGTGTGCATGTGACTTTATGATAGAAAAATTTATATTCCTTTGGGTATCTACCCAGTAATAGGATTGCTAGGTTGAATGGTAGTTCTGTTTTTAGGTCTTTGAGGAATCGCCCCGCTGTTTTCCACAATGGTTGAACTAATTTACGCTCCCACCAGCAGTGTATAAGCATTCCTTTTTCTCGCCAGCCTCGCTAGCACCTGTTATTTTTTGACTTTTTAATAATAGCTATCCTGACTGGTGTGAGATGGTATCTCACTGTGGTTTTGATTTACATTTCTCTAATGATCAGTGATGTTAAGCTTTTTTTTTCATATGCTTATTGGCCACATGTATGACCTCTTTTGAAAAGTGTCTGTTCATGTCCTTTGCCCACTTTTTAATGGGGTTGTTTATTTCATGTAAATTGGGTTAAATTCCTTATAGATGCTGAATATTAGACCTTTGTCAGATGCATGGTTTGCAAAAACTTTCTCCCATCTGTTGGTTGTCTTTTTACTCTGTTGATAGTTTCTTTTGCTTTGCAGAAGCTCTTTAGTTTAATTAGATCCCATTTGTCAAATTTTGCTTTTGTTTCAATTGCTTTTTGGCATTTTTGTCATAAAAACTTTTACCATTCCTATGTCCTGAATGGTATTGCCTAGGTTGTCTTCCAGGGTTTTTATAGTTTTGGGTTTTACATTTAAGTCTTTAATCCATCTTGAGTTAATTGTTATATTATCTTTTATATTCAGTGAAATTCTTAATGTTAAGTACACAGTTACATCAGTTTGATAAAGGCATACACTTGTGCAACCCATATCTCTATTAAGAAACAAGGCATCACCACCACCACAGGAAACTTCATTGTGCCAGGTAATTCCTTCATTCCTAAAAGCAACCACTGATCTGATTTCTATTATTGTAAGTTAGTTTTTATTTTTCAAGAACTTTTTGTAAATGAAATCATACACAGCATGTACCCTTTCTATTTGTTTTTTTTATCTAGCATAATGCTTCTGAGATTTCTTCATGCTGTAACATATGTTAATAGCTCTTTTTTTTTTGAGACGGAGTCTCGCTCTTTCACCCAGGCTGGAGTGCAATGGCCCAATCTCGGCTCACTGCAACCTCTGTCTCCTGGGTTCATGCCATTCTCCTGCCTCAGCCTCCCGAGTAGCTAGAACTACAGGCACCCACCACCACGCCCGGCTAATTTTTTGTATTTTTAGTAGAGATGTGGTTTCACCGTGTTAGCCAGGATGGTCTCGATCTCCTGACCTCATGGTCCGCCCACCTCAGCCTCCCAAAGTGGTGGGATTACAGGCGTGAGCCACCGTGCCCAACTTCCTTTTTTTTTTTTGAGACAGGGTCTCACTTTGTCACCCAGGCTGGAGTTCAGTGGCATGATCTCAGCTCACTGCAGCCTCAACCTCCCTGGCTCAAGCCATTTTCTCACCTCAGCCTCCCAAATAGCTGGGACTACAGGCACAGGCCACCATATCTGGCTAATTTTTGTATTTTTTTTATAGAGACAGGGTTTCATCATGTTGCCCATGCTAGTCCTGAATTCCTGGGCTCAAGCAATCCTTCTGCCTTGACCTCCCAAAGTGTTGGGACTACAAGCTTAAGCCATCATGCTGGACCGCTCATTTCTTTTTTTTATTGCTGAATACTATGAATATACCTCAGTTTATCTGTTCTCCTGTTGATGGACATCTGACATATTTGCAGGTTTTGCCTATAATGAGTAAAGCAGCTATGAACATTCTTGCACAAGATTTTTTGAGGATATATTTTCATTTCTTTTAGGTAAATTTCTGAGAGCAGGATTAATGGGTCATATGACAAATTTGTTTAACTTTTTAATAAACTGCTAAAAATTTTCCAAAATGGTTGTACCACTCACTATAGATGAGCATTCTAGTTCCTCCTCATCCCTGCCAATGTTTGGTGGTGTCAGTTCCTTCCACTTTAGCCGTTCAGCTGGGTGTATAATGGTGAGTGGGAGTTTGATGGATGGGAAAATGAGATGCCTGGAGTGTCAGACCAATCCATTGAATGTAATTCCCAAACAACATTACAGTTACTAAATATGGGTGATTTATTTGACAGTTTCAGGGAACCACAAATCCCGCCTGTGGAGGGCCAACTCTAAACTCATGTCCCACTCCATGCTGGCAGTAGACAACATGTCCCTCATGCTCATGCTCTTAGGGGTAAGCAGGTTCTTTTTTGTTTTGTATTATTTTGGCTTTAAATGTTTTTTTCTTTCTGCTTCTATTGGACCAGGGGAGTCAGATTATCTACAAAGTGCAGGTAATTTTACGAGAAGTCAGACTCCTGTGCTGAGCCACAACATGCATGCAGAACGAAAAGTCAGCTCCAACAGTGACCAGTCCTGCACTGTGATCTTTCTGCATGACTGAGCCTGCTTTGTGAAAGCTCATTCTCTGGCTTGAAGCCCTCTATTGACTCTCATCACCAGAAGAATAAAATGCACGCTCCACAAAGCCTTGAGTGCCGACCACCACGAACCTCTCCACCTCATCTCCACGTGCTTCCTCTCTATGTTCCACTTCTGCTGACTTTGTTAGGTGTCTCAGATGCTCAAGAGCTAACTCCTGTCTCAGGCCTTTGCTGTTTTTCTTTTTTTGTTTCTCGGACAGGGTCTCATCCTGTCACCCAGGCTGGAGTGCACTTGCTCTTTCTTGTGTCTGTGATGTTCTTTTTCCTCATCTCTCTCTCTCTTTTTAATTTTATTTTTGTTGTTTACTTATTTATTAGAGACAGGGTCTCACTCTGTCACATAGGTTGGAATGCAGTGGCAAGATCACAGTTTACTGCAGCCTCAACCTCCTGGGTTCAAATGATCCTCCCACCTCAGCCTCCTGAGTAGCTGGACCACAAGAATGTGCCACCTGGCTAATTTACATTTTTTTTTTTTTTTGTAGAGACAGGGTCTTGTCATGTTGCCCAGGCTGGTCTTGAACTCCTGGGCTCAAGCCATCCTTCCACCTCGGTCTTCCAAATGATGGGATTACAGACGTGAGTCACTGTGCCCAACCTCTTCCTACTCTTTCTGGATGAATTTCTTAACCTTGGGTCTCAGCTTTTCAGCATTTTGCCATCTCATCAGAGATGATCTTCCTTAATCACCAAATTAAAATTATTTATTTAGAGAGCTAGATTTCCAGTCTTTTTATTAAAAATATGGAATCTACTAGAGTCATAGGCCTTTCCCCCCAATCAGTCTTGAAGGAGAAGAAGAAAGTGTCAGTGACTCTTCTTCTGATTTGACTCTACTGTTCCACACTTACTTCTGTCTGGATAACACAGAGATGCTCACTGCAATGATTACCAGGCAGCCCATTGTCAGGTAAGGTGATCAATCAGAATGCCATGACTCTCTTTGAACGTTATTTTCACAGGACATGAAAATAATGTCTTAAGAATTTCTAGAGTCTTAAGTATTTCTCAGGACCCCTTTGCTCACAGTGTACTTTCAGGTCCAGTTGCTTAACAATTATAGATATTCACACGCATCTCCATATGGCACTGAAAAATGAGACTGCACGTTCCTAAGAATGTTCTCAATTTCACATCTTATCAAATCGAATTCTTTGGAGCTCATTTTGTGAAGCAGGAAGATATCTGCCCCATGGTGACTACAGGGGAGAGGAACTCTCCTCTTCATCGCCTTTTGAGCCTTCCTCTGTTAATTGTTAAGCCTTTTGCACTGTTAAGGCCAGGCCCTGGAATGTCATTTTTTGATATCATAACAAAAAATTTGGTTCCTGGAGCTCAAGTTTACTGGCAGAAATGGAGACGGGGATGAACAAAAGCAGTTTTAAATTTAATAAAAAGTGAACTAAGGATCACAGGAAATGAATCCTGCAAAGAACTTGTATTCTGTAATCAGTTTACTTATTTTTTTGGTTGCTTACATCCTTCTTTGTTTTTCCCATTACATAGGGGAAATCCATGGGGTCAGGACTATGTATGTCCCTTTTAGGGCTTGTATGCGCAGCACTCAGCCTAAGACTTGGCACATAATAAGTGCTTAGCAAACATTTGTTGAATGAATGAATGGATAGATGGATGGATGTGTGGATGAATGGATGCGTGGCTCATTGGTATGCTTCTTAGATGAGGAGTCCATAAAAATTCTTCCCATAGTTAGAGTGTTCCTTGTGTCCTCTGTGGGCAGGGAGGGGTCTGTGGTTCTTAGCAAGTTCCAATTTTTTGCCAAAGAAGGCACATTCACACACATGTAACTTCTCAGCTTCTCCAATTTTCCCATCTCCAGCTCCCACATGACCAAGTCTACCTAGTACAGAGAAAAACATCCCCTAGCACCATGCTGGCTGATGGTGACACCTCAGGGCTCCAGTTTCTTTCTACATTCTGTATCCCAGGTTGTTGCAATCACAGCTATGGAGAATCACTTGAAAAGAATCAAGTGACCTCCAGAGGGGGCAGGCTAGTTTTCATAGCCAGAAGCCTGGAGTTCAAATTTACCCTAGTTTTGCTCCATTTCAAGGTGACCAAAACCCCACTGGGATGCAGACACCATCCATGCCCCTGTCCTGTCCTGGGTGGGCCCTTTAAAAAACTCTTGGAGGAATCTGACTGGCAGAGTCCAGGCCCATCTAAGGGACAGCCACAGACAAAATGGTTTTAAACAGTATCAGGGGATCCTAGGTAAAGTTGTCAGATTTAGCAAAAACAAAGGAACAAATGAAAACAAAAACCACAAGCTCAGTTAAATTTGAGTTTCAAATAAACATGGATAATTTTTTCAGCATGAGTATATTCCAAATATTGCATGGGACATAGTCATACTAAATGCTATTCCTTATTTATCTGAAATTCAAATTTGACTGGGTGTCATGTATTTTAACTGGCAACCTACCTCCTGCAGCTCACAGGGGCCACAGCAGAAAGCAAGGAGGCAGCTTTGAGGATGAAGGTCAGGTCACAACTCCTAGTTATCTATTTTGTATTTTGAAGTTCCTCCGTTGACTTACTTTGTAAAAGGGGCTCCATTGATTTT
Organism: Pongo pygmaeus; assembly: GCF_028885625.2. Taxonomy (NCBI): domain Eukaryota; kingdom Metazoa; phylum Chordata; class Mammalia; order Primates; family Hominidae; genus Pongo; species Pongo pygmaeus. The sequence continues at coordinate 37,551,990 of NC_085931.1, forward strand.
CTTTTTTTAATTCTTGACCTAAACCTGCAAACCTCAAGTTTGACCTTCACATACAAGGAAGATGCCCCAAGCGGTGGGCATTTGTCCAACTTGGGGTGTGGCTCTTCTCTTGTGTCGGTCTCAGGCTAGGTGGTAAGCAGAGAAAAGAGATCATGATGGTGAGGGGGTGGTGTTGGGCATGGTGGCTCACATCTACAATCCCAGCACTTTAGGAGGCTGAGATGGGAGGATCACTTGAGCCCAACCAGGAGTTTGAGGCCAGCCTGGGCAACACAGTGAGACCCCATCTCTACAAAAAACAAAAACAAAAACAAAAACAAAAAAATTATTAGCTAGGCATGGTGCTATGCACCTATAGTCTTAGCTACTAGGAAGGCTGAGGTGGGAGGATCCCTTGAGGCCAGGAGTTTGAGGCTGCAGTGAGCTATGATTAGGCCACTGCAGTCCAGCCTGGGTAAGAGATTGAGACCCTGTTAAAAAAGAAAAAAAAAAGCAAGCAAGAAACAAGCAAGTAAGCAAGCAAGAAAGAAAGAAAAAGAAAGAGAAAAAGAAAAGTTCATGGAGATCAAGAACTTGGCATTTCCAGGCACCAACACCCTGAGGCAGTCACACCCAGCAGCCTCTCTGGTAAGGTGGGAATGGAAGTTTGAAGAGAGTACTGGAAGAGGAGGAGGTTGGTGCTTTCAGAGGGACTCCAAAGACACAAAGCCAGGGGCTGAAGGTCCCTGAAACTTGGGTTAGAAATACATGTTTTAGGTTGGGTTCCACCAGAAGCAGACCCTGAGACAATTACTTTAGTCCAGGTAATTTACTAGGGGAGGTGATCCACAGGAGGGGAGTGGGAAGTTAGCTAGGGAAGAAAAGGACCCAATGCAGGTATATGAATGAACAGGTTACACGGTGGGCAATGAACTCAGTCCTGCTGGGGACCTCTGGGAGGCTGTGTAGAGCATACCTCATACCTTTGGTTGTTTCATCCAAGACATGAGGGAGCTGAGGTATTTATTCACCACCTCCTATCAGCCATCAGTTGAAGGCTTGGGGGTGGGGTGAATAGTGAAGTGCCTCTGACACTTTCTATATGTCCTGTATGTGAGCTGATCATATCCGGTAGCTAGAGACAGCAGAGAGTCACAGGTACTTGCAATAGGAAGCTGTCAGGTCAGTGGTTGCCAAGGGGATGTGGGTGGGATACTGACAGTGCCTGCTGCAGTGGCAGCGGCAGCAATAGTGGTTACTTCTGATCAAGCACCATGTACTATGTTCTCTGCTTGGAGCTTCATGTGCAGTTGTTTAAATTCTCACTGGCTCTGGGAGGGAGGGACTAATATTCTTTTTAGTTTACAGAGAGGTGAAGTCACTTTCCTATGGTCACACAGTTAGGAAAGGAAGCATCTGTTTTGCAAACTCAAGTCGTTTTGACCCCAAAGGCCAGAATCTATCTATGCTTTGCTGAAGCTGTGATTTTTTTTCAGACTCTCATGGTAAAGAAGGAAATGAGAAATTGCAAGACAGAGTATTTCTTAGGCAATGGCTGAGAACGGCAACTCACCACGTGCCTTTGAATAAGACGTGATTATTATTAACCCCTATTCTATCGAAGAAGAAACTGAGGCTCAGAGAGGCGACTTACTTGCCAAAGGTCACTCTGCCGGTAAGTGGCCCAGCTGGACTTCGACCCCGGGTTTCTTTGGGTTTTAACCATTCTTTTTGACTGCCTCAGTTTCCCCATCTGTCATAGGAGATGGTTGAAAACATGGTATCCAAGTCTCTGGCATAGGTTGAATTGTGTCCCACAAAAGAGGTGGTGAAGTTCTAACCCCCGGTATCTCAGAATGCGATATCATTTGGAAACAGGGTAATTGCAGATATAGTTAGATAAGAAGAGGACATACTGGAGTAGGGTGGACTCTTAATCCAATATGACTGGTGTCTTCATAAGAAGAAGGAAGATAACGTGAGGACAGACATACAGGGGGAAGGTCACATGATGACAGAGGCAGAGATTGGAGAGATGCGGCTGCAAGCCAAGGGGTGCTGAAGATTGATGGCCACCACCAGAAGCTGGAAGAGGCAAGGGAGGATTCTCCCATACAGGCTTCAGAGGGAGCATGGCCCTCCTGCACCTGGAGCTTAGACTCCGAGCCTCCAGAACTATGAGAGAATATGTTTCTGTGTTTTAAGGCTTCTAGTTTGAGGTACTTTTGTTTGTTTGTTTGTTTGTTTGTTTTGAGATAGGGTCTCGCTCTGTTGCCCATGCTGGAATGCAGTGGTGCAATCACGTCTCATTGCAGCCTTAACCCCTGGGCTCAAGCAATCCTCCCACTTCAGCCTCCTAAGTAGCTAGGACTACAGGAACATGCCATCGGCCTGGCTAATTTTTGTACTACTACTACTATTATTATTATTATTATTTTGTAGAGAAGGGGTTTCACTATGTTGCCCAGGCTTATATTGAGCTCCTGAGCTCAAGCGGTCTTTCTGCCTTAGCCTCCCAAAATGTTGGGATTACAGGTGTAAGCCATTATGACTGGTCTGGGGCATTTATTATTATGGTGACCCGAGGAACCTAATGGAGTCTCCTTCTGGCACCAAGATGAACGTAGAGTGACTGCCGTTCCCCACTCTGCTAACCCCAAGAAACACAGTCCAGAGCCCCTGTTGTGTGGATTTCTCATGGGTGATAAAGAGAAACCATGTCATTGTAAGAAAGTGAAGTTAAAATTGTCACTCTATTTTTATCGTATTCTAAATTATATATTAATTCAGACTACCTCAATAGAGGCTCAAATACCCCCCATTTTAATGCCATATATATAATATATATATGTGTATATATATATATACATATATATATATATATATATATTATTTTTTTTTTTTTTTGAGACGAGGTCTTGCTCTGCTGCCCAGGCTAGATTTCAGCTCACTGCAACCTCCGCCTCCCAGGTTCAAGCGATTCTCCTGTCTCAGCCTCCCCTTGTAGCTGGGATTACAGGTGCACATCACCACGTCCAACTAATTTTTGTATTCTTTAAGTAGATATGGGGGTTTCACCATGCTGGCCAGGCTGGTCTAGAACTCCTGACCTCAAGTGATCCACCCACCTCGGCCTCCCAAAGTGCTGGGATTACAGGCATGAGCCGCCATAACTGGTCTTAATGCCATATTCTATTTTTAATAGAAATGTGTACAACACAAGGAAATATCTTGCTCAATCATTAAAAGAGCTGTCTGTAAAACCACAGAGAGAGAGAGACCCCTTTTCATCTCCTTATCATATGATCTCCCCAAAGTTTGTTTGGCTGGTCTTATTTCTTCCATATCTTATATTTAAGTTAGGCGGTGTCCTGTCTTAGTTTGCGATCCCCGGCAAACGGGGTCTGAGAGGAGGGCTGGATGCAGGGGGGTTGGTTGGAAGGAGATGCAGGAAGCAGGAGTGAGGGAGCATATGGGGGGCATGTGTAGCTGGTTATCACTGGGGGAAACTGGGACTCTAGCCTGCAAGACATTCTCTGAGGTGCCCCGCAGAAAGTGCCTCAGAATTGCCCCCTTGAGGGATGGGGGCATTTATCCCTCAACTCCTGAACCCCTAGCAGAGGGCCAGCCCTGGGGACGTGAGTGCCTTGTACTTGTTGGCTGCACCTAGTGGAGAACTGAGCTGCTTCTGCATCTTTGGAGATGTCCCTAAGGCAGAAAAGTGGAGTCATTTTCTGGCTGCTTCTTGCGAAGAGTGTTACTAGCCTGCGTGGAACTGTGTGCCACAGCAATGCAGAAATCAGAGGTGGTTCAAGGCTGTGAAATGCAGGCAAACAATCTCCCATTAGGCATAAATGCTGAGGGTGTCAACAGGCTCAGTGTGGAATCATGGTTAACACTGCAGCCACGCTGTCTGGGCTGGAATTTCAGCACCGTTCTGTGTCATTGGAGCGCCTCTCTGAATTTCAGTTTCCTTATCTGTGCAATGAGAACTACCACAGTGCTTCCATCCTGGGATGAATATTGGTTGGAGTAAGACACAGGAAGCTCTTGGCACAGCCAGAAGCACAGAGGAGGTGCTCGGCGAGCATCCCCTGTTGTCCCTATTGTCCAGACACGGTCTTTGAATTCTGATGACCTGGTGGTGGGAGAAAGGGGCAGAGGTGGATATTCTTTCCTGGACACTCAGGAAAGTTGGGAAACAAAGGAGAGAAGATAAAAGGCAATTATAGCTCCAGCCAAGTGGACCAGGAAGGACTTTGCCATTTTAGGGACTTACCCTGGCTCATGTTAGTGATTTGCTTGGAGCATAGGGTACCCTCCCTGAGGCCTCTCTTCCTCTTCCTCCCCAAGTCTTCACGCACCTCTCCTGCCCCAGAGCAGCACCTCTACCAATTCTCCTCGTTAACCGTAAACACAAATCCTGTTATCTTCTCCTCTTGCAGCACTTGCCCCTTGATTTAAGCCACATTCCCTTCCCCTTTCATCAGTCCTTGGCCCCTCCTGTCGTACATCTTCTCGTTTATCTCCTTCCCCGCGGTCTCCAGCTTTCCCTGCACCGATCGATGCATGGGGGGAGATGGCAGGCGGCCTGCCAGGCCTTCGGAGCCCGCTCTTCTTCTGGGGAGCCTGGGCCAGTATTTCTTGTTAAGCTTCTGTCTGGCTGTGTTCGGTTTCTCATTAGCTTTCTGCTGGGGTGCGGTCGTGTTTCTTGCTCCTCAGCGGCACAGCCTGGAGATGCCTAGTAATTCTTAAAGGGCGAGGTGGAGAGGTGTTATCTTTAGAGCATTCTGGGTTCCATCTGGCTGTGGCTTGGAAAGGGGGAGCATGAAGAAGTGTCCCTTGGTTGTCACAGGTGGATGGGTCTTGGCAGGTCCCACAGTCACACCGTGCCTTTGCTCAGCACCGTGGGTTAGCACCTGTACCTGTGGCTGTCATCACCACCTTATGTCAATTTTGCATCTCAGTCATTGAATTGACTCTGATCTGGGTTCCCCAGAGCCAGCTTCCTCCCCAGTTCGCCGCTAGAAAGACTCAGATGTGGGCCTGACTCAGGTTCCTCGCCTGTGAAATGAGATGCATGCTCTCTCTCTCTTTCTCTCACCTTATCCCTTTTCTTTATTTATTTAACAAACACAAAACATGTAGTGTTCATTATGTCCCAGATAATCTTCTGAGAACCTGACAAACATTAACACATTTAAATTCTCCTAGTCACCCTATGATAAAGAGACAACCATTGTCTCTGTTTTACAGATGAGATACTGTGACACAGAGAAGGTAAGCAACTCGCCCAATGTGGCACAGCTAGTAAGCAGAAGAGCCGGGATTTGAACCCAGGTAGTTTGGCTCCTGAGCATATACTCTCCTAAGAGATGGTTTCTTTTCATGGTCTTGTGGTCTCCTTAGAGTCCAAAATGCTGATATAGGCGATTTTCATTATTCATGCTAGTTATGCTCTATAAAGTTGCTGCAAGCACTGAATTAGTGAAAACTGACCCATTGCTTCTAGATTGTCAACTGATCAATACATAACCAAGTTTTATGTGTCTTTCTGTTTAAAGATATCTTATTTAATATTTATTGTTGGGTTATTAAATGTTGAACTCACGGCCAGAAGCACTGTAACTCATGCCTGAGTGAAGCTAACTAAATGCATACATTTTCTCTGTAAGGCACATCACAACCTTCTCAGGCTTAGGAACACGAGACAGTGCTTCAACACGAGACAGCGCTTCAACACCGTGCTTGGGGCCCTTTTAAAGAGCAAAATCACCAAAAGCAACAAAACACAAAAATGTGAAAAAGATGGAACTAAAAAGACTGCAAAAAGGACTAGCTAATAGTATGAGAGGCTGAAATAAGACAGCTTTTCTCAGCCGCAGCCGAAAACACGTGTGTCAGGTACTCGTATGTTTCACTACACTGCCAGCACTCATGAAAGAGTTGTGGGTATTGATTTTGGGGTTAGAAATAAATTTTATCAAGTAGGCGAATTTGCAAAAATAGAACCCCTGAATAATGATCAGCTCTATCTTGCATTATTATTTCCCTGCTCAAACACCTTGTGAGGCTCCCTCCTGCCTATTATATTAACTATAAACTTCACCCGCCTGCCTTTCAAAGGCTTTGATAATCTGACCCCACGCCATCTATTAAAATTTATTTTTGGTTGGCTGCAGTGGCTCACACCTGTAATCCCAGCACTTTGGGAGGCCAAGGCAGGAAGATTGCTTGAGCCCAGGAGTTTGAGACCAGCCTGGGCAATAATATAGTGTGACCCCATCTCTACAAAAAATAAAAATTAGCTGAGCATGGTGGAGTGTGCTGGTAGTCCCAGCTACTAGGGAGGCTGAGATGGGAGGATCACTGGAGCTCAGGAGTTTGAGGCTGCAGTGAACTATGATTGTGCCACTGCACTCTAGCCTGGGCGACAGAGCAAGAGTCTGTTGCAAACAAACAAACAAAACCAAACAAAACCCCCTTATTTCCCATTACTCCTGAAAGGGCCATTTTCTTTTCCTGTGGGTTGGAGGCTCCTCTTCCTCACTATTCTACCGAGAACCAGCTCTATCGTACCTCCACGCCTTTGCTCCTACTATTTCTCCCCAGGCATGCTCTCCTTTCCCAACTTATCTACCAAGTCCTAGAGTTTAAAGGTTGGATCAAAGTTCTCCTTATTTATTTCAAAATTTTCAAAATTAATTAATTAATTATTATTTTCTTTAAGAGACAGACTATCGCTATGTTCCCCAGGCTGGAATGTTGTGGCTATTCACAGGCATCTTCGTGGCTTATTGCAGCCTCAATCTCCTGGCCTCAAGTGATCCTCTGGCCTCTGTCTCCTGAGTAGCTGGGACTACAGCCGTGCACCACTGTGCCTCGTTTACAGTTCTTTGTGCAGCTGATTTATCCCTTCTTGGATGCCATAGACTCATATCATAGTGGAGGTTAATTTAAAATAAAATGTCTTTTTGTGGTTCTCTGACAGGTAGCCCACCTGGGAGGAATTTTCCTGAGATCACTGTCTGATGACCCTGTCTTGGAATTGGAGCCATCCAAGTTACACTGAGCATATTTGGGTTGGGATATTGAGGAGGTTATGGTTAAAAGCATACGATGGGAGATGATATTGTACTTGCGAGTGAGACCTGGCTAGAGGAATGTTTTAATTCTTTGGAAATACCAACTGGTCTCTGTAAGTAACATAGGATGGTGAGCTAAGTATAATGAGACCATCGAGGCATCCCAGCAAGAATTGATCTGTTTAGAGAAGAAACATTGCTTTCCTTTTTTTTTTTTAACATTTTATTTTTAATTTTGCTGCCTATGACAAGCTGCTTCTAACAGCCTCAGGGCGAGGGGCCCATGAGTGCAAGGACAGGAGAGGGGTCTGTGAGTTCTACTTGGGTAGGGCTTGGGGCATCATAGGAGTGCAGGGACCTCCTCTCTGGGATCCAGTTTAACACTGATGACATCCCCCATGAAGCAAATAACTCCAAGTAACCAGCAGCAACTGGTCCACATCATAGTTTGTGAGAGGTTGCTCATGTCTTGTCTGTTTTCCTACCTCTTCGTTCTAAGGAAAAGGACCCACGATCTGAGTGCCCTGCTCTGGGACATAGGTGGGGAAAACGCAGGGATGGGAGGTGGGGACCACTTTCTTCTGCACCCATTAAATATATGCCTTTTTTTTTTTTTGAGACAGGGCCTCCCTCTGTCACCCAGACTGGAGGGCAGTGGTGCAATCGTGGCTCACTGCTGCCTCAGTCTCCAGATGGCTCAAGCCATCCTCCCCCATCAGCCATCAAAATACCTGGATTTACAGGTGCATGCCACCATGCCCAGCTAATTTTTTCTTTTTTTTTTTGTAGAGATGGGTTTTCACTTTGTAGAGATGGGTTTTCACTATTTTTCCCAGGCTAGTCTCCAACTTCTGGGCTCAAGCGATCCACCTGCCTCGGCCTCCTAAGTCCTAGGATTATAGGTGTGAGCCACTGCGCCTGGAATTTTTGTCTTTTAAAAGTATCTATTGTTAACAGTATTCAATTGGGTTGAACCTTGCTAGGGACCAAGGTGAATTTGCATAAATTTGTCTATGCAAATTTGCATACTGTCAGCAAATTTGTAGTGTACAGAATTTTGGAAATAGAAGGAAGCTAAGGGGGTGTCAAATACAGCTTCTTCTTTTTTTACCTGAAAAGAAACCGAAGTCCAGCTCAGGGAAGGTCACACAACTAATTCTTATCATGGGGAGACAGACCCAGGGACATCATGGTGCCCTGAGATTAGTATGGCCCCTCAAACATCCCCATTTTCTGTCACTAGCCCATTGGAACCCCTTAAAGTTGGTCCCTCGAGCTCGGGTGATAGCACACATGATGGAAAGTAGGCAGGCTTGCCATTGAAGCTCCAACCTAGCTCTGAACCACATCAGCTGTGTGACCTTGAGCAAATCACTTAACCACTCTGAGCATGGCATTTGTAAATATCAAGGTAGCAATGCCCTCTTCACTGCCCTGTTGTGACGAATAAGATATATTCCATAAATATGATCCATGTAATACTAAACTACCATTTACTGAGTCTCCCCTATGGAAAGCACTTAGTAGGTGCTCAAAAACTCCTAGTCCTTTCTTCCCCTCTTTTAATGTGTCACTGCATCTGGGTAATTTATACCCTTTCCTGTGTTCCTTTGAGAAGTGCATGTCATGCTCTGCACAAAAGTGACTCTTACGGTGGCATTTCAAGCATCATGGCAGGGTGCTGAGACGTTGGTGAAGATATTTTAGTCTGGGGTGCATGGGGAGCACTCTTAGGGCCTCTCATGCGCATCCTGAGCCCTTCTTGTGAACCAGACTGACCCCGGCTTCTGTGCCATTTTCATTCCAGCCAAGAATGTTCTGAAATGAAGCCAATATCTGAAGGATCTAGGACGCCTGTTCCCCTCTCTTACCCTGTCTCGGGGGATGATTTAGCCACCAAGAATTTTCCTTATGGTTGCAAGATGATTTAAAAAAACCACACACTCAGATGCTTTTCTGAGGGTGACATTTTTCACAGCCCGTCTCCCTCCTCCATAGATTTCCTGGGTTCCATCCAGCTCTGGCTCTAGCTTGCTCCTTAACTCTGGACAAGTCACTTCATCTCTCCAAGCCTTGTCTATAAAGTAGGGAAAATACTCCTTCCCACTTCAGAGAGTCATTCGGGGATTAAACTGTGATATGTATGTAGCCAAGGGTCCAGCACACACTGACAACTCACCAAATATTAGCCATCACTCCAAACTAAGAAGGCAGGATTCCGGCTGGGCACGGTGGCTCACGCCTGTAATCCCAGCACTTTGGAAGGCCGAGGCGGGTGGATCATGAGGTCAAGAGATTGAGACCATCCTGGCCAACATGGTGAAACCCCGTGTCTACTAAAAATACAAAAATTAGCTGGGCATGGTGGCGCGCGCCTGTAGTCCCAGTTACAGGCCGGGAGGCTGAGGCAGGAGAATCACTTGAACCTGGGAGGCGGAGGTTTCAGTGAGCCGAGATTGCGCCATTGCACTCCAGCCTGGCGACAGAGTGAGACTCCATTAAAAATAAATAAATAAATAAATAAAAGAAGGCAGGATTCCATTAATTTCCAGAAAGTAGACTGTCTTAAATATTGGGCAATTCCCTTTCCTCCTCTTGGCCTCAGCTTTCCCATCTGAAAAATGGGAGTAGGACAAGGGAACTGGATCGCAGGCACTGACATAACATTCTGTGGTTATTAAATAGGGCCCCACAAAGACAGTGTCGGGGACCAAGGAGCTCAGGCCTCCTGCCCCACCTTTGCTACCTGCAAGACTGTATACTCCAGCCAGTAAGGACCTCACTGTTCTCACTCACTAGTGTGTCCTCAGCCCCAGCCTAGAGACTCTGGCTAGGGGCTGACACTTAATAAATCCATGTGAATGGATGCAGGAACTCTGCTCTGATCTGTTCTATCTGCTGAGCTTTTGCATACAATTTTGTTTGAACGAAGAACCACACGGTTTATCTATCAGTCGGGGCTCAGCAGGAAACACATGACATATATATAATTGGGATAATTTGAGGAGAGTTTAGTAAAGGAATTGTTTACAAAGGTGTGGGCAGGGTGTAGGAAACCCACACAGGAGGGTATAACTGGGGTCTAGTGTCAGCGGGCGCCATCATCATTCCTAGGCCAGATGAGGGAAGGTTAAGAGTTAATGGCCGGGCGCAGTGGCTCAAGCCTGTAATCCCAGCACTTTGGGAGGCCGAGGAGGGCGGATCACAAAGTCAGGAGATCGAGACAATCTTGGCTAACATGGTGAAACCCCGTCTCTACCAAAAATACAAAAAATTAGCCGGGCGTGGTGGCGGGCGCCTGTAGTCCCAGCTACTTGGGAGGCTGAGGCAGGAGAATGGCATGAACCCGGGAGGTGGAGCTTGCAGTGAGCTGAGATCACGCCACTGCACTCCAGCCTGGGCGACAGAGTGAGACTCTGTCTCAGGAAAAAAAAAAAAAAAAAGAGAGTTAAGGGGAGAAGGTGCCGAGGGAGACAAGATCCTTAAGATCCTTGGCTGAGACCTTCAGTGAAAGGGTGCAGCCAATCCTCAGAGACCCTGGCAGGCAGGAGCAGGGGGAATAAGTACGCTGACTCCATCTCCCCTTCCCCTGATTTCCTTCTGGGCCTCCAGCTGGCAGAACCAAATCAGAAGGCGGAGGGCAAGACAGTCCATTGAAGTCCACATGGGGAGAAGGGTGGAGAGGCAATGTGGGGGTTGCAGGGGGGACACAACAAGAAGATGCCCGACAGAGATGGCCCCACCCCCGCCCCCACTGCACAACACACTCACAACATACTCACAACACACTCATGACACAGGACCAGAGAGCAGATCTCTACTTTCTAAGGATCTTTTCAGGTCTGACCTGCAGATTCTTCCATTTTAAATCAAGGCTAAAATATATTGAGGCTTACTGAGGTCTAGTGGCAGCTCAGAGTTATCAGTGGGTTGGGTAGTGCTTGCTGCTCTGGTACTAATGGCACAATTTTATTGCATTTAGGTCAAATTGTGCCTCAATTCCAATGTCGTATTTTTGGGTCATGGGTCTCCTCTCTCTTTCTTTTCTAAATGTGCAGGAGTATTCCTCCTGGTCCTTTGGGATGCTGACAGAGGAGCAGATACACAGCATCTCTGCCATGATATAAAGGCTGCTGCCATGCACAACTCTCTCCCAAGAAGGTACTGCAGGGGTGTAAAACTTCTCCCTGCATTGTCAGCGCTGGTCTCCATGGATGTCTGCTGGCATTTTCAAAAATCCTTGTAGAACAGTCGTTCTCAAATGGCGATTTTGTCCCCCTTGCCCCAGGGGGGACCTTTGGCAATGTCTTGAGATGTTTTTGGTTGCCGTGATTGAGGAGGTGCTACCAGCGTCTGCTGGGCAGAGGCCAGGGATGCTGTTCCACATCCCACAATGCACAGGACAATCTTCTCTACAACAATGAATTATCCAGTCCACAGTCTCAATAGCACCAATATTGAGAAACCCTGTTGAAGATGGAGCCTATCCATGGGGCATTGCTCTTGGGGTCTCCCCCTTCCTGAATACTTGAAGTCCCTCGGCAGACTCTTGGATACCTCCAGCAATGGGGAACTCACCACGTGTTTTGAAGGCAGGCAGGTCCGGGCTCTTCTCGTAGCTGTGTGACTCTGGATTTTCCCACAGGTGGGAGTGACTCCACCACCTTGAGCTTCAGTTTCCTCCAGTGCCTTGGGATTAGTAGCAGCCCTGCCTCACAGATTGTGTGAGGATGAAATGGGATGATGTCCCTGAGTTGGCTGGTGCAGTGCATGGTATACAGAGAGTGCTCAATAAACTTTCCCTGCTGTGAATGCCCTGTCCTGGTTCACTCACCTACGCTGTGGAGCAGATGAACTGCAGGGTTTCTTTTGTCTCCAAAATTTCAGGATTCTAGAGAGATGAAGCACTGAGTGAAGAATAACGTGTAGGTCTTTGGGAGAACTTTCCCCTTTGGGGTTGTTTCCCTGCAATGTTTGCTCATGAACATTTTGGGTGAATCATCTCTGTGGGTGTTGGAAGGAGACCTTCTAGCATAGTTTTATGGTAGTCTGTGAAGGGAAAATCAGAATTCCTAAAGAAGGAAGTAGTGGGGTGTCTGTTCAGTTGGGAAGCTGATGGATCTGAGGGCCACCATTCATCACATTTCATTGAGGGGAAGCTCTACTTGGCTGCCAAAGGGTGGGCTTGGGACCCAGCAGGGCCTAGCTCGGGAGACTGGAGTTGGTGGGATGCGAGAGGGGGAATGGCCATCCCAGGTGTGTCCCAACAGCTGGGTCCAGAGATCCCTGTACCCCTGGAGGAATTGCTCAGCACTCTCTGTCTGCTCCCCCAAATGCATAACTCTGGAGATTGTAGGGCTTAGAGAAGAAGTATTTGCGGGGCTCAGGCCCAGGTCCATGGGCTTTGAGAAATGATGCTTCCCTTCATTCTCATAATTGCTTAAAGCTCTCCTTCTGTGCAGGCTCCATGCTCATTCTCTCATCTGGTTCTATAATTATCCCATTTAGTGGATGAAAAGATTAAGGCCCAGAGAAGTGATGCCCCTTTCTGAGGTCACACGAATGAAAAGGGACATGGCTGGGACTCATTCCAGGTGGCCGGGCTCCAGAGCCTGCTCCTGTGTCTCCTGCTCTGCTGTGCTGGCTTCTCCTGCGGAGCCTGCCTGTGGCTTGGGTATCAACATGCACCTCAGCCCTCCTCCATCCATTTCCCCTTAGCCCGGAATCCTCCAATCTATGTGAGAAACCAACTGTTAACAACATTTAATCTCGCCTGGAGATTAGTGATAATTTGTGGCCTCACCAAGGTGGGGAGGGTTGTTATTCAAAGTAGATATAAAGTCAGGAATGTAAGATAGAAGGCAGTGTGACCAAGGGCATAGAACTTGTGGAGCAGAGGGACATGGTGGGGATGGACAGGTCTGTGGAAAGGAGTTACTCAACACTTCACATTTACCTGCTATTCCCTAGGACAGGGACCTGCGGGTTTTTGAGGGGCCAGATGGAAGAATGTGGGAAGTGTGGGTTATGGGGAGGATGTATTCCCTGAGGAAACAAGAGAACAATGAGAGATGAGAGAGAGAATCCAGGAGGAGATGGAAGAAGGGGAGTAAAGAGGGGAGGGTGAGGGGGAAAAGGAACAGAGGGAAGAGATGACAAATAAGGGTGACCATGACTGCACTGAGCTGCTGTTATGGGATGGATGCTGTACTAAACACTTGCATGCGTTACCTTGTGTCCTTAGGACAATGTGATAATGCAGACTCATTTATTACCACTCCACAGATCAGAATGCAGATTCAAGTGAGTTTCCCCAAATTGGAGAACTATCCAGTAACAAAAGCTGTGATTCAAATCCAAGATCAACACATCAGGGGAGAGATTTCTGCTTTTCCCCACTTGTCTTAGTCTGTTTGAGCTGCTATCAGAGAATACCTGAGACTAAGTAATTTACATGCGGAAACTTATTGCTCACAGCTCTGGAGGCTGGGAGGACAAAATCAAGGTGCTGGCAGGCTTGGAGATTCTGATTCCAAGATGGTGCCTGGAACGCTGCATCCTCCAAACGGGAGGAACAAAACACTTCATCTTCACATGGCAGAAGGCAAAAAAGAGGCAAAAGGGAGCCAAACTCATCCTTTATAATGGCATCAATCCCACTCATGAGGGCAGAACCCTCATGACCCATCCACCTCCCAAAGGTCCCATCTCTCACTACGGTTCCAATAGCAGTTAAATTTCAAGATGAGTTTTGGAGGAGACACACATTCAAACCCTAGCACCACTGGAAGGTTTTCTCCTAGGGTGTGTTTGAAGGAGCATAGGATATGGGGGTGAAGTGACCTGGGTTCAAGTTCCACCCCTGCCTTGTGTGCGCTCACTGGGCAGCAATGGGGCCAATGAAGTTCTCAATGGGGCCAATGGAATTCTCAATGGAGCCAATAAAGCCAGTCCCTGGGAGGTAGCTCCCTGCCTCTTGTGCACTAGGTAACCTTGGACCTATTCTGTCACCCATCTGAGCCTTATGTTTTTCACCTATTAGAAATAATAACAAGATAAACTTTCACAGGGTAGTTGTGAGGACTAAGTCAGCTGATCCTCGGGAAAGTGGTGTCTACATTTTAAAGTGTTGTGCTTGTGCAAGGGTTTCTATTCATCATCACTGTTTCTGGTTTCTAGAACCTGGGTTTTCCCCAGTCTCCCCGAGGGGCAAGATCAACCCGGTAACACATATTACTCTGCAGGTAGCAGCCCTATATCTGCAGCCCGCTCTCATTTCCACCAGCTGGAGTTGCTACTCATTGTAGCAACCATGTGTTTCTTTCCACTGCTGGAGCCTCTGATGTACCCTGCTGGGCCACTGTCCTTGTGCCCTATCATCCCAGACCTGCTTTCTGCCCTCCTGGGACTGCAGGTCTGCATGGATCCCCTAGGTTGCCTTTTCTACTTTGTGTGATTCTTATACTTATAGCTCTCAATATAGTTAATTCTACATGAGACTGTAGGGTCCCATGTCCTGGTTGTTGTACATCTTCTAAATAGGTGGCCACGGTAAAGAGCTTATATGGTTTCTTCACTCGCTCACCATTAACTGATTCATTTATTTATCTCTTTGGTTATTTGTGCATCTATCCATCCGATGGTCATCTCATTTATTCCAGCAATATTCAACAGACTTTTACTCAGCATTTACTATGTATGGTTGCTGAACAGATAAATACGATAACTGTCTTTTTCTTTTGAGTCAGGGTCTCACTCCATCACCCAGGCTGGAGTGCAGTGGTGCAATTATGGCTTACTGCAGGCTGGAACTCCCAGGCTCAAGCAATCCTCCCACCTCAGCCTCTCAAGTAGTCAGGGCTACAGGGGCAAACCTCTATACCTGGCTATTTTTTTCATTTTTTATCTTTTATAGAGACAGGGTCTTTCTATGTCATCCAGGATTATCTTGAACACCTAAGTACCATTTTTAAAATGTGGTAAAATACATATAACAGGAATGTCACCATTTTAACCATTTTTAAGTGTACAATGTAGTGGCTTCAATTACATTCACGATGTTGTGCAACCCTTACCACTATCTGTTTCCAAATCTTCACCCCAAACAGAAACTCTGTACCCATTAAGAAACAATTCCTCATTCCTCCTTACCCCCACCCAGTCCCTGGTAACCTCCAATTTACATTCTATCTTTGCAAATTTGCCTATTCTAGATATTTCATATAAGTGGAATCATACAGTATCTATCTTTTGTGTCTGGCTTATTTCACTTAGCATAATATTTTCAAGGTTCAACCATGATGTAGCATATACCAGGACATCATTCTTTTTATGGCTTAATAATATTTAGTCATATGGATATATCATATTTTACTTACCCATTTATCTGTCAAGGGACACTTGAGTCATTTGCGCCTTTTAGCTATTATGAATAATACTGCTCTGAACATTTGTGTACAAGTATCTGTTTGAATGACTATTTCCAATTCTTTTGTATATATACCTAGAAATGGACATTCTGGGTCATAGCACAAATCTATGTTGAAATTTTCAGGGAACCAATAGCTGCCATTTGTCAGCACTTATGATGAGTCAGACATTGAGTTTTATACTTTATTCACAATGTAATCTAATCCTATGATAGCCCCTCAAGGAACTTATCATCATCCCTCAGATGAAGACACTGAGTTGAAGAGAGTGTATCAGCCAACTATTGCCGAGTAACAAACCACCCCCAAATCCAGTGATTCACAGCAGCCATCACTTATTCTCGCTCACACATTTGCAAGTTGGCTCAGGGCTGGTTTATCAAGGCTGGGCTCTGCATGGGGAGCTCGGCTGAGGCGGCACAGCTCCACATGCTTCTGAACCTCCTGAGAGCAGAAGGCTGGCCTGAGAATATTCTTCTTAAGGCAGGAGTGCAGGAGAATGGATTAAAGCCTGCAACACATCTTTTGAAACAGGCATCCTGTCATTTCCTCCTCATTCTATTGTCTAAAGCAAGTCTTATGCCCAAACCCACGGTCAAAGGGAAGGGAAATATACTCTGCTCCTTTAGTGGGATAAATTGCAAAGTCACATGGCAAAGAACACAGACAAAGGAGGAAATAAAGAGCTGGGGCCAATAATATGACCTAGCACAGGGATATTCATGATTCTCCTAAGATCAGAATGTGTATGGGGTAGGGCCAGAATTCAACCTGAAGCCACTGGGCTCCAACTCCCGAACTGTTCTGATTTTATCTTTTTGCTTTACAAAGACAGAACGCTGAAGATTCTGCTCTCAGGGTGTTGATTGATGTCTGGAAGGCAGAGACTCATGGATTAGAAAGCATGTGTAAGACAGTGCTCTGGATGCCACAGGGTGGTAATTTGTGCATGGAAAATGGCTGGGGCGAAGAGGAGGGTAGGGTAAGTTCCACCTGAGGATGGAGAATGTGGAAGAAAGTTTTCCTAGGGGGCTGATCTTTGAGTGGAATCTTGAAAGTTGGAGGAAGGGGAAGGGAAGGGCGTCCTGGGCTGGGAGAACAGAGGGACAAAGGCCTGAAGGTTGGTAAGGTGATGGTGAGCTTGGGGGTTTACATGCAGTTCAATAAGATTGGAACAGAATTTCCATGGGTGGGGTGAGGGTATAGAAGTGTGAGAAGTGTCAGCAGTTTGGAAGGGTCTTGGAAAGGGATATCCAGAAAATGACTTCAGATCTTTGTACAAATCAGAAAACAGAGGTTCAGAAGGTTGATGGATGAGCCAACAGCCTCAAGGAGACTGCTGAGTATGTGGTCTTGTGCCCCATCTCCTAGAGGAGAAGCTCTTTGGGTGACCTATTAGTAGTATGAGAAGTGTGTGTTAGTCCATTTTGCATTGCTATACAGGAATACCCAAGGTTGGGTAATTTATAAATAAAAGAGGTTTATTTTGGCTTACAATTCTGGAGGCTATACAGGAGGGATGGTGCCAGCATCTGCTTCTGGGGAGGGACTCAGGAAGCTTCCAATTATGGCAGAAGGTGAAGGGGGAGCAGGCATGTCACAAGATGGAGCAAGTGAGAGTGGAAAAGAGTTGTCAGGCTCTTTTAAAACAACCAGATCTTGTGGTAACTCATTACTATGGGGAGGGCACCAAGCCATGCATGAGGCTTCCACCTCCATGACACAAACACCTTCCACTAGCTCCACCTCCAACATTGGGGATTACATTTCAACATGAGATTTTCAGGGGAGAGGCAAATATCCAAACCATATCAAGGTGTGTGATGCATAGCAAAGGAGACAATGCCCAAGGTGTGATAGCTTGGGGACTTGGTGGGCACTGGATGGAGGATTTGGAGGCCCAGATTGGAGAGCAAAAGGAAGAATTTGAGATTGAGTGTCTTAGTTCGTTTTCTGCTGCTCTAACAGAATACCTGAAACTGAGCAATTTGTAAAGAACAGAAATGTATCCTTGTACAGTTCTGGAGGCTGGAAAGTCCAAGATCAATATGCTGGTACCTGGTGTGGGCCTTCTTACTGCATCTTCACATGGCAGAAGGTGGAAGGGCAAGAGAGGGGTGAACTCTGTGTCCACACATGGCAGACAAGCAGAAGAGAGTGAATCCACTCTAGCAAACCCTTTTCATAGTGGCATTAATCTATTCATGAGGGTGGAGCCCCACCTCCCAAAACTGCTGCATTGGGGATTAAGTTTCAACATGATTTTGGAGAAGACAAAACATTCAAATTGTAGCAATGAGTGTAGGACGCAAGTCAGGTACCCTCAGTGTATCAGTGAGCTGCTGTACCCTCACTGTATCAGACTAGCGTTGGCTACAAATTTCCTGCTGCAAAACATGAGCTCTCAAATGGAAAAGAAATGAAGATAGTTCATGCCTTGTCACATGCAACAAAAACGTAGCTTTATTTTATCTGGGAAGAGCAGAGAGTCACTGAAGGATTTTGAGCAGTGCAGTGATGGAAATAGGTTTTGAAGGTCATTTTGGGACTGGAGCATGAGGCAGCAATACAGCAGAAAGTCACCAAGTGGGGTCCAAGCTGATTCCATTGGCTTATTAGTGAAGGGCTCTAATCCTGCCAGGGGCTAGTGCCACAGAGTTGTGCCACATGTGACAAAGGACATGCTCCCTGAGCCAATCTCTGGACTCTGCAAGTTCAGAGCTTAGGGTCAATCACTCATTCCACAAATGTTTATTGAGCACTTACTATGTGCCAGGCACTGTGCTAGAACTTGAGGTGGACATAACCATGAGCAAAGAGGCAAACAAATCTATGCCATCATGGAGCTTGCAGTTTGAAGAGTTCCTCAGCTGGGGCAAACCCAGTGATTGTTTCTCAATTCCCTCACTGTTTGTTCAGCTCCCTTGACAGCTGGCCCATTCTGTCTCAGGCTATACCTAGCGCACGGTGAAAGGAGAAGCCACTGACCACCAGGTCTCCTGTTATGATCCTGGCCTTGAATATCAGGACCTGAAGAAACCTTTACTTTTATATTGTTATTATTATTATTTATTTATTTATTTTATCTTTATTTTTATTTTTTTGAGATGGAGTCTCGCTCTTGTCATCCAGGCTGGAGTGCAGTGGTGTGATCTCAGCTCACTGCAACCTCTGCCTTCTGGGTTCAAGCGATTCTTCTGCCTCAGCCTCCCAAGTAGCTGGGATTACAGGCACTTGCCACCATGCCCAGCTAATTTTTTTGTATTTTTAGTAGAGACAAGGTTTCATCATGTTGGCCAGGCTGGTCTCGAACTCCTGACCTCAGGTGATCTGCCCCTCTCGGCCTCACAAAGTGTTGGGATTACAGGTGTGAGCCACCGCACCCGACCTGTTTTTATTTTTATTTTTTAATTTAGTTTTTTGAGACAGAGTCTTGCTCTGTCACCCAGGCTGGAGTGCAGAGGCGCGATCTCAGCTCACTGAAACCTCTACCTCCCGGGTTCAAGCCATTCTCCTGCCTAAGCCTCTTGAGTAAGCTGGGTCTATAGGCACGTGCCACCATGCCTGGGTAATTTTTGTATTTTTATAGAGATGGGGTTTCACCACGTTGGCCAGGGTGGTCTCAAATTCTTGACCTCACGTGATCCGCCTGCTTCAGCCTCCCAGAGTGTTGGGATTATAGGCGTGAGCCACCATGCATGGCCAGAAGGGACCTTTAAACCCGTAGAGTGCACACATGTCTTTGCAGCTGGGAAAACTAAAGCCTAGAGTGGCCAAGTAGCTTGCTCAAGAGCACACAGCATTAGAGATAGGGTGGGGAAAAGAGCTCTTTCCACTATTTAGTCTTTTAATATATTTTTGTTTGTTTTCACTAATAATTATTGAGTGTCCACTGTGTGTGAGGTCTTGGAAACGCAGATATGAATAAGTCGCAGGAGTCCCTATGCCCTTGAAGCCTCACCATCTAGTCTAGTGTTGTCCAGTGTAACTTTCTGGGTGATAGAATCATTCCATGTGGTAGCCACAAACCACACGTGACTGCTGCAACTGAAATGTGCCTGGTGCAACTGAGGACGTCTTAACTTTATCTCATTTAAATTAATTTAAACTTAAGCATCCACATTTGGTCAGTGGCAGCTGTGTTGGGCATTGCAAGTCTAGTCTATGGTCACATGACCTCACACACACACACATTGATATTGTTTGGCTGTGTCTCTACTCAAATCTCATCTTCTATTGTAGTTCCCATAATCCCCATGTGTCGTGGGAAGGACCTGGTGGGAGGTAATTTAATCATGGGGGCATTTACCCTCATGCTGTTCTTGTGATAGTGAGTGAGTTCTCACTAGATCTGATGATTTTATAAAGGTCTTTTCCCCCTTTGGCTTGGCACTTCTTTGTCCTGCCGCCCCGTGAAGAAGGACATGTTTATATCCCCTTCCACTGTGATTGTAAGTTTCCTGAGGCCTTCCCAGCCCTGCAGAACTGAGAGTCAATTAAACCTCTTTCCTTTATATACTATCCAGTCTCCAGTATGTCCTTATTAGCAGCATGAGAACAGACTAATACACACAGTCATGAACTGTGATGAGCGCTGTGATAGATCAGAACAACTACGTTGTGGGTCCCCACTGACAGGTTTCATGAGTGATTTCAAGTTCTTTACTGGAAGGACTCCCAGAACTCAGAAGACCTGTTATCCTTATGGTTATGGTTTATTACAACAAAAGGATTCAGATTAAAATCTGCCAAAGAATAAGGTGCATAGGGCAGTGTCCGGGAGAGACTTCCAGGTGTCCTCTCCCAGTGGAATCTTACAAACATGCCTAATTCTCCCACCAATGATGGGTGACAACATGTATTCAGTGTTGCCAACCATGGAAACTCACCTGAGCCTTGGTGTTCAGGGTTTTAATTGGAGGTCAGTCACATAGGTGTGGAGTTACCACATGAATGACCTTAATTACTTGGTCAACAGCCCCTCCAAAAGTCAACGTGATATAATCACATGGTTACATAGATTGTCTGGCCTGGTTTGGCCCAAGTGCCCAGGTATACAAAGACACTTGAGTTAGGGAGGATACTGCAAGAGCTTAGGGTTAATCTCCCAGCAGCCAGTCAGGTCCTTTCTTTGGAACATGCAGGGTGTGAACACCCTAAGTCTGCTAAGTTAACCCTTTAGTGCACATTGGGAATCTATTGGGGAAAATGACAGGGGCTTTGAAGCTTGGAGATTTAAAGAAGGTGTTGCTTGTTGCTGACCATTTCATCTGAGTAAGTTATCACCCTTCTCAGTGGCATGCTCCTACCATTAGACTTATTGTAATTTATAATTTTTCTATTTATCTGCTTGTTTACTTGCTTTTATCTGCCTCGTTTGCTAAACTAAGAACTCCAGGAGGGTAATTTGTGTGTCTGTTTAGTTTCCTCAGTTTTCCCAGGCTTTAGCATGCTTAGTGTGCTGCTTTGCAGGGCCAACACTAGGAAATGAACCAAATGAGGCACTGTTCTGGGGTGCAAAATTTAAGGGGCGACAGAAGCACTGATAAAAAAATCAGTAATTAAGATAAATAGTGTTATAATGTAGTATTTTCAGAAATCAAAATTAATGCAAAAAATCAAAAATATCAAAATGTTAAATAAAGATGGTGTAGTAGTTTGTTCTCTCATTGCTATAAAGAACTACCTGAGACTGGGTAATTTATAAACAGAAGAGGTTTAATTGGCTCACAGTTCTGCAGGCTGCACAGGAGGCATGGCTGGGAGGCCTCAGGAAACTTACAATCATGGCAGAAGGCGAAAGGGAAGCAGGCACATCTTACATGGTCAGAGAAGGAGGCAGAGGCTGAAGCGGGAGGTGCTACACACTTTTAAACAACCAGATCTCGTGAGAAATCACTATCACAACAACAGCAAGGGGGAAATCTGCCCCCATGATCCAATCGTCTCCCACTAGGCGCCTCTTTCAACATTGTGGATTACAATTCCAGATGAGAGTTGGGTGGGGACACAAATCCAAACCATATCGGATGGAATCAATTTATTGTTGATTTTCCCCTTGGCAACAGAGTCCAGTAACGGCTTGGTGCCATTACTGATCCTGTCTTTATGAGAAATTTTGAGATTTTGTTCATTATGGGTTTTTTGAATTAATTGTGATTTTTAAAAATAGGGGATTAAATATTATGTATTTTGAGCACTGAATTCTTTGGTAATCCCTTAAATTTTGCACCTAATGGAAGTGCCTCATCTACTTTGCCCTCCTCCTTGCTCTGCTGCTTGCTACACAGAAGGCCCTAACAAATATTTTTTGGATAAAGAAGCACTCGTCTATGAGGTGGATATTGGATTCTCTGTTTTTTCAATGGTGGAAACTCAGGGAAGGCTCAGGGAGGTAAAGCAAGTTGCCTAAGACACAGGAGAGGGGTTGACATTCATTCTCAGATTGTCTCTCTGCAAAGCCTGGGCATTTATGCAGTCTGTCCAGCTGCTTCCCCTTTTCCTGCCTCCGTGCATCCTAACCTGGGGTGGACCCTCCTAGGGATCCCCTGCAGAGTGAAGTCTCAGGGCAAATGAGGCTAAGTGGGGAGCAAAAAGGAAAAGGTCGGGAATTGGAGAGGGTGTAATATTCTTCCAGGCATTGGGATGGAGAAACATGATTGGCACATTCTGGGCGAGACAAAACCCCCGACTTTGTCACTCACTGTAAATTGTCCCCCAATCACTGGGCTGACAGAGATGGATTTCCAGTCCTCATAGCACAATTAAGCTTTCTTGGGCGTCTCATGGGGGAAGGAGGTAGTTGGTTTACTTGCGAATGCTTGGGGGTAATTTTCTAATGTTCTTTCCACCATTACAAAGGCTCTGCTCCAATCTCTTATCATATGTAATTCCTAATGATTTCTCTGTTATGTCCTGTTTTATTAAAGCGTCATTGAACTATACCCTATTGATTTAGATTTCACAGACAATTGAAATTTAAATTGACTCCAAATTGAATGTCTCCATGTAATCTCTGTTCTGCAATAAAGATAGATAAAATGCTTCTATTTTTGATAACAAGTTATACTGGAGGCACATTTTAATTTTGGGAGGGAAGAAAAAAATGTTGACAGAGTCTTGACTTTCTTTGAAAAGTGGCTGATGGTTCAAGGCCCAGGAGGTTGTTTTTTGTTTTTCTCTGGGACATGGTGCTGGAGCTATAGAATTCTGGAATGTCTGGGCTGACTCACAGGTGGGAGAGGAAGGTGATAGAGTGTGATTAATTAATTAATTAATCAGGTGATCCATCCACAAATCCATCCATTTCTCTGGTGAGCACAGCATGCTTGGAGTACCAGGTGCAAGGAGAGAGGAAAGAGTGAGCCATAGCTCTCATGATGTGCATGACTCCAAGCTCACATCATTTGAGACTTGGGTCTAGGGAGCCACCATGCAAAAAAGAAGGGAGAGACATCATTGCAACCAACCAAAGGATGCTCTCTTTCAGTATCTGTCTCCATCCAAGCCAGAATCTTCATGGCAATGTTCTTTCTTTCCTCTAAAGGTGAAGGTCAGCGGTTAGAGCTTGAGAAGGATGACCAAAAGAAGAAAAAAATGTGTCATCCCATAAATTCTCTATTCTTTATGAGATAGATGATCTAGAAAAGGGAGAATCAATAAAGCAACTATCTGAGGCTGGAGAGATGTTGAACTAGTCAGAGCCTTGAGATTATTTCAGAATAGTTCTAAGTATGAGGAATCATGGTTTCTAGAAGGTTCTAGATCTACCAGGAAACCTACTCCACCTGAACCCCAGCATTCAGGAGACATAAGTTGAATGGTTGGAAGAGTGTGTTAGTTTCCTATGCCTGCATACTTACAAATGGCCACAAACTTCTTGGCTTAAACCAACGTCAATGTATTCTTTATGGTTCTGGATGTTGGAAGTCCAAAGGGTCTTACAGAGCAATAATCAACATGTCAGAAGAGCTTTCACCCTTCTGAAAGGTCTAGGAGCGAATTGGTTTCCTTTCCTTTTCTAGCTTCTAGAGGCCACTTGCTTTCCTTAGCTCATGTCCCCTTCCTTCCTCTATTATCAAAGCCAGCTGGCTCTTTAGATCTCTCTCTGGCCTCTGTTTCTATCCCCACATCTCTGACTTTGACCCTCTTGCTTCTCTCTTGTGACTACATTGGGTCCACCTGTATCATTCAGGAGAATCCTTCCAGCCCTAGATCCTTAACTTAATCATGCCTGCAAAGTCCCTTTCACCATGTAAGGTAAAGTATTCACTCATTCTGAGGGTTGGGTTGTGGACATCTTTGGAGGGGTCATTATTCTGTCTACTACAAAGGGATCTGAAATGCTCACAATGGAGTAACCTCATTTTATGCATAGTATTCCCTACTGTGCGCCTCTCATAGCAAAATCCACTGAGGCTGTCCCAAGATGGAAGCCAATTGTGAAGATGAGAGCAGGGGATGGAACTCAAGATTCTTGCAACCCCTTCCAGCTTTATCTTGTCAGGTGGTCTCTGTGGTTCCAGTACCCATGAGGGAGCTGGGTCTGAAGGACCTTGGAGCTTTGCAGATATAAAGGAAAAGCTGATTTAAGTTTCCCCAGTTTTCTCTGCCCCCTTCACGAAAGAATTACAGCATATAATAAGAAAAATCTGGAGAAACACTTATTTTTATGGAGGGATGGAGGACCCCAAGGTCAAACAGTGAATGGAACTGAACAAAAGATAAAGATGTGACTCACCCATTCAGTAAAACTTGTTGATGCCACAGTGAAATTCCCAGCCTAGTGCACTAGCTAGAAATGCAAAAGGCATTCACCGTGGAGTGTAATAAGTGGGGGTTAAACACATGCTATGGAGAAGAACGGAAGGGGAGCCCACAGTGGTGACACCAGGCATGGCTTCCTGAAGAAAGTGGCCTCTAAGCTGACACTTGTAGGATGTGGAGGAGCTAGCCAGGAGAGTGGGCAATGGAGTTGAAAGAAACTTCTTGTCAGAGGGGAAAAGCATGTGCAAAGGTCCTGAGGTGAGAGAGAGCATGTCCATTCAGGGAAGTGAAGGAAGTCCAATCTGGTGAGAGTGTTAAGTCTGAGAGAAAGACTAGATAGAACGAGGCTCAGAGGTCTCCTAATTTTCATCCCCTGAACTTTATGCAGTTGTAATTTTAAGGTCATTTGTGACATTATTCTGTGTTTCCCGCACTGAATTGTGAGCTCATAAGGGCAGTAGTTGTGTCTGTCTTGGTCAGAGCTGAATCCCCAGGACCTAGCATGGTGCTTAGCAGCTATAAGTAGTGTTGAATGAATGAACGAGTAAGGTTAGAGAGCCAGGCATGAGCCAGATCCTGAATGGATTTGAATGCCATGGTAAATTGCTGAGCTTCTTTCCACTGTGGGTGGCCGGGAGCTGGACTGGGCTCTATTTCAGGCTACAAGAGGATCAAGTAGACATTTGGTGGTGGAGTGGGGCAGTGAAAAAAAAAAAAAAAAACACTTTGATAGGACACCCTTAGCAGACAGGGACTATCACAGGAGTCCTATATTTAGAGCTTAAATAACCAAGAGTGGCTGGCTCCTGCTTGCTGTGGCATTTACTGATTATGGTCCCTCCCTGGCTAAAATTCAGGGCATGTGCCTGTCTCTGAGTCCCACCAGGTGTCTCTTTCAGCCTTGATGGGCTGTTTGTTGAGGGTACAGCCTGTGTGTTTCATCTTGAGTTGTCGTCCACAGGGTCCTAAGGCCACTAGAAGTGCTAACCCAGAGTCCATTCCAAGTCATCTCGAATTCATCTCTTGGGGTGACTGGGCAGTTGGAGGAAACACTCTGTATGGTAATTGGCTTTGGACACTGAGCATGGGGCCTGGCACAGAGTAGGCATTCAGCAAATTCTTTCTGAATTATGAGTGAATGCCTGCTATAAATGAATCCTTAGATATCATTTAGTTCCAACATGCAACGGACAGATGAGGAAGCCGAGGCCCAGAGAAGAAAAGAGCCTTGATCAGGGTCCCACTGTGAATGGTCAGGGAACACAAGTCTAGAGCCCCTGATCCGTGTCCTTTGTCCTATTGTGATTGTGAATGGTAAAAGTAAAAGTAGATGGGCATCTCCTGCCAGTGAGTTCTATCTAATCCCTCCCATTCCATCCAGTTTATCCAGTCTCATCATATACTATCCAAGTCACCCCACTCTATCCCACTACACCCCAACCTACCCACCCCACCCCATCCCATCCCACCATATCCTGTCCCATCTCATTTCACCCCTCCCCATCCCACCCCCACCTCATCCCATCCCATCTCACCCCATCTCATCCCATCCCATCTCACCCCATCTCATCCCATCCCATCTCACCCCATCTCATCCCATCCCATCTCACCCCATCTCATCCCACCCCATCCCACCCCATCCCCTCTCATCTCCTCCCACTCCACTCCATCCATTCCCATCTCATCCCATCCCATCCCATCCCACCCCACCCCACCCATCCCCTCTCATCTCCTCCCACTCCACTCCATCCCATCCCATCTCATCCCATCCCACCCCACCCATTCCCTCTCATCTCCTCCCACTCCACTCCATCCCATCCCATCCCATCCCATCTCATCTCATCACATCCCATCCCATCCCATCCCATTCCATCTAATCCCATCCCATCACATCCCATCCTATCCCACCCCATGTTTCTCCACTCTACTTCATCCTATCCTGTCCCACCCCTACTTTCATCTTCACTCCCCTTCCCCTCCTTTCTTCCCTCTTCCTTTCCCTCACATTTCCCCCATCCCATTCCAAACCTTTCCATCCTTTCCCATCCCTTTTCCTCCCACTCAATCCCTTTCCATCCCATTCCATCTCACTCCATCCTTCCCTTTCCACCTCAACCCTTGACATCCCACCCCGCCTCATTTCATCCTATCCCACGCCTTCTCATCCCAGCCCTCCCCTTCCCACCCTACCCCATCCCATCTCATATATCCTGTCGATCCTGCAACTACCCCATTCCACACCATCTCACCCCACTCCATTCTTTTCTGCTTCACTCTAGTCCATTCCATTCCATTTCGCTCCACTTTATTCCACCCTTCCCATTTCATCTTATCCTATTGTATTATATTTTTTGTACCATCTCATTCCACTTGAATCCACTCAATTCCATTCTACTCCGTTGCATTTTATTCCATACATTCCATCCTTTCCACTTCATCCCTTCCGTTCTACCACAATCAATGTCATCCCTATTCATCCCACTCATATCTTTCATGCTTAGAAGTATTTACCATGTGCCTCCAAGATGCCAAACCCTGAATTTCTCAGGATGAAAAACAGGCTCTGATTTTGGAGACAAAGAACACGTTGCTTGACAAGGTGTCTGATCCACCTCTCTGCTGCATCCTTCAGCTTAGCCTGTCAATAAACCCAGGAGCAAAAGGATCTGATGATTGTCCATTCACTGATAAGCAGAACTTTGTTTCCCATTTGGGTATAATTTTGGGGGTGTATTGCAGGGAGTCTCAGCAGAAGAGTGAGTGGGTAGTCATCAAATCCCTTCCTAAACTTTATCCCTCATTCTTGAGGAATGCTCAGGCCAATTTCTCTCACTTGCATTCCTATTCTCCTGTGGGGATGGGGAGCTTTCCAGATCCTAGAGTCTCAGGAGGGACCCAGATGGTCTGCTGAGCTGTGTGTGATTTCCTCCCCTAATGGCCTTTGCTTCCGGTTGGGTTTCTTCTCCCCACAGGCTGCCCTTTTCCCTCCATCCCACTTTTCCTGCAGCACATTCTCTGCCCGGAAACTTGTCGGCCATGCTCAGATGGGATTCCCTCACACGTGCACCTGATCCATCCTTGAGTCCACTCTGCCTCATTAAAGGCTGGGTATTTACATGAGCTGCTGCTGTGTTTCTAGCACGCCGCCTGTGCTTGGACCCCAAGCTCATCCGGAAGACCCCCTAAGACGCAGCGGCTCTCTGCCTTCTCTTGGCTGCCCCCTCTTCCCCAGCCTTCCCCAGGTCATCTCCTGCTTGCCCTTGAGTCTCCTGGGCTTGGGGAAGGGGAAACACCTGGCACATAATTGCTGCTTAATAAACGAATCCATCCTCATTAGGGCTTGATTGGTCATTTGCCTCATTATCCAGCAGCAGAGGGCTGGGGAAGTTTTTAGAATGCTGGTGCAGAGGGAGACCAGTCGGGGCGTGGACTCTAATCTCTATTTTGTGGACAGGACAACGTCCAGAGGTGTCCAGAAAGAAGGTGACCTTGACCAGAATTCCTCAGCCTTGGCTGCACATGAGAACCAGTGAGGGAGCCCTAAAAACGCTGATGCCCAGGCTCCACCCAGACCTATAGGTGCAGAACCTCTAAGGGAGGGGCCCAGCCATCGTGCTTTGAAAAAGCTCCTCAGGTAATTTTAATGTGCAGCCAAAAAGGCTTGAAACTTCATTTTTAATCTCTTGGGTGAAGGAAAATGTAAAGTTTGGCCATTGGAGCATTGCCTTACATGGATACTTAATAAATTGCAAGTTCCCTGAAATCTTGGATCTTCTCCTCCTCCTCCTCCTCCTCCTCCTCCTCCTCCTCCTCCTCCTCCTCCTCCTCCTCCTCCTCCTTCTCCTCCTCCTCCTTCTCCTCCTCCTCCTCCTTCTCCTCCTCCTCCTCCTTCTCCTCCTCCTCCTCCTCCTCCTTCTCCTCCTCCTCCTCCTTCTCCTCCTCCTCCTCCTCCTTCTCCTCCTCCTCCTCCTCCTTCTCCTCCTCCTCCTCCTTCTCCTCCTCCTCCTTCTCCTCCTCCTCCTTCTCCTCCTCCTCCTTCTCCTCCTCCTCCTTCTCCTCCTCCTCCTCCTCCTTCTCCTCCTCCTCCTCCTTCTCCTCCTCCTCCTTCTCCTCCTCCTCCTTCTCCTCCTCCTCCTTCTCCTCCTCCTCCTCCTTCCTCTCCTCCTCCTCCTTCTCCTCCTCCTCCTTCTCCTCCTCCTCCTCCTCCTCCTCCTCCTCCTCTTCCTCCTCCTCCTCCTTCTCCTCCTCCTCCTTCTCCTCCTCCTCCTCCTTCCTCTCCTCCTCCTCCTTCTCCTCCTCCTCCTTCTCCTCCTCCTCCTCCTCCTCCTCCTTCTCCTCCTCCTCCTCTTCCTCCTCCTCCTCCTTCTCCTCCTCCTCCTTCTCCTCCTCCTCCTTATTCTCCTTCCCCTTCCCCTTCTCCCTCTCCCTCTTCCCCTCTTCCTCCTCCTCCTCCTTCTTCTCCTTCTCCTTCCCCTTCCCCTTGTCCCTCTCCCTCCCCCCCACCTCCCCTCCCCCTCCCCACCTCCCTTCTCCCTCCCCCCCCCTTCTTCTTCTTCTTCTTCTCCTTCTCCTTCTCCTTCTCCTTCTCCTTCTCCTTCTTCTTCTTCTTCTTCTTCTTCTTCTTCTTCTTTCATCTTCTTCCTCTTCTTCTCTTCCTTCTTGCTTCTTTCTTTTTCTTGAGGCAGGGTCTTGCTGTGTTGCCCAGTCTGGTCTCACACCATTCTCCTGCCTCTCTTCATTTTGGTATTCCATTAGCTAACACAGGTAACAATCTCATCACCAGCCTCCTGTGTCGCATTGATATGCGCAGTATCTCCTGTTACCTTCGAAACTCCCCATGGTTGCCATATTCATGGGTGGCTTGTAGGCATCTCTGCTTAATGTCTTGCTTTAAGTTGAGTTTTAACCCACTTCTTATTCTTCCTTAGTCCATTTCTAAACTCTAATCTTATGGAAGTGTGGGTTTGATATTTTACTCATATTTTTCTCTAATACACAAAAACATAAATATATAATAATAAAAAATTCAAAATAGGGTCATGTCTCTGTTATGCAAAATCACTTGGCCGACTACGAGTTATGCTTCTACTAAACTTTCAGAAGCACTATTTTACAGTTTCCATTTTTTTCAGAAATTAAATAATAAATGTGAAGTTTAAAAAATTGTACAGCTCATTCATGCATGAGATATTGTTATTCCTTCATTACATACTTCTGACAAACTTTGAAGTATTAAAAGTAGTAGTATGTTTCCAGCTAATCTCTAGATAGAGCCCCTGAAGGGTCTATTTTTGTGTGACTTTTTTTGAGATGGTTCAAGGTCAGTTTTACCCCCTAGAACTCCATTTATGGGAAACCAGATTTCTTATTAAAAATCTTAAAAATATTAATATCCTTAGATCCATTCAATGCATTTAAACAAATTTGTAAGAAGAAAAAGAAACAATTCAGAGGAAAGATAATACTTTACATACAAAATGTCCATGGTAGTGTCATATACAAATTTGAGAAACATTAAACTACCCAAACGTCCAATAACATGAGAATGGCTAGTTTAAACACATATTTTCAGTTTAATAAAAGCCGTATTTTATAAGGTCAGAAACCCTAGAAGATTCTAATCCTTCAAGGATTTTGATTTTTACATCTCAACCACTTAGAACAGGGCTTGGCACAAATTGATTCCTCAAAAATACGGGTAGAGGTGAAATAATTCATCACAATGATAGTTACCAAGTTTATAATAACATAGAAAACCACTTTATTTGGAAAAAAAACAGAGTAAAATATAAAACCTAAAAAATTGTCATCTCTATTAAAATGCTCACTGGCTTTGTATGTGCAAAAATGAGGTGGATTAGTGAAACCTACAGTGTATCCAGGCTACACAAGATTCTGCAGCCACTAATATGATATTCACAAGTAATATTTGTGGCACAAGAAGTACTGTAGATAATTCCAATTTGTCTGTGTATATATTACATATGTAAGTACAGCTATACATTATAATTTATTAATAATTATAATTATATGTTATGTTTATATATTTTATAATACAATATTTAAAATGATATAAATATGTTTATATTTCTATTAGTTATTATTATAAATTATTTCTATATATTTTATAATACAAATATTTAAAATATAAATATTTTAATATATTTATTATGCACATTTAATATTCAATATATACTTACATATTTTATATATGTATATGTCTAATATATGTGTATGTGTATATACGTAAGACACACACACACAAGACTGGAACTACCCCAAAATATTAGCAGTTGTAGGTAGTGAGACTAGAACAGGTTTTTCTCTTCCCTCCATATTTCACCTTTTTCTATTTTCCAATTTCTTTCACATGATGAGCATGTATTACTTTTATCCAGACAAAAGAAGAAGCATGAGGTATGTTTCAAACACAGGCAGTGGGGGAGCCAGGGAGAGGCGGTGGCCTGGAGGGACGCTGAAGGAGGAAGGGCTGAGATCACATCTCATCAGCTGGTGCTGGATTGATTGTGCCCACGTCCACTGGCCTTTCTCCACAGGAAGTCGTGGCAGGGCTGGTGGGGAAGGACGTGCATTCTCTGGACCAGAGAATGTTTCCTTGCGGGGACAGCTTTTGCTGGAACAGCAGCCCAGGGGCCCCGCTGAACTCTCCTGGAGGAATGCCTCCTTTCCCTAATTTGCCGGGTCCCTCCAGTCGCTAAGAATGATCCGCAGTAATTAAAACTAAGCTAATAACCTCCTCACTCTTGACGTTTCTGTGGGGTTTTTGTTCACCATTATCTACATATAGATTAAAAATTGTAATTGGACTGACGATCAGGTTAGAAAAATCAACCACCCTCCAACTTGTC
Organism: Pongo pygmaeus; assembly: GCF_028885625.2. Classification (NCBI taxonomy): domain Eukaryota; kingdom Metazoa; phylum Chordata; class Mammalia; order Primates; family Hominidae; genus Pongo; species Pongo pygmaeus. The sequence goes on from NC_085931.1 coordinate 37,583,118, forward strand.
GTTTGCCAGGGACTGACACTTTGAAATTTTATTTAATCTGAGAAAATTGAGTTGAACTCTGGTACCCTGGGAGGGGGAAAAAAATAAACCCAGCATTTATCTTAAGGACCAGCGCTAGCTAAGAAAATGTTTATGCTCCTGGTGGGCAAGACTGGGGTCTAGATATACACCGGTGCCAGTGGGGTGCTGGGAGCCGCTGTAGGGTACAGCAGTCCTGAGGTATGGAGCAGGGGCATCCACAGAGTCAGCCACAGAAGGGAAAGAGATGGAACACCATAAAAAGAAGGTTTAGGGAGAGCATGGCCACCTCCCGGAGAGGATGCCTGCGTCATTTCATAAGGACTTGGGCCGTGTAAGCCCACTGAGTCCCCGTGTGCTGGCAGAGTGATGTTATTAGTTTGTAATTCTGTAGTTTCAGGCCTCTGCAATGTTGTGGCTAAACGGCTCCATCTTACATTTTTCTGGTTTCCACAGGCCTTATATTTATTTTATTTTTTTCTTTTTGAGACTAGGGTCTTGTTATATTGCCCAGGCTGGGCTTGAACTCTTGGACTCAAGCAGTCTTCCTTCTTTAGCCTCCCAAGTAGCTGGGGCTACAGGCTCTTGCCACCATACCCAGCTTTGAATCCCATAGTTCTCTGCAATACTGAAGCACTTGCCTCCACTTTCCTGGGTCTATGAGACAGTGTTTCTCTATCTCTAGGAGTCTGTGCTCCTGGGAGTCTATGGTGTGAGGATTCTAAAAGTCAGTGATGATTATATTGACTTCAAAAGGTGGAGAACTGTCAGACTTGCCCAGCTGCTTCTACTATGGAGTCATTAATTTGTCTAAATCGAAACCCTTAAACTGATATTAATTCTTAGCCTGAGTCCCCAAGGTGATGGGCCAGATGAAGAAGATTTCTTTCCAATACACAATGTGGCTGTGTCCTGCCCCTGCTTAATGTACTTCACTGGGGTCTCATGGCCTCATTGGATTGAGCTCAGCCTCCTGATGATGGCTTCAAAGCTGTTCCAGGCTTGCCTTGTGGATCTCCCTCTTTCCAGACTTAGCTTCTGAATCTTCACCACTCAATCTCCCCCAACAAATGCTCACTCTCCCTTCCTTCCTCTCTTCTCCTTCTCTCTCCCCCACTCCCGACTACATGCAGTGTTCTTTCTACTTACTGTTCCCTCTGCCTAGAATTACCCACTCTCCACTCCATTCCTCCCTCCCCATGACAATTTGCCTGCTTTCATCCACCTAATTTCTATTAATCTATCAGTTTTCATGTTGAATTCACCTTCTCTGCAGACTATTTGTTGTCTTCCCAAGTCTTGTTTTCTGCTCCCTCAGCCCCCCATGCTGGCTCTGTGACAACTCTGGTATGACTCTGCCTGCTTCCCCTACCAGCATCTCTTTGAAGGCAAGAATGCTTTCTTGTTCACTATTATATCTCCCAGCCCATGATGCAATATTGAATAAATGAAAGAATGAGTGAATCTGTGTGCCAGAGGCAGAAAACTCATGACTTTTTTACTGTTGGAATAATAAGTACTGATTTATTTACTCACCTCGGAAGGATTTGTTGACTGTCTACTTTGTGCCATGTGCCGTGCCGAGCCCTGGTGGGCAAGAGAAATAAAAACAAGTCGGTGCTGTTTCTGTGGTGTATGGGGAAAACAGACCAGAAGATTGATTGGGATTAGATTTGGGGGAAGAACATTCTAGGTGAGAAGAAACATTTGCGAAAGACCTTGAGGGGCCAGGGGAGGTGGCTCACGCCTATAATCCCAGCACTTTGGGAGGCCGAGGCAGGGGCGGATGATTTGAGGTCAGGAGTTTGAGACAAGCCTGGACAACATGGTGAAACCCTGTCTCTATTAAAATTACAAACATTAGCCGGGCGTTGCAGCACTCACTTGTAATCCCAGCTACTCGGGAGGCTGAGGCACAAGAATCGCTTGAACCGGGGAGATGGAGGTTGCACTGAGCTGAGACTCCAGGCTGGGCGACAGAGTGAGACCTCGTCTCAAAAAAAAAAGGAAAGGAAAGAAAGAAAGAAAGAAAGAAAGACCTTGAAGAAGGAAGGGGAGAGACACAGTCTTGAAACAGAAAGGCGCAGTGGGACTGGGGCATTGAAGGATAGGAAGAAGATCCAAAATGAGCTCAGAGTTCTGCGCAGCACCCAGATCAGGAAGACCTTACAGGGTTTCCAGCATGGAGCGACAGGATTAACCACGCACTGTGAAAAGATTGTTAAATGACTAAGTCCGTGTGTAAGCTACAGGCAACCCGTGTCTCTTTATTCTGAGACTAATCATTCTCATCCTTCCTGCTTGTCACTTTAATCTTTCCAACACACATTCACCTCCTGGCGTGGACTGTTGGCTTTCATCTGCCTAGAGAGCATTCCCATTGCCCTTCTCCTAGAAATAGACCCTGCTCACAGTGGCTGCAGAAAGTGGTTAGTTACGTGGTCCAGGGCTGACCAATCACAGCATCCAATCCCTCTGGTGACAGTGATTGGTCCGTGTGGCAAGCACATGACCCAAGCAGAGCCAATGAGAGCCTTATCCGTGAGATGGGTATAAGAACCTGGCAGCACAAGCTCTTTTTCCATTGAAGTTTGTAGGGAGGGTACCAGACACATTAGAGAAGCTGTGTCTAAAGTAGGACAGAGTTAAGGCCACTGTGATGAGTTGAGGAAAGAACAGATAAAGGAAGAAACATGAAAACTTTTCCTTTGAATGTTTGAACTATTCAGTATCCAAACTAATGTTGAAAACCAATGAATCTCTCCTTTCCCCATTAAGCGTGTTTACCTTGGGTGTCTATCATTCCATCCAAGCGAGTTCCAACTCACTCGTCCCGTACCTGATTCCCAGACCTCTTCAGATGCAGTCAGAGAAAGCATCTTGTCTTCATTTTATACAGGAGGAAACTGAGGCAAAAGGAAACTACCTGAGTTTATGCATAAAGTTGGTGGTAGAACTGGAATCAATCGACCCATCACCCCTTCTATCAATCAGTCAAATCACAGTAATGAATTTAATGCTACGGAACTGTGCACTTAAACATGGTTAAAATAATAAATTTTATGTTTGTTATATTCTACCACAATAAATAAATATTTAAAAAGTCTCTAGGCTTCTCAGATCCTTTCCATGGAATTGAATGAGTGGACACAACAGAGTAGTGTCTTTTTTTTTTTTTTTTTGAGACAGAGTCTCGATCTGTTGCCCAGGCTGGAGTGCAGTGGGGTGATCTTGGCTCCCTGCAACCTCTGCCTCCAAGGTTCAAGCGCTTCTCCTGCCTCAGCCTCCCGAGTAGCTGGGATTACAGGTGTGCACAACCACGTCCAGCTAATTTTGGTATTTTTAGTAGAGATGGGGTTTCACCATGTTGGCCAGGCTGGTCTCAAACCTCTGACCTCAGGTGATCCACCTATCTTGGCCTCCCAAAGTATTGGGATTACAGGCGTGAGCCACCACGTCCGGCCCAGAGTTGTGTTTCAAGCTACTGTTCCGAGGATGACGAATCTGAGAATTTTCTAGACAAGCCTCAATTTCAGTTACTCTGTCTCAGTGTCCCCCTCAAACCACCCTAATGGCTCACTAATGTTAACTGAGAAATATTTTCTAAAAGCTTTTCCATTTCTAGAAATAATGAAAAAATTCATTATAGCCACAGTTCTTGATTTTTCATGTGAAAGGCACTGTAATGCCTCAATTGTATGCTGATAAATGTTTAACAAGTGGCTCTCTGAAGGTAGCTCTGACATGAATGCTGGTAGATATTTTTGTTTACCTTAATGAGTCAGGCAAAAACAACAACAAAGACATATGTTGGTACTTCATTCGTTGTCAACGACGTGAACAACTTCTTTGCTGAACTGAATACAGATGCTCTTCCACTTATGTTGAGCTTACATTCTGATAAACCTAATGTAAGTTGAAAATACTGTAGGTCGAATATTGTAAGTGCATTTTTGATTTTGCACTATTGTAAACTCAGAAAAATTCTAAGTCCAACCATTGCTAAGTCGGGGACCATTTGTAATGGTTTTTAAATAACAGAAGAATGTTTCCTCAGTTGTCTGTACTATTCACAATATAATGGCCACAGACACATAATACCTTTAAGTTTAACCTGTTTTATTAACACTCTGTACATCACTTTCTTAAATCCAAACAATCAACAAAATGATCAAACCCTGATTTGCAGCACTGGCCAGTATCCCTGGTGTAAATATTCCCATTGTGGCTCATTTCAAGCTACCAATGTGACATCATTGAATGTGGAGTTGGGGAGAGATGCATAGATACCATTATATGTGTTTCAACCATATAGGTACAATTCATGCTAATAACTAGTGTACTCCATATAATTGTAAGCTTATATAATTTAATTTTATGATTGCATTTCACAAGCTGCTCATAAAATCCTGAAAATTTAATGATTAGCTATTGTGGGCTGGTATGAGCTGCACTCAGCACACTGCTATAAATCACTGTGGCCATGTACTTCCTGCTCAGTGGATAATAAATGGCAAAGACCCCATGCCATAGTTCAGATGGACTTTCATCTTCTTCCTGGGAAGTTCTTACCCTGGAGGCTCCTTCTAAGAGCATCCTTCCTGTCCAGATAAAGCAGGACTTTACCTTTCTTCTCTTCCAAAAGCCTCTCTTTTTCCCTCCATAGCACATAGTCACAGTTGGCAGCAACGTCTCCTTTTGGGTGTGGATTTATTTTTTGCCCAATGCAACTGTGAGCACCATGAGTGCAGGAAAGTGTCTGTTTCTGATCATGGTATTTCCTGGGTGTGACTTCATGTACAGTCAAGAGGAGAAACTCTGAGTATTTGCTGAGAGCAGTAGGGAATAGTTGCAGCTTAATCTTCATTTTGGAGAAGAGGGAGTGTTATTATCCATGTTCATAGCAGCATTATTCACAATAGCAAAAAGGTGACAGACACTCAATTGTCCATCGACAGATGAATGGATAAACAAAATGTGCCATATCCATACAGTAGAATATTACTCAGACATAAAAAGGAATGAAATTCTGATGCATGCTACACGTAGACAAACCCTGAAGGCATGATGCTATGTGAAATTAACCAGTTACAAAAGGACAAATACTGAATGATTCCATTCATAGGATGTGCCTAGAGCAGTGAAGTTCATAGAGGTGGACAGTGGAATAGTGGTTGCCTGGGGCTGTGAGGAGGAGGAAATGGGAGGTTCATGTTTAATGTGTACAGAAGTTCTGTCTGGCAAGATGAAAAAATTCTGGAGCTGGATGGTGGTGACAGTTGACAATAATGAACTTAATGCTACTGATCTGTGTACTTAAACATGGTTAAAGCAATACATTTTATGTTTGTTATATTTTACCACAATAAACAACTACTTAAAAGTCTCTAGGCTTCTCAAGTCCTTTCCATGGAATTGAATGAGTGCTTGTTTCTTTATTTGGAACAAAACAAAGATGACACAATAATAGAGTGAGGAGGATGATGATGATGGTGATGATGGTGGTGACAGTAATAGGAACAATAAATTGTGCTCCTAGAATGACCCAGGTTTGACTCAAAGTGTTTCTTATGCATGATCACTGTAAGTCCATCTGTGAGGAGGAGATTATTACGTCTGTCTTAGGAATGGGGAAACTGAGGCTCAGAGAAGCTAAGTGACTTGCCCAAAGCCACACAGCTTAAACTCAAGGCTAGTTGACTTTGAAGCCCATACTCCAATCACACCCTCTCTGTATCTTTACCTTATTTAGAAGGTAAAACAGCTACAGGACCTTTTCATTGACAATTCCTTGCTCATTTCCCTCCCAGGGTCACCTTCCAGCCGCAAAGCCACAACACTCCCACTTTCTTTGCCTCCCTTGGCTCTCATGGAGCTTGGCTAAACCCAGTGCTAAGACTGAGTTGTCAACCAGGAGCTAGAAAGAGAGAAAAAGCAATTTCTTCCATTCTTGGCTCAATCCTATGCAGTCAATACTGTTAACAGTAAATCAAATATCAGGACTGCATTGACCCAGGAAAAGGCCAAGGAGAAAAAAATTCAGAGCAGAATCTGAAAAAGTAGAAAATAAAGTTCAGCCATAGGCATAAATCATACCTGGAGAATTGAGCCCAAAGCACCAGCCGCAGGATGAGCCTGAGCTGCCCCTGAAAGCTGGGTCCCAAAGACCCCTGCTTTTGATTCTCAACTTTCTAGGACCCCTGTTTCTGGTAGATCCAGGGGAAAGGAGGTCACTGAGGGACAGGTTGAGGATATCTGATTTGCGGTCCTTCTGATTTGGGACGTCACTCCTCAACCCTGGGCTGAACTGGGAAAGGGGATCTGCAGAACATGACTTTGGAAGAAAGTCCCCTTTGACTGCTCCCCTAACCCCTGCATTCCTTCTGGCATGCTGATCTTTTCAAGTTTCACAGTGCTGGATGCCGGCTCCAAAAAGAAAGAGGATCACATGCTCTAAAAAGTATTCAATCTTGTCTGAGCCATGTTGCTGCCTGAACTACTGCTTCTTTAAATTAATGGAGTCATTCAACAAACATTTATGAAGCACCCACTGTATGCCAGGCATTGTTCTAAGGCCTTGAGGATTCAGCTGGGAACAAAATACGCACAAATTCCTCACTTCACTGAAGCTACATTCTAGTGAGTGGCGGAAGATGATAAGACAAGGTTTGTATACCATGTCAGACAGTAATAGGTGCTATGAGGAAACAAATAAGGTAAAATGGGTGTGGTGTGTTTGTTGGGGATGGGGAGAGTCCCGTTTAGTTAAGAAAAAGAGACATTTGAGCAAAGACTCCAAAGGAGGCGAGGATGTGAGCCCTGTGGGTATCTGGGAGAAGGGTGTTTCAGGGACAGGGATCAGCAGGTGCAAAGGCTCTGAGGCAGGACATGCTGGGGGCCTTTTGAAAAAAAGTGAGATATGACTGGAGGAAGTGAAGGGAGAGGGTGGCAGATGGTGAGGTCCAAGTTGGAGAGGTGACCAAGGGACCAGATTCTGTAGGGCCTCTGGGTGGATGCAGGGACTTTGGCTTTCCTCTAGGTGAAGTGTGGATTGTTGGGAAATTTGGAGCTGCAAAAGGACCTAATCTATTGGGTTTTAGCAATAAATGTTTACTTGTCAGTTTCTTCAGCCATATGCTCTGACTAGTTAAGGTTATTTAAAAAATAGTTGGAATTGCACGGCAATTTGTACACCTCTGAGAAGCAATCTCTCTGAAAATAACCTCTAATGCCCTGGCACATTCTTAGCCCATAATAAATGCTCAAACATATTAGTTGACCATAGAAAGAGGTCAGGAAGGATGTTCAACAAAGAGTTAATGGTGCTTCCTTGGGAGAGTGGCTGGAATGAGTATGGCAAATAAAGGTTAATTATCTCTTATTTCTTTTTGTATTCATCAGATTTTTATAGCTTTTTCTTTTTTTTTTTGAGATGGAGTCTCACTCTGTTGGCCAGACTGGAGTGCAGTGGTGCAATCTTGGCTCACTGCAACCTCTGCCTCTCAGATTCAAGTGATTCTCCTGCCTCAGCCTCCCGAGTAGCTGGGACTATAGGGGCGCGCCATCATGCCCACCTAATTTTTGTATTTTTCAGTAGAGACGGGGTTTCACCATATAAGACAGTCTGGTCTCGAACTCCTGACCTCGTGATCTGTCCACCTTGGCCTCCCAAAGTGCTGGGATTACAGGCGTGAGCCATTGTGCCCAGCCTATAGCTTTTTTTTTTTTTTTTTTTTTTTTAAGGCAAGTTGAATGGGTGGATGAAGACTAGGAGCTCTGTTCTGAGTTCTGTGACCTTGGGTCTGCCACTTGTGATTCTGAGCAATCATTTGCTCATATTTTTCATGAGTTAAAACTTTAAACTCTAATAGCTGCTTATGAAGTTTTAGGGGGAATAACAATGTAAATGGAATACGTTGTTCAGTGCCTGGCATATAAATCAACCCTGATTTTAGTTTGCAAGGAGCCATATAAGGTTTTTAAGGAGAGAAGTGAAGGGAAAAGATCTGGGTTTTAGAAAGAAGGATCACAGGGGTGCCCATGCTAGTCTCCAACTATTGCTCTAAGCTTGGCCTCCTCCCTCTCCCTGGGCAGCTACGGGCAGCTGGCCATTCCTTCTGCCCTTGATTTCCCTACCCCAGCCTAGTCTTCACCCTTCCTGGGGAAAGCCAACTCCTTGCCTGGCAGGCCTCCCGGCAACCAAAGGACTTCTTTGAGGGAAGAAGCCACTTTATCCAGAAAAAATCAATAGAATCTTTTTCCAGGTAAATTTCAGAGACTTGTAAGAAGATGCAGCAGCCTGGGAACTTGTCTCCCATTCAGCATAGGAACCTCTTGCACAGCATTTGGCTATGAGGCCCTCAAAGTGGACACCTGTTCGTATCTCCTTTTTAGCAACTGCTCCTCTTTCTGGTAACAGCATGTCATTTTCCTTGAAAAGCCACCTTTGGCCATGCCAAGCCCAACAACATGGATAGAGGTGACTCCTTCTCCATCACTGGAGGTAGGCATGGCCAGTGAACCAGGTCTGAGCCAATCGAGTACTGCTGCCCTCAGCCTACAGTGATTGATTCAGAGATGAGACTCAAGGCCCAATATAGCCAAGAAGGGCCAGCCGCAGGATTTTGGTTCAGTCTGATGATGTAACAGTCAGAGTGGACTGTGATATGCTGCAATATAACTAATACCTCCTAATTTCTCAGTTATAGTGACTCAGGTTTTTAAGAAGTTTTTTATTAATTTATTAATTTTATTTTTTATTTCAATTGGTTTTTGGGGAGCAGATGGCATTTGGTTATATGAATAAGTTCTTAATGGTGATTTCTGAGATTTTGGCACACCCCTCACCCCAGCAGTGTACATTGTACCCAATGTGTAGTCTTTTATCCCTCACCCCTCCCACCCTTTCTCGTGAGTCCCCAAAATTCATTCTATCATTTTTATGTCTTTGTGTCCTCAAAGCTAACCCATCACTTGTAAGTGAGAACATATAATGTTTGGTTTCCCATTCCTGAGTTACTTCACTTAGAATAATGGCCTCCAATTCCATCCAGGTTGCTGCGAATGCTTTGATTTCATTCCTTTTTATGGCCGAGTAGTATTCCATGGTGTGTGTGTGTGTGTGTGTGTGTGTGTGTGTGTGTATATATATATATATATATATCACCTTTTCTTTAACCCCTCATTGATTGATGGTCATTTGGGCTGGTTCCATATTTTTGCAATTGCGAATTGTGCTGCTATAAACATGTGTGTGCAAATATCTTTTTTGTGTAATGACTTATTTTCCTCTGGGTAGATACCCAGTAGTAGGATTGCTGGATCAAATAGCAGCTCTACTTTTCGTTCTTTAAGGAATCTAGTGGCTCAGTTTTTGTTTTGTTTTGTTTTGTTTTTGTTTGTTTTAGATGGAGTCTCGCTCTGTCACCCAGGCTGTAGTGCGGTGGCGCCATCTCAGCTCACTGCAACCTCCGCCTCCCGGGTTCAATCAATTCTCCTGCCTCAGCCTCCCGAGTAGCTGGGACTACAGGCGTGCACAACCACGCCTGGCTAATTTTTTTTTTTTTTCTAGTAGAGGTGGGGTTTCACCATGTTGGCCAGGTTGGTCTCAAACTCCTGACCTCAGGTGATCCACCCACCTCAGCCTCCCAAAGTGCTGGGATTACAGGCGTGAGCCACCGTGCCCAGCCTGGCTCAGGTTTTAATGGCACAGAGCAGCCAAGATTGATTTGCTGCTTGTGCTCCGTGTGCACACTGTACGCCTCCGGGAAAAACCAAAGGGCAAAAACCAAGTCTTCACCAACCAAGCTGGTGGAGACTCTGCTCCACATCCTCCTCATCCACGGACTCAGGCTGGTGGAGACTCTACCACCTGGAACATCATCAGTTACCACCACAGGGGGGAAGGAAACGTGGAATCAGATGAGTCTGATGTCAAATCCTGACTTTGGTGTTTAAAGCAAGGGACTTGCCTGACCTGCTGGGTCCATAGTTACTGCTTAGCTCCGAGAGTATTGATTTTCCCTCTGTCCAATGTCTTCAACCCTATTCATTGTATATTCAACCAGGATTTTCAAGGCTTGACTCAAACACCTGCCTTTCAGAGATTTCTTCTCAAACTCATCTCATGGCCAGCACCTCTCCATCATCTTAGCACAGAGGGAAGCACAAAGTAGGGGCTGTGCTCAGTGCCCTGTCAGTGTCTAGCAAAGGCCTAAGCGCTCAGTAGGTGCTATGCTCAGTGTCACCCAAGGTGCTTTGCAGTGTCAGGCACAATAGTGGATGTTATTCTCTGTACCATCCGCAATGCCCATCCCAGTACCAAGCATGTAGCGTGCTCTTTCTTTGCTGTTTCCTTTCCCTGAGTGTTTCTAGCAGTGTATCTCCAGGAAGTTATTCCCCAAGACACTTCCTCCAGGTCCTCAGCCTCTTGCACATTGGGACCTGGAATGTGCCACCTGGAGCTGCTTTCAGGGTGCAGTCAGCTGAAATAGGTGGGGTGGGGCAAGCAGGCCTTGAAGAGATGGTCCAGGGCTGTCCTTCCCTGTGGGGGTCATCTGGGGTCAGTGAGCAGCGACTTGGCTTATGCATTTCCTCCCAGGGCCCCAGACAAAGAGAGAGTCCTTGGCAATGCCGTTACCTTGACAACTCTTTGTGTTGGAGAGTGGGAGAGAGAGGGGGAGGGAGGCAGCTCAGGGAAGCGGGGTGGCTGCTGGGGGAGGGGGAAGGAGCAGGGAGGAGCTGGAGGAGAAATCCACCTTTAAAAGGGAAGGGAGAAATGACTCCACTTCTGGGTAGAGGGAAGGAAGTGTCTTCATGGAGCAGGATGGAGGCTGGTCTAGGTGGGACATCCTGCCTCTCCTTCTCACCCCGTCTAGAAATTCTGCCAGCAGCCTTAACACCCAGAGAACTAGGTTTGAGTCCCAGCCCTTCTTCTAACTTGCTGTGTGACCTTCTGCAAGTTACTTTTCCCCCCTGAATCTGAATTTCCTCTTGTATAAAATAGGGATAATAATCCACAAGGTGACTGTGAGCATTAGCTGAGCATTTCAGGTAAATGAATAGTAGTGGGCCCCTAGTGAGTGTTAACTCCCTGGGGGCCATTATTCATTTGGTCTTTTCTTACTGGTAACCTGGGCTTAGTCAAGTGACTCCCTCACCTTGGTCAGTCTCTTTACCAAAAAGATTATGGAATTTCTATGGAACTTGCCAGGAGCTAAGTGGGTGCTGCTGGTAGCTATGGTTACTGATGTTCCTGCCAGACTCTTGACACTGGTGGTGGGGGTGGGGGTGTCAACATTACTGGAATTATTAATTCCAGTAATGTCATCATTGTGCAGATGAGACCCATGCTTAGAGAGGGGTGGTGAGTCTGAGGTGTGCTTGAGGAAGAGACCTGGGGGAGGTGACCAGTGTGGGGGACACTACATTGCCCAGCCCTCTGCATTCTGTGTTTGAGGGCCCCCCTAGAGCCCTAGGACTTATCCTGACCCCCCCAACCCTGTGTCATGCAAGCCCAAAAGCCAGCCTCTCTTCCTGGCTGCCCAGGACTGCACAGATGCAGGAAGGTGGGCATCTGAGGTGCCAGTGGGAGTCTGTTGGGGGTAAGGGTGGGAACCCTGGCTTCCTGAGAGCAGGAATGGTGGACATGTGGGACCCTTCTGCTGGGGTGGGGCTGGGTGCAGTTCCTCTCCTGCCTGAGGCACCCCATTCCATCACTTGCTGAGGCCTGAGCCCTTCAGCCACCATCTGGGGGATGCAGTCACAGCGGGGGATCATGCTTCCCACTGTAAGTTGGCAGCCTGTTTATCAGTCTGGCCTAAGAAGTGCAGCTTTCCAAGTGATTTCCCAGATCCTGATCCACCCCAGAAAATGAGCACAGAGTCTTGACACTCGCTGGGATCTCACTTAGCTCCCCAGAGCCCTTCTGTCTGTCCATCTCTCTCCTGCTTTAAGGAGTTGTCCTGTCCCTGGACAGACAGACTCCGAGGATCTGCTGGGAAAGACCCCTTGGGCTCTGACCCCAAATGGTTTCTGATTGCTGGGAGGGATGCACCTCTTAACACCTAATTATGTTCTACACATGTTACCTGGGGGCAGGGGCAAACAGGAAGTGCTTCTGGTGTTCAGAGGGCTGGAGGAGTGAGGGGTGGGGGGCTGCCTGGAGGAGGTGGCATACTTCTGGAACAGATGAAAGAAAACAGTAAGTGTCAGAACCAGGTCCTTTCAGGACACTGTTAGAGGTGGACAGTGATTATCTCCATTTTACAGAGGAGCAAACTGGGGTTCAGAGAGGTCAGGGACCTGATCCAGGTGGTCCAGAGGCCAAAGAGGGCCAGGTTTGAAGCTGGGTCTGTTTGATCCAAACCTGGGGCTTGTTTTGTTGTGCCCTGGCACAGCCCAAGATGCGCATGTCCAGGCGGAAGATGTAGCCAGGTTAGAGAGCGTAACATTGGGGATTCAGGAGGAGCCTGGTTAAGGCGAGTAGACGGCATGAGAGGAGCCATACTAGCTGGGAGGGGGCAGATGGGAGAGGAGTTTGTATTTAATGCTGCTGGAAATCTGATGATGCCACTCCACTTGCATAAAACCCTCGGTGGCTCCCCAATACTCTTGCGAAAGCCATAAATCCTCACCAGGGCCTTCAAGACCCACCTTGGCCCTGCTTCCCTCAGCATCCTCATCTCTCCCTGTGCTGGCACATGCTCACTTCATCCCCTGCAGGTCCTCAGTCTCACTCTGGGACCTTTGCCTACCAACCCCTTCTCTCTGGAGCGTTCTGCCCCACTCCCCTGCACGACTCAACCCCCACTCATTCTCCTCATCTCCACCTAAATGTCACCTCCTCCAGGAAGACTTCCTTGATCTCCTGAGTGCTCGCAGCCCCCTCGGCTTTCCTGTCACTCTGGTCTAATTACTATACCTTTAGTGTCTGTTCCATAACCCCTGCCTGCCCCCACCTTAGTCTGTGAGCCCCATGAAAGGCAAAAAAACAAGTCTGTTTATCACTGAATCCTTAGTGCCAAGAATGAATGGTGCCGGCACATAGCAGATACCCAACTGAAATTTATTGAATAAATGCATGAATAAAGAATGAATGAAGTAAGAAACCAGTGAAATTTTAGGTAGGAAGAGTAAATTGACAGAAATTGGATGGTGGTGGTGCAGGATAGGGGCAGAAGGAATTCTGATTCAGACAGGATGTCACCCCACTGTGCCTCAAGCCCCCAAAGTGCCCCCCATTTCATCCCACTTCCTCCGTCCTTTGCGTGGAGGTGGGGAGGGGACTTGGCTGGGGCTCTGAAGACATCCCTGCCTTACTCCTACCTGCCTTTCCCCCAGCTTCCACCTGTGGACTGGAACTCCAGGTACCTTAGAGGCACTCCCCAGCCCTGCAGCTTGCCAGGGGCACTGATTTCTGGAGAAAATCTTAATGGAAATCTCTCCAGCTATTTTTCTGTCTCTATGAGGAATTAGCAACCACAAAGTGCTGTTTGGCAAATGGGTGGCCCTAAGAAGCTGCTTTCCCAGGGCTTCAGTGACCACCAGAAAGACCATCAGTTATTGAGCACCTGCTGTGTGCATTTTCCAGGAAGATCATCAGTTATTGAGCACCTGCTGTGTGCATTTTCCAGGAAGACCATCAGTTATGGAGCACCTGCTGTGTGCATTTTCCATGAACAGTTTCTGTTCTTTACCACCATCTTATGTGGTTGGAAATTTCATTCTCTCCACTTTAGGAATGAGGGAATTGGAACTCAGAGAGAAGAGATTTGCTGAGGTCATTCACTGGAGAAGGTTGGAAACAGTGTTCATGTCAAGGTCTGTCTCTCTGAAGTCCTTGAGTAACTTCAGGGTGGGCACTGGATCCAGCTGCTGTGGTTCAGGTGCGATTCCTCCACATACATCTACATCATCTTGGGCAAAGGCTCCAGCTTGCTGTGCCTTAGCTTCCTTATCTGTACAGTGGGCACAATAATAGTAACCACTTCCCTGGGTCATTGTGAAAAGTTAATAGTTGAGAAAATATTTAAAGTATTTGGCATGACATTGTATGTTCTCACTTATAAGTGGGAGCTAAGCTATGAGGATGCAGAAGCATAAGGATGACACAACAGAGTCTGGGGACTCAGTGGGAAAGGGTGGGAGGGAGATGAGGGATAAAAGACTACAAATTGGGCTGGGTGCAGTGGCTCATGCCTGTAATCCCAGCACTTTGGGAGGCTGAGGCAGGCAGATCACGAGGTCAAGAGATCGAGACCATCTGGCTAACACAGTGAAACCCCATCTCTACTAAAAATACAAAAATTAGCTTGGGGTGGCGGTGCACACCTGTAATCCCAGCTACTCGGGAGGCTGAGGCAGGAGAATCACTTGAACCCGGGAGGCAGATGTTGCAGTGAGCCGAGATGGTGCCACTGCACTCCAGCCTGGCGACAGAGTGAGACTCTGTCTCAAAAAAAAAAAAAAAAAAAGACTACAAATTGGGTGCAGTGTATATACTGCTTGGGTGAGGGTGCATCAAAATCTCACAGCTCACCACTAAAGAACTTACTCATGTTACCAAACACCACCTGTTCCCCAATAACCTATGGAAATAAAAAGTTTTAAATAATTAAATGTTTGGCACAGCGCATTAGACACAGAGCTCAGTCAGGTTAGCAGTTTGCATTAAATTAAACCAATTTTGTTAGGTGCCTACTAGATGCCGGGGCTATAGCAGGGGAACAGGGCAGAGCCCACCCTCATGGTCTTACCTTCTGGCATTGCCATGCCACATGATATAAGGTATTCTTCTCTGAGCCTTGAGCCATGTCTACGTTCACCCATTCCACAAACGTTAGTTGAATGTCTAGTATGTGCCAGGCAGGCCAGGTAAGCAGGAGTAATACGCTGCCTCTCCCTGCAGGTAGAAGACAGGTAGAGGCAGGGGTCTGAGATGAAATAGATGAGAGTTCCAAGGAAATGCGTGTTGGGATTACAGTTTGGGAAGCGGAGCGTCAGAGAGAACCTTCAGGAGTCATTAGAGAGGGGAGGGTCATCCAGGAGCAGGACACAGAACATACAAAGGGCTGGAGTCACATTGAACTTGGTGGCTGTTGGACTCCTTTTCTTTCCTAAACTCTGAAAATAGGGTGTGATCAGGGACATGGCAACTTTAACCCTGACCGGCTGTGACCTTGATCCTCTTTATATTCATTACCTGTATCCTCTCATTTAATCTGCATAACAGGCCAGTAGTTATGGTTGTAAACGTGTAGGGATAGAGTTTTGCTTCTCTTATTTTACAGAAGCAGAGAGGTGGACTGCTGTGTCCAAAGGCACCCAGTTATCGGGTTGCCAGGTTTGCAAACACAAGCACAAAAACACAGCATTCCCAGTTAAAATTGAATTTCAGATGAATAATGAGTGATTTTTTAAAAAAGATAAATCTATCCCCTAGAGATCTTTGATATACTAAAAAATTATTTGCTACCCAGTTTTTGGTAACCTCACCCCATTTCGTTTCGTTTCGTTTCTTTCTTTTTTTCTTTAAGATGAAGTCTGGCTGTGTCGCCCAGGCTAGAGTGCAGTGGCATAATCTCGGCTCACTGGAACCTCCGCCTTCCGGGTTCAAGCGATTCTCTTGCCTCAGCCTCTCAAGTAGCTGGGATTACAGGCGCCCGCCACCACGCCCGGCTAATTTTTGTATTTTAGTAGAGATGAGATTTCACCATGCTGGCCAGGCTGGTCTCCAACGCCTGACCTCAGGTGTGATTCATCCGCCTTGGTCTCCCAAATTGTCGGGATTACAAGGCGCGAGCCACCGCGCCTGGCCCTCACCCCGTTTCTGAACCTCATTTAGCCTGTTTTGTTTTTTTTTTCCCCTTGAAAATAAAGGTGGTTGTAATTATGATCTGGATTTCTTGAGGGCCTACGACGCACCAGGCTCTGTGCTAAGTGTTCTGCACAGAGTATCTTGAGCTTCCCACTAAACGCGTCTCGGGGGCCCACCTGCGCCCTCTGTGCCAGCCTGGTAGCCCGCAGTTCTGTAAATAGCCACAAGGTGTCGCCCTCGGCCCGTGGTACCCTGGAGGCGGCGGGGGGCGGCCGGGCGCGCGCGGCCCATTCATCACCGCGCGGCCGAGGCGCGCAGACAATGTGGGGAGCGGCCCTGGCCCGCGCCCGCGCGGCTGTCTGTACAAAGGATGCGCTGTTAACACGTGTACGGTAATGGGCTCCCTCACGGCCTCCTCCCCGGCCACCCGCTCCCAGCCTGACGGATGGCCCGAGCCATCCATCTACATCATGTCGTGGGCGGTGAGCCTCCTCGTCCGTCCAGTCCGTCTGGCCGTCCACGGCCAGCCATGGCCTTGGCCGTGCGCCCTACTTGGGCAACCCCCATTCCCTTCCCTTCTGCAGAAGGAACCTAGTGCGGAGTGAGGCCTACTATGTGCTGGGCCCCAGCTGTGCTGTCTCCTTGATTTTCACGCAAGGCGATGTGGCTTATTAGCCCATCCTACAGAGGAGGAAACTGAGGCTTGGAGCTGGGAAACCTTTATTCTAAGAACACACAGCTCTGGGGTTTGACAGAGTTGGAATTTTTTTCCTTACAACTTTGTTGAGACTCGACTTCTCATACCATAGAACTCACACATGTAAAGTATGCATTTCAATTTTTTTTGTATGTTCACATAGCTCTGTGACCATCACCACAATTCAATTTTACAGCATTTTAGTGAATTCTCCCAAAGAAATCTTCTATCTGTTAGCAGTCCCTCCAGCCCTTGGCAATCATTAATCTACTCTCTGTCTGTGTAGATTCTAGACATTTCATACAAATGAAATCACGTAACATGTGGCCTTCTGAGCCTGGCCTATTTCACTTAGTATAATTTCAAGGTTCACCCATGTTGCAATGTGCATTAGTACTTCATTCCTTTTTATTGCAGAATAATATTCCATTGTATGGATATACCACATTTTATTGATTCACTTGCTCATTGTGTCCACTTTTTGGCTACTATGAATAATGCTGTGAAAAGGTTTTATGTGGATAGATATTTTCAATTTCCTTGCAGTGAAATTGCCAGATTGTATGGTAACATGACATTTAACTGCTCAAATATCTGCCAGACTGTTTTCAGAGTGGCTGTACCATTTTACATTCCCACCAGCAGTGTATGAGGATTTGGGTTTCTCTGCATCCTTGCCAACACTTGCTACTATCTGTCTTTTTGATTCTTGCCACCCTAGAGGGTAGGAAGTGTATCTCATCGTGGTTTTGAGTTGCACTTCCCTGATGACCAAGGATGTCAGACATCTTTTCATTTGCTTACTGGCCATTCGTATATCTTCTTTGGAGAGAAACATCTATTCATATCCTTTGCTCATTTTTAAAAAAATGGGTTGTTTGGCCAACTGCTGTGGCTCACGCCTGTAATCCCAGCACTTTGGGAGGCCGAGGTGGATGGATCACCTGAGGTCAGGAGTTCAAGACCAGCCTAGGCAACACGGTGAAACCCCATGTCTACTAAAAATACAAAAATCAACTGGGAACGGTGGGACATGCCTGTAACCCTAGTTACTCGGGAGGCTGAGGCAGGAGAATCGCGTGAGCCCTGGAGGTGGAGGTTGCAGTGAGCCAGGATTGCGCCATTGCACTCCAGCCTGGGCGACAGAGTGAGATTCCGTCTCAAGAAAAAAAAGTTGGGTTGTCTTTTGATTGTTGAATTGTAAGCGTTCTTTATATATTCTGGATACAAATCCGTTATCTGATATAAGAATCGGGAATATTTTCTCCCCTTCTGTGGAGGGTCTTTTTACTATATGGTTTTGTTTGCAGCACAAAAGTTTTAAGTTTTGGTGGAAGTCCAATGCACCTGTGTTTCTCTTTTAGTGCTTGTGTTTCTGGTGATGTCTTTCAGAACAAAGCTCTGTGGGACTCTAAAACTGGTCCTCTTTTTGCTGCACTGAAGTGACAGGTATTTGCTCCCCCATAGGGATTGTGGAAGGAGCTGGTCAGGACTTGGTGGTTGTCTTGGGCTGGTCAGGGTGTGGAGCTGTGGGGAAGAACAATGACCCTGGAATAAACAAATCTGGGTTCCAATCCTTGTTGGGCTATTGCTTTCCTTGGTTCACTGCCACTGAGACTCAGTTTTTTCATCTGTACAATGGAGATAATCACACGTACCCTTGAGGTGGCTGTGAGATTAAACGAGGGGGTCCGAACACATGGAAGATGCTTGATAAACACAGCTGTGATGACAACGGCCTGTAAGGTCCCTGAGAAGAGGCCCCAGCTCTCCGCTCTCCCCAGCATGGTGTGAGGCTCTGAACCCAGGACTTACAGCTCTGTTCCTACCCTTGGGATGCAGGTATTGGGATGTATGGCTAGGAGTCCCTGAGACTCCCTGTGCAAATGAACTTTTTTTCAGGTGTCTTAACGCAAAGCACAGTTTTGCTTTGTCCTGCTGAAAACTGCAAGGGCCTCAGAGTGAAGCAGAAGGGATCACTAGGCTTTCAGGCAGAAGGAGGCAGTGGCTCAGGTGGACCCATCGTCTCTGCTGGGTCTCTCCTGGCTCCCACAGCCACTCTGACGTGGATTCTGTGAGGGGGTTCAGAGATGAGTGAAGATCCCAGCTAGGAAAAGGCACCTGGAAAGGAGGTGTTATCCCCTTCCTTGGTACTGGTGACGCAACTGAGGCTCAGACAGGTGAAGCCACTTGACCAAGACCGTACACCTCCCCCTTGAAAAGCAATGCAAAGAACAGCTCCTGGCCTCTGGGCCTGAGGATCTTCAGGCATCATTCTGAGACATGCTGGGGAAAGTGGGCCTTCTCCCCATTGCGATCAGGACCTCAGGAAAGCCCCTGTGTGCAGTGCACCTGCTCTGCCCCTCAGTGGGGCAGGGGGCTTTGGAGCTATGCAGGCCTGGGCTGAAATCTGACTACCCACCACTTACTCTCTGAACTTCAGTCTCTTCATCTTCCCAGTGGAGATACTTATTGTTCCTGCCTCCAAGGTGGCTGTGAGGATAAAATAATTGAGCCGGATACCAGCTTAGTATGGACTTGACCCTTAGTGAGTGCTTTGAAATAAAGACTATTACTATGGTTATTAATAACTGAGACAAGAGCTCTGCAACATAGATTCACACTGGGATGGCGGAGGCAGTGGGTGGGGTGGTCAGACCGTTCCCCCAACAGGCATGGGCCTCAGAGCTGGAATGTTCAGGGTGTCAGGAAGCCGAGGGCGCTGTCCACTGGTGGATGGAGGTGGAGAAAATTGATTCTGACCCAGAAGGCCACAGGTGGCAGGGCAGTTACCGAATGTGGAGCTGCTGGAGATGAGAAGACCTCGGTCATGGCTCTGCTGAAGCCTGGCTGTGGAGAGATGGGTCTTGCGGGCTGGTGGGGCTTCCTGTCCCAGAGCCTGGGTTGTGCTGGGTGGTGGTGGGGCTGGGAAATGGCTTAGCCCCGCCTGCCCCTCCAGATGACAGACGGACAGATAGACGGACAGACAGACACTCCACTAGGGGAACATCACCAATTTCTCATGGGTGTAGCCTCCTACTTCTCCAGCATCCTTCCTGAAATTTGTTTCCCTGGCTGTTGCTTCTCTCTGTGTATTTGTGTTCCCTGGGGCCTAGCCCCTAGCAGGGGCTGGCTCCTAGCAGGTGCTCAGTTAATGCCTGCTGGGGGTCGGGGGGAATGAATCGATGTTGTCTCTTTAGAGTTGAAGGTGGAAATTTGAAGTTCAGCCCCCTGTCACCTCCCCAGATGGAGGCTGATGTTGTCATGCAGAGAACCCAAGCAACCAGGGCTGTGCACAGAGTTCCAGACGGGGCTTATGTTGTCTGTGGCTCCATGCAGACACCCTATGGACACAGCATGGTGTTGGGGTCAATGGACAGGCTCTGGTGTCGAATCTGGCTCCACACTTGCTGGGTGAGCTTAGAAGGGACTTGGTTTCTCTGAGCCTGTTTCCTCCTCTGTAAAACAGGGATAATAGTAGTGCCTGCTGTGGGGTGTTTTCGTGAGGATTCAGTCGGTGTCTAAACAGTGTATTGACCATTGTAAGAGCTCAGTCATGGCCAGGCATGATTATCCCAGTGGAAAGGGTGTGGGTGAGTGTTGTGGTATGGGGGTTTCTAAAAGACTCAGCCTGCTTGGGAAGTCACTAGAAAGGATCAAGATCTGGCTTGAAGCCACTTGCCTTCACAGAGTCTCTGTTTCTTCATCTGTAAAATAGGCTAGTCCAAGTATCTACTTGATGGGATTTGGTGAGGTCAGAGTGTAAAGGCTGAGCACAGAGCCTGGTCTAGAAGGAGTGGTTAGTAAAGAGATGGTGTTGATGGAGGAGGAAGAGGAGGAAGGAGGGGAGGATGCACTCTGAACAAAGATTTGTAGAATCCAGCTCCTATGATGCCCTATCTTGCTGAATAATCTTGGGCAAGTTGCACTGTCCTCTTGCCTCAGTTTCCATATCAGTCAACGAAAGAGATGAATAAAATCCCAGACCACTGGGTGTCTGTGGGAAGGGCGGGTTTCTACACATAGGTACTGCATGGGGGATGTGATAAGACCACAGAAGGCAGCTGAGTGGCTCAAGCTCATGGGCAAGGGCTGCCCAGTGACCTCACCCCTTGGCCTCAAACTTCTCCCTTCCTTGGCAACAGGGATCAAGAAAGAGTGAACATTATTTACTGACCACTTTCTGTGGGCCGGGTCCTGACGCAAGGACCACGCATGTGTCAATTCCTGTGCTGTGCTCACTGATCCCTCAAGGTAGGAACAGGAATGAACCCACTTTCTAGCAGAGGAAACTGAGGCCATGCAGTGGGACGTGGTGGTCTTTCTTTTTTTTTTTTTTTTGAGACAGAGTCTCACTCTATCACCCAGGCTGGAGTGCAGTGGTGGGATCTCTGCTCCCTGCAACCTCCACCTCCTGGGCTCGAGCGATCCTCCCACCTTAGCCTCCTGATAGCTGGGATGACAGGCTCATGCCATCACACCCTAATTTTTTGTATTTTTTTGGTAGAGAGGGGGTTTCACTATGTTTCCCAGGCTAGTCTCAAACTCCTTGCCTCAAGCTATCCTCCCATCTCGGCTTCCCAAATACTGGGATTACAGGTGTGAGCCACTGTGCCTGGCCCCAGCATCGGAATTCTAAGTCCAGAATCTTCACTGTGAGCCTATGTGTCTCCCTTTAGGTAGCCACAGCTCCAGCCTCCTGAACAATGGCCCTGCCCCGAAAGGGAGGGCAGGAGTAGCTCATGGAGGGCTTGACATCAGCTCATCCCTGCCTGCTCCTCTGACATTTGGTGAATCAAAGATAGGGTGCATTTTGTGAAACCCTGGACTGTGTGCCACGAGGACCAGCTGCCTCTGTCTCTGTCTCAGTCACCATCCTCTCCTCCACCTAGCACAGTGTCTCATGCAAAGCGGGCAGTTTAATTTTCCTTCCCATCTCTGCAGCATGTGTCTTGTATACAGTAAGCACTTACTATGCAGTAGAATTGTCCAGTTTTGTAGCAAGAAGGGCCTTTTGAAATTCTAAAGCAGGCTGGGCATGGTGGCTCATGCCTGTAATCACAGCACTTTGGGAGGCTGAGGCGGGCAGATCACTTGAGGTCAGGAGTTCCAGACCTGGCCAACATGGTGAAACCCCATCTCTACAAAATTAGCCAGGCATGGTGGTGTGCACCTGTAGTCCCAGCTACTCCAGAGGCTGAGGCAGGAGAATCTCTTGAACCTGGGAGGTGGAGGTTGCGATGAGCTGAGATTGTGCCACTGCACTCCAGCCTGGGAGACAGAGCGAGACTCCACCTCAAAAAAAAAAAAAAGAAAGAAATTCTAAAGTACGTCCCACCCCATTTTACAGATGGGAACACTGAGGTCCAGACGGAGGAATGTCTTGTCCAAGGACACACAGTAAATCCATGTAGATCCAGGCCCTGAACCCAGGTCCAGTGTTCCTTCCTCCACTCCATGATGACTGAGTGAGTTGATGTCACCTGCACAGCAGAGCCTGGTCCAGCTCCTGCATTTTACCCCACACCAGGAGGATGGGTATGCAAAATATTTCAGGTCAGAGAGAGGCCTCGGGTAAACATAAATCCCCTTGACTTCAGAAAGAAACCAGTGCTAGTGATTAAGCCACAGTGAATAACGAGGCTTCTCTGTACTGGGTGTGCCAGGCTCTGTACTGGGTGCTGGAGGGCACAGAAATGAATAAGAGATGGCTCTGAGGGGCTCATAGACCAGCATGGGAGACAGACAGACAGACACACACACACACAGACAAGGCTCATCTTTGTGTGGCATTGGTTACAGTCTGACATATTAATGTTGCTTAAATGAATATTGGGGATTGGGCCATTGGAAGAGAAAATTCTGTCCCCCTGGAGAGTCGGCAGCTGGGGGTGGGGCTCTTGTTCTTTTGAGCTGAGAATGTTTCATATCACAGTCCTAGGCTGACACAGCCGGTAGTCAGACACAGTCCTGCTCTTGACTTACTCAGGGCAGAGACAGGCCTTGTCTGCCAAAACAAAGACCCATGGACCGGGCGGCTTATACATGGAGATGTGTTCTTTCTCTGTTCTGGAGGTTGAAGTCTGAAGCCCAGGTGTTGGCACCTTGGGCAGCCTCAGGGATTCGTGGGTTTGTAGACAGCCTTATTCTCAGCTTTCTCCCACGTTTTCACATTGTCTTCCCTCTATGGTGATCTGTGTCCAAATCTCCCTTTTGAATAAGGGCACAGTCATTTTGGACTAACTAACGACCTCATCTGAACTCCATCATCTGCAAAGACTATTTCCAAACAAGGCCCCGTTCACAGTTCTTGGGGATTAGGACTTTAACATCATTTTGGGGCACGACCTAACCCATGATAGGCCCATAATGAAATAAACATGATACAGTGGTTTTTGAGCATCAGTTGTATGCCTGGCATTGTGCCAGTCATGCCAGACCCTGGGCATTCCGAGATGCCAAGGTGACATTCCTGCCCTCATGGTGCCCTGAACACATTGAAGGAGAGGAATCATTGCCGGGGGAGAGGACCACAGCGCAGGGTGTGGACTGAAGGTGGTGGCACGTGAGCTACATCTCTGGCTTGCAGGAGGCACATGGGGATGCTCCTTTGCTATGTCTCTGGCTTGCAAGGGGCACCCCGGGATGTTCCTAGAAAGGAAGGTGGCATGATGGTGACAGCCTCGATGCCAGGAGAGGAGCTAGCAACTGAACCACAGAGACATTCCCAGCAGTCAACAGGAGCCACAGATTGATGAGCTAAAGAGTTGTGCAAACAGTGTTTGTTTGTTTTGTTTGGAGAGGGAAGTCCGTGTGTTTAGAGCTCAGCTTGTCTCCCTCCCTCATGTTACAGGGGAAGAATCGGAGGTTCCGAGTGGGGAGTGACACTCGCAGGGCCACGTGGCCAGCCAGGGCCAAGAGCGACACCAGAAGGTGATAGTTCTACTTGCTTCTGAGTCCTTAGAGCGCATGGCCCAGTCTGCAGTTACAAACATGCTTGTTCAAAACACAACAGCCGTTGCCGATGACAATAGAAGTCGTTTGCCTGGTTTCGTTCATCTGCATCTCTAGGGGTTAGTAAATTTGCAGCCAATTTTCAAGGGTTTCAAATTGAATTTCTAGGTAGGTTCTACTGAAACGTGGAGAAGTGATTCCTGGTTCCCATGTTTATCCTATAAAGGGCTGGGCGGAATATTCATTCATCTGCTGAGTGTTTACTGACCACCAATTTTTTGTTGGGCCCCGAGATGAAACAAGGGAGTTCGGAGCTTTAAAAAAGACAGCCTCTCTTGGAATCCAAAAATTCTGTTGCTGCTTCAGCCTCATAAAGTTCAGTGTGCAGTGGGAAAGAGGAGCTCACAAATGGATCGTCAGAATCCAGGTTGCAGAGTGGAGAGGGCTTGGTTAATGGGTCCAAACATGCAGTTAAACAGAAAAAATAAGTTCTAGTGTTCGATAGCACAGTAGGGGGACTAGTCCTAACAATAACTTATTGTATATTTCAAAATAGCTGGAAGAGAAGGTTTGAAATGCTCCCAACACTAATGCTCCTAACAAGAAATGATAAATGGTGGAGGCGATGGATACCCCAATATCCCAATTACCCTGATTTGATCATTACGCATTGTAGACATACATCAGACTATCACTTGTGCCCCATAAATATGTACTAGTATTATGAGTCGATAAAAAAGAACCCAAGTAGCATGGTTGGAGCACGCCAGGAAGGCTGTGGGGGTCTCAGGGAAGTGTCTGACCTGCCTGGGGATCAGGGATGGCTTCCTGAAAGAGATGATGCCTCAGCTGAGTCTTGAAAGACAAGATGGAGTTCCCCACATGGGAGAGAGGAGTGAATGGCTGGGAAAAGCTGTTAAATGGAAACCCATTAAATGTCCCTGGCCACGAGGCTGGAAGTAGGGGGAGTAGACAGGGAGAGATTAGCAAAGCCTTAATGTCATGGGAAGGATCTTGGGCTTTATCTAGAAGGTAATAGGTAGCTACAGAAGAGTTTAGAGCAGAAGAGTGACGTAACATTTGCCTTTTTGGAGAGATCCCTCTGCCTACCATGAGGGGAAGAACTGGGAGCAGAGGCAGAGGCCAGTGAGGAGATGGCTGCAATTGTACAAGTGGGATACCTTTAATATTAATAATTATTACAATATATTGTGGTGTACCAGACGCTGTTCTAAGAATCTTACGTGTTCCAGTTCCTTCATCCCTGTGTGTTAAAGTGCATATAAAACTCTTAACTTGGGGCCTGGCATAGGGTAAGTATCCAACAAATTATCCACACAGTATTAGCAATCTACATTACCTGTTTGTCCCATTTTGCAGATGAGGATTGGGGTTCACAGTGTTTGAGTAACTTACTGTATTGAAGGCTGTGATGCACAGCCTAGACTCATCTAATGGAAGGAAGGATGTTTTTTTTTCTCTCTCTCTTTCTTTTTAGAGACAGGGTCTTGTTCTGTCACCCAGACTGAAGTGCAGTGGTACAGTCATAGCTCATTGCAGCCTTGAACTCCTGGCTTCAAGTTATCCTCCTGCTTCAGCCTCCCAAGTAGCTAGGGCTGCAATGTGAGCCACTGTGCCTGGCTGGAAGGATTTATTTATAACTGCTGAGAGAATTGCCCTCTTCAGGGCTGCCCCAGCTCAGGAAAACTGCATCACCCAAGTTCACTCCCTTCTGGGGTCAGCCCATATCCAATGACTGATAGATGCAAGAGGATAAAGGCCTGACCCCCTTATACCAACTTGAGACAGCTCCAAAGGTCCATCCAGTTCCAGAGCCCCCCATAGGATTGGCTGAGACCTTTGTTGAACACTCATCATGGCTCAACTTCTCCCTGTTCCCAACTCTGCTTCTTTTTCCTCTTTTCCAAAGCTGTTGATCCAAGAACACTTCCTACTAAACATGCTGCCCACTAAACTCCGCCCCAGCATCTGCTTCCCAGGAACCAGTCTGTGACACTTGCCCAAGGTAGTATAGCCAGTAATCAGCAGAGCCAGGAAACAAACCTTGACTTTTTTAGAGACAGGGTCTCACTCTGTTGCCCAGTCTGGAATAATGTGGTGGTGTGATCAAAGCTCACTGCAATCTCAAACTCCTGGGCTCAAGTGATTCTCCCACCTCAGCATCCCAAGTAACTGAGACTACAGGCATGCACCACCATGCCTGGCTAATTCTAAATTTTGTTTTTATAGACAGAGTCTCACTATGTTACTCAGGCTGGTCTTGAACTCCAGGCTGTAAGTGCTCCTCCCTCTTTGACCTCCCCAAACCTCCACTCATTTGATTGCAAAATCTCCATTCTGCCTTCATGCCACTCTATGTTTACCAAGTCTGTTGACTCTCTGAACTTTGGTTCCCTTGTTTGTAAAGTGAGAGTGTATCAGTCAGCTTAATCCAGGTTATGCCGAGGTAACAAACATCTCCAAAATTA
This sequence comes from Pongo pygmaeus, assembly GCF_028885625.2. Taxonomy (NCBI): domain Eukaryota; kingdom Metazoa; phylum Chordata; class Mammalia; order Primates; family Hominidae; genus Pongo; species Pongo pygmaeus. Next base: position 37,609,093 of record NC_085931.1, read on the forward strand.
CCTATGGCTTCCAAAGATAGTGAGAGGTGAAGCTGGCTGGGCTTCTGGGTCAGGTGGGGACTTGGAGAACTTTTCTGTCTAGCTAAAGGATTGCAAATGCACCAATCAGCACTCTGTGTCTAGCTAAAGGTTTGTAAACACACCAATGAGCGCTCTGTCAAAAGGGACCAATCAGCACTCTGTAAAACGGACCAATCAGCACTCTGTAAAATGGACCAATCAGCAGGATGTGGGTGGGGGCCAAATAACGGAATAAAAGCAGGCCACTGGAGCCCGCCGCTGCAACCTGCTGGGGTCCGCTTCCGCGCTGTGGAAGCTTTGTTCTTTGGGTCTTTGCAGTGAATTCTGCTGCTGCTCACTGTTTGGGTTGGCACTAGCTTTATGAGCTGTAACACTCGCCGCGAAGGTCTGCAGCTTCTCTCCTGAAGCCAGTGAGACCACGAGCCCACTTGGAGGAACCAGCAACTCCAGACACGCCGCCTTTATGAACTGTAACAGTCACCACGAGGGTCCGCGGCTTCACTCTTGAAGTCAGCCAGACCAAGAACCCACCGGAAGGAACCAATTCCGGACACAATAGAGTGACCAAAACTTGTTTCGGTTTGCCCAGGACTTTCTTAGTTTCAGCACCAGAATCCTGCATTCCAGGAAATCTCTCAGTCTCAGGCACCCCAAAGCAATTTACTTGGGACTGTCATAGTTTTAGAACTGAAAGTCATGCATCTCAGGAACCCCCTCAGACCTTCAAAAACCAGGAAGGTTAGTCACCGTATATAAAAAGCAAAGGTTTATTTTTCATTCAAGTTACATGCTCATCACTCACACTTTCATCATTACATGATGAAAAGTGGCTGATGCTTTGCTTAAAATACTTTTTACCCATAACTCAGTTCAGTGGACATGGCTAGTCCGAAGGCAGAGAAAAAAGAGATTCAAAGAAGCATGCACTATCTCTTGCAGATTCTACCCAGAAGAGACACGAATCACCCTTGCTCTGATTTCACTGGCTAGAACAGGTCACATGACCAAGCTGCGAGGAATGGGGCAGGATGATATTTGCTGGGGGTGGGCGGGTGCGGGGGATATTCAGGGAGGGAATCTGGGGTACTTGGATGCTGCTTGGAGGAGGCATTCTGAAACATCTTGGGTGGCAGCTAAATGCTTCTTTTCGGAGCTCCCTGCATTTTGCAATACTCTGCCATGCTAATGATTTGAAACGGTGGCTAATTTGACAAGCCAATTGGAGTCCCCGTGATTGCATTTGACTCTCTGACTAATGACAAGAGATGAACTCCCTTTTCTTAGTGCAACTTACAGTTGGATAGCCTTGGGCCATCGCCCGGTCCCAGTGTTCAAAATGTTGCCTTGTAAATTGTCTAATAAAGTAATAAAGGGACTTGCTAAATGATTTGTCTTTTAACCATTGTAATGGGATTTTTTTTTTGGTAACATTGTTTTATGTTAGAATGCAAAAATTATCACACGTAATTAGAATCATTTCAATTCAAGTCTCTGCCAGGCCTCTGACATATACTGAGACTTGTGCCACGTCGAGCAAGTCAGCTCGTAAAACCTAATCAAATACAATCTAAAAATGCAGTCAGATTTGGAGTGGTGCGGCAGAGACGAGTAGGGAAGGCTGCCCAAGCTGGTTTTGCCTTGGAGAATGAAGAAAGAAAGAGGGAAGAAGGGGAAAGAGATGGAAAGAAGGCAAGAAGAGAAAAGCCACCAGTGTGTCTATTCAGCTTCATTAGGGGACCGATGGGAGGCAGGTGGTTGCTTTCTGCTGGGGTGACCTCGGACCCGACTGGCCGTGGGTCAACCCTGATGCTCTTCATTATCCCCCCTTCAGCACCTCTCAGATCTGACATTTGTGTCCCCGGGTTTCATTTCCTTCAGGCTGACCAGGTTCCCGCCTGTGTTTCTGCTTAATATTTAACCGTAATCATGCAGACACATGTATGTATCATTTATCTCCAAAAGCTGTAGTATAAATGTTTAACCAGAAAAGAACACGGCAACTCATGTCATCTCACAGACAAGCTTTCGCAGGGTGCAAGGACAGGCAGGCTGCCTCCCTCTGGGAGAAGGATATTTATTGAGAAATATGTCCCTGATTCCCAAAATGTCCAGATCAGGCCTTGGAGGGTGGGAGGGGGGGTTACCAAGCTGTTGCTTTGTTCCATGGGCTTGAATGAGAAGCTGCTTTCTTTGACCAGAGCTCCAAGTTGGAGAATGAAGACGACCTCCTGCTACGTGTTGGTGGGAGCTCAGGCCGTTTAATTGTCCCATGATATCCCCGTGCACTGATGACAACCCAATTGTCCTCACTGTGGCCTAGAATTTAGTTCTCAGCGGGAGGGGCTGTCTGCCCAGGCTGGGATGTGTGGGCGGCATCGGAAGATCACGTTGGAACAAGTGACGTGTGGTGGAACGATGGCACCGTAAGGAGGAAGTGATAGCATCAGGGAATGATAGTACGGCTCATGAATATTCTGGGCACTTGTACCCAGAGCCAGAGCCAGGCCCGGCTCCTGATTCATCAATATTACAAATCGGCACGGTGGTGAGCAGGCTGTCAGCAACTTTAATTTTTGCTTCAAGCCCAAGGAATTACAATGGAAGTATTTCCCAGGGACACCCAGCGAGAACGTGGGGGCAGTGCCTTCTGCAGTCAGAGGGGGTGGAACTGGATCTTGGGAGCTCTGAGTTCAAGACCCAGGTGCCCCACACTCAAGTGTGGGGTATCCTTAGGCAAGGCCTGAGCCTCCCAGGGAGAGCAAGAGCATGTGAGTACCTAGGATGTGCCGGAAACCACATTGCAGCAATTCTGCAGAGGAGAGATATTGGCCCCATTGCACAGGTGAGGAAGACCGAGGCTCAGAGCAGGGTGGGTTGCCTAGCAAAAGGGTGATGGTGCTGAGGCTGGAGCCCCGTTTGAGTTGCAGGCATTGGTTTCCTTACCTGCCAAGTGCATGCGATGATGGCTGCCTCAGGGGGTTGTTAGGAGGATAAAATGAGGGACTGAGCTTGGGGGTGCTTTGGAGGTTATCTTGAGTCCTTGGGGGAAGAGCATTCAGAATCTTGCTATCAGCATTGCTCACATCAGCTCAGCCTGTTGAGGGCTGCAGAGACTTTTTTCCATTGTGTGTCATTTCATCTTCTTAATGGCAGGCTGAGGTAGGCGTGAGCATGAACATGAGGTCCATGTTATAGGAGAGCAGAGTGAAGCTTGAGAAGCAGAATGCCTTGCCCTTCTAAGGCTCCACAGTGTAGAAGTGGCAAGATGACATTTGAAGGTCATGGTTGGATGTCTTTAGCAAAGTAAGGAGGGTAGGTGCTAGGTACCCATTTTGCAGATTAGAAATGGGAAGTCACAGGTGGAAAGCCAAAGGACTTGCCTCTGCAGAAATTAAGGTTTCTTCCATCATTCTCGGCAAACTATTGCAAGGACAAAAAACCAAACACCACATGTTCTCACTCAGAGGTGAGAATTGAACAATGAGAACACATGGACACAGGAAGGAGAACATCACACACCGGGGCCTGTTGTGGGGTGGGGGGAGAGGGGAGGGATAGCATTAGGAGACATACCTAATGTTAAATGACGAGTAAATGGGTGCAGCACACCAACATGGCACATGTATACATATGTAACAAACCTGCACGTTGTGCACATGTACCCTAAAACTTAAAGTATAATAATAAAAAAAAGTACAAAAAAAAAGAAATTAAGGTTTCTTTAAAAAGGGGGAGGGAAAGATGACCCTCTTATCTCAGTCTTTCCCTCTTTATCTCTATTATTTAAACTAAAAATAAAGTGGGAATAATCCTCCCTTTTCCCCTCTTGTCCTTCCTCCCTGCCTTTGATGCTTTTAGGAGTCAAGTGTAGAATTAGCAACAAAGGCAGACTCATGCCCACTGAGGGTAAGGGAGATAGTCTGGTCATAAGTGAAACGTTCATTAAGCTCTGACCATATGCCAGGCTGTGTAGGGAGCAGACAGGGGTGTTGACATTTGTATCAAGGAATTCATCGTCTTGAGATTTCAAGGTGTTGTTATCCAGAGCAACCTTGAAAAAATGTCTCTCTTACTTGACAGAGAGGAAAATTCCAACCCAGAAGGGTTACACAATTTCCTCACAGCCTCCAAACCACTATCTGTCATACAAAAAAACCCAAAAAAAACAAAAACAAAAAAACAAACAGTAGTGCAGTAATGAAGTGAGCAGACTCAGAAATGGGATTGGCAGGACTAAATCTGGGCTATTACTGCTTATTAGCTGTGTGACACTAGGCTAGTTGCTTTACTTCTCTGGGCATCAGCGCTTTCCAGTAGCAACTGGGGCTAATTGTTGTCAGCAACGGGAGTTTCCAGTAGCAACTGGGAGTAAGTTCTGTTAGCAATGGGAAGGTGATTCTGGAATGCCTAATTCTGATCTGCCATTTATCTCCCCATCCCTGCAGGGTTTGGGGCTGACAAAGGTTCGATGCATGACAAATAACAATCAAATGAGGAAGAAAGTATTCTTTATTCTTCAGCTCCATGTTCAAGTGAGACTTCTGATTTCCCAGTGTAAATATAAATCTTGGGACCTGTGTGCTCAGGATTGCCTGTAGGGAGAGAAAGATGGCTAGATCCTGCGAGGGGTCCTGAATACGTGTACCCTACCAGGTATATCAAGCAAATAAAGACCAGTGGGGATGGCCAGAGATTCCCCAGGGATAAAACTCTGCTTAGAGAGAATCAGGCAAGAGGGTGACGATTTTGTGGCACAGTAACCCTGTGCATAACTGAAATGTGGCACAATATATATTTTATATATATATTTTATAGTGACCAAATAAGGATCTCAGTTTATTTTTCTCTGGTTGAGAGCTGGAAAAAATGGTTACTAGAAAGGGCAGAAGAGTTGGGGAGAGATATGAAATTCCCTTCTAACATCTTTCTTAAAGGGTCGTCTTGGCCGGGCGCGGTGGCTTACGCTTGTAATCCCATCACTTTTGGAGGCCAAGGTGGATGGCTCACCTGAGGTCAGGAGTTCAAGACCAGTCTGGCCAACATGGTGAAACTCTGTCTCTACTAAAAATACAAAAGATTAGCTGGGCATGGTGGCAGACACCTATTATCCCAGCTACTTGGGAGGCTGAGGCAGGAGAATCACTTGAACCCAGGAGGCGGACGCTGTAGTGAGCTGAGATGGCGCAACTGCACTCCAGCCTGGGCAACTCTGTCTCAAAAACAAACAACAAAACAGGGTCGTCTCATAAATGAGACAGGTTGGGTAAATTGCCTCACATCATAGTGCCTTGCACATACAGAAAAAAAGTAAGAGTTGCTATTATTGTTGCTTTCATCAGTGGGTACCCATTACCAGCCCAACCCACCCTTAACCTCTAAATGAAATTAGAAGTCATGTGTTCTGACTGTCTGTATTCATCAGGATGCGTAAGGAAGACAGAAACCCCTCTAGGTATTTCAATCAGGAAGAGATTTAATACAGGGAATGCAATGCTGCAGCATTTAGGATAGCAGGCTGTGCAGGGATTCCTGCAGAGCACTACTACTGAGGTCCTCAGCTGCCTACAGCACCAATGTGGGTTACTTAAGAGAAAATGTCCAGAAGATGCTGGAAAACACCATATGTCTGCTTTCTGCAAAAGTCCCGCTCTAGTAGAACAATAATGCTTTCTTCTCTCCTGTCTTCCGGGTCTCACATGAGTGCTTCACAATGGGGAAACTGAACTGGAACTCCACTGACAATGCAGTTTGGCAAGTATAGTTTCCAGGCTCTCTCTAGCCTCATGATGCAGGGCAGTATGTGGCAGGAAGCAGCAATGGCACTGAGATGCCAACAGTCCAGCTCCCTATGCAGGGTCACCCCACCTCCCCAGAGGTTTTCTAACTGTGCTTGGGGTCCCCAAGGAATGTAAGGAACTACAAGAGGCCAACAATGAGGTGCACAGAATTTCATGTTCACTTCCTACTTTCAACATGATCAGCTCAACCCATTTTATTTATTGGATTTTATTTGAAAAAAATTTCACACACACAAAGTTTGACTCTCATTAGATCACAGCACACTGGCTGAAGAGTGTTAAAGAAAAAATTATTCTGACATATGTGAAAACAGGAAGACTGTATTTAGGACTATCTTGTTGGGTATCAAGATGATTGCAATAGGCGAGAGAGATCAGGTTTAACTTCAAATGCAACAACTGAAGATTTATGATCAAGAGTGCCGGGTTAGGGAAAGGGGAAGTGGATGGAAAATTACTAAGAGGGGAGATCAAATGTAGGAGGGATTCTTGCTGAAGACAGGCCAAGGTGAATAGATATCACCTGGGGGACAGTGGAAAGATGAGGGATTTGACCAGATATGAAGGATGACCAGACATCGGGGTGGGGGATGGTTCTCCCTAAACCAGCTTAGCAGGATTCTTACTACAATTGGGCTATGTAGGCTCAGCAAAGGCAGGTGCCAAGGTCAAGGCTTAGCCAAGAAGAGGGCTCAGAGGGGCCTGACTAGAGCTTGGTCAAGGAGAGAATCTTTGTCAAGGGAGAAGTGTAGCTTCATAAAAGGACGACATGGATTCCCCTGTCAGTTTATATGAACCAAAGGGAGGCACAGACCATCTTGCCTTGTCTTCTCCATCATTTAGGATCCCAAGCACAAATCTTGCTTCTCTTCCAGCTTGCAGTCCTCATGCAAATAGATATCCGAGGGTAGAGCATGCCTAACACGCCAAATTTCCACTCTTAGGTTCTGCTGGGATCTACAGTCCTCCGGGATTTTTTTTTTTAAAATGATTCTATGGTTTTTAGTATTCTTTGATTCTTTAGCACTACATCCTCAACTTCTATAGCTCTTCGATTTTGCATTTCTTTGATTCTGAGATATGATGATCTGGGGACATGGACTCTCTGGCTCAATTATTTCAAGTAATAATCTTTATTCTTTTTTCCGGATTAATGTTTGATTAATGTGTCTAAGCTCCTCCTGTGAGACAATGGTTCATACCGGGGTGGGACATCAGCAAGGGCAAGGGGGATGATGGGGGTGCCGCTGACTAAAAAAGTCTCATATATTGGCTGTGTCCGAGGTCAAAACCAAAACCCGAGCAACCACACCTGGTATCAGGCATTAGCGGCCAGTGTGTGACCAGGAGAGTGAGAGGGTGCCAGATGATTAAAAGTGGGTGCGTGGAGGATGGAGTGGGAGATGAAGGGCAATGAATGAAAATGAAGCAGACATCATATGTTTGATATGGTGAAAAGGATGCTAAAATTCCTCCCATTGAGTTTGGGCAAATCCTATGGTTCTCTGTGATAAGCCCTTTCTATCCCCTTTCCCTTCCAAATCTTCCTGCTATATTACACTCTGCTCCCTACCAGGGAGCTAAATAGCAACCTGTGTATTTCATCTAGGTCTGTTACTTAACAATCCTAATGAACCTATCTGAATTTAAATGACTGCCTTCTAGACACAACACAACAATAATAACAATAATAATAATGACTTGTAAATTAGTCAGCATCAGTTGGGCTGCTGTAACAAACAACCCCAAATCTCATAAACAAAGGTTAGTTTTCACCCCTCTGAAGTCCACTGTGGGCCTAGGCAGCTATGATCCAAGTGGTGACTCAGTGATCCAGGCTTTTTAAATTGTGTGCTTCTGCACTGCAATTTGAGGACGCCTCATTTGCTGTGTCAGGGGATGAGAGAGATTGGAAAATCTCATGGGGACTGTGCACTTCCTTGGTCTGAAGTGATGCTCATCACTTCCATTCACAAAGCCAGTCATATGACCCCTTAGCTGGAAGAGGGTAGGGAAAGCTAGTTTTCTGTGCATCCAGGAAGGATGAATATAAAACAGCATTTAGTGAACACGTAATTTTCTCTCTGTTGCAATTACCACTTCTTTTTAAATAGGTACCACGAGACAATTACTCTGCAGCGATTTATTTAAATCATCTCAAAGATCCTTACAGATGAGGAAACTGAGGCTTGGATAAGTTGAATGACTTGCCTAAAGTCACACATATAATGGTAGATCCAGAATTAGAAGCCGTGGTTCTGTTTCACCATAACCTGTGCCCCTCACTGTTCAGATGATGGATCCTCAGACTCTGGGGGAGCTGTAGGGTAACTCCCTCCACCCTTCAGCTACAGCCTGGAAACCGTTGCCTTTTCTGCTCATTGCAGCCAGGCCTGGATCCATGTGAGGAAACACATCTGCTGCCTCAGGAATCCCATACTGGTGATGTGACACTCACAAAAGGCGATCAATTGTTCCTGACAGTTTTTTCTTTTCATTTAGGCAAAAAATATGGAAAGCATATTTGATCTTTGATTTTCTTCCATTTCCCATCTGTTCTTTATTAGGAGTTCAAACTTAATAACCTTCCAGAGTTGGTATCAAATTCAGACGCTGACGCTCCTTGGAGAGGTTCTTTGCTGCAAGAGGATGGAAAGGATCACTCGATCACTCTGATTTTGTTTTTCTCCTGCTGCTCTGTCTGTAAATCCATCTGTTTCTCTTGCTATCTGTCTCAAATCCTTCCCACTCAAAAGGTCAACCTTACTTGTGGGTGAAGCAGGAGATGACCTGGTGTATAATTTCAGGGGTGTTGAATTGATCTTGTGTCCCTTCAGGTTCTCTCCCATGTGTGCCTTATGCATAAAATCCCACCATTCAGGGGTCTTCTCTTTAGCTTGTAAATCCTCTTAAGTTACCCAAGAAGGTACGTTTTCAGTGATTAGGAAAAAATCTTAAGCTGATTTCAGAGGGGAAAAGAAGGCAGAGAAGAAATAGCACAGTTGGAGCAAGAGTGCTGACTTGGGTCAGAAAACCTGGAGTTGAGTTACACATAAGCCACCCACCTGGAATATGGGTTTAGCAAGTCACCCACCCTCTCTGACTCTGTTTCTTCAGTTATAAAATGGGGATGTTTTAGATACCCCAGGATGGGGTCACAGTGGAAATGAACAGAGATGATGAAGACAACTTATATTCACCAACTGTTTTTGCGGCGTTGCAGAAAAATATTCTGGAATATTAACTAAGGTCTTGTTGTATGTGTGTGTTTTTTTAATTCCATGCAATAATTTATGTCCTGTGACCAGTGTCCTCTTTCAGGCAGCAGCCGCCAGACCATGTGGCATTTACTGCCTCAGGGAAAGAATGACACAGCACAAAGCAGATAGGGACCAAGTCACATTCTTGGCTTTTGAATTTGAAAAGCCAGCCAAGGTCTGGGCAGATGACAAAAGATATGGAAGGATGCAAAAGTGAAGCCTCCCTGTTTCCAAGAACAGAAAAGACTCTCTGAGTTGCAGAACAGACACTGATGCATCCTTTGAAAGAGCATAAAGGGCTTAAAGTGAGGAGTGAAGGAGGGTGTTTGCAACGTACCCAAGGTCAGACAGGAGCAAGAACATCTCAGCAGAAGCCAGTGGGATAAATACACCATCAAGAACCAGATGAACCTTATTCCTGACACCCTATGGGAGGCCAGCGTCCCAGGTGGGCTGCATTGAGTCCCACCTCCTGGGATTCATACCCTCATTCAGTCTCCTCCTTTATTATTTTATTTATTTATTTTCAAAAGACAGAGTCTTGCTCTGCTGCCCAGGCTGGAGTGCAGTAGCATGATCATGGCTCACTGCAGCCTTGAACTCCTGTGCTCAAGCGATCTTCCTGCCTCAGCATCCCCAGTAGCTGGGACTACAGGCACGTGCCACCACATCTGGCTAATTTTTAATTTTTTTGTAGCGACAGGGTTCTTGTTATGTTGCCCAGGATGGTCTAGAACTCCTGGACTCAAGTGATTCTGCTGCCTTAGCTCCCCAAAGCAGTGGGATTACAAGTGCAAGCCACCATGCCCAGCCTCCATCTTCATTATATCAGTACCACCTGTGTGATCAGTGTTGTACAGAGGAGGTGATGTATGACTTCTGAGGTTATGCCATGAAAGACTTGCAGCTTTTGGCTCATCCTCTTGGACCCCTTGTCCTCAGGGAAGCCATGGGAGGAGGACATCTGAGCAGCCCTGTGGAGAGGCCCCCAGCCAACAGCCAGATGAACTTGCTGGGCATGTGAGTACACCACCTTGAAAGTGGAGCCTCAACCCCCGGTCAAGCCATCAGGTGAGATTGCAGCCCTGGCTTATATCTGACCACAACCTCATGAGCAACCCAGATCCAGGCCACCCATGTAAGCTGCTTGTGAATTCCTCACCCACAAAAATTATGTGACATAATAAATGTTCATTGTCACTTTAAGATGCTAAAGTTTGGGGTAATTTGTTAGGTAGCAACTGATAACAATGCAACTGATAAACAATCAAGTCGGCATACTGCAATCCCCCCAGAATTTGGACACAGCCCTGGAGAAAGTGGGTAGGCGTCCCTAAATGAACTATGATTCTATTTTTGCCACCTGGAAGAACACAGGCTGTAATAGAAATTATACTCAGTTACAGAACAGTAAAGTTAAATTTCTAGATTGCCTGAGTTTCTAGACTAGCTGAAATATTACAACTCATTTCAAGGAGCTTCCAAATATATTTTCAGAGCTCTGGAAGTCTGGGGAATACAGGACAAGAGCCACTAGATTTTGGGAACAAGAGTGCTCTTTTCCCCAAGTGGGCAAAAAGGGAGCCAGAAGATATACGCTTCTCCAATTTCAGAATTGGGGGGGACCACTCAGCTTGTGCCTGTCTCTTCTCCGGGCTCCCTTTTGTTCCTCATTGCACCCCCTTCTGTGAGCATGCACAAACTCAGCTTGATGCCCAAGCCATTCAGTTTGTCTTGTTAGAAAACCCTTGTGTTAAAGAGACCATTAAAAAAAGAGGGAAAGATAAATTGCCTGAAGCTGCAAGACTCAGGAGGCAAGGGAGAGCAGGTGATGGAAAACAGGCCTGTGATTAGAGGGCAGGGGGTGGCACAGGAGCCAGAGCAGGCAAAAACATCCACTGGAGATGTCAAAATATTTGAAAATTCTCTTCCTTTGGTGAATTGAGTTACCAAAATGTATTTTTTTTTTTTTTTTTTTTTTTTTGCATGCGGAGAAGAGTCTGAGATAGAGGTTAAGAATATAGTTTCCAGAGTCAGGCAGAGCTAGGCTCTGTCCCTTCCCAGCTGCTGTCAGACCTCGGGCAAATCTCCGAACCTCTCTGACCCTCAGTTTCCTCATCTAGCAAGAGAGGACAATGTAAGCCTGTAAAAAATGGCCCGAAGTCTTCACCTTTTTTTGTTTATGTGTCTTTTGCAATGTGACTTTATAGCTCTTCCTGTGATGAGACGGAGTCCATTTCCCCACCCCTTGATGCTGGGATGGTCTTGTGACTTATTTTGGCTATAAAATGGGGCAGAAGTGATAATACGTCAGTCTTGAGCCTAGGTCTCAGGAGGCCTTGTGCACTCTGTTCTCTCTGACCTGTGATTCCCCATAGGGAGAGCTCAGGCTGGCCTTTTGGAAGATGACAGGCCATATGCAACAGACGTGAAGTGTCCCAGCTGATCCAGAACACCCGCCTTCCAGATGACCACAGATGCAAGAGTGAGCCGGCCAATATCTGCAGAGACATTCCCAGAAAGACAGAACATCCAGCCGACCCATGGACTCATGGGCGATCATGGATAAATGGATATTATTCCAAGCTAGGTTTGGGGTTGGTTTGTTATGCAGCAATAGCTAACAGCTACACCTCTATTTTAAGGAGTTGTGAAGATAAATTGCAAAGGTACAGAAAAATGAATAGCTATAACAGCTACTAGTGATTGAGTGGTGGCTCTGCCTGGTACAGTGCTCAGGATTGTCATGCATTATCTCAAAGACTTGCACGGGCTAGAAGGGCTGCAGCTGAAGATTCTAGAAGAGTTCAGGTATAATGCCTGGCACATGGTACCTGTTTCATGTATGCTAGTTGTTGGATGCTGCTGATTCTAGCAGCACGTGGAACTCCTGACACATGCCTCTGATTTGGTAATGGAGTCTGAACTTTGTAATCTATGTGTCCAGAGACCTTGGGAAGTCTTCAGCCGAGGGCAGACCAGGAGGTAGCTTTTGTGATCTGAGTGCAGAGAGGTTTTGTAGAGTGAATGGCATCCAGATAGGGTGGGGAAAAGGCATTAGCCAGGGTGCTCCACACACTCCCCTCACTAGTGTGGTCCCTGGACCAGCAGCCTCAGCCTCCCCTGGGCCCTTATTAGAAATGCAGAATCTCAGGTCCTACCCCTGCTTACTGAATCAGTAAGAGCATTTTAACAAGATCCCCAGGGGATTTGTGTGCATGTTAGAGTTTGTCCAGAACACTCTTCTCAAGCTATCTGTGCTGAGACACCAGTATTTTTTTCAAATTCCAATTTATTGCAGAATGACAGTTTTTAAAAATGCAGTAAAAAAGCAAATTCCTAGAAAAATTAAATGAAAAATAAAATATACAAAATCTAAGCCCTTTTTTTCATTATTATATTCAATGATACAAAATTGCCATCTGCCAAATTGCTACAAAACTTTCTAAATACTTTTCTTTCTCTGTAGGTATTCTTTGTGGGTACCTCACTGTGGACAGGTAACAAATGACTTGCCACTTGGCATGGGCTGTGGACTGCCCGACAAGTAGCACCATCTTAGAGTTGCCAATGATAATGATACTAATACAATGTGACCACACGATTGTGTGCTTGATATCAGCTCATAATAAGGGCTTACAAGCTTAAATACCTGGAAATCCTCTCAGCAAACTGTGGGGCAACTAATGTATTTATCTCCATTTTGTAGATTAGGTCATTGAGGCCCAGAGAGGTTAAGCAACTTGCCCATCATCACACAGCATACAAGTGGAGTACCCTGAGCCCACCTGTTTGACCACTACAAGGCAGAGGGAGGGAGAGGAAGGCACCACCAGTGAGAGGCACAAGGACATTGTCCATTGTTTCTTGTACCCTATGTGAGTGACAGCTGTCAAAAAACCAGGCGTGGGGCCCTGGCTGTCTCTGTAACCACATTGCAGTGGAGGCTGGAGCCCAGCAAACTCTTTACCAGCCCCAGGCTAGGGCTAGGAGGATCACCCTCGCACCTCACGCTTTGGTGCAGCCTGCAGGAAAGGAAGCCCTCTGTGAAGTGTACCACCCCAGCCTGCCGTGTTGCCAGAGGTGAGGAGAAAAGGCCGCCTGCCGACTGCCTTCTCCCTCTTGCTATCTCTTTTTCCTGAAGTCATAGGAGCCGGGCAGGAGGCTGGGGGTCTGGCAGGCTGGGTGATAGCTAGTTATCGACAGGATGATGGCTGCCCCAGAAGACTGCCCGAGGACATCAAGGCGGAAGCCACTTCTGAAGCCCGCTGCTCCTGGAGAGCCGGCTGCCGGCATCTCTGCCCAGGGCTCGGCGCTTCCCCTCACCATCTCATTAATCCTGATTCACAGAAAAAGGCAGCAGGCAGGGGCCCTCTTAACAGGCCAAGCGGGCGACTGATTTGCCTTCGCTGAAGACAATAGTGCCCAGGAGACCTGGCATTGCTGAATTATTCAAATCAGCCGTGGCAGGGAAATCTGAGGACACAGAGTGGCTGACGTCCCCTGGCCCTTGCAAGCTGCTCTCCTTCCCTGCCCTGGGGTGGTGGTACCTGGCAGCTTGGGGTGGCCAGCACAGATCCCCTTGCCAGAGATGAGGGCTGCTCCCGACCTTCCCTCCTCCGTGGATGGAAGTTGAAATTGGTGTTGATCATCTCTAAGCACCTTGGAGCTCTAGTAATGGATCCAAAATGACATTTCCCACCTGCTGATCCCTGGGGGGACATTCTGACAAGGACTTCTGGATGAACAAGTGATGGGGCACGGGAAGATGAAGGCAGCAGGAGATGGCTGTTCTGCCAAGGTGTGTGTGTGTGTGTGTGTGCGTGTGTGTGTGTGCATGATTCAAAAAAAGCAGAGGATATCGGTTGAACCCTGGCTTGGCAAACCTTAGTTTTCTGCTCCTAGAAAAGAAACATAATGAATAGGCAGGTCTCCCTGGCAAATGTGGAGATTCAGGAGCAAAACCACCCAGACTCGGTGCTGACGCTGGGTGAAGACAGAGCAAACAGAAGTTTGAGAGGTCACGTGCAACAGACATGAGCCCAGCATGGTGGTCTCCCAGTGGGGAGGGAGCCTTGGAGAGTATGAAGGGTAAACTGAGGCCCAGAGAGGGGCAGGGACTTGCCCAAAGTTGTTAATCAGTTTGTGGCCAAAATGGAATGAAAAGCCACGGTGTTCAGCTTGCAGTTGGAGGCTCTCTTTGTTAATAATACCTATCCCCGCCCGAGCACAGACAGCTGAAGGCTTTTTAATATATTTCATTGCTAACTGTATGATAATCTCATGAGGCTGATACAACTATTATTCCCATTCTACTGATGAGGAAATTGAGGCTTGCAGAGATTCAGCCACTGGACAGGGTAGAAAGTGGCAATCTGGGATTGGAAGGGTGGTCTGTCTTATGCTGAACCCTTAATTGCTGTGACTCAGTGGAAGGTCAGAGGCACCGGGACTCCAGATTGCTCCAAAACATCCCTCCTGGCCAAGGCTATAGTGTCAGCATGACCTCAGTTTGTGATGGCTTCCTGGGGGTAAGCATTGCCACTTACTTGTTGTCCTCCATGGGAAGGAGCACACAGAGTTTTAGCCCTTCTCAGAAAGACTGACTTTAAAGCACCCTCGGCCATCCCAGGCATCTGAAAGGAGACCCCTGAGGAGGGGACCTTGAATGTTGGAAGGAAATTTATCAATGAAGAGGTTCGGAATCACTGGGCACAAGATCCACCTCTTTGGGGGAAGCCGGTGGTGTCTTCTGTGTAAAGCTGCCATTGGCAGGACAACTTTCTCTAGGAGAGGCAGAAGCTGGGGGTGGTGTTGGGGTTAAACCAACCTTGCACATTGGTGGGAGGGGGTATGGGGTCAGTGTGTGAATAACAGCCTCTGCTTTTCTGCACCAGCCAAACAACAACAGAGTGGGAGTGGCAACCTGCATTGGGGGTTCACCATGTGCTAAGCCCTTTCTTTAAGTGTAGAAGCTCATTTAATCCTCAAGACAATTTTATGGGGTCAGTATCTATGAGGTCAGTATCGTTATGTCCTTTTTGCAAAGGAAGAAAATGAGACGCAGAAAAGAAGACATTTAAGCCACTTACCCAGGACGCTGCTGCTGGGGTGAGTGTAAAGGAGCTGGGATTTGAAACTCAGGCTTCATAAACCACGTGGCCTCTAGGATATTGTGCCTAGGATTCCGTTCTCTGTTCAACTTGAAATCCCTCTCGGCAGAGTGGTGTCCTTTTTCTCTGCCCATGGTAGCCCATTCTCGGGGTTGTGATCCATGCACGGGCGTCCCCAGAAGGAGGCTTAGAAGCTCCGAAGCAGCTCAAATGCACCTTTGCCATTGTGCCTCTACATGCCCTCTTCCTTTTCTGAGAACAACCAACTTCCTCAGGCCTTCGAATCACCTCTCATTTGGAATAATCAGTGTCTGAATGAACGAGGTCTCCAGCATTTGTGTGGTGCGGCGCGGGCCTCCCAGGATCCTCCCTGCAGAAAAACGAAACTAAGAGAGATTTATCTCCTGGGTCAGATAAAGGTGACTAAATGCAAACTGGCCGATTCCTTTCGGCAAACAGTTCCCTGGGGAGGGCTCCTACAAGGAGGAGAAGAGCCAATCGATCCCGGAAATGCTTCGAGGTGACTTACAGGGAAGACTTAAAGGAAAAAGCCCTCGTGTCTTTACAGCCTCCGGCGACTCGTTCAGCCTTGTAAAACTGCCCGTACCAGCCCATAGAGCGAGGAAGGAGGGGGTCGGGGGAGCTTCTTCTTTACCATTGCTGCAAAGGAGGAACTCTGCAAACTTTGACCTCCGAGATCTCTAGCTCAGTCCTTCATTCATCTGTCAAGCATCTATTGAGTGCCTACTGTGTGCCTGCTGTGCACTTTGTATGCTCTATCCTGCTGAATCCTCCAGATGGCACCATTATTACCCCCATTTGCTAGCAGAGAAACTGAGGGTATCTGAAGGGAGGCAAACGTTTCTGGAGTCCTAAAGCAAGCAAGAGGGTAGATCCTGAGATACGGATTTGCACCCACCTGCCTCCCTGGTTTGGTTTCCTTCCTACATCACTCCCTCTGTCTTCAGATCTGGTTCTCACCCAGCTTCATCTCCAAGTCTGGCTCAGGCTTTTCTTCTCTATCTCTCTTCCTTTCTCTTTTCTGCTCTTAGACTCATAAGAAACCTTCCTTATAATCTGGGGAAACAGCTGGTGCATCTTGGAGACTGAGTTTCTTTTGGGATCCCCAGGTTCCCACCAGCCTTTTCTCCCATAGTCATCCTGCCCTCATTTCATTAAGGTACCAGTAGCACCAGCTGGGAATGGTAACTTGGCTTGCGGTCTGCAAACTTATTCTGGCCTTGCAAAAGGCCAAATAGTAAGTACTTTAAGTTTTGTGGTGCATTGCACTATTGGGGTGCCAAGACAATATGTAAATGAATGGGCATAGCTGCGTTCCAATAAAACCTTATTTACAAACACAGGTGGTTGGTGAGATTTGGCCCATAGCCAGATTTGTTGTCGTTTGTTGATCCTTGGGATAGAGGATAAAAGATCTGGTTTTGGGGTTTGCAGACCTGAGGTCTCCCCGCAGGCCACTTTTTTTTTACTTCCTTGCTGTGTTACCTTGGGCAAGTTGGTGCATCTCTCTGAGCCCCGTTTCTTTTCTGTGAAATGAGATAATTATAGCACCTACCGCCTGGGCTTTTGCTAAGTTTAAATGAAACCATGCAGTGGATTGCACATAGTCAGTGAGCAAACTGGTAGCTGTTATTTTATGACGAATGACTTTAAACCTTCTGAGGAAAGCACCCCTCCCTCCCTCATGTGGGGGTAAGGGAAGCTGATGTGCTGGTGTTCTGATATTTTGTGGTTCATTATGCTGATAAGATTTCCATTCTTTTCAAGTTATTGCACTTGCATTTTGATGACTTAGAAAGGATGCAGAATCTGCCTCCTTTGGGATGGAACCAGCTGGCTGGCCTTTTGTGGGGGTGATAGTTGGTAAAACTCTGGACACCCCCATGATCCCTTTGAGTCTAGCCTCTGGTTCCCTTTCCTGGCTCCAGAAGGACTGACTCAGTGGGTCTAGCATGACCACCAGTGATCCTCTGGTTGAGAGCTGATCACAAGTGGCCAATTAATCTATTACTTGCAGATACATTTTCCATTAGCAATGGTGGAATCAATTAGTCAGCGTAATGAACTTGAGTCTGGGCAAACACGGAGGAGAGGTTAACCCCCTGGTTTCCAAAGGAGGCTGGGATGGCGGGGGAGCATGGAGAAGATCTGGGGAGAAATCGAGAGGCTGGGTAGGGACAGAGGTTTGGGAACCACAGTCAAGCTTCCAGGTAGTAAGATGAGGTGGGTTGGACCCAAAGAGCTCTAGCTTAGAGCCAGGAAAAATTGGCTTCCCTAGTCATGTGGACATGATAGAGTCATTTTGAGCTCAGTTTCCTCCTCTGCAAATGGGGATCATAATTGTACACACCTCATAGGATTGTTGTGAGGACAAATAAGACAAGTTGTATGAAATACGTAGCCCCATGTTGGGAGTGGAAATTCTCAGTGAATGCTAATCTTTTTGCTACCCCCTTTTTTTCTGCCTCACCACAAGGCATGAAGAGGTGAAAAAGAGACTTCTTGACTTATAGCTAAAAATAGCAGAAACTTCTTACTAAAATTACTCTAGCTCAGATCCACATTCAAATGTGTTACAGAGGTCAGGACTCCAACAGATGCCTTTACTGCAGGCCTTGTGAGGCACTTAAACTTCTGACATGTATCGTGACGCTCCACAAAGGATTGGAGCAAATTTCCCAGACATATTAGAATGAAACAACATCCTTTTCCCATCTCAGAGCATTGCACAGGACTGTGAGTTTTATTGTTAAAATGGTAGGAAATGATGCATTCCCCAAATTCTACCCAGATAGAGTCCACCTTCTTCCAAAGCCCTCCCTGTCTATGCAAGCAACTTTCTCCCTCTTATCAGTGTTGTTATATCACGTTGGTGCAAAAGAAATTGCAGTTCTTGCCATTACTTTCCATGGCAAAAACTGCAATTACTTTTGCACCAACTTGATAGACTTGAACTAGGGTCTGCTCGCCTGGTGCAGTAAGATCAGATATCCACACTGAGTTCTTGCAGTGGTGGAAAGAAAGGTGTTTATTTACCAGGTGCCAAGCAAGGAGGACCAGACAGCTAACGCTTACATCCTGACCTCCCGATGGCTTGCAGGTAAGTGTTTTTAAACGCAGGGGTAAATGTCGGGAGAAGCTATAGGCAAGATTGTAAATCCATACATGGAAGTTACACCTTGGTCTTGGCCAAAAAGAGTGGGATACCTTGAAGCAGAGGCTTACAGGTCATAGGTAGATTCAAAGACTATCTGATTTGTAATTGGTTAAGGAGGAGAAGCTTTGTTTAAAATTTGGAGTCAGCAGAGAAGAGCATTAACTGGCTCTGGGGTGTGACTCCCTCCAGACTCTTCAGGAAGAAATTTACAACAAAAAATGGGGGTCAGAGTTCAGCCTTCAGCTCCCCCTTATCTGAGGTCTATGTGATAGCAGAGCTGTTCAGTGGGGGTCATTGCTTGGGGGTTCAGGGTTCTGGAAAACAACTCAGGGACATATGTTAAGATGTTACCTTTAGTTTCTATAGGGGAATCAAACATCTGACTAACTTCCTTGGTTCCTGTCTTAGCCTTGTTACTATTACCCTCTTGCTTATCAAGTTGCTTTTCTTTTTTTTTTTAAGACAGGGTCTCACTCTGTGATCCACGCTGGAGTGCAGTGGTACTATCTCAGCTCACTGCAACTTCCGCTTCCTGGGTTCAAGCAGTTCTTCCACCTCAGCCTCCTGAGTAGCTGGGATTACAGGTGCCCGCCACCATGCCCGGCTAGCTTTTATATTTTTTATAGAGATGGGGTTTCACCATGTTGGCCAGGCTGGTCTCGAACTCCTGGCCTCAAGTGATCCGCCCGCCTTGGCCTCCCAAAGTGCTGGGATTATAGGCGTTAGCCACCACATCCAGCCTCAAATTACTTATTTACCTCTCAGGGCTAGCTAGGTGTCTGGAATTTCCCTTGAAGGAACTTAGAATTTTCCTCTATTTCCATTCTTGGTGGCGGGGGCATGAAGACCGCCAAAAGGGGGTCCTGCTCCGTCTCAGTGTGTTCCTGTCACAGACTGAAGGCCACACTGAGAAACTGAGTGTAGTGAGCCAGATGTGGTAAGAAACGAAATCACAGAGGACATGGGGGCACAGGGCCTTGGAGACTCTCACAGGTACTCTAGACATCATACAAACAGGCCATCAGAAGTTCTGTGCAGAGGAAGGAGATACCAGGTCTTAAACAGGCCTCTCTGCTCATCCATGTTGTAGTGTACATCAGAACTCCACTCTTTTTAAAAAATTTTTTAAATTTTTTATTTTTTGAGATGAAGCTTCACTCTTGTTGCCCAGGCTGGAGTGCAATGGTGCAATGTCGGCTCACTGCAACCTCTGCCTCCTGGGTTCAAGTGATTCTTCTGCCTCAGCCTCCCTACTAGCTGGGATTACAGGCATTCACCACCACACCTGGCTAATTTTGTATTTTTGGTAGAGAAGGGGTTTTGCTATGTTGGTCAGGCTGGTCTTGAGCTCCTGACCTCAGGTGATCTGCCTGCCTCAGCCTCCCAAAGTCCTGGGATTACCAGCATAAGCCACTGCGCCTGGCCTTTAATTTTTTTTTAAGTTCCGGGTACATGTGCAGGGTGTGCAGACTCGTTACATAGGTAAACGTGTGCCATGGTGGTTTGCTGCTCCTATCAACTCATCACCTAGGTATTAAGCCCAGCATGCATTAGTTCTTCTCCCTAATGCTCTCCCCCACCCCGCCCTTCCCCAACAGGCCCCAGGAAATGTTGTTCTCCTCCCTGTGCCTGTGTATTCTCATTGTTCAGCTCTCACTTATAAGTGAGAACATGTAGTGTTTCGTTTTCTGTTCCTGCATTGTTTTGCTGAGGATAATGTCTTCCTCTTTATCTAGTCTACCATCGATGGGCATTTGGGTTGATTTCATGTCTTTGCTATGTGAGTAGTACTGCAATGAACATATGCGTGCATGTGTCTTTATAATAGAATGATTTATATTCCTTTTTGTATATACTCAGTAATGGGATTGCTGGATCAAATGGTATCTCCGGTTCTAAATCTTTGAGGAATTGCTACACTGTCTTCCACAATGGTTGAACTAATTTACCTTCCCACCAACAGTGTAAAAGCGTTCCTATTTCTCCACAACCTCAGCAGCACCTGTTGTTTCTTGACTTTTGAATACATGCAGCCAAACATATGAAAAATAGCTCAACATCACTGATCATTAGAGAAATGCAAATCAAAACCACAATGAGATATCATCTCATGCCAGTCAGAATGGTGAGAACTCCTCTCCTTTTTAAGGCTGAGTAATGTCCCCTTGCGTGGGTCTACCACAGTCTGTTCATCCCTTCACCCACTGATGGACATGTGGGTTGTTTCCAGCTTTCGGCCGTTGTGAATAGTGCTGCTGTGAACATGGGTGTACGCATGTTTGTTTGAGTCCCTGTTTTCAATTCTTTGGGATATATACCTAGAAGTGGGATTGCTAGGTCATGTGAATTTCACTTCCGTTAATAATAATAATAAAAGCTTCCTCTGGCTATAGGGGCCACAGAGAGGAGGCCCAACCAGCACACCCCTGAGCAAGCTGGCATTAAAATCCCATCTCCCAGTTGCCTAACTGGAAGTCACCCCGAAAGGAGCAAACACACTCCTCGGAGCAGGAACTTTCTAGTCTTGGCTGAAATGTGCTCCATCCCAAGTGCCCATCCACCCTCATCCTCCAGACACTGGCAGGCAGCTGCCTCGGGAGGATTGGATGTCCCCTGTGCTGCGGTGGCAGTAGGAACAGGCCGTTCATCAGCGTCTCGGGGTCTGGAAAGCCAGTCTGCACCTCCGTGTCACTGCCACCCCCTGCCAGGGAGTGCATGTGATGTATGTATTAGCAGGTAAACTGCCCCCCATAATGGAGATAGATGGGAGCCCAATTTTGTAACAGAGAACTTTTCATTAAGAAAACCACTGCCTTTGGATGATCTAAAGGCACCCACAGGCTGGCCCCAGCCTAGGACTTAATTATCTTACTGCTAATGAGCTGCAGTTACCAGCTTGTTGGTGCATCTCAGCAACAACAACCGCCTGGCCTTGGGCTCCTTTTCCCCACTGTGGGCCTCGGGTGACATGGTTAGAGATTGTAGAGGATGCGGCAGCTGGGAAGGTCACCTTGAGAATCGCTTCCTAAGAATGGCCCCTGTCTTCCTGAAGTTCAACAGAGGTGTCTGAAGCAGGAGAGAGGAAAGTAGACAGGTGGAAGTACTTTCTGATGAGGTGGCCTGGAAAATGCTTACATGGGGGCCCTCAGCCTTAACTATGTCCGTGTCCATCTCCAGGCCCTAGTATCCTCCTAGGGTGGAACCAGGATGAGAGAGGCCTGGGTTAGGTGAGAAAGGCAGGGATAGAAATATATTATATGCAAGAGTGTCTGTTATACAGAAGGACTTGTTCTCCTCCCAGCTGTTTGCCTGATCGATTCCTGCTGGTCTCAGGGGACGTGCTACTTCCCCAGGGAGCTCTGCCGAGACTGTATTCTCCACAGTAGAAAACCTCCCTCATCTCTCCCTAGCACGTCTCCCTGTTTATATCCTTTTCAGCTCATCCTGTCTATAATTACCTTGTTTATTAATGCATTTAATTGTTTACTGTCTGGCTCCCGAGTTTCTGTCCTCTTCATACTGGCAGGGTCTTCATCTTTTGCAAACTCTCTACCCTTAGTGCCTAGAAACATTGTTGATGCTCAATACATATTTGTGGAATGAAAGAAAGAATGAATGAACGAATGAATGAACTGTTGATTATTTCTGAGATATAGATGTATTAACAGCTCAGAGTAGCACAGTGCATTTTTAAAGTTTTTTTTTAAATTGTGGTAAATTATACATAACATAACCTTTACCATTTGTATGTGTAGAGATTAGAGAGGATGTGGAGGCTGGGAGGGTCATCATGAGGGCCACTTTCTAAGAATGGCCTCTCTCTCCCTGAAGATCAAAAGAGGTGACTGCAGCAAGAGAGAGGAAAGTTAGACAGGGGTAGGTACTTTCTGATGGGAGGGCAAAACCATCACCAGTGTCCATCCATAGAGTTTTTTCATCTTCCCCAACGGATATTCTATACCCATTAAACACTCACTCCGCAGTTCCCCTGCCCCAGCTCCTGGTAACTTCTGTTCTACTTTCTGTCTTTATAAATATGACTCCTCTAGGGACCTCCTATAAGTGGAATCATGCAATGCAAAAGGCAGGTAACTTACTGAACCTTCTAGTCTGGCGAAGCGCTCAGCATTTTGCCTTGCGTGGAGTCGATCCGTCCTCTTATGCCTGATGTCTCTTACTTGGCATGATGTCATCAAGGTTCACTTGGTTTAGCATAGGTCAGTACTTTACTCCTTTTTATGGCAGAGTAATATTCCATTGTATGGATAAACCACATTGGGTTTATCCATTCATCCACTGCACAGTGCACTTTCGAGAGAAGATGAGTAGATGGTGCAAGGTGGGGAATTATATATTTCTGTTTTGGAAACTTCAGAGTAAGAGAGAGCTTTCCCATCCAGTTGCGTCTCATGCCTAGTGCTATGTCCTTTGTGTGCTGGTGACACCAACTTGCTTTACACCTCCATGCCTTTGCCTATGCTATTTCCTGTGCTTGAAGCACCCTTCCCACTGCCCATTGTTGGCCTGACAAGTCTCATGTCAGCTTCAGGGTGAAAACCTCAATGAAAGCGGAAATTACATCTGTTTTATTCACCTCTGTATTTCCAGATCATTAGATGCCATACATACAGATAAGCATGCATAAGTGAATAAGTCATTCCAAGCTACACTCCTCCAGAGGGTCCCTCTTGACTGTACCTCATGCTATGGAGCTAATGCTAGCTGTTTTCAAGTCAGCCACCACACTCATTGATTGATGCTGTGTTTGTCTCTCCTATTAGACTATGTGCTCCTTGAGGACAGTGCTTGTGTCTTACTCATTTTTGTGCCCCTCCCTTGTCCTATAATGTCCCCAGTGTGGGTATCTATTGAATAATGCTGAAGGTTGTGCACAGATGTCAGCTGTTATTATCTTCCTTCCCCCTGCCACCCCACCCCAGCTACCTGGCTTCAGGTGGTCTTGTCTTCATCTCAGCAGGGACTGGGAGCTCACGCTGTCGGTGACTTGCTGCACAGTGCTATGATATGGAAACCTCCTGCTATAACTATCGTATAACTTCTTACATCTTTATGGCAATCAGTTGTTCCTTAGCTTCCTCAAGTCTCCAACAGCCTACCAATGGTTAACAGAAAAGACCGGTCAGGCGCGTTGGCTCATGCCTATAATCCTAGCACTTTGGGAGGCCGAGGCGGGCGGATCATGAGGTCAGGAGATAGAGACCATCCTGGCTAACACAGTGAAACCCCGTCTCTACTAAAAATACAAAAAATTAGCCGGGCATGGTGGCAGGTGTCTGTAGTCCCAGCTACTCGGGAGGCTGAGGCAGGAGAATGGCATGAACGTGGGAGACGGAGCTTGCTGTGAGCTGAGATCGCGCCGAGATTGTGCCCAGGCGCACTCCAGCCTGGGCAACAGAGCGAGACTCCGTCTCAAAGAAAAAAAAAGAAAAAAAAAAGAGAAAAGACTATGGTGTTCACTTTACAGGGTAGGAAACTGAGACTCAGAGATGGGAATGGCTTTGAAGTTTGTTAGTAACAGAGGGTATGCCAGCAGCCAGATTGCCTACCCCTAGGTCCTGATTTTCCCCTCTCTTCCATTCTGGGGGAACTGCATTTACAAAAAGTTTAACATTAGTAGTGATAAGAACAACAAAATCAATACGACTGGCAGCTAACTTGTTTTGAGCATCGGTTCTGGTCTGGCACAGTGCTCACCATTTTACATAGCATGGAGTCGGTATGGGTCAGTTTCCCAAATGTGTTTTTTTAAAGAAGTGGAAACCAAGAGGCATTTGAAATATGTGTCTTTTGAATCAAAGAAACATAGAGGATTTGAAGATGGAGGAGACCGCATTTTATTTTATGGCCCTGGATAAAGTCACTACGCCTATCCCTCCGAGACTCAGTTATCCCCATCTGTAAAATGGGTGGTTGGATGAAGTGAACACTCGAGGTCTTCTCAGAGCTGACATTCTACAGATTAATCAGTGAGTTTCCTCTGACTCTCCTTGAATGTGACTTTGTCCTCTCGGAGGGAGGTCCTGGCATCAGCGAGGGTGACGATGGTTTCCTCCCTGGAATCTTTGGATTGCCATGAGAGTGAGGAGCCACTCAGCAACATGAGGAAGCCACATGCACCACATTCTTCAATGG
This sequence comes from Pongo pygmaeus, assembly GCF_028885625.2. NCBI lineage: Eukaryota > Metazoa > Chordata > Mammalia > Primates > Hominidae > Pongo > Pongo pygmaeus. The sequence continues at coordinate 37,633,616 of NC_085931.1, forward strand.
CAGCAATTTTCCGTGTAATTAAGTTTATTCATCATGTATATTAAGGGGAAAATGGAGACGCATGATCATCATAGCCCATTTGCCATCGACATCCATCTCTCAAGCGTCGCTTCTGTTTTCTCCAAGACCAACAGCCATGATGGATGTGGGGCCCAGGAGAGCCATCTGGCACGAGGACTGGTGGGAACTCAGCCCACTACAGGACCCAGGTCTCACCCCCTGGACAGATGCTTCTCCCAAAACTGTCCCTGTCCTCAAGGAGCTGATAACCCAGGAATCATGGTTAATGGTGACATTGGCTAACACTGGATGTTGCTTTCCTTTAAACCTGCAGTTAGCTTTCTTCCAGCAGAATGCTGAGATGTTACTCCTGTGTTCACATGTGGAAATGCAGCATGGCTGCACCGTTTCTACTGCTCTAATCATTGTAGCTTCCTCTTGCTCTCTTTATAAGCTAAGCCTTAGCCTGGCTTCTTGTACCTATAGGGAGTTCAATTCATTTACCAATTCACTCAACAAATATTTGAGTGCTTCTCTGGTGGAAGACTACCATTCCAGGCTTTTGGGATTTATCAATGAATGGAAGAAAGACTCTAGGCCTCCTCAAGCTTACTTGGTGAATATTTTGGAATCAAAAAATGAATAAAGGAGCAAGAACATACGAATCACTTCAGTTATTCAACAAACATTGAGCGCTTCCTGTGGACAGCACCTTGCTGATCACACATGGCTAAAATGGGGCCCAAGCAGCTTCTTGTTTTTCCTCATGGAGCTTACATGCTAGCAGAGAAGGAAGATGTAAATCAAAGATCACACCAATGAGTTTCTAATTACAAAATGAGATAAAGCACTATGAGGGAAAGGGTGTTTTTCAGAGTGTATGAGAAGGGCGTGTTCTAGACTGGAGGTGGGGATTCAGGAAAACTTCTGGAGGGAGAGATGCTTAAATTGAAACCTGAGGCAAGGGTTTTCATCAAGTGAGAGAAGGAAGTGCAGGGGCGTGGGGTAGAGGAATAGCATGAGGGCTCTATCCGTTAGGATGCCTCAGGCTGTCAGTGTCTGAAGACCCAACTCAAAATGGTTTAAACCATAAAGACAATTTGTTACCATGTCATAAGAAGTCAGAAGTAGGGCCAGGCGTGGTTGCTCACGCCTGTAATCCCAGCACTTTGGGAGGCTGAAGCGGGCAGATCATGAGGTCAGGAGATCAAGACCATCCTGGCTAACACGGTGAAACCCAGTCTCTACAAAAAAATACAAAAACAAAATTAGCCAGGCGTGGTGGCTAATACACAAGCTGTATTCCCAGCTACTTGGGAGGCTGAGGCAGGAGAATGGCGTGAACCAGGGAGGTGGAGCTTGCAGTGATCCAAGATCACACCACTGCACTCCAGCCTGGGTGACAGAGACTCTGTCTCAAAAAAAAAAAAAAAAAAAAAAAGAAGTAGGGCAGCTCCAGGGTTGGTTAATTCAGTGGCTCAATGACATCATCCAAAGTCAAGTTCTTTTCTGCCTTCTTTAGAGTGTGGGACAAAATACTCAACATTATTTCTTCATAGTCAGTGAATGGCTGCTGGAGTCGGCTCCCATAACAGCATCTAAACCTAGAAGAGAGACGTCTGCTTCTCAGCCTCCTTTTAAAGAGAGAAGAAACCTTTCTCAGAATTCTCTCAGGACATTTTTCATTGGCCAGGACTGTGTTGGTTCATACGAGCCAATGGGGTTGGGAGGAAGCCTGTTGGGTGGACGAGAGCATCCTGGAATCCAAGATGACCTAGTCTGGAGCTAAGGAGACGTGGGTTGGAATCTGATATGGTTTGGATCTGTGTCCCCACCAAATCTCATGTCGAATTGTAATCCCCAGTGTTGGAGGTGGGGCCTGATGGGAGGTGATTGGATCATGGAGGTGAATTTCTTATGAATGGTTTGGAACCATCTCCTTGGTGCTGTTCTCGTGATAGTGAGTTCTCATGAGATTTGGTTGTTTAAAAGTGTGTAGCACCTTCCTGCACCTTGCTCCTGTTCCTGCCATGTTCACACCTCACTCCCCCTTTGCCTTCTGCCATGATTGGAAGCTTCCTGAGGCCTCCCCAGAAGCAGAAGCTGCTATGCTTCCTGTACAGCCTGCAGAACCGTGAGCCAATTAACCTTATTCTTTATAAACTACCCAGTTTCAGATATTTCTTTGTAGCAATGTGAAAACAGATTAATACAGAATCTCAGTTTTGAAGTCAATTGGCTGTGTGACCTTAGACAAGTCTCTTTCCCTCACTGGGTCCTAAGCCCCCAATCTGAAAAACTAGACGGTTGGATTAAATGGTCTGAAGTATTGCTTTTCCATGTGTAAGCTTCTAGGATTCTAAATGAGCCATTGCTAGGTGGGAGTTAGACATGTTGTTCACCACATTTTTGTCTTTCTGCCTTCTGGGCACGTAAAGCTTGCATTGCCTGGCTCCCTTGTAGGTAGGTGGGGTTATGGTATAGTTCTGGCCAATGAGTTGAGCACATGTTCCTGTCCAGGCTGGAGCATTTGATTCCAGGTTTGAGACTACAGATTTCTCTTTCCCTCTGGATATGGCTAATATTTGAGATGGTGACTGTGCCCTGTCAACCTGAGGCCCTGAGTGACAGTCATGAGAGCCTCCCTTTTCCATGCCAACCCAATAGGCATGCAACACAAGCATGAAATAAATGTAGGACGATTTGGGAGTTACTTGTTACAGCAGCAGGATGAATCCTATCCTGACTGATACGGTTATGCTACTAACCATGTAGCTGACACAAAAGGGGAATTGACTCTGTGCTCGGCTGGGTGAAAGCCTTTGCTTGCTTCTATTTAACCCTCACAGCAGCCTTGTAGAATGGGTGCAATTAGCACCCCTAGTTCAAAAATGAAGCAACAGAGGGGGAAGGCCAGCAGCTCAAGGTCACACAGCAGGGGAAGAGCAGAGCCAAGGATTCAAACTCCGCTGAGTCTGACTCTGAATCATGATGAAGCCATATCCTGTCTTGATAACTTGGCAGAGCTTTTTTGTTCCAGGCTAAAGAATGAACGAAGAGCTTGAAGAGCTGTGCCTGTGAGCATGTGCATACATGCATGTGTGTGTGTGTGTGTGTGTGTGTGTGTGTGTGTGTGTAGCTGACTACCACACTTCACTTCAGAGTGAGAGAGGCCTTGGTGGGGGAGAAGGAGGGGCATTCCCAGTCAGAAGAGATTCCCATCCTGCCCCATCTTTCTCCCTGCAGGCACCTCCTCCCCTCCCTGCAGCTTCCTCTGCCCTAAGCTCCCAGGCCCTGAGCCATCTCTGCCTTCTATGAGACCTAATTAAGCCCTGGTCCAAGCTCCAAGGGGAGCTCGTCCGTTCCTGGCAGGCAGCTCCCTGGAGTGGGGAGAATGGTGGGTGGGGCATCCATGGATCCTGAGTAGGGCAGCAGAGATGTCTACCATAATCATAGTGAGTGTAATATCACCCTGCTAGCCTTAGGAAGAGCTATAACAGTGGCTGCCATTGTTATGTTTATCCCCGCACTAGCCTGGCTCAGGGTTGCAGTAAACATTTATGAAGCATTCCCAGTGGACCATTAGGATCTTACTGGAGACAGAATCCTTTCCTCTCTGCTCCATCCTCATCCACTCATCTCACTGGGAGTGTTTGAGGGGGGTGCCCCAGCTGGAAGAGCCCCAGACTTGGCCTTCAGGTCAACTCATTGCCCTGCTTTACGGAAGAGGAGACTGAGGCCTCGGCAGGCCAAGCTCAAGGCTGGTCAGTGGTGGAGCTGGAATCAGAGGGTGTGGTGCAGGGAAGCGAACCTGGATCCCTCTCCAGGCCCTTCGGGACTGTGGGTCAGTGGAGATGGGGAAGCTGAGGCTGGAGAGGGCCAGCTCTCCCCAGGGGTCACTCAGGGGCTATGGCTGGCCCTGGGCTACCAGAGGGTATGGGGTCATGGAAGGCCATGGTCCTGCTGATGAGGCAGCCTTGGTGAGGGGCCATGGAGCTGAGCCCCGAGGCTCTGACTCCCCAACCTGCGTCCGGCAGCCGCCGCCTCAGGGAAAGCAGCCTTATTAGTGCAGCCGCCTGCATGGCCGTGGGTGCAGCCAGGGGCGGAAAAGGCCTCATTTACCCCAGTGCTGGACCCCGTGAGCGGCGGCCACACACTCTCCAAGGGGAACTCGCAGAGCCACATGTATGTCTCGGGCCCTGGGTCGACAGCGTGTGCTTAGACAGGCTTGCCTGCTCAGGTAAGCCGGTTGGCCAGGCTTGTATGCTCAGGTAAGCCGGTGTATACAGAGACACACACAGGTGGTGCATGGCGACACACAACTGCAGGGATGTTCCCACATCCACACAGCACGGGGCACACACATATGCATCTGGGTGTGCAAACACAAGTTCAGACATTATGCATGCACGTGTGTTCCCCTCCTGCACTCATGTCCGCACTCGCCTCTCTGCACACACAGTCACACAACAGGTGCCCACGTACTCAGGAACATAGAAATACACAGAAGCACAAATATAGACTTCATATGCATGTATAAGCTCCTGCCTGTTCACCCAGACACAGGCTGATAAACATGTGTACACTGAGAAGACACACACATGGGTAGGTCTCCAAATACTACCCCTGCAGCCAGGAGCGCACACACCCTGAACACATGCACATATTCCCTTGTCCTTTCCATGGACAAGCACCCCCGAAAAGTAATCATTGACATCGGCACACCTGTGCACACGGTGTGTGGACTCATCTGTCTCTCTGTCTGTGCTAAGTTCTACTCATCTTTCTGAGGAACAGCATTTGACACATTTTTACGGCACTGTCACTGAACCCAAACCTCATTTGATTCCCACAGCCTTCCCTGGGCCAGACTTTATGTATCTCCATCTTACAGATGATGAGAAAACTGAGCTTCAGATGGAGCAGGGGACTCCCCGAGACACCCCGATAGACACAGACGGCATGGGCAGTCACAGTCAGATGTCCTGACTGCATCCCAGCATGGGTAGGGTTGTGGGAAATGGCACACAGGCCTAGGTTTGAATCCCACTCTGCTGCTTACAGCTGGGCTGGGTGACCTTGGGCAGGTCTCTTTACCTCTCAGAGCCTTGGTCCTCCCGCATCGAGACACGCAAACACCCGCTGCCACTTGGTGGCGTTGTGTGGAAGGTGAAGGGAGAACAATGCAGAGGACAGGCTGGGAGCAGGGCATCCTGGAAGGAGTTAGCAGATTCACCCATCTTTATTCTTATTTCCATATTATTATTATTATTATTATTATTATGCACATAGACCATGTGATGACACAGGCCATCAACAGGTGAAGGACAGAGGCCTGTGACAGATCCTTCTCCGACAGCCCTCCGAGGGAACCAAGTCTGCTGACACCTTGTTCAGGGACTTCTGGCCTCCAGAACTTCAAGACAACAAATTCCTATTGCTGAACCACCCATTATATTTTGTATGGCAGCCCTAGCACACTAATAGAGATTTTGGTCTATGACATTTTTCTCTATAGCAAATCCAGTAGGTTACCAGCAAGGTCCAACTATTTATCACCCCTCACCCCGGGGCCTGGTGGGTCTCAGGTGAGGGGAGCCGGGCCTTTCTGGGAAGAACAGGACCTGCACCTGCCCGCGAGGAGTACTGGGGAGCTGGGATTCCCCAAGCACCGGGCACTGGCGTTGCTGCTGCGGAGATAGCCAGGCCCATTCGAACAGTGAGTTAGGGATGATGTAACAACCCTCGTATTCTTTTAGTGTGGTCTGAAAGGTGCTATTAAACGGAATATTGAGATAAGGAAGTGGGAGTCGGGAAAGGTTAGACACTATTTATTCAGGTTTTCATAGGGCTCTAAAATATCCTCACCGGCTGCTGCTCACAGCCCCTCCCTCCTCCCCAGCCTGGGCTCCCAGCACATAGGAAGCTCTGGGCTGTCACGCTGCCTCTCTGGCTGGCCGACATCCTGCAGCAGCCTGGACCTGCGAAGGGCCTGAGTTCTGGGCCGGAGGGGATCTGGGACCGAATCTTACCCTGGCTTGCCAACCTGCACATTAACTAAGCTTTGGAGCTTGGGGAATGGTGGGGAACCAAGGACAGAGTGGGACGGTGCAGGGCGCTTAGCAAGGGGCAAGGAGGACCAGTGCCCCTCCTCTCTCCCCAGACCCCCCGCCCCCGGAGGCAGTAGTGGGAGGTTCACAGTGTTGTCTTCCCACTGCACGCCCCTCACAGCCCCCCAACCCCTCCCTCTCCCAAAGTCAGAATCCCAGGCTCACGGCTCTGCTGGCATACTTCTGATGGGAACGAGATTACCTCCTGCAGATTTTCTCTCCTTTCTCTTCGGTCCCTCAAGCATCCTTCTGGAGGTAGAAGTCAACCTGTCTAACCAGCTTCCTCAAGAGGACCCCCAAAATCTGGCATTTAAAATCCAGGGGAAATCTCCCTCTTTCCTCCCCTGGAGATCCTTGCAGGAGAATGTCAAGGGAGGTAGATGGACTGTCAGCCCCACGAGGCAGGGTCTGTTGGTTTTACCCATTGCTGCATCCCCAGCTCTTAACAGAAGGCCTGGCGCATGGTGGGGCCACCAAAAGTGTTTGTGGCAGGCAGGAGCAGTGGAGAAAAACTAGGATTTGGCATGACACAGCTCTTGGTTAAAGACTGGTTCCTGTAACCTCCCTGAGCCGGATTGGTTTCATCTGCACAGTGAGGACTCGATGAGGCCGTGTATATAGAACTCTCTGCACACAGTGGGCACAGACAAAGACTGGTGTTCTTTCTCCCCTATGTCAGCCTCTCTCTCTTCTCCTTGGCAGCCCCGGAGAGCAGGTGGGTATCTGTGGACAGATACACTTCCGTGGTCATGGTTGGAAGTTCTGGGTGATTGGGTAGGATTGGCTGAAGGTGTGATTCTAGGTGATTCTGGAGGCAGTCACACACACTCTGGGACATGCAGCTGGACCTGCCATGGGTGAGATAAGGAGCCTGCCAGTTGATTCTAACAGCAGCACAGAAGGGCAGAGGAGAACATTTCAGGACAGGGAAAGCACCTGTGCAAGGGCCCTGGGGCTAGTGGAAGCAGGTGAGTAGAGAGACTGGGGGTTGGGGTGGGAGGGTGTGGAGTGATATAGTTTGGATGTGTGTCCCCTCCAAATCTCATGAAATGTGCTCCCTAATGTCGGAGGTGGGGCCTGGTGGGAGGTGTTGGATCATGGCGTGGGTCCCTCATAGATGGCTTAGCGCCATCCCCTTGGTGATGAGTGAGCTCTCGCTCTGTAGTTCACATGAGAGCTGGTTGTTTAAAAGGAACCTGGCACCTCCATCTCTGTCTTGCACCCTGTCTCACCATGTAACATGCTGCCCCCCTTCACTTTCCTTTGTGATTGGAAGCTTCCTGAGGCCTCACCAGAAGCTGATACTGATGCCATGCTTCCTGCACCGTCTGCAGAACTGTGAGCCAAATAAATCTCTCTTCTTTATAAGTTATCCGGTCTTGGGTATTTGTTTATAGCAACACAAAAAATACTAACATGGGGGTGAGGTTGGAGTGGGAGGAAAGAAGGAGGAGTGGAGGAGACAAGGCTGGGGAACTGCAGGGGCCAGCCAGGCATGGCCAGGGGGCCGCGGCTCTATGTTTGGATTTCCTTCTAAAGGCAATGAGAAGTGTATTCTAAGAAAAATGGGAAACTTTCTAGGGATTTGAAGCAGAGGCCTGTAACAAGGAGGTTTGTATTGAAGAACATTTCTTTGGCTGTAGTTAAGAGCTGAAGCACTGATCAGGGGCAATAGTGGAGGCAGGGGGCCTAATTAAGAATTAAGAGCTGATGGGGAGGGAGAGAAGGTGGTGGCCAGGCCTGGGGGTAGAGTCAAGGTACTGAACTCAATTCTGGGGCCCTGGAGCCCTGGCCAAGCCTAAGATGGGAGGGAGGAGGGGATGCTGCTGCTCTGTGGCTGGGCTAAGTCCCCGTGGGCTGATCTGGAGGGGTTAGAAACAGCCTGGGGAGTGTGGAGGTGCTGGCTCAGGCAGGCCCCGCCCCCAGATCAGGGAGGTCGCTGGGGCGGGTTAATGACATGGCGCAGGACACAGGGGCAGGCTGTTCTCTGGGGAACAGTGAGGGGGAAAAGGGCATATGTGAACATGTGTACCCACACGTGTTAGCACAGTCTGTGACGATCTGTATGAGGGTGCACGTGGGTGGGCACGTGTGGGTGTGCCCGGTTGCAGATATATAAACATTTACATAGGCAATGCCTGGCATCACTGCAGAAAGAGTGTGACATCCTAGGGACAGCAAACTACAGTCCCTTTTTCTTGAGAATTAACCCCACGGACAATATGCAAAAGTCCTAAAATGCCCAGGAGTAACAGAATACACACAGCAAGGCCCAAAGAAATCTGGCTTCACTGAGGGGCATAATAGTAATTTGTTGTTGTTTTTAAGAGTTCTGCAGGTAGCATCTCATTTCATCCTTGCAACGACTCTACAATTTAGTTACTTATTTTTATTTTCAGGCACTAGAGCTGACCATGTCCCAGGAACTATGTGGTTTGCAAGTACTAATCCATTTCATCCTTAAGAAAATGTCTAAGTTTTCATGCCCATTTTACAGATGAAGAAACTGAGGCATGAAGAGCTTAAGAAATGGGTCATACCTTACACAGCTAGTTCACAGGCAGGTCTGGGATTCAACCCCTCAGGGCTGTTTGGCTCCAGACTACACTCTTCAACACCATGTCAGACCATTTTAATCCCCAGTTTACAGATGAAGAAATTGAGGCTCAGAGAGGTGAAGTGACTTGCCTAAAGTCACACAGCTACAAAGAGGTGAGTCTGCCTGATTCCTGAACCCAAGCTGTTGACTCCAATCTCAGTGAGGTGACCACTGGAAGCTTTGCATTCTCCTCTTTAGACCCTCTCAGGAGGTGGGGCCTATGAGTAGTGGTCTTGGGGTTCACCTGTCATTGAGAGACATCTGTCCTCTGCTGAAGGATTAAGTCTTCAGAGTAGTTGAGAAGAAGGACAACCCCACAGGACCCTTAGGGGACAGTAGGGAGATGGGCTGCCACCCTCTTGGGGTGGTATTTTCTCTTTCTAATGATTTTTGACAGCTCTGACTGGTTTGGGTGAAGACAGGTTAAGTGCCTTCATACCTGTGCATTTTTTCCAGCTGCACAGGGAGAGGCAGGCTGTGTTGAGTGTGTGAATGGTGCCATCAGACACAGCATTCCTGCTGGGGTGCTCCCACCCACCCACACTGCTCCCCGCCACCCCCGCTTACAACAGAACTTTGAATCTAGTCTCTGCGCAATTTCCCCCTGGCTTCTCTGGCTGATCAAGTTGAAATAAAACTAGGGAACACCTACCTTGATAAAGGAAGTTAGGGAAGAGGATAGAGGAGATCAGTGAAGGCAGAAGGAAGAACAAGTAACACTTACAGTGGCTGTTTATTATTGGTATTTACTGGGAACCAGGAACATATATTATCTCGTTAATTCTTATAGCCACCCTGAAAAGAAGGGGTTACTATTAGCTCCATTTTGCAGATGAAGAGACTGAGGGTCAGAGAGGAAGTCACCTGTTGAAGGTCATCCAGTTAGGGCATTCCCAGGCTGCGATTTCAGAGCATCCTTCTGCGCATCCAAACTCCTATTTACTGAGGACATACCAGGTGTCCAGAACTTGGGGGGTTTGAGAATCTGTGAGTCATGAAACAGGCAGACCAGATCTGGCCAAATTGGCTGAGGGGAGGAAGGGTGGGAAGACATATCCAGAGATCCCTATGGGCAAGTAAAGGATTCCAAGCCACTGTGCTGAGTATCTGTATTAATTCAGTCAATCCACACACCCAACTGTGAGTTAGAAACTATTACCACGCCCATTTTACAGGTAAGAAAACTGAAGAGAAAGGATCCTATCGCTACTAAGAGAAAAGCTGGGATTCAAAGCCCATGATTTTAAAACTGTACTGAGGCTGGGCACGGTGACTCATGCCTGTAATCCTAGCACTTTGGGAGGCTGAGATGGGTGGATCACCTGAGATCAGGAGTTCCAGACCAGCCTGGCCAACATGGCGAAACCCCATCTCTACTAAAAATACAAAAATCAGCCAGATGTGGTGGCACACCCCTGTAGTCCCAGCTACTCGGGAGGCTGAGGTGGGAGAATTGTTTGAATCTGGGAGGCAGAGTTTGCAGTGAGCCAAGATCATGCCACTGCACTCCAGCCTGGGTGACAGAGCGAGACTCCATCTCAAAACAAAACAAAACAAAACAAACCATACTGAGTTTCAGAAAGTGATGGTTAGTGGTGATGATGATCACAGGTAGACAGTATCACATGCCTGTTATTGGTCAGACACTGTGCTAAGTGCTCTTATAGATCATCTAAGTTGATCTATAAGAGCAATTGATCTTACAGATCATCTAAATTCCTCAGCAACCAAAAGGAGATAGGTGCTGTGATCCCATCCCACCTCCTTGCCCATGGATTAGGAAAATGGGGCTCAGAGAGGAGGAGTGACTTGTTCATTTGGGATTGGAACCAATTATCTCACTGGAGAGTTGGTGCAATTGATAACGAAGCCACCTACCTCCTTTGAAAGATTATATATATTTTATAGCTCACCCTACTTCTAGAAAGACCCTGGGGAGCTTCAAAGAGGTGCTGGCTTTGGAGCTGGGTTTTGAAGATGGGAAATATTTCTTCCCTCCCTCTTTCCATCTTTCCTTCCTTCCATATTTGAGTGTGTGCTATGTGCCAGGAGTGTAGCGGTGGATGAGAGAAGCATGCTTCTTGCCCTCATGAACTCATCTTAAATCTGCAACAATCCCACCATTATCCCTATTAAGCAGATGTGGTGACTGAGGTGCTGATAACTTGGGCAAGGCCACCCAGCTAATCCAAGATGGAGACAGGACTGAAACTCAGTGCCATCCCACCTCGAACCTTCTGTCTGAGAGGGTTGCCTGCAAGGAACTGATGGGGATGCCCCAGGAGGGATGGGACCCCAAACGAGAGCATGCAGAGTGGGTGCTGATGAGATGTGAGGATCACCCAGGAGCACTGCCGTAGGGCCTGGGTAGGAGGTGGGAAGAGGAACAGTGAGGGCATCTCTGTATTTGGAGAAGCCGCCATGATGGAGTCAGCCAACCTCACACCTAATTCTGGGGTTCCCAGGATAGTGGAATTTCCTAACTCTTCTCTGCCCTGTTCCCTCACTGGAAGAAATTTGCCAGAGATCATAATAGGCGTGGGGGCAGACAGACCTGAATTCAAATGCTAGTTCTGGGTAAGTGATTTAAAACTGCAGATTTCTCATCAATGAAATGGGCATAATAACACCAGCTTTCAAGTGAGAGCCTTGGGGGCTAACGAAGGTGAAGTTACACATGCTTCGTAAACTGTAAAGTGTTGTGTGGATGTGAGGTTCTGGTCATTATCTGTTCATGTGTCTGTCTTCACTACACACTTTCAACACCCAGTGAGCAAAGTCCTTGTCTGACTCCATCCTGTGTACAGTTGGTGCTCAATAAACGTCAAAGGCATGACCCGTTGTGTGGGTTATAGTTCGTTTTGTTTATTCCCTTAGGGAATAGGTAGCTGACTGTGACCTAGTCTGGGACTTCAGCAGTGTTTCCAAGATGATTACTAATAACAACAAGGGCAACAGCTTATTTTATGAAGCACTTTATGTGTGTTTGGTTCATCTCATCCTCACAGCAACCCCATGAGATATATACTGGTATCATCCTTACTTTACAGAAGAGGAAAGTGAGATGTTGTATTACTTGCCCAAGGTCACACAGCACCTAAGTCGGGGAGGTAGGACTCAAATCCCAGTTTGGGTCTTTCTGACTCCCAAATGGGGCCCCCCAACCACTGGGGGACTCTGCTGCCAAAGGTTTCTGTCCCCAGACCTGGACAGAAGACAGAACAATGTGGAGTCTGTTGTCATCTGGGCACTCACATCCACTAATAATACAGTCAATTGCTCCTTTCAAATTACAGTAAATGTTTCCCCCCTTTGAACAAATCATTTACCGCAACTGCAGAAGAGTGTCCTGTTTACACGCAGGGCCAAAGGAATTCCAATCTGAGTCTAATTATTGATGCTGAAGCTTCTATGGCCTTGGGAAAGAGCTGCCTAATTGCACCAATTAATACCTGCCACTCGTATGGGCTTTGTCAGGTTCAAGGTTTGGTTTTCTTCCTCTGCGGGTTGTGGGGACAAGACGGGTTAGTGCAGCCACCGCGGGTTCAGATCTCCAGGCCATGGGCTGGGTGCACAAAGGGATTTTGTTTTCAGGCTATTGCCATTTTTGGAGGGGCAGCTTTATTTGGGGCCACCCAGGCACTTGGCCAGACCTCACCGTGGCAGGGACTGCCTTTTGCAGGAGAATGAGGGGCCTGAGGGATGAGGTTTCCAGGTTTCCTGTTGCGACTCTGACTTACACTGAGATCCTCGGCAGGGGGGGTCTCCTGCTCGAGCTCCACTTTCCCCATGCAGAAATGTGAAGATTTATGGGATCAAATGTAACGTCTGCAATTGCAGTGCAAACCCGATGAGGCTAGACAGGCTGAGAAATTTTTACTAAAAACGGGAGGGCAGCAGTTGGACGGCAGGTGACCCAGGTTCTAGCCTTGGCTCCACCTGTTACTTTCTGTGTAGCTTTAAAACAATACCTTTGCCTCTCTGAACCTCAATTTCCCCAGCTGCAAAACGGGGATGATTCCACCTTCTCTTTCTGATGCTTGTGTGGAAACCTTGCAAAGAACATCTTGGCCCATAAATATGGAGGCTGTGATCATCCCATGGTGCTGATGAGTTGGTTGATGAATTGCCATATTGGAAGAGGAAAACTATCAGGAACTAGCTGGGTGGCATATAGGGTGCTGGGTGGGAGTGGGGAGGCAGAGAAAAGTTCGTAGGCTTTTACATGAAACTGGGTTTGAATTTTACCTCCTACTCTTCTGAGCTCTGTGGTCTTTGATAATAACAATTACAAGAATCTGTATTGATTTTTGCTGTGTATCAGGTATTGTGTGATAAGGTATCATTTTTTATACCCGTTTTACAGATGAAGAGGCTGAGGCTCAGAGAGATCAAATAAGTTTCTCAAAGTGACACAGCCAGAGATTGGAAGAGCCAGGATTAGGTCCTAGTTCCCTGTGATTTCAGAGCCTGTGCCTGCAGCTCTTACACCTTTGTACCTTCAGTTGCCTCAGTCTCCCCATCTGTATAAGGAGCTAATGGTAACTTCTTCCAAGCAAACATGCTGCTAGGATTGGGCAGGATTAGTTATATGAGACGGAAGGCCCATAGTGTGGCACCTGAGAGCCACATGGCCACGGAAGCCACAATTCTACGTGAATGGTGTGGATTGGGAGACTCAGCCATTGTCTCACCGTCCCGTTCATTTGAACTCCATAAGGACTGGTGGGAAATGTGGCTGTTTACTTTTCTAACAGGTAAAGCAGGGGAGTGGGTTGGGGCCATTTCATTCTCCCACAGCCCCCTTTGCTGAAGATTCCCAATCTTTGATTTCCCCAGCACCCCTGGGGTTTGCAGTCCCACCTGAGTGCATTCGGGATTGTTTTCTGATGTGACATATTGTCAACGTGCATTATGTGTCATCAGCCCCACAAAGCGGTGACACCAGATCCTGATGCCACACGATCGACAAAAAGATGTGGGTCCCCCAGGGGCTCTCGGGCCTTGACAGGAGCCCTGCCACTCCCCCCCCACCTGCTTTCCACGCGGAGCCCCTCTTCTGCTTCTTGGCAAAGCCTACAAGGCCCCAAGGGGGTGGGACTCTGCAGGCAGGGCCTTGGCTCATGTGGGGATGAGCTTGATGTCCTGGTGCCTGACACATGCCTTGTATGAGGTCCCCAAATTAAAAGAAACAAAGCTCCTTCGTCAAAGGCAGCCTGAGCCTGGTGGGGAGACATGGCAGAGCTCTGGAGTGCAGTGACTGACTGATTTCCTCTAATTACCGTTGGTTTAATATTTATAGGGTTGGTGCCAGAGGGCTGCAAGGGAGGTATTCAGCCCGAACGGCAGCTGTCATAGGGCTTGGTGCAGGGCACTGAGCAGGGAAATGTCTGCTTGCATTTAGGGTCCAGGTGGATCAGACCCAACTGGTCTTTCCCTGGCGCCTTCCCAAGGCACAGAAAGCGTCTATTTATGTAGTACAACCTATGTGCCCTGTGCTGTGCTTAACCCCTGAGAGCTTGGAGGCCCCCAGGGCCAAGTAGTTCAAGGTGGGGGCTCTGGAGTCAGATGCACCTGAGTTTCTTATTCAAGTTTGACATATTCCTGGCTGTGTGCCCTTGGGTAATTGACCACACCTCTCTGAGCTTCAGTTCCCTTACCTATAAAATGGTGGTAACAATATGCCTCACTCATATGATTGTTGTGAAGATCTAATAAGGTAAAACACACAAGGTGCTTAACACATTGCTAGCACATAGTTGTGTTCAATAAGTAGTAGCCATATCTATGCTTCAATAGACATATACTTTGTAGGATGGAACCTCTGTATCAGCTAGCCATGTTCTCAATGATGCTGTGTAACAAACCGGCCCAAAACTTGGTGGCTTAAAACAATCATTTGTGGTGTGGCTGAGGGTGGGTTTATCTAGACTGGACTCAGACGGGTGGCTCTGCTGGTCTTAGCTGGACTTACTCAAGCAGCTGGGGCTCAACTCAATGGCTGGACTCTCTCTGTATAACTCTCTCCTACTTCTGGAACTAGCACTGACCGCAACATGTTCTTCTTTTGGCCTTGGCTCAGGTGTGCAAGATTATTGTTTCTAAATAGATATTGAATCTATCCTTCTCCCTAGCATTTCTGTGGGGGAGAAATTATCATTCCCATTTTCTTGATGGGGAAACAGATTCTGAGATAGGAAGCCACTGATGGTAGAGCTAAGATCTGAACATTGAAAAGACCGCATTCTTCTCAACCACCAGATTCTCTGAGCCACCTTCAATCACAATAGCAGTTACCATTTATTAAACATCTACTGTATGCCAAGTGCTTTGAATAAATTATCTTTTATCCAAAAACAACCTTTGGTGCTGATATGCCCATTTTACAGATGGAAAATCTGAGGCTCAGGAGCTGAATACATTGTCTAAGATCTCATAAGGAATAAATAAGTGACAGACTCAAGACTGGAACACAGGGCCAGGAGTGGTGGCTCATGCCTGTCATCCCAGCACTTTTGGAGGGCTGAGGCAGGAGGATTGCTTTAGCCCAGGAGTTTAAGACTAGCATGGACAAGATAGTAAGACCTTGGTCTCTATCTTGAAAATAAAAATTAAAAAATGTTTACAAAAGATTAGAATGCAGATCTCTCTAACCCCATGCCAACATGCCTTTGTATTTGAGGTTCCCTTTGCCCGAACTGTCCTGGTCTCTCTTTCTCTCTGTCGCTTCCTGGAACCAGACTGTATGTTCATGACAATAATAGGTGTTCAGTAAATTATAATGAATAATAGATACCATGTTTATAAACTGAGGTGGTTCCATCCCCATTTTAAGGATGGGGAAACGAAATCACCAAGAGGTGAGGTCTCTTGCCTAGGTCACAGAGCCAGAAGTGGTTTTGCAGCACAGAAACAGCCCTCGAACTCTGCTCTGCAATGCTGAGCTATTAAGATGGAGGTAAGTCGCTGTGTGTTGTGTAAGGACTTGGCTCTCTCTGGCTTCCCTCGATCCTCCTTTTGGCCTGCCTACTCCGCATCTGATTAATTGATGCCTTTCTGCACTGATGTATGTGCCTCAAACCGGCTGTCCTGTCTTCCATGCCTTTCCCGCTTCCATCAAAGCCTGCTTCTTCCATGTCCCATTGCTTGTGGTCTTGCTGGAGGCAGGAGCTTATCTGACAAGGTAATGTGAGCCACCTTGGGGTGCAGAGCTGAGGATGGCATCTCTTATGAACTCCTCTCCTGACCCCCATGGAGCTAAACTGGGTGGATCTTCCCCTCCAGCTGCCTGAGCCTCGGTTCCCTCATCTGCAAGATGGGGAGAATCATACCTACTCAGAGGGTTGCTGTTAGTGTCAAACGTGCATGCAACTGTTTTTAGTACAGTGTCTGGCAAAGAGTAAGTGCTCAATAAATGTAAGCTATTGTTATTGTCAGTCAGGCCCTACAATATTTTTTTCACTTGGAGGAAAATAAAAAAGCTAAAAATTATGGAAGGCAGCCGGCTGAAGTTCCTGAGCCATCATTCTGCAGCCTGAGAAGTTATCTAAACTCCGTCACCGATTCAGGGATGCAGAGGGGAGGCAGAGACTCTAGAGGGGAATGGTGCCAATGTTCTGTCCAACACCCTTTTATTTTTTACAAGCTGAAGGTTCAAAGCTGCCCAGGGGTGCTGTCCTAGCCACATGGCCCATTGCTGAGGGGCTGAGGCCATTCTTGTCAGTTTCTTCTTCCTCTCATGCCCCCTTGGGCTGTAGTTGGGGCTCTGTATGGTGTCCTAGGGAGAGCAGCAGAGCTCTCCCTGAGTCGAGAGAGAGCCAGAGAAAGCTGCCAAAGCAATTCTCAGCAAAATCCCTAGGGATGTGTGTCAAGGACAAAATAGTGTGTCCCATGGGTAAATACAGTTAACACAGCTGCAAAACAGAATTTATTTCTTGTTTGAGATATCATTTTTAAAGTATGGCATAGGGAGAGCTTTAAAAATGAAATTATAGCTGGCAATAAAAAAACCTCATAGGCACTGTATTCAAATTATGCTATAGTAATAGGCTAAGTTCATAAATAAACATTGCTTGTTAACCCTTTGCTGAGCGCCATGGGCCAGCTGGCTGGGACAAGGTTGGGACAGGGCTGGGAGAGGCAGAAATGGCATCACCTTCCAAGTGTCCTTCAGGCTGCCCCCTCCAACTTTCTCCACCCAGCCTCTTCATTCTGGTGTTAAAGATCAACAGATTATTCTCTGATAAAATGAGACGCCTGGACTATCTACTGGCTTTGCAGAAATGTACCACCAAGACCTCTGAGCTGGGAGTATTTTAGGATCTGAATTAAATAGGTCCATCCTAAAGCTCCCTGCATTTCTGACCTCCTCTTATTGTAATATTGTATATTATTATATTATATATTAATGTTATTGTATTATATATACTTATTATAATATATAATAACATTTTATAGGATATAGACTCATTTGCTATCTCTTGCTGTCTGTCTTTTGCATGACACTTCAGCACAGTGCTTCTCAACCAGGAATCCTTCTGCCCTCAGTGAACACTCAGCAGTGTCTGGAGATAATTTTGGTCGTCGAAACTGAGAGGTGCTACTGGAATCTAGTGGGTAGAGGCCAGAGATGCTGCTCAATATCCCGCAATGCATGGGACAGTACCCTTCTCCACAAAGAATGATTTGGCCTTAAATGTCTGCAAAAGGACTGTTGCCTGAGACAGCCAGCTTTCCCCTACTAGCTGTGCAGAGTCCATCCTCCTCACTGGGAGCTGGGCTGTCTGCCTTGCACTGCTGAATTTCTGTCCCTCAGCCTCGCACTTGGCACACAGTAGGTCATCCATAGGGATTTGCTCAAAGATTTAATGAATTCATGGAAACTCTCGCCTTCCTGCTTCTTCACCTGACCAGCTCGGACCCCTCCTTTCGTTTTCAGCTTGGAGATTGCTTTCCCAGGAAGCATCCCCCGAGCCCCCTACTCTGGTGTTATGTCCTCCTTCCCCCATTAGGCATTTCCATGATCCTCCTTGCTCTTCATGCTTGGATTGACTGGTTCATTGTTCACATCTTAGGTGAAATGTCACCTCTTCAAAGCAGCCATCATGACTGCCTAGCCAATGTGGCCTTCCTTGGGTCAACTCTCTCATCCTTCTATTTGGTTTCCATTGCAGCATTTATCAGTAGCTAAAATCATCTTGTTTATTACGGGCTGGGTCTTGGCTTCCATGGGGCCCCCACTGCCCTCTCTGGTCCTTGGACGAGAGTGACTGCACACGAAACACTCCCTGCATGAGTCACAGAGGGACAGAGGACAGGGAAGGCCCTCCTGCCCCCGCCACCCTCTCTCCTTCCTTTACATGTCCTGTTTGGTATCTGGAATCTTCAGGAGTCATCTTCCTTGGAGATCACTGATCTCCCCCTCGGCTCTTAGTAACTTGCTGGGAGATGCTGACAAGTCACTTGCATGTCGATTGCAAAATGAAGGGGCTGGGACATTTGTGCTTTGTAACTCTCTCTCTCTCATTCTCTCTCTCTCTCTCTCCGTGTGTGTGTGTGTGTGTGTAGCATCACCTCCTAGGATCTTTCCTAAGAGACAAAGCCTTACCAACCCCAGGCCTGTAGAACCAGGTTCTCTGGGGAAGTGTGTGCCCTGGTTTGCGCTGGTTACATTACCTGGTTGTAAAAGTTCCCTTGGTAATCCAAATCCGTGGCTTGGTTAAGAGCCAGAAAACCAGAGGATATCTGGGGCCCTTTCCAGCCCCAGCATTTGACATCTCTGTGATTTTAAGATGCCCACCCTGGGCCGTTTATCTGAGTGACTCTCTTCCTGGGCTCCCCTGGCACTTTTGCTAATTTAATAGCATTTAATTTAATTTTTAAAATGTTTTGTTAAAAAAGGCTAGTTGCTGTAGAAGCCCCAATGACCTCATTCCTTTTCTACCCTAAGGCTGGAAATACATCTTGTGGCTGAAGCCAGGCTTCTGGCCTCCAATGTCCCTTAGAGGGCCCATAGCTTTTTGTGAAAAATGCTGAGTTTGCTGTCCACCCATTGGGCGTAATTACCTTTCTCCTCTCCAGATCCCCCACATGTTCCGATCCCAGGAGGAAAGAAAGGGCTGGAAAACCAGACCAAGTTAGAGAGCAACTCAGGAGATATTATCTCAGAGAAAAGGAACAGCATAACTCAACACACTCACACACGCACACGTACACACACGTGCATGCATGCACACACACACATACACACATGGGCACACACAACCCATTCTTTAGGAATAAGTGGATATACCTGGTGCCTACATTTAGCTCTGGGCCCTCTCCTGGACATTTGAACCTATAAGAATATCCCATGGGTTTCTTTGATCTTTTTAATTATTTTCTGTTCTGTAGTTGTTTTTTTAACCCCAATTCACATGACCAATTGTTGTAAGTCATCTTCCATTCATTTATTCACATGCCAATTAATTAATTAATTAAAATCCTCCTTGTATCCACCAGGTGGCTAATAGGAGGACAGACATAGTAGTGAGCTGCATAGGCTTGACCTCTTTGTCAAGAAGCAGAAAGCCCCGCCTAGGAGGAGAGACAGATAAAATGAGGAGGCCCTTTTGGGTAAATATAGGAAGAATATATGGAGCATAGAGGATGGGCAGGTAATCCCAGGTGTTTTGGGGGAAAGTAACTCCAAGAGACTAATATGTCATTTGTCAGGATGATAGCCTTCAGCAAAAAGTCAGCATGGATGAAACACAATGGTGAAAGCTCAGATTCATCTGCAGCTGGAGTGGTGAAGAGAGCAAGTTCTAGTCAAATGGGGGGATTTTATGTGCTTCACTCCCACTCCTGGCCCACAAACCCTTCTATAGATGAATCTCCATGTTCCTTCTCTTCCACTAATTTAGTTCAAATCAGCCAGGTGAGCTTGGACACTCCAAGCTGAGAATGGAGGAGCTGCAATATGGAGGGAACTTGGGTCTCTACTACCTCTTGAAGAACAGTCACCCTAGAGAGTTGAGCTAGAAATAGACATCTACCGTAGTTGAGTCATTGATATTTTGAGGTTTGTTTGTTACATCAGCTGATATAACCTTAACTCATGGGCCCAAAATCTCTTGCTGCTTGTGTCTACAAATTAAGTTTTATTGGGACAGCCTATGACTGTTTTCATGTTGTAACAGCAGAGTTCAGTAGTTGCAACAGAGACTGTATGATGTGCAAAGCCTAAAATATTTATGATCTGGCTCTTTGCAGAAATCATCTATGGACTCCTGCTTAAACTAATACAACCAGCATTTGACAACACCAGAACCAGTCTAGGTTCTTCTCCTGGTCTCCAATACTGGTTTCTTTGAGCAGATCAGCGCCTCATGCTGACTTCTTGCTCTGACTTGGTTATGGTGTACTCTGCCCCTTTGGCCCCATTCCTTGGGCCCAAACAGTCTTTGTGAATTAGACCCAGAGACTTAAATAAAGTGGCAATCATTCTTCAGCCTCCCCAGTTGTGAGCTCTGATCTTCCAAATCATCTAGTCTAAGTCCCCAACTGTTCAGATATGGAAACTGACACACAGAGAGAGAGGAGTAGATTTTGCCAGGCTCACTGAGCCAGCCAGTGGTTGAGCAGTCCCACAAAGAAAGTGTGGGGGCAAATAAACTGCTTCCTGGATAAAAACAGCTAATGTTTATTGTATGCTTGCTTTGGGCTAGGTACCCCTTCAGTCTTTCCAACAAACCTCAAAGGTGTATACTGCTGTTATCATCATCATCCCTCTCATTTTACAGATGGAGAAACTGGGGCACAGAGAGAATTTAAGTTGCCCAAGGTCTGCTGTGTTGATGAAACTAGATTGAGCACAGCAGTATTGATATAGTTTGGATACTTGTCCCTGCTCAAATCTCATGTTGAATTGTATATCCCCAATGCTGGAGATGGGAACTGGTGGGAGGTGTTGGGGTCATGGTGAAGATTCCTCATGGCTTGATGCTGTCTTTGTGATAATGAGTGAGTTCTCACTAGACCTGGTCATTTAAAAGTGTGTAGCATCTCCCCCTCATTCTCTCTTTTGCTCTGGCCATGTGACATGCTTGCTCTTCCTTCACCTTCTGCCATGATTGTAAGCTTCCTGAGGTTTCCTCCACTGAGCAGATGCCAGCACCATGCTTCCTGCACAGCCTGTGGAACTGTAAGCCAATTAAGCCTCTTTTCTTTATAAATTACAGAGTCTCAGTCATTTCTTTATAGCAATGCAAGAACAGCCTAACCCAAGAATCAGTTCAGAACCATGTTCTTGTGGACTCCACAGTGCCATATTGGGTCTGTCATTCTTGTCCACTTTGGGCTTTAAAACTCCCCCCTTATCAGCAATGATAGAAAGAAGAGACTTAGGTGTATAGAGTAGTCTTCTTTTAGCCCCTTCTCTCTTGCCCCATTTCCCTGTGATCCTCCAAGCCCAGAACAATTCATCAATTTTGTTTGCATATCCAACTTGAGACACTGTCATTTCATTAACTCAAGTGAGGGGCTCTTCATACAAGGTTGAGCTTCAATAATTCTCTTAAAGTTCCAGAGAAATGTATGCTTAATTATATTTGCATATGAAAAATAGGGTCTAATTAGTTTGATTGATTATTATTTTAACCCTAATGGCATTTTGAGTATCTGTCCCAACTAATAGCAACTGTATCGCTAATAAATCATTGAATTTTTACTACATGGCCTATTGAGCTGGCTTATGAAATATATTTTATTAACATCCCAGAATGTATTGAAACTGATACAAGTCAAACAACTGCTCATTTATTAAACTGTTTAAATGTCAGTTTTATACAAGAGTAATAATACAGGAAATATGTTCATTCAGGAGACATCAGTAGACCACGGATACTCAAAATATTAGTTATCTTGGAAAAATATATTGTGGAAATAAAAGTCCAATTATATCATTTATTGCATTAAATAAATCTATATTGACTAACATAAATGTTGCACATTAGCAGATGCACTTTCTTGGAAACTTTTTAATTCTCTGGGATTGAACTCAAGGGTACAGTGGAAATACAAAACTTGAGTTTCCAGGGCAGTCTTCAGAGGGCAGGGGAGTCCTCGGAAACCTGGTGCTCCATTTTCCTCATTTGAGACTGAGGCTGTCTTCTGCACCAAAGGTCTTCAGGAGGTTCTTTCTTAAGATTTTCTCTTCTGGGACATGTCCAATGTCTGGAGTTCAGGTCACAGCTATTCCAGGAGCATGAGTGCCATCCTTCATTTGTTCACCAGATGACTACACAGCATAGGTGCATGCTGAGTGTCCAGTGTTGCACCTCGAGGACACTGTGGTGCACCAGACAGGCAAGAACCCTGCTCTCATGGAGGTGATATGCTAGTGGTGGAGACAATGAATAAAAGACTGATGAGACCATTTCTAATAGGAATCCATGCTATGAAGGGAATCAAGCAAGCTTTGGGGGTGGGGAATGCCATGGACAGGCATCCTTTAGATGGGAAAGGCAGGAAGGATGGCAATAAGGAGACAGCCAGGTAAGAGAGCTACAGGCACTGACTTCTAGGCAGAGGGAACAGCAGATGCAAAGGCTCTCAGGTTAAAGCAAGTTTGGCTTGTTCACAGACAAGAGTGAAAGCTAGTGGGGCAGGAGGAGTGTGATGGGTGAGGGAGGTGGGCACTAGATCATGAAGGGCTTTGCAGACCAAGAAAGAAGGTTGGGTTTAATTTTAGGTGAGATAGGAAGACACTGGAGAGTTGGACTCAGGAGAGGAAGATGGTCCGATTTCTATTTTGCCAAGGTCGCTAGGGTGCTGGGAGGAGAATGCATTGAAGGGTCTGGGTTGGCCACGGAGAAACAGGGAGTAGTCAGGTGCAGTCATTAAAGGTGCAACAAGGTGGAGGAAGAGAAGTCTATGCTTCAGGATGTTGTGGAGGTCAAGTTGACAGGATATGCTGATAGACTGGATGTTGGGAGACAGAGAAAGCAGCCATGGATGCTCCCAGTCTTTGGTCTGAGCATCTGGGTGGGGTGCAGGAGGTTTCAGTCAGAAAAAAGTTGGAGGAAATGGTCCAGAGTTTGAGCACTGCCATCTTGCTGTGCAGCCTTGGATGGTTCTTATAACCTCTCTGATCCTTGGCTTTTTCACCTATAGTGGGCTGTAATAATGAAGCTATCTTCACAGGATGTGCTGAGCATGAAATGAGAGTCTCATGTGAGGTGCTTAGCACAGTGCCTGGCACATGTAAGTCCTAAATACACATTAGCTATAATATTAATACAAATACTATGGATATCCAATGGTGACCTTGGAGATGACCCAGAGGAGTGATAAGAACATAAACTTGGGAATCAGACAGATCTGGGTTTAAATCCCATTTCTTGTCTCTGGGAACCTGGGCACGTGTCCTCCCTCTCTGAGCTGGCACCATCTGTAAAATGGGAGGACTGAAGTTATGACACCCACAGGTAGTGTTGGTTTCTGAACTCGAATAGAATATGCATCAAGTTTCAGGCTCAGCGCCTGCCTCACCTCAAGTACTGGGAGTTATTAGAATTATCACCCAATTCCCATTCACTTACCCAAATCCCAGGCAATTGCAATTCCCACAGAGCCAGCATGAGCTGCCAGGGGCCTCCCAAGTGGGTGGCCGTGGAGGGGGTTGTGAGCCTGGGATCTCCTCCTGGGGCCCTGCTAACTCGCTGTGTGACCTTGGGTGAGCCCCTTACCC
Organism: Pongo pygmaeus; assembly: GCF_028885625.2. NCBI lineage: Eukaryota > Metazoa > Chordata > Mammalia > Primates > Hominidae > Pongo > Pongo pygmaeus. The sequence goes on from NC_085931.1 coordinate 37,657,056, forward strand.
TCTCTGGCACCTGTTGCCTCTTGTGTGTAATAAGGAAGTTGGTCTGGTTAATCTCTAAGGTCTTTTTCAGAGACTTAAAAAAAAATCAATGATTGTAAAAGTCTGTGATTAGTGAGAAACCATCTGCCTCAGGCAAAGACCAGACCCTCCCCAACCTTTTGGCAGGGGGAGTGGAGGGTGGAATAAAACAATAAGCAGACTGCTTAGCAAATTGCCATCTTATAGGCCTTAAAAACGCACATCTGCTTTTGTATCAGCCTTGATTGAAATTCTTGTGCTATGGCGGCTGTCCCCGCCATCAATGCCTTAATTAGAAATTAGGACAGTCACACTGGCATAAATTAAATCAGACTAAAGATGATTAACAAAGTAATGCAAGAAATCATTAAATTAAACCATTGTGCCAAGTCCTCTGCTGATCTATCACAAATTTGGGCTGCTAATGAGGTCTTAATTAGTAAGTTAGGTGGAAATAATTCATGTCATTCACTTCAAAGACAGCCCTCTTTCTTTCTTTTTTTTCTTTTTTTCCCCTCTTTTTGAATCCAGCCCCCAGTGCAAATTTATCATGGGGTGGGTGGACACTGTCAATAAATAGCAGCATTCCTTGGATTATCAAAACCTGCTTGGCATTGAATGTATTTGTTGGGAGGTCCATGCTGATGTCAGTTTAAGCTGAAGGGGAAGAAACAGCTTGTTATCCTAAGGTGACAGAACTGTGGAAAGAGAGGAAACAGGTCTGAAGTTCATACTCTCAGGATACAGATGGGAATACTGAGGGCCTCCGAAAGGAAGTGTCAGAGACTGAGTTTAGGGTAGAGTTGGGGCCCAGGTATCCCAAGTAAGAATGCATTCTTCTTTCTAATTTTTATGATATTTTCCCTTTGTTCAGAAAAAGCAAAGTATTTAGTAAAGTAGATATCATGTTTTCCATATTAATGAAGAGGAAGCTGAGCTCAGAGAGGTGAATTGACTTGCCCAAGGTCACACAGCCAGGAAGAGCCAGAGCTGGAATCAGACTCTGATTCTTGAGTCTGAATGCTTAACTGCTGTGCTTTCTTGCCTCAACAAATAACCACCGAATGGCTGGGTGGTGGGATGGGTGGACCCATGGGCATATGGTAGGAATTCGTTGGAAAAGAGACTGGGGAAGGGCAAGCCAGCTCCAAATATGAACATGCTGACTTAGGATGATTGTAGAGCAGGATGGGGCTCTTGGAAGACTCATGACTTTGGAGTCAGGCAGACCTGGAGTCAGGCACCTGGTTCTGCAAACTCCTAGCCATGTGGTCTTAAGCCAATTGCTTAAGACCCTCTCTGAGCCTCAGTTTTTCTCACCTATAGTATGGGTGCAATTAATCTCTTCCTGTGAGGAATTTGTGAGTGTTCAATGAGATCATGTGAGAAATGTGCCATGTATTAGAGTTGGTGTTTAATAAATGTTACCTTCCCTCAGCTTCTCAGTGGTCCTCTGGTGATTCAGTTAGTTTTTGCTGTGTAACAAACCGCATGAAACTCCTCCATGGCTTAAACCAAGAACAACTTCTTTCACTTGGGAATCTGTGATCTGGCAAGTTGAGCTGGGCTCAGCTGGGCTCAGCTGGGAGGTTCTTCTGCTGGTCCTGGCTGGGTTCACACAAGAGTTGGCCATCAGCTGCTGGTCAGCATGTGTGGTTCCACCCTTGGGGTTGGCTGGCTGTTGGCTGTGGTTGTAGAAGTGAATAAGCCACATGTCTCTCATTATCCAGTAGGCTAGCGTGGGCTTGCACTCTTTGTGGTGGAAGGGTTCCAGGCCCGGCAAAAGAGGGCAAGTTCCTTGGCAAAGCTCCTCTTGAGCTTCTTCCTCTGTCACATTGGCTGAAGTCTCATGGATTGTCATAGCCTGAATAATGCACTCCCATCCCCTACTCTGCAGATGTCCATGTCCTAATCCTCGGAACCTGTAAATATGTTACCTTTTATGGCAAAAGAGACTTTGAAGATGTGTTTAAGAATCTTAAAATGGGGAGACTGTCTTGAATTATGGTGGGCCCATTGATATTATAACAAATGTCTTTATAAGAAGCAGGCAGAGGGATACTACAGAAGAGGAGAAGGTGATATGATGATGGAAGCAGAGACTAGAACCATGGGCTTTGAAGATGAAAAAAGAGGCCACAAGCCAAGGAATACAGGCAGCTCCTACAAGCTGAAAAAGGCAAGGAAACAGATTCTACCACAGAATCTCCAGAAGGAGAACTCTGATGACACCTTGACTTTAGCCCTTAGACTCATTTTGAACTTCTGAGCTTCAGAAATAAGAACACATTTGTATTGTTTTCAGCCACTAAGTTTGTAGCCATTTGTTACAGCAGCCATGGGAAACACTGGCCAAAGCAAGTCACTGGCCAAGCCCACATTCAAGGGGCAAGGAAACAAGACTCCACCCTTCCTGTAAAAAATCTTTTAGCTTTTATTTTAGATACAGGGAGCACATGTGCAAGTTTGTTCCATAGGTATATTGCACCCACGGAGTGAGCATGGTACCCAATAGGTAGTTTTTCAGTTCTTTCCCCTTCAATCCCTCCCCTCAGTAGTCCCTAGTGTTTATTGTTGTCATCTTTAGTCCAGGAGTACTTGATGTTTAGCTTAGAATAATGGCCTCCAGCTGCATCCACGTTGCTGCAAAGGACATGATTTCATTCTCTTTATGGCTGCGCAGTATTCCATAGTGTATATGTGCTGCATTTTCTTTATCCAATCCACTGTCGATAGGCAGCCAGGTTGATCTGATGCCTTGCTATTATGAACAGCAAGGTAATGAACATAAAAATGCATGTGTCTTTTCAGTATGATGATCTATTTTCCTTTGGGTAGACACCCAGTAATGAGAGTGCTGAGAACCTACCTTTTGATGAAAGGAGTCACCAAGTCACATTGCAAAGAGGAGTGCATATAGGTTGGCAAGAATTTTTGGTCATATTTTGTAGTCTATCACATCTGAGACACTTCACCCCAGTAATTTAAAAAATAATAGTAATAATAATAATGATAATAATATATGCATATTTAGTGAGCACCTACTAGGAGCCAGGCAGTGCTAAACACATAGCACAGCTTATTTATTTATTTATTGTTGTGGTAAAATATACGCAAGACAAAATGTACCATTTTAACCATTTTTAGGCATACAGTTCAATGACATTAGGGACATTCACAATGTCATGCAAACATCACCACTATCCATTTCCAGAATATTTAATCATCCCAAACAGAAACTCTGTCCCTTTTAAAATGATAAGTCCATAGCCTCTGGTACCCTCTATTCCAGGGGTCCCCAACTCCCAGGCCAAGGATGGCTACTGGTTGGTGGCCTGTGAGGAAATGGATTGCACGGCAGGAGGGGAGCGGCAGGTGAGTGAGCATTACTGCCTGAACTTTGCCTCCTGTTAGATCAATGGTGGCATTAGCTTCTCATAGAAGCACCAGCCCTATTGTGAACTGTGCATGTGAGGGAACTAGGTTGTGCATTCCTTATGAGAATCTAATGCCTGATGATCTGAGGTGCAACAGTTTCATCCTGAAAGCTTTCTGCCTCACCCCCTGCCCCCCACCAGTCACTGGTGCCAAAAAGGTTGGGGATCACTGCCCTATTCCACTTTCTGTCTCTGTGAATTTGCGTATTCTAGGTACTTCTTATAGGTAGAGTCATCAATATTTGTGCTTTGGTGTCCAGCGTCTTCCCCTTAGCACGATGTCTTCAATATTTATTCATCTTGTAGTAGGTATCAGAGTTTAATCCTCACAGCAATCCCCCAAGGCAACAGAGGCTCAGAGAGGTACCAAGGTTGACTGGTCCAGGGCCACACAGCTGGTAAGAGGGGTGGGGTGGCCTGAACTCCGATCTCCTGGACTCTGAGGAGTGGGAGTGTGCTGGTCACTTTTCACTTTTCCATCCTGCTGCCCAGGGCACGTGCTGGGCCTCCCTGGTCTCAGTACCCATAGCCAAACCACAGCTCGATAAGGCAACTCCCCCACAACAAAGCCATCCATTTATTTCCCACTCTGGGCTCCCCACCCAGCCAGGGCCAAAACAATCACTTTTTCATCGATTCTGCTTCAATTAATTAAAAAATCCATCCAACCACTCCACAGCTTGATAGACTTTGAGGATTCAGAGGGAAATAAATAAATTAGTCCTGGAACAATGAGGGTGGAAGAGAAATGGCTGGGGATAGGGGGATTGGCAGATGGGGGAGCTCAGATCCTGGGTCCAGCTCTGTGCTGCTATTTGCAGAACTTATAGGAGGACTGGGGGCCCCCATAGACTTTCTATCAGGGAGCAGGGGCCCCAGACTTGGTGGTTGTATTATTAGTAGTATTTTAAATAATAGCTGTTTTTACTGGGCATTACTTGGTGATGGGCCTTTTATGCAAATTTTCTCATCAACCTCTCACAGCAGCTCTCTGAGTCAGATGAGGAAACAAGCTCAGAGGAGCTGGGTTACTTGTCTGAGCCTACACAGCTAGAATCCATCAGGGGAAAATTCTGTTTCTTAGTCCTTAGTGCCCCTCTTTTGGGGTGCATTTTTTTACTTGTCCAGTGAAGGGCTATGAGGGAAAAGGGCATGGGACAGGATTCTGTGGCTGGCAGGGAGTCTAGGTCACTGTCTCTAAGAGGGGAGCGCTTGGGTGTAGGACCCCTGAGAAGTTATTTAGAGCTGTAAGAGATCTTACCCGATCATTTGCTTTGATGGCTTTCAAACTAGTTTTAATTTGCAAAATCTAATGTTGAAGTGAGACCCTATGTAGGTTTGCCACATAAGGGAAAAACAAAAAGGAACAAATAAACACACGAAGATGCTTGGTTGAATAGCATCAATATTAGCAACAATAATAACTGGCCTTGTGGTGCTGGAGCTGACAACCAGTCCATTGTTAAATATTCAGGAGTTTTGTAAGCAAGTTATGCTATTGGGTTGAAATAAGTTATAGTGGAAGTACTTAACACCACAGAAATGGGCTAGTGCTACAAATCAGTACTCCTCCCCACTCCTGAGAGCCGTTTTACTAGCATACCACTGACAATAACCATTTAATGAACATTTGCTGAGTGTCAGACACTGTGTTGAGTGCTTTATTAAAAAATACCATTTGGCCGGGTGTGGTGGCTCATGCCTGTAATCCCAGCACTCTGGGAGGCCGAGGTGGGCAGATCACCTGAGGTCAGGAGTTTGAGACCAGCCTGACCAACATGGTGAAACCCTGTTTCTACTAAAAAATACAAAAAATTAGCCAGGTGTGGTGGCAGATGCTTGTAATCCCAGCTACTTGGGAGGCTGAGGCAGGAGAATCACTTGAACGCAGGAGATGGAGGCTGCAGTGAGCTGAGATAGTGCCATTGCACTCCAGCCTGGGTGACAGAGCAAGACTCCATCCCCGCCCCCGCCACCCACACACACACACACAAAACCCAAAAAACCATTTACATTTAAACCACATTGCAAGAAAGATACTGTTAATATACCCATCTCTCAGATAGGAACATTGAGGCTTGGGGAGGTGTATGTAGCCACTTACACAAAGTTAACAACTGGCAAATGTTAGTGCTTGCCTCATTCAAATCCCTGACTGTCTCAAGTACCATGAAGTGTTTTTTAAATATTACTGAATCCCAGAGAGAAGAATCAGAGGGACAGATTTTCTCAGGATTGCACAGGGCACACAGCAAGTTGGGTGAAGGGCTGGGACCAGGACCCCGCAACTTGTTCTAGGTTAGGAGGAAGCAGGTGCAGATGTTTTCAGTGGGAAACTAGAGATAAAGAGTAATTGGGGCTCTGTCACAATTTCCCTACTCCCTGGAAGGTCCGTCCTGGGGGTGCTACAACCATTCTGCCTCCTATTTGAAAGTGTAGGAGAGTCTGTCTACTAGACAGTCTCAAACCTCCATCCTGCCTGAGATCATTCAGTGGCCTCATCTCCATGGCAGGGTGGACAGCAGGTGTCCTCAGCTCTCAGGGATGCAAAGATAACAACCACCTTGTATGGTTCTATTCAATTAAATGCCTGGCTTCTCACCAGCCAGAGAAGGCAACCCTGAAAACCAAGCTAGGATGGGGAAGGGAGAGTTCTCCCAGCAGGGTGTCCGCACCTGTCCAGAGCCCTGCGGCCTGCAGAAAAACAGGAGTGGAAACCAGGGAGGGAAGGGCGGGCCTAGGTTTGTCTCTTGCCCCTCTCCTGCTGCTTCCTTATTTCTGTAGCTTTATGATAAAGGGGTGAACACTGGGCAGGAGACACAGGGAGTCCTCAAAAGCTGGGGGTCCAGTCGGGGTGTACACATAGGGTTGGGAAGAACCTTGATTCATATTTTGCAATTGACCATATCTGAGAATGCCTCCTCTTGCTCCAGGAACCAGACTGAGAGGCTGCAGCCACAGTTCTAGGGATCTATCTAAGATCCTCCCTGAGGCTTGTGTCTCCTGGAGATCCCAGGGATCCCAGCTAGAAGAGCTTGAATGCCTCGGCCAGGGAATCCCTTCTGAGCCTCCAGCTGGGGCAGGAGTTGTCCCAGGACACAGCAGGTAACTGGCCATGAAAGAGAACAGAGGCTTATATATATCAAATATGTGCTACATGATGCAAACATAATGATCTGGCTCTCATTATGTCTTCTCAAAGAATGATCTCCATTTTACAGATAAGGAAAACTAAGGCTCAGAGAGGGCAAGCACCTTATCCTAGTTCACACAGTCAAAAAGTGGCTGAACTCAGAATCCAAGCTCCTAAATGTAGACATTTTTTTTTCAGTTTTCTAGAGCAGTGCTGTCCAATACAAATGTAATACAAGCCACATATGTAATTTAAGCTTTTCTATTTTTGTTGTTATTTCTTTTGTTAATTAAATTTTCTATTTAATGTTCACTATTTGGGTGATGGGTACACTGAAAGTCCAGATGTCAGCGCTATCTATGCAATATATGTATGTAAGAAATCGGAACTTGTACTCCCTATATATAAAAAAATTAAAAAAATTCTAGCAGCTTCATTAAAAAAGATTGACAAGTAACAAGTGAAATGAATGTTAATATTTAATTTAACCAATACATCAAAATTATCATTTCAATATGTAATCAATAGAAACGGTGATGAATGAGATGTTTCACTTTTTTTTCATTCTAAAGATTTTACACTTGAACTTACAGCACAGCTCCATTCAGATGAGCTACCTTTCAAGCTCTCTGTAGCTACTACAGCTTGCAGCTACTGTATTGGTCAGTGCAGCTCTAGAAGTGGGGACATATGCTCAGAAGGTAAGCAAAAGAGCATTCTCACATTCTCTTTTGCTCACTTTCTCCTTTTCTTCTTTATGATACCTTATACCTGTGTCACTAGCTAAGATGTAATATTATAATAGCTCATTGCTCCTTACGTGTCAGAAGCACCTCTGGGCTGTGGTGCAGGACCTGTCTCATTAAGAATCATACCAGCCCTTGGAAGGAAATATTACTACCCCTGTTTTGTAGTGGAGAAAACTGAGGCTCAGAGATGGGAAATACTGCCTCGAATCATACTGCATGCAACATGTCATAGCCAGTATATAATCCCAGGGCCCCTGATGCCACGTTGCAATTCTTAACTGCTAAGCCTGGTCAGTGGTTAACTTTTGTCCTTAATCCTGTCTCTTCCGATTCACTCCCCTGAGCTCAAAGCCACAGGAAGAGGCTGCCTGGAGTCTTTCAACCATGCCTGTTGAAAGTAGATGGCCAGGCCTGGTGTGGTGGCTCACGCCTGTAATCCCAACACTTTGGGAGGCCGAGACGGGTGGATCACCTGAGGTCAGGAGTTCGAGACCAGTCTGGCCAACATGGCGAAACCATGTCTCTACTAAATATACCAAAAAAAAAAAAAAATTAGACAGGCATGGTGGTGGGTGCCTGTAATCCCAGATACTTGGGAGGCTGAGACAGGAGAACTGCTTGAACCTGGGAAGCAGAGGCTGCAGTGAGCCAAGATCGTGCCATTGCACTCCAGTCTGGGCAACAAGAGTGAAATTCCATGGTAAGGAAAAAATAAAAAAGAAAGTAGATGGCCGCTTGTATGTTGTCTTAGGAGAAATGTCTGTTTCAGGTCGTTATGATTGGGTTGTCTTTTTTTGCTACTGAGTTGTATGAATTTGTTATTTATTTTGGATATTAACCCCTTATCTGGAGACCTATTGTACAGCAGAGTGCCTATAGACAGGTACTAGCTAGATACTACAGTATAGTGCCTATAGCTAATAATATTGTATTGTATACTTAAAATTTGCTCAGAGGGTAGATCTTACACTAAATGCTCTTAATAATATAAATGACACAGGAGAAAATTTTGGGAGATAGTGGATATACCTAAGGCCTTGATGGTGGTAATGGCTTCACTGGTGTATACTTATTCCCAAACTAATGTAGTTGTAGCCTTAAATAGGTGTAGGTTTCTCTCTTTTTTCTCTTTTTCTTTCTTTCTCTTTCTTTCTTTCATTTTCTTTTCTTTTTTTTTTTTTTTCAGATGTAGTTGCTCTGTTGCCAGGCTGGAGTGCAGTGGTGCGATCTCGGCTCACTGCAACCTCTGCCTCCCAGGTCCAAGTGATTTTCCTGCCTTAGCCTCCCGAGTAGCTGGGATTACAAACATGTGCCACCACACCCAGTTAATTTTTGTATTTTTAGTAGAGACGGGATTTCACCATGTTGGCCAGGATGGTCTCCATCTCCTGACCTTGGGATCCACCCACCTCGGCCTCCCAAAGTGCTGGGATTGTAGGCTGCACCAGGCCAGGTGCGGGTTTTTACGTGTCAGTCATGTCTCAATGAAGTGATTTTAAAAATAAATAAAACTTAAAAATTTTTAAAGAAATAAAAAACACATATACAAATAAATACGTTAAATATGCCAAAAAAATGGGCCTGCTCTGGCTCCCCGAGGTGGTTGTGGTCCCCAAGGGTCAGTGGCGTTGTAAATGCCCAGATTCATAGGTATGTGCCATGTTCCTCCAGCTGGGATGCAACTTGGGAATTGGTGTGATCTGGAGTCACAAGACCTGGAACACATCCCGGCCTTTGCACTTCTGGGCTGTGTGGCTTTGAGCAAGTCACCTCACCTCTCTGGGCCACAGTCTCCTTGTGTCTGACAATGGTCTCTAGACTCCCCTTGTTATGGGATGGAGGTTACCAAGCCGCAGCTTGTTTTTCCTTCACCCTATTTTGTGGATGGGAAAGCTGAGGCCCAGAGAGGCCAGGAGGCTTAGCTGGGGTCCCCAGGGAAGGAGTGACAGAGTTGGGACAGAATTGAGGCCTCCCAGCTCCTAGGCACAACCATCTTATTTCCACAAGAATCTCCAGCCCTGGACATCTTGGAAGAAAGACGCGCACACCTTGCCTGACGCCCAGACTGCCATTGGTCAAACATTCCCTGACTCTCTCCAGCCTCAGCTCCTCGACTCAGCCCTGAGTCTGACAACCCACAATTCCTGCTCATATTAGGTGAGATGGGCCACCTGTCAAAAAAAGATTTGTCTGGGGCTTGGAACAAGTGAGAGAACGAGGCAGACCCAGAGAGCTGCTCAGAGACGCCACAAGTCTGTTTTCCTCCAATGGGGCCATTGAGGGGTTGGACCACCTGCCAGGCCTTGTTTCAGTTTGTCTGTTTTTAATCCTCCTCCTGAAAACAAGCGGTTTCAAGTGAGAAGTGTGATTTTCTGTGCACTCCATCAAAGATGCTTATAGAACACTGAGATGTCGCAGAGGTTTTGGTTCATCCAATGAGCATCTTCTGGAAGTCTACAATAAATTTATCCATTCATTCACTCATTCATTTAGTCATCCAACAAGCATTTATAACGACTGACCTCTGGGCAAAAGGCCAGGCCCCATGCTAAGCTGTGAGGATTCAGAGATAAAAAGTTGGGCTCCCATCTTTAAGGTTCATTGTCTATATGACAAACATGGTGCTATGGGTCAATTGGTACTGTGCTGGTTGACCAGATATGTGTACAATGAACTATGTCAATGAAGGAGTGAAGGGAAAGCTTCCCAGCTGAAGGGCTATTTGACTTGGGCTCTGAGGGTTGAGTAGGAGTTCATTAGGCAGAGATGAGTGTTGTAGGTAGTGGGATTAGCATGAATGATGTAGAAGAGAAATTATGTATATAGAAGTGAAGTGTTATTTGACTAACACGTGGAATATCTGAAAGTATAAATCTGTGTGTGTGTGTGTGTGGGAGGTAGGGGTCATAGTGGGATGGAAAGCTAACAAGGTAGAATGAGACAAATTAACAAGATCCTTGAATGCCACACCCTGGACAGTAAATTTTACTCAGCTGGCACAGGAGAATGCAGCAGAGATTTTTATGTAAGGAAAAATGGGATCCGTGCATTTTTAAAAGGGCTGGATGCAGCAGGAATTTTGCCCCCTTCAGGGTCTTATAGGGAATTGAGTGGATAAGATAAATTGTACCTCTTTCCCCAGAAAGTACAGATAGCTGGGACTCTTGAGCGCTGAGGCTCAGTTTAAGTCCTGCCACTTCCAGGTAGCCTTCTGTGATCACTCCTTCTCCAGATGTTTGGCTGGTAAGAGCACTGGGGTGTCATCTGCACATGGATTTGAATTCTAGACCCATGTTAAACCACCTCTGCTCTCTTAAGAAGGCATCTCATCCCTAGGACTCTCACTTTCCTCTTCTCAGAAAGGAACATGATAATGACTAGAATATTATCCTGGCAGGACTGTTCTGAAAATCAAATGAGATCATGGATGGAGAGGTGCCTGGTGCTGGGTCTCACTCCCAAGCAAGTGGGGCCAGGAAGTGAGTCTGCAGAGTCTTTCCCTGATCACTCAAATTGGATGCTCTGAAAGTTTCTGTCCTATTCCCCCTCCCTCTCAGAGATATTCGTTCTGACACTAACAGTTTTATTTCTGGAATGGAGGATCAGGGACAAAGCGAACCCTCTTAGTTCCAGGAGTGCCCATAAATTATGGGAAGATGAGAATATTTTAATACAAACCAAAGAATCTCAAGTACAAAGAGCTGCTCTGAGAACGTGTTTTCTTCCCCCTTACTCCCCCTTCTAATTCCCCTGATATTTGGAGCTAAGAAGACTCCTTGGGGAATTTATAACAAGTAGAATATTTAAGGGTAAGGAGCCAGAGGTCTCTTTGGCGTTCACTTTTCAGGGAAGTCACCTCAGAGTGGTATGTACATGAGTGACATAAAAGGAAGGCTGTGCATAGAGAAGGGGAGAATATGCCAAGAATTGTCAATTATGCAAAAAAAAAAATTGCTTGTCCAAAAGAGTGATGTGTCTGGCTTTATTCCCCAGATAGAATTCAGCATTCTGGGCAAGGCCTCTTTGCCAGACTGTGAGATTTTCTGGAAGCGCCTGTGGCGTGGCTCCTCTGCCTCACCTGTGATGACAGGTCACTTTGTCAGCTGGGGTCACTTTCCACATGCTCCATCAGAGACAGCCTTAGGATTTGTGCTTTGACCTATCTCACAGAGATCCTGCTATTCTGATTCCTTTGGTTGCGTGACAATTTCCAGGAGGGACCTGGATTGGTGACGTGCTATGCCCAGTGCTATGCATGGGAGAAAAATCTCTTCAATGAATGCATTAGTTATGTATTGGCACAGTTAATGCTGCATAACAAACAGTAATGTAAGCTCAAGAGTATATAACAATATTTTTTTTTCTTTGGCTCATAGGTCAGCTGGTTGGTTTTACTGATCTGAGCCAGGCTTGCCTAATCCCAGCTGGGCCGGCTCATGCAAGCTGGTGGGTTGGCTAGACCTGACTGGTCTAGGATGGCCTCACTTGCGTGTTCTATGGTTGACTAGCTGTTGGCAGGGGTGATGGAGGTGACTAGGCCCCAGGTCTTGTGTCTCCCAGCAGGCTAGCCTGGGCTTTGCATGGGAACTTGGAGGGTTCTACAAGAGAAAGTGAAAGCTTGTTAAGACCCAGGTGCAGAACTGGCCTGATGTCACTTCTGCCACATTCTACTGGCCAAGGCAAATCATATGGCCAGCCCAGATTCTAGAGGTGATGAAAAGTCTCCATCCTCCAAAGGGCAGAGCTTCAAAATCACATTGCAATGGGCATGGGTATAGGGAAGGGCAGATCCTTGGGGTTTATTTTTTTCAATCTGTCTACTGAAATGGATAAAGAGAAGTAGTTAGTTTCACTGACAAGTATTATTAGCACCTCTGTGTTGAGTCTTCTAGGTGCTGGCAGAGGTGGTGAATATGAGACATTCCCATTCTGAGGGTAAGAAACAGACATAGAAATGGATGATTGTGACTCAGTGTCAGTGCTGTAATTGGTGAAGCTTGGGCAGCGGTGGGAGCTCAGAGGAGGCTCACACAATCCCTGGAGGTCAGGGAAGGCTTCCTGGAGGAGGTCACTCCTGATCTGAGTCTTGACATTTGAGTGGGAGCTCACAGATTGAAGGAGGTGGCAAGAGGGGTGATGGGAGGAGGAGAAATCAGACCAAGAAGAGGAAGTAGTGAGTGCACAAAGGCATGTACGTGAGAGGGACCTGTTAGAGAGAGAGTTAGAGAGTGAGGGACAAGGCCTGGCCTAGCTTAGGGCACAACGTCCCTTGGAATTAAGAGACTGTTGGCTTGAGATATTCACCACACTCAGAACAGGGTTTCGAGAGGTGTTCTGATAAAGGGGTGAGGGAAATGTTGAGCAGAGCATTATTAATAATAATGAAGCCCCTCCAGTCACCCACCTCCCCCAAATACTAAGCATCAGCTGCCAGCCAGGTCTTGTGCTGCAAGCTGGAGTCTCAAAGCAGATATAATACTGGCTCCGAAAAACCTTACCAGGTCTCAGAGACATGCGTCAGCTCCTCAGCTTTCCAGGGTCTGCAGGAAAAGCAAGGAGCAGCTCTTGATGGCCACTAACCTGTAGCCCCACCACAACCCACCCTGCGGATCCCATCACTCTGCAGATCCCATCATCCTGCTTCCTTTCCTTCTCTGGGATTAGATACACCTGAAGTTGTTGTGGTTCTCTCTGTTCACTTTGTCCCCTCCAGCCGACTCCCCCAGGCACCTCCTGAGATGCTGGATTCCATCAAAGTGGCCACCCAGGCACCTCCTGAGATGCTGGATTCCATCAAAGTGGCCACCATGTCTTTTTCTCCTTCATCTCGGTTTCTTTAGTACCCGAGTCAGCACCTGGGCATAATGGGTGCCCAAACTGTCTGGGCAGAGTCAAGGACAGGCCAGCTCTCTGCAAAATGCTGAGCAAGCCATGTGCTCTTTCTGAGCCTCAGTTTGCACATCTGTAATTCGGGGATGTTGTACAGCAGCCAATTCTGCCACTATTTTCTGAGATCCTGCTTGCAGCTGGACCCTGGCTTAACATACCAGAGAGAATTTCCAGGAGAGATTCTGACCCACAGATTTTCTTGCCTGTGGACAATTGTCAGAATTCTGCACCTCCTAGGGTGCGAGGATGGATTCTGGAGAAATGGACATAAAGCAGGTGGCAGGAAACTTACAAAGGGGAGGCATTTCTGTCTGACTTCACATTTCCCATCAGTAGGGCCTTTTTTTTTTTTTTTGACAGAGTCTCGCTCTGTCACCAAGGCTGGAGTGCAGTGATGCAATCTCAGCTCACTGCAACCTCCACTTCCTGAGTTCAAGCGATTCTCCTGCTTCAGCCTCCCAAGTAGCTGGCACTACAGGCATGTGACACCATGCTTGGCTAATTTCAAAACTTTCTGCATCCTGAGGGGCATGCCCATGTTTACCTGTGCTCATGGAGGAAGGAGGTGTACAAACCCACATCTGGAGTTATTTTCCAGTGTGATTGACACTGCACATCCATCTAAGTGCGGCTGGCATGGAAGTGGTGGCCCCGCAGGCAGGACCCTTCCTTATCTTTGCCTGGGAGCTTTTTAAAAGGTTACCAGACACCACTTCCACTTCCCCCCCTGAAGCTCTGTTTCTGAGTCTCTTTTATTTGAATCCAGGGAAACTAGCTGAATGTAAAGCCATCAAAACCAAAGTGACCCGAGATGTCCGATTGGCCCAAATTGGCCAGAAAATGAGTATTTCCCAGCTTCCAGGAGGGTCTGTTTGCCTCAACATCCTGAAACCTCAACCCCCTCCTTCCCCAGGAAAAGGAAGGAGCAGCTGGCTCAAACTGCTCCCCCAAATTCCTAGCCTGGCAGTGGTTAAAATGTGATCCCTTTTATTCGAGTAATAGAGACGAAGTTCCCGGGCCTTCAAGAAGCATCAATCCAGAGATTTATTAACCAATTTAAAATACTATTGTCTTTCACTTCAGAGCAAGATTGAGGGGTGTTGTTGCAGGAATGTAAAGTCAGAGTGACTGAGCCTCAGAGCCAGGAGGGGTCTGTACCTGGGACTCAATAGATATTCATGAACATTCCCGTATTTAGTGAAGGAAATAACTTAATACCGACAGTGCGATGGAATAATAGCTATTTCCTGGCTGACTTGCAGGCCTCAGAAAATGAGATTGCAGTGGCTTCATTTTTCTTGTCTTTTCCTGCACTCCCTGCCAGAGAAGGAGCTGCCGCTGGGATTCTCTCTGCATTTGCAATGAGCTGGGGCCTGCAGCCCCCACCCAGGCCTGGTGACTCCCTTATCACCCCATCTATTTGCTGTGACCTTGGCCTCGGCTTCATGGAGAGGTCACCCTGCACCCTGTGTAGCTCTACAGATGGCCACGAAAGTAGATCAAGCTTTATTCAGATGGAGGGGCAGGCAGACTGGTTTGTTTGAGGATGATTTTGACATTCATCCACTCACTCATTCATTCACTCAATATTCACTGAGGGTCTACCTATCACACTCTGAATGCTGAGGACACAAACATGAATACTATCCAGTCTTTCTCTCTTGCAGCTTGGTCCACTGAAAGAGCCACACACTACGGCATTTCAGGGACCCCTAGAGGTGTCCACACAAAGCTTAGAAAGCTTCAGAAAAAAATGAGATCGTGATACTTAGAAAGACAGAAGATCACGAATGACATCAGCAGGGACATGCCTCTTAAAAGTTGCCAAGGTCTGATTCATCAAAAGGCCGCCTGCCAAGCACTTCACCCACTTTGTTTCATTTGGATCTCACAGCAGTTTCATGATGTGCACTTTGTCGTTCTCCCCATTTTATAGGTGATGAAGTGAGGCTCATCCGGATGCATTGGCTTCCCCAAGGTTAAGCAGCCAGAAAGCGGCAGGGTCAGGATTTGAGCCCGTGTTTGTTGGATTCTGATTCCAGGCTCTGGAGGGCCTCAGTGTCCTGCTGGTCTTTGCCCAGGTGGTAGGTGTGGGGAGGGTATTTCAGGCAGTGGGCACAGCCTGGGTGAAGGCACAGAGATGTGGAATGGTCGACCTGATGCTTTGGGGGACTCTAAGCGGTCCCTTACGGGTTGATGGCAAGATGGGAGTGGGTGCTGGGGCAGGGCTGAGTGGAAACCAGGGTACAGAGAGGTGCAGAGGGGTGTCCTGAGGAGTTCGGAGCTGAACTGGTAGACAAAAGGGGGAACTAATGAATGATTTTAGCTTGGAGACGGGAGGCTCTATGCACGATATAATCTGGCCCTCCAGACTATCTCCACCCTTCACCATCCAGCCCTGAGACCAGGAAACTGACCTGCATGGACCAGGTCAACAGGTTTTCTCTGGCTCTGGCTGGGTTCCGCCAATGAGGATCCAGCAGGAGATCAGAGGAGAGGGAGAGGAAGGGCAGGGGTTCATCCTCTGGTTTCCTGGGTTGGCTGTGGCCTTTGACTGAAGGTCATCAAAGTGATCTAACCCCACTCTCCCTCCTTCTAGGTTATGGTAGCCTCCCTCTCCCCTCATTCAGGCCTAAGCCGGGGAAGTAGCTCAGCTGCTTCCAGCCAAAGTTATCTATATTCCACCTACACCTTTGGAATGAGTCCCTTTGTAAATAAAACTTTCCTCCATTGACCTTAACTTGAGAGTGCCACCCATTTCCCTCCGACCCACATAGCTCCTTTGGGCCATCTTACGTGCAAGTCAGAAATCTCAAGATCAAGGTGTCCAAAGGACCAACCACATTCCTTCTGGAGGCTCCGGGGAAGAACCGGTTTCCTTGCCTTTTCCAGCTTCTAGAAACACTCCTTGGTTCATGACCCCTTCCTTCAGCTTTAAAGCCAACAGGGTAGCATATCCCAGTCACTCCCCTGCTCTCTCTGACCACATCTTTTCTCTTTTACTTGCACCCCTGCCCATCCTGCCCCCGACTCCCTTTATAAGAATCTTCATGATCAGATTGGTCTTTCCTGGCTAACCCAGGATATTATACTGTCTCAAAATCCCTAATGTAATCACATCTGCAAAGCCCCTTTTGCCATGTAAGATAACATATTCACAGGTTTTGGAGATTAGGATGTGGATGTATTGGGGGCCTTTATTGAACCTACTACAGCCAGGGAAGTTTGGATTCAGAAATCAAGCCAGGACAATATCACAAGTATATCTGCACTCTCACTGAGGCATGGGAATTAGCATACATGGGCATGAGGGCATGTCCCGGTTCCGGTTCCAGATTTCCTGAGTGACCTTGTGCAAGTCACTAAGCCTCTCCATGCTGCAGAATTCTCGTCTATCAAATGAGTGACTTGTCCTGCGTATGCTCTGAATCTGAGCTCAATTGTTCAAGAAGGTTTTGATGAGCATATATGTTCTCAAGGGGTCAGTATTCACAACCACATATTTGGGTAGGAAAAGGTAAAACCCACCTATCCACACCTCAAGCCACACCTCTGGCTTGGGAAGAAAGAGATGTGTCTGTTGCGTTAGGGACTGGGGGACCACCAGAGCAAGTTTTTTTTTGTTTGTTTGTTTTGTTTCTTTCTGTTGGCCATGGGGCCAGGGTTTGCTCTGTTACCCAGGCTGGAGGGTAGTGGTGTGATCATAGCTCACTGCAGCCTCTAACTCCAGGGCAGGCTCAAAGTATCCTCCTGCCTCAGTCTCCTAAATTGCCGGGACTACAGGCACGCATCACCGTGCCTGGCTAATTTTTAAATTTTTTGTAGAGACAGGGTCTCACTATGTTGCCCAGGCTGCTCTCAAACTCTTATCCTCAAGTAACCCTCCTATCTTGACCTCCCAAAGTGCTGGGATTACAGGTGCAAGCCACCAGTGCGCCTGGCAGAAACTTGCATTTTAGAATGAGTGCTCTGGGTGCTGGTGGAGAATTTATTCTAAGGGGTCAAAAGTGGAGGCAGGAAGACCATGGAGGAGGCTGCTGAGGTTGTTCAGGCAAAAGATAAGGTGTCTGGCTGGCCCTAGAGTGGGCACGGCCAGGGTTGCAAGAGGTGGGAAGGTGTAAGCGATGCTGGAAGGTCTCCCTAACAAGACATGGTGATGGACCACGTATGGAGCTGGAAGAAGGAGATGACAAAGATGCTTTCTGGCCCGGGGGGCTAGGTGGAGTTTGGCACCATCTGCTGAGCTGGGGCCTGTGAAGAGAAGCAGTTCTGGGTAGAAGGAAGATACTGAGTCTATAAAGCACGCTGAAGTCAAGGAGCTGGAGATCATCCCATGGGGGCAGTCCAGAGAGACACATGGATCTAGGTAGAACAATGTAGGTGTCAACAGCTCATAATGGTAGAAGAAAAAACCCAGAAGCCAAAGTGATGTTTTTGTTTGTTGTTGCTGTTTGTTTCTTTTTGTGAGATGGAGTCTTGCTCTGTCCCAGGCTGGAGTGCAATGGTGCAATCTTGGCTCACTGCAACCTCTGCCTTCTGGGCTCAAGCTATTCTCCTGCCTCAGCCTCTTGAGTAGCTGGGATTACAGGTGCACACCACCATGCCTGGCTAATTTTTGTATTTTTAGTAGAGACAGGGTTTCACCATGTTGGCCAGGCTGGTCTCGAACTCCTGACCTTGTGATCTGCCTGCCTCGGCCTCCCAAAGTGCTGGGATTACAGGCATGAGCTGCTGTGCCTGGCCTAAGTGATGTTTTACAAAGCAAATCAGACCAGGCCACTTGTGTGTTCAGTGGCGTTCCATCTTACTCAGCATGAAGTCTGATTGTTTTTACCAGGGCTACACTACAAGGTTCTGCACACTCCACCTGCCATCTCCTCTTCACTCACTCTGCTCCAGGTTCAGCCATCTCCTTGCTGTGATTTAAACTCAACCGCACATGCCCAATCAGATCTTTTTCTCTCTGCCCTGTCTTCCTTCGCTTGCACAGAAGTGTTTGGTCCCCACAGCTTGTTTCCCTTGGTCTACAGATGTAGGGATTATGCATCCACAGATGCTTCCAGCAAGTGTTTTCCAGCCCTGAATGCCCCCTATCTCCACCCGTTGGAGCCAGCTGTGCTTCCTGGTCAAGGACAGAGGGTCTGTCTCCTCTTGAGTCTCTGGGGCTCATCCAGTCAGTTCCCAAGCTGGGTTCCTCAGCAGCTTTCAGGACAGAATGGGGTCATGCCCCACCCTGGGACTTCTAGATGAGATGGAGACAGCATTCTATGGAGGGACAGATGTTACCCAGGGAGACCGTACTCTTTTGTATGGGTTTCATACAGGTTATGAAGACAAACCAAGTAAGGAGTCCGCTAGAAAGGGACAGGCATTCTCTGTAGCCAGAAGATTAGGCAAGACGTTTCGGAGGAGGTAAGGTTTCATCAGGGACAAGTCGGTGGGTAATGAAGCATGTGGCCAGAATATTCCAGGCAGAAGAAACCAGTGCAAAGGCCCTGTAGCAGCAGGGTCATGGGGAGTGTAAGACCTGGGAAGAGTGCACAGTGGTAGGGGAGGAAGGTAGACAGAAAGGGAGGCTGGCAGATCCCAGACCATGCACGCCTTGAGGCCACGAACAAGAATTGCTTTGGATCCTGGGAATAAAACATTGAAGAGTCTTAAGCAGGGAGTGACACAATTGGGTTTGGTTTTGACAAGATCCCTCCTGGTTGGAAAAGGGACCGGGGAAGAGAAAGTATAGATCTCAGTGTAGGGACAACGGCCATTCAAGAGTGGCTTGGATGGGACAGATGGAGAGATGGAAGGCTGGAGAGTGGGCAGTAAGTCGCAGATATGGGAGAGGGAAGAAGACGCGTGTCCAGCTTGTTTCCAGCCCCTCCCATGGAATCAAGGGGCAATTGTTTTAGGATGAAATCCCAGGCTGTCCTGTTTTCCCAATCAGTTTGTAGTATCTAGGAAACTTGGGCTATTAGAGATGGCCTAGGAAAAAAAATACTTCTAAATGTAAGAAGATGCAGAGAAATTCCTGGTTGACAGATTGCCAGCAGGTCCTAAGGGAAATTCCTAGCACTCAGATGGGGATGTAGGCTGCTTTTAGGGACAGCAAAAATAGCACACTATGGTGGAAAATATCTGTTTGTACTCTTAGATGTGTGCTTGGAACGTCACAGCATCTGTGGGGTGGGGGGAGCATTATTATCCCTGTTTTCAAGATAAGGAGAATCAGAGAAGTTGGTGATTTTACCAGGTCCACACGGCTCACCGTCACTATTGGGGTGAGGATCTGGATCCCCTGGATAATTACATCATGCTTTCTACTGCATCTGGTTCCAAGGGATTCTGGGTCAGGGTTGCCTCATCTGTAAAGTGGGGATAATTCCCACACCTGCCTCCAGGGGGTGCTGTGAATTTTAAATGCAACAGGCACCTGGACAAGGCTTTGCCTCTGTGCACTCCAGGGGCAGTTCCTGGGCTATTGTGGGCTCCATCACAATGGCCACCCTGGTGTCCCTTCTCTAGTCCTTTGAATGAGCTGCTCCCTCCTCCCCTCCCAGGGCTGCTTCCTTGTTCCTTCAGGTCTCTGTTTAGATGGCACTGCCTTAGAGAAGCTTTCCCTGGCTACACCATTTAAGACAACCCTCTTGGTTATCATTCAGCTCAGTTCTCTGTTCATCCCATCATTTCACTCATCATAACAAAGGCATATGTGTCTATTCAAGGGCTTGTTAATGATCTGTCGCAGGCTCCAGTGGGGCAGTGTCCACATCCCTGTTGATAACTGGGGCTAACCGTATGCAGTGCTTGTCATACAAGGGGGACCCTTCTAAACACTACCTGGATGAATTCTCCTATCTCTGATGACAATCCTATCATTCCCATTTTACAGATGGCACATAGAGCAACAGCAAGCATCTTTCCCAAGTTCACAGTCTGCAAGTGCTCACACTGATATTTGAACCCAGACCATGCCTGGCTCAGAGTAGAAACTCAATAAATATTTGTTGCAAGAATGAAGGATTGGGTTTTGTTGGAAAAAGGCCTGATTGTGGACTGATTGGCTGACTGTCAAGCCTCGCAGTGTATCGAGTATCAGCGCTACGAAGTAAGCTGCGTAAGTGATCCCTCTGGCTCCCAGGCTGCGGGCAGGTCTTGCCTCTAGCTTTCAAACAGAAGGGAGCATGCATCACTTGCTGGGCCAAATTAGGACTTTTGTGTTCCTCATGTATTTTTGCATTCATGGGCCCTTCCACCATTAAAAACAAATTAAAAATACATTTTAGAACTGTGCTGGTACAAAGAGGAATACGATGCAGGTTGTATTAGGCCGGTGCAGAAGTAATTGCAGTTTTTGCCATTAAAAGTAATGGCATGAACCACTCCAGCCTCACTCTCTTTTTTTTTTTTTTTTTTTGAGACAGAGTCTCGCTCTGTCACCCAGGTTGCAGTGGCGCAATCTCGGCTCACTGCAACCTCTGCCTTCCGGGTTCAAGCGATTCTCCTGCCTCAGCCTCCCAAGTAGCTGGGACTACAGGCGCCTGCCACCTCGCCCAGCTAATTTTTTGTATTTTTAGTAGAGACGGGGTTTCACCATGTTAGCCAGGAAGGTCTTGGTCTCCTGACCTCATGATCCACCCGCCTCGGCCTCCCAAAGTTCTGGTATTACAGGCATGAGCCACCACGCCTGGCTGCCTCACTTCTTTTAAAATTAAAAGCAAAAATTGACTATAATATTAGGGACAGAAAAATAGCACACTATGGTGGAAAATACCTGTTTTTACTCTTAGAGGTCTGCTTGGAATGTCGCAGCATCTGTGGGGTAGGGAGGAGAATTGTCACCCCTGTTTTCAAGATAAGGAGAATCGGAGAAGTTGGTGACTTTACCAAGTCCACACGGCTTACTGGCAGTGAGTGACTTGTGCCTATAATTCCAGTACTTTGGGAGGCCAAGGCGAGAAGATTGCTTGAGGCCAGCAGTTTGAGACCAGCCTGGGCAACATTAGAGAGACCTCCTCTTTACAAAAATAAAATAAAACAAAAATAATAATAATTAAAAGAAATGAAAGCATTTTTGTGGGCCCCTAAGTGTATTGTGGTCCCTAGATACTCTGCCTACTGTTCCGAAAGGAGAAGTTGGCCTTGATTGATTGAGCTGTCAGTCCTATCCTGGGCTCAAAGCATTTATTGTTTCATTTAAACCACAGCAAGCAGTCACAGAGGAATGATTATGCCCATTACAGAGACAGGAAAACTGAGGTTCAGAGAGGTTGGCTAGCTCACCCAAGAGATCAGAGTGAGTCTGAGGCACAGCTTGTGTCTGCCTGACACTTTGCCACACCATCACTGAACGTTTCAACCAGGGTACTCTTCAGCCATGCTGAGAATGAGTGCCACATGGCAGTGAATTTGTCATGCCACCAAGAGAAACGCTGAATTGAAGCAGGGAGACCAGAGAGATCTGGCTGACTCGATGACCTCATGCCTGAATTATGGCCCTAGAGTGGTGGCCGGGGGTGGGAACAGAAAAAGAGCCAGCTCCTGGCCTTTGATTTCAACTTCTGGGCAAAGCTAGTGGCCCCTGGCTCCGTGGGATAGAGATTAGGGCTATTTATGGCCTGGGAATTACTAGTCTCAGCTCAGCATATAGGTGGCAGGTGATAAGGTGTCTGCTCAGTAATGAGCTCAGTGGGAAGTTAATAAACACCATTCTGTTGAGAGACGCAATTGCAGATTCAAGCAGGAAGTAAGAGGAATAGCTAAGGGGCCCTGGGGGTGGCAGCACCCCCTGACTTGAGAAGCAGCTGCCCTAAGGAGTTCCTTCCACACCCCTGCAATATCAGGGGAACCCTGAGGAGTTCCTTCCACGCCCATGCAGTGTCAGGGGAGCCGTGAAGTCGGTCAGTCCCAGGCTCTTACGATGGCTCAGCTGCTCCCTGATGCATGACCTTGGGCGAGTTCCTTTTCCTGTGCTCACCTCGGCTGCCTCCTGTGTTAAACAGAGATAATGAGAATTAAAATAATGGTAACAGCCCCAACTTTATTACCATGCTACAAATGTGTAAGCCTGCCATCCTGTCTAAGACCAATACATGGGACTGCTATACATGGTTCTTCTCAAATCCATTTTTTTTTTTTCTGGTGTAAGTGAAGAATTGAAAGCTTATGGGGTCAGTCTACAGACCGCTGTTGAGTTCCTACAGAATACCCGGTTCTGGACTTGGCGCTGGATCAGTCAGGTCCTGTTGGGTCTTGCACTCAAATGACAAACGTACAAGGCTTACACTGTGTGTCAGATGGCAATGGTGAAGCAGCATCAGGGAGTTGGGGAGGAGGGGTGGACTACTTTTTTTATTGGACTGGGGTTAAGGAAGGGTGCCTGAATAATGTAACATTTGAGCAGAGTCCTAAAGACAGTGAGGGGACAAGTCATCGGACTAGCAGGGGAGAAAGAACTCCAGGTGGGGAGAACAGCAACGGCAAACGCTGTGAGGTAGAAACGCAATAATGTGTTTGAGGAATAAGGAGGCCAGGGTGGCTGGAATGGAGGTTAGCAAGGGAATGAGGGTAGGGGGCAGGTTCTGCGGGGCTTTTGTTAGGATTTCTCTTGGAGGAAAGGCTTATTATCACAGTGACTGAGAGTGCTGCCATTAGCCTATGACCCTCAGCTGTCAGTTTGTTCAGAGGTGGCTTAGCTGCAGATGGCTGGCTTCCCACATCCAATGACTGACCACAGTAGGGATATAAGGGTCTGACCATTTCTGCCCAGTGCTATCCAACTCTGATGGGCCATTCCAGTTCCAAGGCTCCCTGCCAGACTGATGGAAGCTGTTCATGGGCCTGTATCCCTCCCTGGCTTCTCCCTCTGCCCAGCCCTCATGCCTTTCCTTCCTTTCCACTGGTATTGATCCCAAGGGTACATGCTTAGCACCATCTCAGGACTCAGTTTCTCCATTTAGTGTGATTGAACTACATGCAGTTGCACAGCCCTGTAGTCCCAGCTACTAAAGAGGATTGCTTGAACCCAGGAGTTCGAGGCTGGAATGAGCTGTGATTGCACCACTGGACTCCAGCCTGGGCAACATAGCAAGACTCAGTCTCTCTAAAAAAAGAAAAAAAAAAGGTATAAATTGAACTGATGACCCCAAGGGTTCTTTCATCCCAGATTGTGTAATATAAGGCCATTCTGGCTGGGATCAGGGAAGCCCTCCCTGTGCCCTGCAAAAGCTTTGTAGGAAATTTTAAGGACTTGGGCTTTTAGTAAGATGGGCACACATTGAAGGGTTGTGGCCAGAGGGGAATGTGATCTGATCTGCCTTTTCAAAGGCCACTCTGGCTGCCATATGGAGAAGGAGGATTACCGTGGACTCTGGAAGGCCAGTAGGAGGTTGTTACAATGGTTTCAGAACAAGAGGACGAGTTTCTTTGTGTCCTTGGACAAACCACTTCCCCGTATCTGAGACTCAGTTTCTCCATTTAGCAAATGGAACGATGGCCTCAACTTGCTGAATTGTTTGATAAAGGCCGTTCTGGGGGTCAGAGGGCCCTCTTGATTTCACAGCTAGAAATGCAATTAACTATGTCTGCTGTCACCACTGTTACTACTGAGAACGTGCCTCGATGAAAGCAATTCTGGAAAATAGGGGAGCAAAAGACCCTCTGTTTGATGCTTTGAGGGGTCTTCTGTGGCATAATCTTCCCAGGAAGATCATAGATTTCCATTGCTGCTCTAATTTAGCAGGATTCACTCTTTTTCTGTACCTCCTGTGTGCCAGGCCCAGAGCGAGGCACCAGGGATGCAGCTGTGAACGGACTTTGTCCTGTCCTCATGGAGTTTATAATTTGGTGGGGAAGACAGACAAGTCGATGGGAAATCACAACATGGTAAAAAGTGCCTGATAGCGAATGCAGGAGCCCATGGATGTGCAAAGGAAACACCTAAACAAATTTTAGAGGTGGAGCCCTGGAATAAATAGAAGATCATACCACTGCATCCAGCCTGGGCAACAGAGCAAGATCCTGTGAAAGAGAGAAAGAAAGGAAGAAAAGAAAGAAGGAAAGAAAGAAAGAAAAAGAAAGAAAGAAAGAAAAAAGAAAAGAAAAGAAAGAAGGAAGGAGAGAGAGAGGAAGAGAAAGAAAAGAAAGAAAGAAAGAAAGAAAGACACACAGCAATAAGTAAAAATTAGCAAGAGAGAATGGGTGGAAGGAAAAGGAGTCCCAGGCAGAGGAAACAGCCTGGGCAAAGGCCCAGAGGTGAGAGAGATCAGGATTGTTCTAAAAGTTCAAGTGTTTCGAAGTGGCAGGGCACAGAGTGTGAGAGATGGAGTCAGAGGTGGAAGCTGCAGGGGATGGCAGGGCTTGCATCAGGAAAGGCTTGGCTTAAGAGTTAAGACCTTATTGTCTTAGTCATGTTTCCTCATTCAATGCCACAGCTGCTCATGTAATCAATTTGTGGTGCCAGTTCTGGTTCACATGGCTAAAAAGACACCCAGAGGGCCCTCTGATCCCAAGAATGGTCTTTATCACACAATCCAAATATGTTGAGGCCATTCATTCCATTTTCTAAATGGAGAAACTGAGGCCCAGGCAATGAGAAGCGGTTCGTTCAAGGACACACTGCAAAGCTGGGGCATAGTATTGGACTTGGACACTTTTCTCCCTCATGTGTCAAGGCTTTGTCCCTATAGCTGTGCCCTGTCATTTGAGCAAGCAGCTAAAACTCAGGTAAAGCCCCCAGCTGGCATGTAGTCAGTGCTCAGTCAATATCAGTTCTCTTCCTTCTTTTCACAAACCCTAGCTCTGCCACCACTCCCTGGCTGTGCAGGCTTTGGGCAAGTTGTACCTCCTGGACCTCCTCTTCCTTTTTTTTTTTTTTTTTAGATGGAGTCTCACTCTGTTGCCCAGGCTGGAGTACAATGGAGCCATCTCAGCTCACTGCAACTTCCCCTTCCCAGGTTCCAGCGATTCTCCTGCCTCAGCCTCCTGAGTAGCTGGGATTACAGGCATGTGCCACCACGCCTGGCTAATTTCTGTACTTTTAGTACAGACAGGGTTTCACCATGTTGGCCAGGCTGGTCTCGAACTCCTGACCTCATGATCCGCCTGCCTCGGCCTCCCAAAGTGTTGGGATTACAGGCGTGAGCCACCGCACCCGACCGGACCTCCTCTTCTTTACAGGAACGGTAGGACAAGAAGCCTCTGGGAACTTCTAAGAATTGAAAGGGAAAGATATCTATTCAGGTGCTAGTATAGTCACACGATTCCTTTTCTGTTAAGATTTCTACTCTCCAGGGCAGCCTGGGACATTTTGCTTTGCCCAATGCCCTGCAGTGCAAATTGCAAACAAGAGCAGGGGGCCAAAAGGGAGAATGCATAAAAAGCCAAAGTGGTCCCACAGTGTGTGTTTGCATTTCGGTTTTGTCCCTGCAGGAGTCGTTTCCAAGCCGTCAGCTGCCTGTCTCCTTTGAAGAACCTTGGAAGCAGCCACCATCCATCATTCGCTTGGCATGACTGTTAAGTACCAGCGCTCAGGGCTGAGGGCTGCAGGAAGGGGCTCCGAGTGGGGTCAGCTCACGCCCAGGGAATTAGGAGGCAATCAAAATGGAGGGATTGAGCAAACCAGTTAACATGCAGGCTGTGAGTGAGGTGGCACTCGGACTGATCCCCAGGTAGTGGGCACTTGCAGCTTGGCTGCCTTATGAATGTTCTAGGGGCTTGGTAGCATATTCTTCTTCTTCCCTTGTGGAAATGGTCCTCCCCTATACTCTGCACCCCTTCCCAGCCTCAGGGATGGGCATGCAACCCTGGCCTGGACAACCAGCACTTTGCAATCCTTCTGTCCACACAGAACAGGTAGGATGGTTATATGGTCTTCAGTTGGTCCAATAAGACTTGGGATTCTGCTGTGGTTGCTGAATTGGTTTGAAGAACACCTAGAGTTAGTTGCTTATGGCCATCTTACCTGCATGAGGGGAAAGTCTTCATGAAAATAAAGCTATCGCAAAAGAAAGATACCAAGAGATGGAGAAAGACAGATTCCTGAGTACCTAGATCCAGCCATACCTGATGCTGTTCCCTTATACATTTTTTTCTTTTTGCTCTTCTGCAGACAGTGATTTAACCCTTAGACTTTTTCTGCTATTTCAGCCTATAAGCTCCTTTTATTGGCTTAAGGTGGTTTTTTTGAATTGGACTTATGTCAAGAGTTGCCAAGAGTCCTTACTATTACACTCATTAAGCATGTAATTTCTCCTCCCTGGACCCTTCTTATCTGTAAAATGGGAATGACAAAAACATAGATCTATTATGTAGCTTAAATAAAATAATACAAATAAAGCACTTATCAGTGATTGGCTAGAATACATGCTCAATTCAGCTGTGATTAATCCACACTCATCCTTTAAGTTTCAAAAAGTTCTTTCTTCTTCACTTGTTCTTGTATAAAGCGTTCCTGTGAAGTTTAAATGAGGTATCACGAGTGCAAAATGCCTGCCATGTAGTCTGGCACATTTATAATGTAGCTGTTAAATGGTTTTCTGATTAGAAAGTTATGGAAGCCCAGGTAAGGGAGGACTGCAGGGCCAAGAATGGAAGGCAGGGAGAGGTGTCTTGAGTAGTATGACTGTCCACTCTGTGGAATGGTGGTGAGGCTATCTCGACTGGCAGCTCAGCACTTAGCACAGTGCTGGAGCCACTGGCATGACTGAATGTGTGTCCACATGAGAGAATCAATGAATAGTTCAACCACAGCCAGGACTGTGACTTGATCTCGTAAGGAGCTGTGCAAGTTCCCAAATTGGGGGCTGAAAAAAAAGCATCCTTTACAAAGGACCCCTCTATAGCCTACAGGGGCTGGAGAGGAGGTGGGGAACCTGGAGCTGAGTGTGCAAGAGTTGCCCGGGGTTGGGGTTGAGATGGAAACATCAGGGGCATGGATGAAAACAAGAGATCTGATGTAGAGAGCTCTGACCACACTTAACACAAGACCACGTGCATGTCAGTGTATGTGTGTGGGGTCTTGCTGGTGAGCTTACGTGTGTGGAGTGTGCAAATGTGTTTGAATGTGTTGATGAGTGGGTGGAGATAGGTAAGTTCAGTGTGTGGGTGTGTGTGAGGAAGAGAGTGTGAGTTCCATGTAAGTGTATCTGAGTGTGTGTGTGTGTGCACACTGGGTTTGCTGGAAGTACTGTTTAGATGGCTGTTTCTTGTGTGGAGCTCTGGCCACACGCCAAATGATAATCATCGGCTTTCTTTGCCGGTCTCCCTTGAAGGTAGAAGTTGGGTCTGGTGAAACTCTGTATCCGCAGCCCCCTGGCATGCTGCAGATGCTTCGTAGATATGTGTGGAATGAGGGGGTGAAAGAGTGGGAGAAAAGGACTTCTGGCCCCTGCTCCAAGGAGCTCCCACAATGAACATGGGCATTCCAATGGAAGGGACGTCTACACTGCACTGCTCTATAAGAAGCTCTGCACAACAATCAAACTTAATGCTTGCAATGAGGCTAAGCAGATCTATATCTGTAGATCATGATCTATACTAATAACACTCCTTCTATTTAAAAAACTATATTCTGATTACAAATGCAATACATGCTCATTGCAGTAAATCGGGAAATTTAAAAAAAAAGAAAAAAAGAAAACTCATCCATAATTCCATCCCCTGGAGATAATTACTATTCTCATTTTTATGTATATCCTTCCAGAGTCTTTTAGAACACATGCACACGTATATTACTTTCTTCTTTTTTTGTTTCAGTAGGGCTCATGTGGCAATATCATTTTTAAACTCACCCAATAACTCCTGAATCCCTACACTGTAAAATATCCCTTGTTAATATTATTTTGACTGGCTGTGTTAGATTTCATGATTTTCAAAAATGCATTTCTGTATTTTTGCCATTTTGGCCTCCTCTTTACAATTTTCAGCCATTCTGAATGATGTTCCTGGAATGCACTGTTTTCATTTCTTTCCGGGCCTTTACACGGACTTTTCCAAGTGGGCTCCTTTTCCCGCCCTTCCTTGGGCTCATTCGAGTTATCTTTGAGGTCCCAGCCTAGATGTGCCTCCTCCAGGAAGTCTTTCCTGATGCATCCATTGTGGATCAGATGCTCCTCCTTCCTGTGGCGTGTTCTCCTTCTCTCATCACAACATGTGAAATGGATGCACATAGAGGGCTTACTCCATCCAGGCTGGACTAGGAGTTCCAAGGAGCCCAGGGTCCCATCTTATTCATGGCAGTACAGTGCAGCACCAAGTAGGCCATGAATAAGTATTGGAGAGATGTGGAATAAACACTATGACATATGTTTCTACACAGCTACCTGGAATCATCGTGAGGAAATACTGGCACCCGCATGTGATACTTGAGCTGAAATGTGATACTTGGGCTTAGCATCCAGTTTCATCAGATTCCAAAGGATTGTTTCCGCTTTGCCATACCTTCTCCATCCTAGCACCTCGGCTTGTTTTTCCCATTCCTTCCCCCCAGGCTCTCAGCTTCTGGGACAGGCCAGGGGCAGAGGAGAGGCCTCTGCAACCTGGGAAGTAGAGGGCGTCACCTGCTCTGGCAGGAGGCGAACTGGGAAGACTCCTGTGCTGACAGCATTTCCTGTTACTCTCCTCCGGGGGAGAAGTTGGCCTCCTTCCCTCTTGCTGGGGACTCACAAAATCCGATTTGAAATCTACTCAAGTGTACATTAACCAACTTCCTTTTGGCACCGGCTGGGGAGCCTATAATTAGAGCAGACACCATACCATTTAGTGGGTTTCATTCACATGAACAGAAAGTGTACTTGCAGAGGGAGACGGCTTCAGAAGCAAACTTCTGGGAACATTCTCCAGAGAATTTGTGCTTTCAGTGTATCCAAAGGACCCACAGGCCAACTGCGTTTCTAAGTGCAGAGGTTACAGCCGGCTGGACTTGGATGGGGCAGAGATACCCTGTCATCCTTAAACACACAGGGCTTGGAATTGGACACTTTTATTCAAATCCCTGCTCAAGACTCAGGTAAGCAATGCAACTTATGTAAGGCAGTTTCCTCATCTGTGCAACTGGGACAGTATCCATCAGCAATCTCACAGGGTTATGTTGTCCAGGTGTAAATGAGATGGTGGAGATATAGATGTATATGCCAGAGAAGGTTCTCTATAATAACAATACTTACTACTACTGTGAAAACCACTACCACTAACAAAATAACCAGTATGTATTGAGTACTTACTACATTCAACACCCGGTTCTAACACTTTGGATGCATGAACTAAGTTAGTTTCACAACAATTCCATATGGTAAATAATATTAATGTCTTCATTATACATTTGGGGAAAGTGAGTAACAAGGAAGTTATGCCACTTGCATGTGATCACAGGCCGATAGATTTTTACTAATATTTCAGGGGATGGAAGAGAACGTGATGGTATAAGACAGCATACGGGTTGACTCACGGAATGTATAAGCTCATCGATGCTAAGAATCACATTTTTCTTATTATGGTACTGGGACCCAGAAAGGGGAGAGGGTTCAAGATAAACTCTCATTTTTGGATGTACCTAATATACTCTAGGTGCTTTTACAGGGATGATTTTATTTTGTTCTTGTCTCTTGGAGATTGCAGGTGTGAAAGAATAGATTCAGAGAGCAACAGTGTATCTTGCACGAGGTCATGCAGAGCTGTGGTTACAACACTGGTCGGTCTAATTACAAGTTAATTACTCTTTTTACAGTGTTGCAAGGTTGCCTTGGTGGATCAGGACTCTTTCAGATGCAGAGGCTAGTTTAAGGGAAGAAGAAAACTTGTTGGATCATTAGTAGGCCTTCAAGCATGGCTGAATCCAGGTGCCTGAATAAAGTACACAGGCATTTATTCTCCAGCCTCTCTTTCCTTTGTGATGGCTTCATCCTCAAGCGATTCCTCTCCTCACTGTAGCAAGACCTCTACTTGCTCTTTGGTATCTGGCTGACCACCTCCCTGCTCCACCCAGTTTCATTATCTCACCCCAACCTAGAAGACTACGTGATATAGTCTTCAGGGGCCAGCCTCCTGGGACCCAGAGCAGAACACAGAATAAAGTAGAATAGACTTGGGGGTTAGGGAGGAAGGAGAATTACCAGCATCCTCTCCATCTCCCCACATCCAGGCTTCAGTCTCAGTTCCCTCTTTGGTGCTGCAGATTTTTTGCAGAAAAAAAACTGGAGACTGCTTTGAAGTTCCATCTTCATCCTAGGGACTGAGCAGTCTTCTTTATCCTCCCAGGCATTGGCTGGGCTCCCCCTCCAATGACCCAATCAAGAAGAAGCCTGAAAGCACTCTCCATCTGACCTGGGATCCCTCTCTGTCAAAACCCAGGATGGCTCAGGTCCCACCCGTAGATGTCTGACTTTGGTTTCTCCTTTCCCCAGCTGCTGACTCAACCTCTTGACCAAGCCCATCCAATTTCCAGTGATTTCCTTGGGCTCTATTTCCTTTCTGCTTATACTCCAGTCTCTACCTCTTTTTCTGTCCAACCATCTCTGTTCCTCATTCCCGCCCCATCCTCACTTCCCTATTTCTCGTCCCACTAAACACCCCTATCTTGGTTCCTGCTCTTTGCAGACATGGCATTGGGAGACCAACCTTGCTCATTCCTTCTCTGCATCCTTGGCTTCTGCCTGAGCACCATTCACCCTCTGTGTGATTAAAGGCAAATTACCTTCCATGAGCCTCAGTCTACTTAGCTGCAGAAATGGGAATGATCCTCTTTCATCCACTGGCTGTGGTGGGAGCCAGAGCTTGGCAATCATATTTATAGTGACATGAACACAATATGTGAGGAATTACCAGGAGGCTCCAGCCTGCGATGAGACTGGATTTGTACTGATATCGCCCATTACGAGGTGTCATGTTGCATTTGCGGGAGGTGGCTGTATGGAATTCCACTCTCTTGCACTGTATGAAATATTCACCTGCCTTCTCTGGAAGGGACAAGGGCTTCTTCTTCATTTCCTGACTGATCCACCTCAGAGGAAGCCAGGCTGCAGGCTGTCACTAATGCAAGGTGATGCCAGGATCCAGTGTAGGGCCTTGGGGACCTGGGACAGAGTGGTGAGGCTGGTGGGTGCTGCAGAATGGAAGAAGGGGATTTGAGGCCCTTAGCAATCCGGGGTCAATTAGAGCTTCTTACCTGCTCCATATAGGAAAAGACGCATGGCGTTGGATGGTTATGAGTTGAGTCGTGTCCCCTCCAGCATTCCTGTGCTGAATCCCTAACTCCAGTACCTCTGAAAGTGACCTTATTTGGAAATAGGGTGGTTGCAGATGTTATTAGGTAGGATGAGATTATGCTGCAGTAGAGTGTTCCCTAATCCAATATGACTAGTGCCCTTATATAAAGGGGAGATTTGGACACAGAGACACACACATGCAAAGAGAATGCAATGTGGAGACTGGAGTTAAGCTGCTGAAACCAGCAAACTATCGGAGGCTAGGAGAGGGGCCTGGAACAGAGCATCCTCACAGCACACAGCTGTGCCGACACTTGATTTTAGACTTCCACCTTCCAGAGCTGTGAATCAGCATATTTCTGCTGTTCTATGCCACTCAGTTTGTGGTCCTTTGTTCCAGTAGCCTGATGAAGTGAATACAAAAGGAAACACACAGGTGAGCAGAGGGCTGAGGGGCTGCTGCGTAGGCAGGCATAGAGGATGGACTCCAGGGTCAGTCAGCATTGACTTGGAACAAGAGAATTGAAGTTTTAAGAGGGAATTTGGTGTTGAGGATCAGAATCAGGGCTCTAGAGATAGGATTCAGACATTCTTAGCTCCTCATTTCATGGCGCTGGGTGAGTCATCAAACCTCCCTTTGTCTCGGTTTTCTCATCCATATAATAGGGACAACAATGGACCTCACAGTATTATGAGATTAAATGGTATTACAAATGTTAAGAACTTATCATAGTCTGTGGCATGCAGTACACATCTGAAACGTCATAGCTTTCTTCATTCCTAGTTGAGTGACCTTGGGCAAGTCACTTTGCTTGTATAAGGCCTCAATTTCCTCTTCTGTGAAAGAAGGTTGATAATCCTGACCTTACTTTTTTATTAAAAGCATGTCATAAGGTGTAAAAACATCTGTCCCAATAACTGGTAGAAAGTAAGGGGAAAATCACTACTTAGCTTCATTCTTCCCTTTTGAGTTTCCCAGCATCTGCTTGAATACCTCTAGTGATGGACAACTCATTACTTTTCAGGATGTTCATTTCTATTGGGCATAGAAGCCTCACACACACATAGAATCTTTATATAAGAGACTTTCTGAAGTCCCATCTATATGTGATGCCTGCTCCTCAAGCTCCCATTTTACAGATGAGGAAGCTGAGGCCGAAGGACCAGGCAGAAAGATGGGAGATGAGGCACCCCAACTGCTCCTGCCCCATCTATGCCCTGGCACTCACACAGACTAGCTTTCCTTCCTTTATGTCTGCCCATCTCGTCTAGAAACTCTAGGAGTATGTGTGGAAGTAGGTGAGGAACGAGAGCATGTGAGAATGTGGGGTGTGGCCCATTAAAATCACCTCCCTTCTGGCACCCTCTTTTCTGCACTTACTCCTTCCCTCCGTGTACTAAAATATGAAACAGCTCACACCATTCCCTGCCTCTAACTTTCAATGGCTCCCAGCTGCTCTTGGAGAAAATTCCAAAGGCCTTTGCTTAGCAAAGAAGGGTCCATATGACCTGGTTTTGGCTCTTTTTTCTGCTCCATCATAGATCCCTTTGTTCTTGCTCCAACCTCAAGGCCTCTTTTCATGTCTTCAGATACAGCACCCTCATGGAGCATCCTCATGGTCATCTTTGGGCCTCCCCAGTGCTCATCCTTCTGCCTGGGCATCACTTGCTCAACCTCTCATCATTCAGGTCTTGATCTGAAGCTCACCTCTTCCCAGAAGCCTCCCCTGCATCCCCTAGCTGGGTCAGTTCCCACCCCCCTACATGACTCTTCCTCATTGCCTGTTCTTTCCAGCATCACACACGACACCAGTGGCACTAATAGATTTATTCTTCTGCCTCTTTGATGAATGTCTCTTACTCTCAACAGTATGAAAGCCCCATGTCTACTCTTCTTCCCAGTTGGACCCTCAGTAGCCAGTAGGTACTCAGTAACTATATTTTGAATGGTTGAACTGTAAATGGGTGAGTTGGGGTGTGGAATGTGTGAGGGCTGAGAAACGACTGTGGCTCCTATGGGACTGACCTATGTATCAGGTGTGTGACTCTGAGAGGACAAATTGCTCATCTTGAGATGACCAGAACCGTAGCCTAAAACAAACAATTGAAGAAACTATGAGTTTAACCTGGAAAGGGCAAGACTTGGGGAATGTGGCAAGTACCAGTGTGCCACTGAAGACAAGGACTGTTCCTGTTTACCATCCTGTCCCCAGAATCTAGCCCAGTGTCTGACACACACAATATAGACTTCAGGAAATATGTGCCCAGTGAATTTTGAAAGAAAGAAGAACACCTAAGATGGATGAAGCTCTCAAGGTTCAGGGACACAGATCTTGCCTCAATCAAAGAAAACCATTCTCATGTTTAGAGTTGTCCAGAGCTAGCACAAGTTTAGGGTGGGTAGGGGATGACCTACACTGGGGGTTCTTCAAGTTCCTTCCTGCTCTAAGACTTTTTTTTTTTTTTTTTTTTTGCAATGGAGTTTGGCTCTTTTTGCCCAGGCTGGAGTGCAATGGCGCGATATCAGCTCACTGCCACCTCTGCCTCCCAGGTTCAAGCGATTCTCCTGCCTCAGCCTCCCGAGTAGCTGAGATTACAGGCGCCTGCCACCACGCCTGGCTAATTTTTGTATTTTTAGAAGAGACAGGGTTTCACCATGTTGATCAGGTTGGTCTCAAATTCCTGACCTCAGATGATCTGCCTGCCTTGCCCTCCCAAAGTGCTGGGATTACAGGCATAAGCCACCATGCCCGACCCTTGCTCTGAGACTTAATAATCTAAGAAACCTTCCCTGGCTGGGCAGACAACAGAGTTGCTTTCCCTTCTTTTCTTTGGGAGAATGCTCGTTGTCTAAGTCACAACAAACCATCATAGGCCTCATAATTAAAAGCCAGCTTTAGGTCTCTCTGCTTGGGACTGGATCTTGGCATCACCTGCATCCTAGAAAGAAGACTATTTGGCAGATTACTAAGTGGGAACCTGGTACCCAAGAAGCCAGAGAAGAAGCACTTCAGAAGGGTTAGAGGAGCCTGGGCATTTTCCCCAGTTGGTGGGGCTGGCCAGGGCAGATTTTATGTTTAAAACCACCCTTGATTCGGCATCCCAGTAGAATGGAAATAATTTGGACTCAAGCAGCTAAGGTTCAGTGTTTCACCTCCCCAGGGTGATCTCAAATAAGTCACTTCATCTTGGGCTTCAGTTTCCTTATCTGTAAGTTGGGGGTTGCAACAGCATTTAGCTCCCTGAGGTGCTGTGAAGAGTAAGTGAGTACAGTACTGAGCATAGAAGGCTCTGGATGGTCAACCTTATGGGAGGCAGAGAAGTATTTCTGATGCTTTTGAATTTTTGCTGTTTGGCCCAGTAGTTCCCTAATAGTGTAGAAATGCCCTTTTTGGCAATTTTAAGTGAGAAATGTGGTCATTTCTTTCACTCCTTAAAAAAAATTGGCCGAGGAATCTCAGAATACTAGAAGAGGGATGGATGACTTCAACATTTGTTTAGCCTGACTCCCTTAGTTGTGGAAAAGATGCTTGTCTGTGACCACATAGCATGGGAATGCAGAAGCAGGATTAGAACTCACTTTTCCTATTTGCCCTCTTGCACTTTCTAGGTGAAGATGGCAACGACGGCTGCAGTCCAAGCCCTAGTGGGCAGATGAGGAGCAGTCCCTCTCCTTAAAAATAAAGCTGGATTGCTAACATTCTCTTCAACCCGTGGCTGTGCAGGGCAGAGTCTTAACACAGGAATTGGAACATAACAAATCCACCGACTGCCAGCTTTGATCTCACAAGGATGGAGTTGGAGAGGTGAAGAGGAAGTAAATGCTCTCTTGACTTTCCAAAGGAAAACAATTTTCTTTCTTGGTGACTGTAATTACTTGAAAACCATGTCAAAACAATAGTGTGCCTCCAATAGTCTCTCTCTCTCTCTCTCTCTCTCCGCTCTCCTCCTCCTCCCCGCTTCCTCTACCTTCTCTTCCTTCTACCTCCTTTGTTTTGCCCTGGTATTAAGGACCATGGACAGAGACACATAAGCTCCATCCACATGCCCTTAGCTGACCTATGCTGGGAAAGAAGGGCAGTGGTCTATCAACACCCAAGATCTAGTGAGCTTAGATCCTCACGTGGGTATTTCAGAAGGCATTGCTTTTTGGCTGCATTTCCTTATAAGTTGGCAAGCTGCATACTGATGGACATTCTTGAGAAGCTTGGAGGGCACTCATCTCTCAGGGATGCCCTAGAAAGGTTGTCTGCACTAGTGAGATTTGCTGCTCATTCCAATTAAGGTCCTTCTAACTCCAAACCTCTTTGAATAATAAATAGATAATGAGACTGAGAAAAATAAAGAATATGTCATTAACAAAGCCGCAGACCACAGTTCATTGGCAATGTTGGGGCCAGTTAGCTCTATGATTGCTTGGACAACTGTGTCTGTACCTAAAACACCCAATTAATGGTCATATTCCCACTGTCTGATCACTGAACAGTCTGGGTGAGAGGTCACCAGATTCCAGCTCACATAGCTAAATAAGACCTTTCTGTAGGTTCTCTTCACTCTCATTTAATTACAGAAACAATTGTTCGAACAGATTAATATATCAATTTAGCAGAAGAATAACTGTACAAATGCAAAGCCCTTCCCAGGCCAGGATAATAAGAATGCAGCTCTCACCTCTGCCTTAATCAATCTTGTTTTGTTTTAAGCTCACATTTGTGATCTATTTGGGGTTCATGTCTCTGTTATTCATGTCTTTAGAAATCTTGTCTTGTGGATGTGATGGGCAGTAACCAAAATAGTATTTACCTGATGAGACTCTCAGATCCTCCAGGGCAGAGTATTTACCTCACTTGCCTGTATACTGTCAAACTTAGTAATTGTTCAGAAAATATAGAATGGAGACATTAATAATGAATGAACGTTAAAAGGGAAGTTGAATTTAAGCCCCGTGAGGGTAACACTTTATGTCTTTTTTTTTCCAGTTGAAAACCCAACACCTAGAACAATGCTCGGTACGTAGATGATGATCACTAACTACTTGTTTATTGTATGTGTGAGTGCGGAATGAATGAATAAGAGAACAAAGGCTCTTTTCTTTGCTAACTCTGGAAGTTAGAGAAAGTAATTTATTCATTTTTTAATAGATGAGGAAATGAAGGCTCAGAAGAATCAATTTATGAGAAGTTGCTTGGTGAAGTGTAGAATGATATACAAATACATATACATTATTAATTGACACAATAATGCTGTGAAACCACCACACACTTCAGCAGTGTACGGCAATAAATATTTATGGCTCAGGTAAGCTGGGCTAGGCTGGATGGTTCTTCTGGTCTCAGCTGGACTTTCCCTTTCTGAGCCTCAGTTTACTCATCTGTAAAATGGGCATGACAGTTGCAGAGCCCATTTTGTGAAGATTAAATCAGACAACCTAGGGCATGGGCTTAGTCTCTACTTCCTCAAATACTGAGGGCTGGCCAGGACTTGAGGGATATAATGAAGACAAAAATAGACATGATTCTTACTTCTGTTGGAAGCAGGATGGTGGGGGTGAGGGTATAGATAGACATCATACAAAGAAAGATGGAATTGACCTGTAATTGCTGCAGTGGAGGGAGGGTGCACGTTGTTCTCTGACAGTTTCCAATGATAAATTTAACCTCATAAGGGAAGTCAGAGAATTCTTTCCTGAAGTGTCACTCTTAGGCTGACATCTGAAGAAGCGACACCTAGTAGGCACTCAATAAACATTAATTACCATCATTATCCCTTTCTTCCTCACCACCAGAGGCCAACTTACGAGAAGGAAAGGGCAGGATTTAGCATTTGAGCACCAGCTATATCGCAGGCAATTTTCACATGATCTCATTTAACCATCACAACAGTCCCCCGGGAAGTAGGTAGGATTGTTATTCTTAGCTGACACACTAAGTCTCAGATAGGTTCAAGCATTTTTAGAGGAACTGACAACACTGGGGTTAAAATCCAGGTATTTGGGACTCCAAAGTTCTTTTCCCCTGTAGACATAGGATGTAGTTTACACCTTCGTGGTGTGCCTGATGGACAGTGGGAGCCTCCACTGAATCTCAGAACACTATCTGCAAACTCCTCTCTTTCCAAAGGTTGAGCACTGCCTGGAATATCATCATTAGCTTGCCAGCTC
This sequence comes from Pongo pygmaeus, assembly GCF_028885625.2. NCBI lineage: Eukaryota > Metazoa > Chordata > Mammalia > Primates > Hominidae > Pongo > Pongo pygmaeus. The sequence continues at coordinate 37,694,636 of NC_085931.1, forward strand.
TTTGGTCCTCTTTTTGGTAGGGTCCATTTTTGCCTATTTTATAATAGCCAAGAAAATAAAGCAGTTTCCCATGAGTGGAGACACATTTAAGATCTTAAGCAAAGGAAGAGCTGAATTTTGAGAAAGAAGAGAAATTTGGGAGGAGATACAGTAAAAGGCAAAATGAAGAAAACACACAGACCCCTCCCTCTCCCCCAGAATATTAGAGAGTCCTGGGGACCATTTAATTCAACCCAGTCATTTAACGACTGAGAAACCTGAGGCTCAGAGAAGGTTAGGTATTTGCCCAAAGGCAAACAGCGTAGGACGTACAGAGTTAGGGACTTATTCCAGAATTTCTTAACTGCTTTTGTGCTTTTTTTCCCCTCTGTAAACTCCCTCCAGTTTTGGGGGGTGGCTTAAAATCTCCTCAAGGAAGGCAGCAGATTTATGGGTTAATAAACATTTACAATGAGCTCCTGAAAAAACAGACTCAGGTAGACAGGAATTATTCATTCAAATTAACTATAAATTAAGATCAACCTAATTTAGGCCTATTAAAATGGAAAGCATATTATCTCTCCTTCAAAGGAATTTGTATTTGATGCAAATAGAACAAGTTCCTAAACTTTAGAAATGTTCTTGGATTTTTCATCTCCGTAGTTAACCAACGAAGAATGGGTCCCCCATTTAAAAACAGGAGAACATAAGGAACAATAATTAGTTATGTAAATAATGTGGCTTTCTTGTTTATAATTAGTTCAAGAATAAAATAAAATTCACGCATGTCACAGGACTAATTTTCATATGCAAATGAACAATCAAAATTATAAACGGTAATAATGCAGTTTGGGAGATGTGACATTCTCAATTTATTAGCAGGGGTGCCAGTTACAGCTGATGATGGCTGACGTTGGGAGATTTCCAAGGTGCCTGGGCCTGGAAAATTCTCACCCATCAAGAGGAGAAAATCTAACTAAAATATTTTCACCCATTTGATGTCACTGATGGCTGCAAAGTGAACCCAGGGCGCCTCTGTGGCTGGAGAGAGAGGTGCTGCACCAAGGAGCGAGGAGGCCAAGTGACTTTTTGAAAAGAACGCTCTGAAATTTGGTTGGTGAAGAAAGCAAAGACCAGGCATTGCAACCTGGGCTCTGAACCTCAACAACGTGTGTCACCTTGGGCAGGCCCCCTTTGCTGCCTCCTAATTTCCCCATCTAGGGTGGAAGTTTTATTAAAGAGGAGGAGGGAGTTTTGAAATCAAACAGACTTGGAATCTTGGTTCTACCACTTGCTAACTGTAGGGCTTTCCTTAACCTTTCTACCTTACGTATCTGGACTCATGTAGCCTCATCTGGTAAGTGACAGTGATATTCTATATCTTTAGGCAGTGCCAAATTACCTTAAAGAAGGGCTAAGCACATGTTTGGGGCACTAGAAAAGTAGAGTACCGGGGGAAGAAAAAGTGTGAGATAATCAGGAGGTCTAGAATCAAAAGCTGCTTAAATTTTGGCATTATGAGAGGGTCGTGTCATTCTGAAAAATAATTTAAAAGTACGTAATATATTTAATTGAAAATTATATATGGAATGTATGGGTGTGCATTATATATAGAATATGCTTTGCTCCTTGGAATGCTGTGAGATTGAATGCAATTATACATATAAAATAATTAACACAGTGCCTAGAAGTTGGAAGAACTCTGTAAATAGTTGTAGCAGCTACTGTTGGTAAATGAGTAAGCTGCATTCCAAAATCTCTGCAGTTCTTTTTTAAGACCCAGTGTTCTAGGATTCTGCCTGGAGGGAGGATGCTTAATTTCAGATAATAGCTGCATCAGGACCAACATGGGCCAATGGGGATTTCCAAAGAAGGATGGGTCCAAAGCACGCTGGGAAAGTTGGCAGGATTTGCCCTAAGCATCACTGAAGTTGATGATATGATGAGACACAGTTCATCTGGTCTCAAACTATCTTCCCCAGCAGTCGTGGTACCCAACATTTTGCAACTAGAAGCCCGTATCTGCTAACTCACCAAGACTAGAAACCATTCATGATGTCACTATGATGTACATCATTTTACCTAAGATTTACTTATCTACCTATATCCATCCATCCATCCATCCATCCAAACATCAGGAACCTTCTGAAGGCTAACTGCACCATATGGTGGATATGATGGATAGATTTTAGTCCTCTTTAATTGTTGGCACTCCAAATTTGGGATGGGAATTGTTATTGAGCAGCTATTCTGCGCTATCTAGAAGCTTTAGATACATTATCCCACTTAATCCTAATGACAGCACTAAAAGCTATAGATAACAACGTTTATAAAGTAATAACAGCTACAATTTATTGAGTGTTACTATGTACTAGCCACTGTGCTAAACCCTTTATATGAGATATCACATTTAATGTCCCCAATAGTTTTGAGAAGGACTCTTATTTCTTTGATTTACCATTATTGCCCAGCTTCAGAAAGGTTAAGTGACTAGCCCAAGGTCACACGGCACGTTAGAGGTCAAAGCAAGCCTCATTCCCTGGTCTTTGGAATTCCAGGTTGGTCACTGTCTGCTTCATTGTGCCTCTAGTTAACTGATTTTCTCTTGGAGGGAGGCATGCGGGCTCCCAACCTCACTAGACAATCATGGGAGGAGGAAAGACAAGAGCTTTCTCACAGAGTTAACTCTCCACTCCTTGCCCCCTGTGGAAGGGCACTCCCTCCTGAGCGTCCTGACAGGTCAGCCTGAACTCAAAGTAGCCTTTCGGGGGGCCCTTGATGGCTCCCAGATGGGAACGCACACAGCTGTCACGTGCTTCCGGGAGTCTCTGGATCCTAAGAGCACTGGGGGTTGGGGGGGGTCCTGTAGGATTAATTGCTTCTCTGGCTTCCAGCAGGGAAGCGGGGTGTGGTGACAGCTTGGCTTGGTTAAGGATGAAGGGGCAGGCACACAGGTGGCAGAGAGCAGGCCTCTGTAGCGCAGGATCAGAGGAAACTATGTGGCCGAGAACGGCTCCTGGCAGGTAGGGAAGCCCATGAGGACCTCACTTCCCCTAGAAAGAAGATGTCAGAAGCTGATGTCCTTTCCCCCCGTGCAGTTCTAAAATTACGAAACTGGAAGAGGTGCCACAGGAAAACCTGTTTCTATCATCTTTATTCTTTCTGTGTCGTCTTCCTCCTTGTCTTTCTTATGATTCTTCTTCCACAGTTAATTTTTTTCAGGTACCTTCTATATCTCATGCTCTGGAAATACCAAGATGAACCATGCAGACCCTGACCCCATGGAGTTGAGAGTCTAGTGGGGGAAGACAGACATCATCAAACGCTGGCACAAATAAAGGCACGTTTACCTGAAGGGTTACATGTTATGTTAGGGAGGGACAGACTCTAGGGGAGCGAGTAGCAGGGCCTGAGCTTGGTCCAGGGTTGGCCAGGAAGGGCTTTCCTGCAGAAGTAATGTTTGCACTCGGGACCAAAAGATGACCAGGTGAAGAGTCACCTCACTCCTTGAAACCTCAGTTTCCTTCTTTGTGAAGTGGGATGATAGTAACACCTACATTCCAGGATATTTGTGAGGATAAACTGAGATGACACAGGTGAAAATGAGTAGTACGGAGTCTGGTACATAGTCGGTGCCTATCGTATCATGGCTTTGGCCATAGTCCCTCGATGTGAAGTGAAGTTCCTATAGATTGGAAGGCCCATCGTTGACTTAGAAACCGCTGCCCAAGGGACAAAGAAGAATGCAAGCCCACTATATGGAATGGAAGCACACAGAAAAGGAAGGGCCACACTCTGCTCTCTCTCTTCTGTGTGTGTGTGTGTGTCTGTGTGTGTTTGTGTATGAGAAGTTTGCACAGAGATGCTGGTCCTGAGTCATAGATGGCAGTTTACAAGAGAAAAGGGGGAGGGAGGGTGTCAGAGGTAAAAGGAACATCAATGCAAAGTGATACAAGGATGAGAATGAGTGTCATCCGTCCTGTCAGTTGCCTGGGGAAATTCCAATGGGCACGTGGAACAGAACCCCAAACAAAACAACCTTTAATAACACAATATTATTACTCCTAATGGCAATAACGGCAAAAGCAATAATCACAATGACCACAATAGCAACAGTGCCTACCATGCATTGAGAGGTTACTCTCTTTCAGGCACTGTACATGGGTAACTTCTCCTGAAATGCTGAAAATAAATCTTGCTCATTCTTTCCTGGGATATAGTGAATGACTTCATGCCCTACATTGTATGGGCTACCCACATAGGTGAGGAATTGAGGATACAGCCATGGAGGATTTTTCTGTTAAACCTCAGAAGGGATGCTCTCAATTTCTGCAAGGCTCTCCTGGGCAACATGAACGGTCCAGACAAGCTCATTCATTTTTTTGTTTTTCTGGAGGGTTAAATGGGGGATAGAGTATTCAGGGGGTAGGTTTAGCTCAGTCCAAGGATGGCTGTGAAGAGCTGTGGTAGGTAGTGCTCTGACAAAGAGTTCCCTGTCGTGGGGATATTCAAGTGTAACTCGGTTAATTCCTTGTTGGGGATGTTCCAAGCATGGTCAGAACAAAGAGAAAGGGAAATTCAGGGGGAATTGGTCTAGAAGACCCCTTCAATTCCAAGATGCTGTGGTTTCGGGAAGGCAGGAATGATCTACCATGAAAGGTTTTTACAACAGTAGGAAACATCATCATCTTGGCTTTGTCTGTCTCCAGGAGGCTTGACTGTGATTTGCATAACCACACGGGGATGGATGTCTTAATCTTTCACAGTTTTTTTTCCAGCCCTTAGAATCATTCTGGTCTTTGCTTGCAACCTCCTTTAGAACCATATCCTGAGCCACCTCCATCCTTCTCCCAAATTATTGTAACAACTTCTGAGTAGGTCCCCTAGCACTGTATAATCTACCCTCCACACAGAAGCAAAAGCTATCATATAAAATAAAAATCGGATATATTTTCTCCCTACAGTTGTAACTTATGACCATGGCCGTCCCCAACCCAACTGGTTCTCCCATTCCACCTCCCCTCACCTAATGTGCACAAACCACTCTCCCTTCCTTTCTGACTCACAAACATTCAGGGCTTTTGCATTGCCTCTGTCTGAGCCCTCTTCCCCTAGGACTTTGCAAGGCCAGTTTTTTTCTCATCATTAAATTCCCAGCTCAACTATCACCCCAGATAGGGCTCTCTGACAACTCTCTAGTCACTCCATCCAGACGACCCTTTTAATTTTCCTTTCAGCACTTATCTAGCCGGGCCTGATGATGTGTGCCTGTAGTTTCAGCCACTCAGGAGGCTGAGGAAGGAGGATTGCTGCAGCCCAGGAGTTCAAGGCTGCAGTGAGCTGTGATCCCATCACTTTGCTCCAGTCTGGATGATAGAGCGAGACCCTGTCTCTAAAACATAAATAAATAGGCCAGGTTTGGTGGCTTATGCCTGTAATCCCAGCACTTTTGGAAGCCGAGGCCAGTGGATTGTTTGAGCCCAGGAGTTTGAGACCAGCCTGGACAACATTTGAAACCCTGTTTCTACGAAAAGCAAAAATTAGCCAGGCATAGTGGTATATATCTGTGGTCCCAGATACTCAGGAGGCTGATGTGAAAGGATCACTTGAGCCTGGGAAGTTGAGGCTGCAGTGAGCTGAGACTGCTCCACTGAACTCTAGCCTGGGCGGCAGAGCGAGACCCTGTCTCTAAATACCTAAATAAAATAAATAAGTAAAGCACTTTTCAGTATCTTTCTGGAATTCGTATCTATTTATTAACATATGTATGGTCTTTTTCTGCTGCTGAGAGGTGAAGCCAGCTGGACTTCCTGGGTCGAGTGAGGACTTGGAGAACTTTTCTGTTTAGTTAGAGGTTTGTAAATGCACCAATCAGTGCTCTGTGTCTAGCTAAAGGATTGTAAATGAACCAATCAGCAACTCTGTAAAATGGACCAATCAGCACTCTGTAAAATGGACCAGTCAGCATTCTGTAAAATTGACCAATCAGCAGGATGTGGGAGGGGACAAATAAGGATATAAAAGCTGACCACCCCCGCCCCCAGCCTGCAGGGGCAACCTGGTGGGGTCAACTTGTACGCTGTGGTGGGCTTGGTCTTTTGCTCTTGGAAATAAACCCTGCTGCTGTTCGCTCTTTGGGTCCGTGCCACTTTTAAGAGCTGTAACACTCACCGCGAAGGTCCGTGGTTTCATTCTGGAAGTCAGTGAGACCAAGAACCCACCAGAAGGAACCAACTACAGACACACTGCTATACGTAAGCTTCTTGGGAGCAGGGTCTTGGTTTTCTTTTTTTTTCTTTCCTTCTTTCCTTTCCCCCTTCCCCTTCCCCTTCCCTTTCCCCTTTCCTTCCTTCTTTTTTTGAGATGTAGTCTTGCTCTGTTGCCCAGGCTGGAGCCCAGTGGCACAATCTCTGCTCACTGCAACCTTTGCCTCCCGGGTTCAAGTGATTCTCCTGCCTCAGCCTCCTGAGTAGGTGGGATTAGAGGTGCCTGCCACCACACCTGGTTAATTTTTTGTATTTTTAGTAGAGACGGGATTTCACCATGTTGGCCAGGCTGGTCTTGAACTGCTGACCTGGTGATTAAATAAATTTGATTAATATATAATATACATGGAGAAAGATGTACAAATCATACGTGTATAGTTCAAAGAATTCTACCAAACCAAACACACTCGTATGTAACCAGCAATGAGCTCAAGACATTCAACATTTTCAGCCCCTACCTCAGTCCCCAACCTCCAAAATGTTCTCACAGTCCCAAGTCAACTCCCCAAGGGTAACTACCATTCTAACTAACAACATGTAGGTAAGTTTGTCCAGCTTTTTAACTCTATGTAGATAGACTCACACAGTATGTATGTTTGAGACCAGCCTGGCCAACATGAAACCCCGTCTCTGCTAAAAGTACAAAATCAGCCGGGCATGGTAGCCGGTGCCTGTAGACCCAGCTACTCAGGAGGCTGAGGCAGGAGAATAGCTTGAACTCAGGAGGCAGAGGTTGCAGTGAGCTGAGATCGCGCCATTGCACTCCAGCCTGGGAGACAAGAGCAAGATTCCATCTCAATAAAACAACAACAACAATAACAACAACAACAAAAAAACAAACTACAAATACATGTAAAAATCTAGATGAAATGCACAAATATAATTTTGAGTAAAAGAAGCCAGATGTAAAACATACATACTGTGTGAGTCTATCCACATAGAGTTCAAAAGCTGGAGAGACTTACTACATGTTGGAAGTTAGCATGGTAGTTACCCTTGGGGAGTCGACTTGGGAATGTGAGAACATTTTGGGGGTTGGGGACTGAGATAGGGGCTGGAAATGTTGAATGTCTTGAGCTCATTGCTGGTTACACAGGAGTGTGTTTGGTTTGGAAGAATTCTTTGAGCTATGCACGTATGACTTGTCCATCTTTCTCCATGTATGTTATATATTAATTGATTTTATTTAAAAATATTTATGGGGCCCAGCTATGTACAAACTGAGCTTGACTCCAGGAAGCCATCAGAATCAAGAGACAGCGAATTCTTGCCATCACGGAGCGGTCTACATTCTAGTTCATGCCGTGGACCTGCTGCGTGGTCTCAGGTAAGAGACCTCATTTCCCTTATCTATAAATTGAGAATCCTAACTTTTTCCCCTAATCAAACCCAGGTGGTGAATTCCCCCTTCACCGCTCCCTTCTCCCCTCAAAGAGACAAGCCGTCTTTGCCATATGCCTCTTTCTTTTTTCCACCCAGAGCTACCTTTCAAATGCTGGCCCAGAAAGGTGAGGCAAGGAGGGGCCCTGGCCTCCACCTCTGTGAATCCCACAGCCCTCCTCCTGAGATCTGCAGGGGTAGCATGAAATATTTAAAAGCTCAAATTGAAATCCTGTTAGCGCCAGGTCTTGTAAAGCCAAGTTCTGCAACCCCGGAACATCAGTATCTGTTTGCTGGTGTCATTTAGGGACCCCGGCTTTCCAAACCATTGACTGAAACTTTCTGTCAATCCAACACTTTTAGGGTAATTTAACTTAATAATACCTTTGTCGGCGCTGGCGCCTGTATCTGAAGGGTGATTACCATAGAAGTTATTTTAGGTTGTTTAATGGAATGTAGTAAATTCTCAATTGACAGGGCAGCTCCTCAGAATGGCTTTTCAAAGTGTTTACCTTTCAAAGCTTTCTCCCTCACTTTACCAAACTTACTACTTTGAGCCAGCGAAGACTTCATAAATTATTAGCAATTGTTCTGCCCCCTGTGTTCACATGCATCATTAACTCTTTGTAAAAAGTTCAAACTGTCCGGGGCTTAATTGTTATCACTTGGAGAACGGCTAGAAATGGATGCAGGCTGTATTATTTCTGTCAAAAATTTTGACTTATTGCACTTGATATTTTACCCATCACATCATATCCTCAGTACAGGAGAGAGGAAAAAGGAGGGGGGCAGGAGAAATAACATAAATGCGTTTTCTTGAAACAAAACAAATATAATAATACATATATTTCTGAGGAGAAAAGTCAAGGATCCATCTGACAAAATGATAGTTTAATCCTCCAAAGAGAGAGGAGGAGGGCAGCATTAGGGGGAAATTTCTATTGCAAATTCTGTTGCCTCACACTGTATTTTTATTATAAGTTTTGAAGGTTGTATAATTCTAGGAATCTAATGTTTAATGATTCTGAGATGTTGAAATTTTATGAGTCCAAATTCCCAAGGTGTTTGATTTTAAGGATAAATTAATCCCACAGTCCAATATTCAGGACTGCTAAAAAGTGTAGTAGAATTAGAAAGATATTGACAATAACCACAGAAATAGCTAAGCTTTGTTGAGACCTTAACGATATGCAGGCACTGTGCTGAGTGCTTCATGTGCAGCACCTTATTTTATTTTATTTTTGCTTTGGATAATTTTTTAAAATTATACTTTTTAAGTTCTGGGGTACACGTGCAGAACGTGCAGGTTTGTTACATAGGTATACACGTGCCATGGTGGTTTGCTGCACCCATCAACCTGTCATCTACATTAGGTATTTCTCCTAATGCTGTCCCTCCCCTAGCCCCTCACCCCCCAACAGGCCCCAGTGTGTGATGTTCCCCTTCCTGTGTCCGTGTATTCTCATTGTTCAACTCCCACTTACGAGTGAGAACATGCGGTGTTTGGTTTTCTGTTCTTGTGTTAGTTTGCTGAGAATGATGGTTTCCAGGTTCATCCATGTCCCTGCAATCCCATTACTGGGTATGTATCCAAAAGATTATAAATCATTCTACTGTAAAGACATATGCACACATATGTTTATTGCAGCACTGTTCACAGTAGCAAAGACTTGGAACCAACCCAAATGCCCATCAATGATAGACTGGATAAAGAAAATGTGGCACATATACATGATGGAATACTATGTAGCAGCACCTTATTTAATCTTCATGTCACTCTAAAGTAGGTACTGTTATTAACCCCTTATATAGCTGGGAAAACCGAGGCACAGAGAGGGTAAGTAACTTACTCAGGGACACACAGCTGGTAAAAAGCAGAGTTAAGCTCTGACTTCCGGCCCTGTGTGTGTGTAGAACTTATGGATATTGTGCCCCATCTCAAGACACTGCTCTTTTGCCCCACCTGGCATGCTTTGGATCAGTGTAGAAGTGATCCACATTGGTGTATGAGTCTATTGTCAGACTACCCCTGAGGCAACCCAGCCCTGACCTGCTTTTTGTTTCTGTTGACATTGCTCATCCAGTCCAGCAGATCACTCTTTCCCATTCATTCTACAAGGTCACCTCCTCCAAGAAGACTTCAGTCCTGCCCCCCCCCCCCCCCCCCCGATCCTTTGAATCCTCACAAAAGTTTGTACCAGGGAAAGGGGTAATGAGGCAGTCTAGTAGGCTGGCCAAAAGCATGGACTATGCGGTCAGATCCCTTCAGTTGGGATCTTACTTCTGCCATTAAATCCATGTGCTAAGCTTCAATTAGGCAAGCCATTTAAGCCTCAGCTTTCACATCTGTAAAATGGATATAACCACCCCTGCCTCACAGAACTGTTAAGATGAAGGGAGGTGCTCCAAGGGAGCTCTGTTTACTGCTTCACAACAGTCAGTGCTCAATACATGTTGGCTGTTGTTCTCTCTTGTCTTATAGTGATCTCATACTGAGAGTTTTGTACAGTAAAGTATGAGAGTCAGTATTTTTTTTCCTAGTCAACATTTATTTTCAATGAGATTTGGAAATTTCCTTACCAAATAATTCAAGGTGAAAGTATATTAGACTATATCTTTAAAAATTGTATTTTTGACAAGTGACCATTATATATATTTATGAGGTACAATGAGATGTTTTGATTATGTTTATCTTGTGGAATGATTAAATCAAGCTAATTAACACATCTAGCACCTCATTTACTTATCATTTTTTTGTGGTGAAAGCATTTAAAATCTTTTTAGCAATTTTGAAATTATATATTGCATTATTGTTTATTATTGTCACCATTCTATACAATAGGTCACTGAAGCTTATTCCTTCTGTCAGCTGAAACTTTGTACCCTTTGATCACTCTTTCCTCTTTCTCTACCCACCTGCTTCCCCCAGCCTCTGGTAACCACCATTCTATGCTCTACTTCTATGAGTTCAACTTCTTTAGATTTCACATGTAACTGAGATCATGCAGTGTGTGTCTTTCTGTGTCTGGCTTATTTCACTTGGCCTAATGTTTTCCAGGTTCACTGAAGCAAATGACAGGATTTCCCTCATTGTAAAGGCTAAATTGTATTCCACTGTGTACATATACCACATTTTCTTTATCCATTCATCTGATGTTGGACATTAAGGTTGCTTCCATATCTTAACTATTGTAAATAACATTTCAGTGAACATAGGAGTGGAAATATCTCTTGGGCATAGGATTTCAATTCCTTTGGATATACACCCCATATGGTAATCCTATTTTTAGTTTTCTGAGGAACTTCCATACTGTTTTCCATAATGGCTGTATTAATTTACTTTCCCACCAACAGTGCACAAGGGTTCACTTTTTTCCATACCTGCATCAACTTATTCTGTCTTTTCGATAATAGTATTCTAACAAATTGTGATGATATATCACTATGGTTTTAATTTGCATTTCCCTGATGATTAGTGATGACCAGCACTTTTTAATTCCTCATTTGTCTGTTTGTAGATCTTCTTCTGAGAAGTGTATATTTAGGTCCTTTGCTAATTTTTTGATTGGGTTATTTATTTTCTTGTTATTGAGTTGTGTTTCTTATATATTTTTTATGTTAGCTCCTTATCTGATGTATGGTTTGCAGATATTTTTTCCCAGTCCTTGAGTTGTGTGTCTTTACTCTATCAATTGTTTCCTTTGCTGTGCAGAAACTTTTTAGTTTGATGTAACTCCATTTGTTTGTTTTTGCTTTTGTTGCCCATGCTTTTGGAATCATACCTAAGAAATATTTGCCCAGACAAATATTCTGGAGCATTTCTCCTATGTCCCCTCATAGATTCACAGACTCAGGTCTCATGTTTAAGTCTTTAATCCATCTTGAGTTGATTTTTGTATATGGTGTGAGGTAGGGTACAATTTCACTCTTCTGCTTGTTGATATCCAGTTTTCCCAACACCATTAATTGAAGAGGCTAACTTTTCCCCATTGTGTGTTCTTGGTGCTTTTGTCAAAACTCAGTAGACCATAAACATGTGGGTTCACTTCTGAACTCTGTTCTGTTCTGTTGGTCAATTTGTCTGTTTATATGCCAATGCCATGCTGTTTTGATTACTATAGCTATGTAATAGATTTTGACGTCGGGTAGTGCAATGCCTCCAGCTTTGTTCTTTTTGCCCAAGATTCCTTTGGTTATTTGAGGTCTTTTGTGGTTCTATACAAGTTTTAGGATTGTTTTTTCTTTGCTGTGAAAAATGACTTTGAAATTTTGATAGGGATTGCTTTGAATCTGTACATCACTTTGGGTAGTATGGACATTTTAACAATATTAAATCCTAATCCATGAACACAAAAGCATTTCCATTTCCAGTCATGCACTCCATAATGACATTTCAGTTAGTCGACAATGAACTGCATTGACAAAAGTGGTCCCCTAAGATTATAATGGAGCTGAAAAATCCCTATTTCCTGATGACATCTTGATGATCCTGACCCTGTGTAGAACTAGGTTAATGTGTGTGTGTCTTCTAGTTTTTAAGAAAAAAGTTTAAAAAGTAAAAAAAAAGACTAGAAAAAGCTTAAAGAATAAGTATATGAAGAAAGAAAATATTTTTGTACCCTGTATATTGTTTATTTTACACTATTATCACTAAAGGGTCAAAAAGTTAATAAAATTAAAAATTTTATGAAGTAAAAATGCTGCCATAACCTAAGGTTAATTTATTACTGAAGAAAAAATGTTTTAACCTAAATTTAGGGCAGCCTAAGTGTTCAGTGTTTATAAAGTCTGCAGTAGTGTACAGTAATGTTCTAGGCCTTCACATTCATTCAGCACTCACTCACTGACTCACCCAGAGCAACTTCTAGTCTACAAGTTCCATTCCTGCTAAGGGCCCTATACAGTTGTACCATTTTTTATCTTTTATGCTGTATTTGTGTTGTACCTTTTCTATGTTTAGATACACAAATACCATCGTGTTAAAATTGGCTATGGTATTTACTACAGTTATGTACTGGATGGGTTGGTAGCCTAGGAGCAGTAGGCTCTACTATGCAGCCTAGGGGTGTGGTAGGCTATTCCAGCTGGATTTGTACAAATATACTCTATGATGTTTGCACAGAAACAAAATTGCCTGACCACACAGTTCTTAGAACATACTCCCATCATTAAGTAACACATGACTATATTTGTGTCTTCTACATTTTCTCTCATCAATGTCTTATGGTTTGTTGTATACAGATCTTTCACCTTCTTGGTAAAATTTACTCCTACATTTGTTTGTTTGTTTGAGGCAGGGTCTCAGTCTGTCACCCAGGCTGGAGTGCAGTGGTGGGTTCATAGCGCACTGCAGCCTTGACCTCCTGAGCTCAAGTGATCCTCCCACGTCAACCTCCCAAGTAGCTGGGACTACAGGCACACATCACCATGCCTAGCTAGTTTATATATATATATATATTTTTTTGTAGATATATGATTTTGTCATATTTCCCAGGCTGGTCTCGAACTCCTGGGCTCCAGCAATCTACCCACCTGGGCCTCCCAAAGTGCTGGTATTACAGGCATGAGCCATCGCGCCCAGCTACTCCTAAGTATTTTAGCTTTTCTTTTTGGGACTATTGTGAGTGCGTCAGATTTCTTAATTTCTTTTTCAGATAGTTGATTGTTAGTGTAAAGAAATGCTACTGATTTTTGCGTATTGATTTTGTACCCTGCAAATTTACTGAGTTTGTTTGTCAGCTCTAACAGTTTTTTTTCATGAGGTCTTTGGAGTTTTCTGCATCTAAGATCATGTCATTAGCAAACAGAGACTATTTCCCTTCTTCCTTTCCTATTTGGTTGCCTCATTTCTTTTTCTTGTCTGATTGCTCTGGCTAGAACATCCAGTGTTATGTTGACTAGAAGTGTTGAGAGTGGGCATTCTTGTCTTGTTCCTGATCTTAGAGGAAAAGTTTTCAACTTTTCACCATTGTATATTATGTTATTGGTGGGTTTTTCATCTATGGGCCTTGTTGTGTTGCAGTACATTCCTCCTATTCCTAAAAAAGGATGCTGAATTTTATCAAATGTATTTCTGCATCCATGAAGATGACAACATGATTTTTATCCTCCTCTTAATATGCCATATCACATTTATGGATTTGCATATGTTGAGCCAAGGATCAATATATTATGAGCATTTACTATGGGATCAGTGTCTGTGTTGAAGGTTTTCTGTTTGTGACATCACTTGGCCTTCATGAACATTCTCTGAGCCAATGAATACTCCATTCTGCAAATGATGAGACCGAATCTCAGAGAAGTTAATCATCCTGACAGTAGTGGGAAGCCTGTGTTTGTCCACTCTCCTGCAGTGTCAAAAAGGGAGAGTGATGTCTTTCTCTTCTCCGTGTCCTCCTCCAGAAGCTCAATGAAGAATATCTGGGAGAAGTCCCCTGGCTGACCATTGTCTTATTTTTGGACCTTGGTCAGGGAGGTAGAGACATTGTCTGTCTGTGTCAGGTGCTGGTAAGGAGCAATGTTTCTTGGATGACTCTAGTGAGGTGCTTGGATTTTATGCACTGCCTTCTGCTTGTTTCTCTCTTCTTGCTGATCTTCATGGGCTTCCTTTCTTAATGAGGCAGAAAGAGGGAAGGGCAGGAGTTTCTTCTGGATTGAGGGTATGGGAGGGTGGGAACAGCTGGGCCAGGAGTCAGAACACAGGGGCTTGAGTTGTGGCCTTGTCATCTGTATGAGTTTGGGAACATCCCTTTCTCTTTGTAAACACTAGGTTCAATAACTGCAAAAATATATGCATTAGATGAACATCTCAGTGGCTCTTCTATACTGCTTCTGTTTTGAAGCAGTGGAACCAGCTACTCTAATGAAATCATTATCAGAAAGCCTTACACTTAAGTCAGATACAAGAGGAGTGGCTATGGATGGAGAGGGAGTAGGGGTGTTGATCCCACTCCCTCGCCCCACTCTGGTCCCCGAGGCACTTTCAGTGAGCACCAGTGTTCCATAAAGTACAGTTTAAAAAGAGATAACCAAATGATCTCTGACTTGTGCATTTCAGTGCTAAGCGGGTAAAGTGGTCTTGGCCATTTATTTTATATCTGCTTTGGAATATGGCTCTACAATTCCCCCCAGTTCACAAACCCTCCTGTGCCTCAAGTCCTGTGCGTGGACTCTCAGGTCCCTATGTTGCCACGTTTCTAGATGCCTCTTTGCTTTCTTGCTGAGTGAGGAAGTGCCACTCTCAACAAAGGAGGTGAGAACATTTTGGCAAATCATAGCACATCAGAGATTGTCTGGGCTAGTCGTTCACATGTTGGTGTCTTGGTAGCTTTCATGGAAGGAAGAGGAAGGGTGGGGGCCCACCATCCCTGCTTTGACAGAGCGCTTGCACTCTGATTTCCTTCCATATGGAACTGAGCTTTTAAAATTAGTTTTGCTTTTAAAATTAGTGTTTTATTTTCCTCTATTTCACACAGAAAGTGGTAGAGACTAATACAGAGGAATGCTGAAGCTGGTTCATTCTGGCTCACAAGAACCTATTGTGCTGGAGAGGATGTGGAGAAATAGGAACACTTTTACACTGTTGGTGGGACTGTAAACTAGTTCAACCATTGTGGAAGTCAGTGTGGCGATTCCTCAGGGATCTAGAACTAGAAATACCTTTTGACTCAGCCATCCCATTACTGGATATATACCCAAAGGATTATAAATCATGCTGCTATAAAGACACGTGCACACATATGTTTATAGTGGCACTATTCACAATAGCAAAGACTTGGAACCAACCTAAATGTCCAACAAGGATAGACTGGATTAAGAAAATGTGGCACATATACACCATGGAATACTATGCAGCCATAAAAATTGATGAGTTCATGTCGTCTGTGGGGACATGGATGAAATTGGAAACTATCATTCTCAGCAAACTATCGCAAGGACAGAAAACCAGACACCGCATGTTCTCACTCATAGGTGGGAATTGAACAATGAGAACACATGGACACAGGAAGGGGAACATCACACACTGGGGACTGTTGTGGGGTGGGGGGGAGCGGGGAGGGATAGCATTAGGAGATATACCTAATGCTAAGTGATGAGTTACTGGGTGCAGCACACCAACATGGCACATGTATACATATGTAACAAACCTGCACGTTGTGCACATGTACCCTAAAACTTAAAGTATAATAATAATAAAATTAAAAAAAAAAGAACCTACTGTGTGCAGCTTTTCCCCTACTCTGTAATCAGTGAAATCAAATCGATAGCTTGGAATTGGCTGTGGTGGGAGTATTTACATCATGAAAATTGGCCAACACTACAAATCAGGGTTTTCTCCTAGAAAAGCCAGTTGTTAAACATTTACTGGCCAGGTGCAGTGCCTCACACCTGTAATCCCAGCACTTTGGGAGGCCGAGTTGGGCAGATGACCTGAGTTTGGGAGTTTGAGACCAGCCTGCCCAACGTGGAGAAACCCTGTCTTTACTAAAAATACAAAATTAGCTGGGCGTGGTGGCGCATGCCTGTAGTCCCAGCTATTTGGGAGGCTGAGGCAGGAGAATCACTTGAACCGGGGAGGCAGAGGTTCTGGTGAGCCGAGATTGCACCATTGCACTCCAGCCTGGGCAACAAGAGCGAAACTCCATCTCAAAAAAAAAAAAAAAATTACCAGCATACCACCAGACTAATATTAATGATATAACAAACACTTGTGTACCCACCACCTATCTTCTAGCTTTGACATCTTGACATATTGCTATATTTGTTTTAGAACTTTTATTTTAAAGTTAAAATAATACAAAGGCAGTTGGTCCCATCTGTATTACCCTCTACAATCCCATTCATTTGCTTTCTGTTCCAGAAATACAGTCCTATCCCAAACTTGGTGTTTATCATGTTTTAAAAATATTTTTACTACATATGTGTCCATAAATAATACATGGTATTGTTTTGCATATTCTTAGATTTATATCCATGATATGGATATAAATCATTCCACAACTTTTATTTTTAAATACATTTTACGTTTTTTTGAAAGGTTTATACATGTTGATATATGTAATTCTAGTTCATTCATTTTAATTTCTATATGGTGTTCCATTGTATAAATATATTAACACTAATTTATTCTTTTTTCATTGATGGACATGTAGGCTGTTTCCAATTTTTGTACACGTTTTCTGGTACACATATGCAGCAGTTTTTAGGATATATACTTAGAAGTAGAATTTCTAGGTGAAAGGATATGCATGTACTAATCTTTGCTAGATTTTGCCAAATTGCTCCCCAAAATGATTGTACAAATTTACCCTCCCACCGGCAGTAGATGAGAGTTCTTGCCAACAATTGATACTGTCAGATGGTTTAATATTTTCCAAATGATATCTGTAAAATGGTATCTCTTTGTGGGTTTAATTTGCATTTCCCTGGTTACTAGTGAGATTGTATCTTTATTTATGTTCCTTGGTCGTTTATTTTTCTCTTTTAAGAATCACCTATTTATTTCTTATGCCACTTTCCCCCTACAGTGTTGTTTATCTTTTTGTAAATCAATTCTAAAAATATATTCTGGTTACTAATTCTTTATGATTATATAAAATGAAGTTTTTCTCTGCCAGTACATTCTTTGTCTTTCAATATTGTATGAGATGTCTTTGGCTGTGTAAAAGTTTTAAAATTTAATCTAGTCACATTTATTAATCTTTTATTGTATGATTTGTGCTTCTGTGTCTGGTTTAACAGTCCATCCTGAGGCTATATCTTTCTATAATTTATTATAGAAAATTTATATAATTTACTGTACAATTTAAAGGTTTTAGTTTTTTGTCTGTTGGGTTGTTAATCAACCGAGATTAACAATCAACTTGTTTTTGTGTAATGTGTGAGGTAGGGATCTAATTTATTAATTTTTCATATATGCATCCAGTTGTCCCAGTACTATTTAAGGAACAGTCCCTCTTTTCATCTCTCACTTTCAATAATGTTTTGTAGATTTTAGTGTAGTTAACTTGGATGTGGTTCATTAGGTTTATTTCTAGGTATTTGATATTTTTGATGCTATTACAGTTTTATGATTTTCTTAAAATTTTATTTTCAATTTGTTTATTGCTGATATATAGAAATAAAATTGATCTTTGTATATTGATCCTGTATCCAGTAACAGTGTTAAATTGAACTAAATTGAACTAGTAATGCTAATAGTTTATAGATATTTTTGGATCTTCTGCATATGCAATCATATTACCAGTGAATAAAGACAATTTTTTTTCTTCACTCTCAGTTCTTAAGCCTTCAATTTCTTATTGTTTCCTGCTGTTTTGGCTAGAATACTCAGTATGTGCTGAATAGAAGAAGATAATGCTTGGTGATAGCAGGCATTCTTGTCTAGTTTCCTATTTTGTGGGGAAATGTTTCAGTGTTTCACCATTAAGAATAATATTTGTGGCTGGGCGTGGTAGCTCACACCTGTAATCCCAGCACTTTAAGAGGCCGAGGTGGGTGAATCACGAGGTCAGGAGTTCGAGACCAGCCTGGCCAACATGGTGAAACCCTGTCTCTACTAAAAATACTAAAAATTAGCTGGGCATAGTCGCGGGCTCCTGTAATCCCAGCTACTCAGGAGGCTGAGGCAGGAGAATTGCTTGAACCCAGGAGGTGGAGGTTGCAATGAGCCAAGATCGTGCCACTGCACTCCAGCCTGGGCAACAGAGTGAGACTCCATCTCAAAAAATAATAATAATGTTTGATCTTTATTTCATTTTTTTAACCAAATTAAAGATTATTCCCCACTATTTCTACTTAAAAGCTTTTACCATGAATGTCCATTGAACTTTGTCAAATGATATTCTGCATCTACTGAGGTGATTATATGATTGTTCTCTCTCTTGTTGAAGTGGAAAATTACACTACATGATCACTGTATTTCTAGAATAAATATCAATTAGTCATGATGTATCATAGTTTTTATTTACCACTGACTTGATTCGCAAAATTATGTTTAAGCTTTTTGCCTGTAAGTTCATGAGAAAGCCTGGTTTGTAATTTTTCCTTTTTGTTCTTTTCTGGTTTCAACATCAGAGTTATTCTGGCCCCATGAACAATATTGGGAAGTGTTGTTAAAAATATTCTCTGGAATAGTTTGTGGAAAATCAGTGTTATTTCTTTCTTAAATATAAAGAAGAGTTGACTGTGAATTTATCTAGATTGAGGTTTTCTTATGAGAAGTTTTAAATGATATGTTCAATTTTTTGATAGATTTTGGACTGTTCAGATTTTCAATTTATTCTTTTGTTAGCATTGCAAAGGTGGATTTTTTTTTGAGGAATTTGTCCATTGCAATTCAGGTTGTCAAATTTATTGGCTTAAACTCTTTACAACATCTTATTATCTTTTAGACATCTATAGAGTCTGAAGTGATGTGTCTCTTATTACTTCTTGTGGTATTGACAGGTTTCTCTCTCCTTTTTTCTTAATTGCTCTTGCCTGAAATTTGTCAAGTTTATTAACATTAACAAGTTTATAAACTAACTTCTGGTATTATTACTGTTTTGTTTTGAACACTTTTATTTAATTTCTGCTATCTTTATTATTTCCTTTCTTCTGCTTTCCTTGCATTTGACTTAGTCTTGTTCTAGCTTTTTGAGATGGAAGAATATATTATTAATTTTTGTCTTTTTTTTTTAACAATATATGCATTTTGAGGATAGGGGATCCCTGTATTCTCTGCTTTGCCTGGATCTCATGTTTTGATATGCCATAGCTTCAGTATCATTAATTAAAATAATTTTAATTTTTCTTTTTGATTTTTGACTCAGAGATTGGAGTATATGGCTTAATTTCTAAGCAATTGGGGATTTCTTGGTAATCCATTTGGTATTAATTTAATTCCTATTTCTTTTGGGCTCAGAGAAAATACCCCAAATTTTGAACCAGCATTTGGTCACGTGGTATATAAATGTTACACGTGGATATAAAAAGAATGTATTATTGTTGGGTGTAATGTTCTCTATTTGTCAATCCAGTCAAAGTTAACTGTGTTATTCTGATCTTTGTCATTGCTGAGCTTTTATTTTATTGGTCTATCAGTTATTGTGAAGGATGTGTTAAGTTCTTTCCACATTATTATGCATTTGTCTATGTCTCTCTTAACTCAATTTTTACATTATAATATCTTAAGCTATGTTACCAGATGCATACCAATTTAGGATTGTGACATACTCATCTTCCTCTTGGAATTACTCTTCCATATTTTCAATATACTTTCTGCCTTTAATATCTACCTTTATGTTAGAAAGGCTGAACCAGCTTCCTTTTTGGTTAATGTTTGCATAGCACATCTTTTTACATTTCTGTATTTTCAATCTTTCTATATGATTATGTTTAAAATATGTCTCTTATAAGCAGCATATACTTTTCTTTTTAATTGAGCCTAACAATCTTTGCCTTCTATTTGAAATATTTCCTTTACATTTATACTATAAATGTTTAAACTATAAATGTTTGAAATAAATTATATAATTTTATAAAGTTCATAAAGTTTTACTTTTATAGTTTATATATTAATGTTATATGATTTTAGAGTATAAGTTTTACATAGACTTATTACATTTATTCTTAAATATTTTACATATTTATGTAATATGGTAAATAAAATTGCATTTTTAAAATTTATTTTCTAGTTGTTCAGTGATAGTGTGTAAAAATACTATTGATTTTTGCTAAATTCACTTATTATAAGGACAGCAAATAAAAACAGCTTTTCTTTTCCCTTTCCAGCTTGTATGCCTTTTATTTCTTTTTCTTGTCTTATTTCAGTGGCTGTGATAGCTAGGACAATGTTAAATTACAAAGTGGTAATCTTGTCTTTTTTCCAATCTTAGAGAAAATGATAACTATTCTGGCATTACTTTTGTTAGTTGTGGATTTTTTTACATGCTCTTTGTAAATTTGAGAAAGCTTTTTTCTATCTACAGTTTGTTGGAAGTTTTTATCACAAATGGCTGCTAAATTTGAAAATAATTTTCCGTATCAGTTGAGACAATCATATGAAGTTTTTTCCTTTATTCTCATAAAATCATGAATTGTGTTGTTTAATTTTCAGACATTAAGTCACTTTGCATTCCTGGGTTAATCCTCACTTGGTTATGATGTATTATCTTCTCATGTGTTGCTGCATTCATTGTTATAATATTTTGTTCAGAATCTTTGCACCTATGTTCATAATGAATAATGGCATGCAATATTCTCTTTCTGTATTTTTTTCATCTACTTTTGATATCAGGGTAATACTGACCTCATAAAATGATGTTCTATTTGTTTCTTCTAACCTTCATTTTCTGAAAGAGTTTATGTAGAACTGGTATTATTTCTTTCTTAAATGTATGATCGAATTAATCAGTTTTGCAGTCTTTTCCTGGAGTTTTCTTTGTGGGAAGGTTTTAAATTACAAATCCAATTTCTTTTCTACATGTAAGATTATTTAGATTTTCTATTTTTTTTTCCTAATGCCAAGTTTGGCAAGTTGAGTCTTTAGGATGTCTGTAGGATCTGTTGTGATATTTCCACTTATGTTCTCCATATTGGTAACTTGTACCATCCTTCTTTTTTCCCCACACAG